>NC_079195.1:121188242-121866992 GCF_029499605.1 Hyla sarda
CTGCTTCATTGCAGAGAATTGGACAACAGTAAAGAGATTAAAGGGGTACTCCGGTGGTTAATTTTTTTGACTATATGGCATCTTCCTTGTAAGTTTAGTTTTTTTGCAATATACATGTGTTATATGTTTTGGCAGCATGTGTGTGTTTTTCTTGCCTGTTTGTCGGCAGGAAGTTCTGTAGTTCAGAGGGTTTTCTTTTACTGTTGTCCACAGTTCTGAGTCTGTTGTGGACAAGATGTCATAGCTCTTTTTTTTTCTTTATCTGCATGAGAAATAAGCCACGCCCCCTCATCTAATCCAGCTGAGTACACAGCTCCTCCCCTCCCCTGCTCTGTATTCTAAGGACGCAGGTCTGCACAGGAGAAAGAACACAGAGAAGATAAGTGTGATCTGAAGGGGAGGATAACAAGGTGCACGGGCTGGGGATGTATAGACTGCAGGGGAATAAATCTCATACTGGGAATGATCTCTATATGTGAAGGGGGGGGGGGGGGGGCTCCTGAATGACACATGCTGGGAGTTGTAGTCCCTGTTACGTGTGTGTATGCCAGTGTTTACAAACCAGTGTGCCTCCAGATGTTGCAAAACTACAACTCCCAGCATGCCCTGACAGACTTTGGGCATGCTGGGAGTTGTAGATTTGCAACAGCTGGAGGCACACTGGTTGGAAAACACTGTTCTAGCCAATTCAGCATACACATCATGTTACACCAGTGTTTCCCAACCAGTGTTCCTCCAGCTGTTGCAAAACTACAACTCCTAGCATGCCCAAAGGCTGTCTGGGCATGCTGGGAGTTGTAGTTTTGCAACACCTGTAGGCACCCTGGTTGGGAAACACTGGTTGTATGCCCTACATAGGTGTGGTGAACTACAACCCCCAGGAGACTACAGAGGCAGCATGCTGGTGTTATACCACAGTCTGAAGACTCCTTAATGACACATGCTGGGAGTTGTAGTCCCTTTTGTGTGTGTATGACAGTGTATCCCAACCAAGGCTGATTATATTAGTGTGCTGTGTATAAGGGGGCTGACCCGGGAAAATAGTAGGATGGGTAAAGGGCGGAATAAACAAACAAACAAAAAAGGAGCTGCCCCAAACCAGCAAGGCATGTGGCATGCTGGGATTTGTAGTTTTCAGCACAGCAAGAAACAGGAAATAGAAGCAAAGATAGGAAAACAAAGTGGGGGATAAAAAGACAACAATGAACGGAAATAGAGTCGCTGAAACAACAAGAATAGAAATTAAACAAAACAAATAGGGTAAGTCACAAATGGAAAAACACATTGACCACCGGAGTACCCCTTTAAGTATATGTTAGTTACTTTAATCATTAATATGATTTAAAAAAAATTATTAAAAGGTGCCCAGTCTCCTTAAATAAAATAGAGCATAGCAATTCACAGAGTTTCCCACCTTTGGGCTGGGCTCACAAATAGTATTTTTTACCAAAATCAAGAGTGGGTCCAAAACATTGAAAAAAGTGCAACTCTATCCATTATAGTCAGTTTCACTCCTGGCTGTGGATAAAATACTGACAAAATTACTGATAAAAAAAAACTATGTGTAAACCCAGCAATGGGCTATGGTCCCATACTGTAACACCAAAATAAAAAAGTGGGCATTTAAAAAAAAAAAAAATCTAACACTATTTATTCTATTAAAACCTATGGGAAAACAACGACTGCAATGCAAATGTCCATAGACTTTATTAGAACACATTATGAGTTTGTTTTCAACTGTTTAAAATGCCATACATTAATGCACAGCAAAAAGTTATGGAATTGATGGGAGAAACGAGCTAACAACACATCAGATCCCAATTAAGGGCTAGTACATTCAGAAACACGTTATTTGTTTCTCCTCTTTGCTTCTCCGTTTCGTTTCTCCTCTCCATGTATTCCAATAAAGTAGAAGTTTTATTTAAGTGCTGGAATGTCTTTGAACTTTATACTGTAAAGGACTGTGGACAGGTCAGCCGACCATTACTCTGTTTTGTATCGAATGTGTGAACTTTACTTACTGTAAAATGAACCTATTCCATTCCGAATCATACAGTATAAGGAGGTTCAGCAGTTGTAGAAATCCCTTCTGTTGCTATGACAAAATGAATAAATGAAAATACCAAATGTATAATATTTCCCCTTAGCATTACTTTTGACAGTTTCAATGAGGCCAGACAGTCTGTGCTCCTTATTACTAGAAGCTTGAGGGCTGACTTCCCCACATTGAGCAATCATGGAAATGTTCCTTCATGCTGAACCTTGCAAAGCGGGAAGACTGTTTTGCTTCAGTAAGTTCTTCCCTCGCCCACTTGTGAGCCACTGCGCAATGAATAGTGAATCCCCCTTTATCTCTAGTACAAAGTAAAAGCCTGACATGAGGTTACCAGCAGACAAAGTCTCTATTTCATCTTTACGGACTGGCAATATGCTGAGCTTTGACCTTCATTCTGAACATCTGTAATTGCCTAACCAACCTGCCAACTCTGCCGACTCTATATACCTAATCACTATTCTTGTGCTATTATGTTTTTCCTTTTATTAATCAGACTTCTAATTATAGATTTCATGGAAGGCAATCAGCAGAAAACTATGGAGCTAAAATAGTATATATTTTTTTCATGGCAGAAGCATATTATTGTGTTCTCGTTTCTAGAAATTAGAGCTTGGTTTGCCATGGTTTGCTTAATGAATGTAATTATATTAAAATTTCCATTTCCAGCTGTTCCGCTTGCAGCAATGTATGTACTACATAATAGTCCTAAATGTATGCTTCCCAACCATAAGCTGAGGAAACCTGCTGAGATAAGACTTTGCAGATATTCAGCGAATTAGCTTCCACATGACTACAAATGACTGATACGATTGTAGAAACTCTGCTAATTTTTTCTTCTAAAAAGATGCACCTGAAGTTTTCCCAGGTTAGTCATTAGAATCCAAGATTTGCATCTTTGCTATTATTATTGTGTTTTGTATTAGCAAAAAGAATCATAGATGAGATCTGCGAGTTTAATGTTCTGTATTATTACTGCAATACAAAGTTCAACTTTCCTCTCATACAAATCACTTATAGTGCACCAATGTGTCAGAAATCTAGAACTGAACGTCTGCTATATAATACCCATTCAAAAGTGGAAGCAAAGAAGTTAAAATGGTTTCATATATTTATTTAAAAGTAATATAGCTCAAATAGCTGATAAATTTTAGTGTGCATGGTGCCTCTGTGGTTAGCGCTAGGGTCTTGGATCTATATTTATCCAAGGAAACATTTGTATGGAGTTTAGATGTTTTCCTGTATTTTTGTGGATTTCCAAGAAAAATTATATTGTGAGATTGTTTTGCCTGTTCTTTCCATTACAAACATGCAAAGTGAGAGAGATGGTTGGATAAAGAAGTACCACATAAACTATAGAGAGTAATCTGGTCCAGGACAATAAAACGTTCTGTATTCACTGTATACACTTTATATATCTTACTACAGAGAACAAATGCTGGCAATGTAACTTCCTGCCAGGCTCCTTTTTTCACATCCCTTTTTGGGATTGCCAATTGATTGTGCCCTCTAGATAAAAGAGATTTTAAATATGCCCCCCCCCCCCCTAAAATGTAAGCATCTGTATTACCAGGCTACTCTCCAACATCCTAACTGTGGCACAATATCTATTTGCCCTATTTGGGACACCTCCAATCAGAACAGATCTTTACAGTTGACTTAAGGATCTTGACTCTGTGGAATATTGACTGTTCCTATTTCAACACTACAGATACATTCCAAGAAGCACCTTGACTGTAATAAATACACCTTGACTGTAATAAATACAGTACCAGGATTTGTCTTTGATTTGTTTCCTTAGGTAACTCATATTTTTAATGCTAACAACTTGAATTACTGTAGTTCCTTCCCTTGTTTCATTTACCTATTTTCTTTATATCCTCCCTTTTCTTTGGGAAATCTATGCAAAAATTGTTCTCCCAGTGTGCTGTATGTACGTATTCATCTTGTATACATGTTGACTGCTAAACTGCTGAGCTGCTAAATTCTGCAGATTTATGATGAAACTGTAGGGGAGAGATAAGAGTTCAAGGACCTTCTAGTAGGAGAACCTCCATAAGACTGGTATACAGTCCAGAGACTAAGGTTGAGAGCTGCCAGAGGCAGCATGAATTGCTTTATAGTTTTAGGCTGGGTTCACACTACGTTTTGGCTATACGGGGGACCGGATCCAACCATTCGCTCCCGTAACCCAGCCGGACCTGGCCTGGATATCATTCATTTGAATGTGGCGACCGGAGTCAGATAGTGACTCCTGTCGTTTCATTTTTGCTTCCTATCCGGTTTTCTAACTGGACCTAAAACTGTGGTATACCTCGGTTTTAGGTCCAGTCACAAAAACGGATATGGGTCAAAAATTAGCCGACCGAAGTCCCTATCTTCCTCCAGTTGGCTCATTCAAATAAATGAGATGGAGGCCGGGACCAGCGGGAATACAGGAGCTCCCGGTTTTCACTCCAGCTGGATCCAGTCCCCTTATAGTCAAAATGTAGTGTGAACCCAGCCTAACCAAGAACTGTGCTTGTTTGTTACTGGGAACTGTGCCTGTTAGTGCCTCCTGATACTTACTGCACCATTACTCTGTGGGGTAGTTAGCAAAAGACACCTTGACAAACTTTTCATTTTCACCCCTATTCAACTATCATATATTCATACAAAAGAGTGTAGGGTGGGTCAAGGCTGGTATGACAATTCCTTAAAAGATTTTCAGTGGGACTAAAGCAGTGTTGGACTCAGGGCTCAAGTCCTGCAGGAACGCGTGGTGACTGAGTTCTAGCACTTTTTCCACAGCAGGTACACGGTTTCCTTTAGCAGGACCAGCCCTTGAGTGGAAATCTTGGGTGAGTTCCCACACTTTTTTCACCACAACTTGACCCCTGGTTTGACCGGTCCACTAGAGTACTAGAGAAACTCTGGTATGCCCAGGTTTAGAATCAGGCTCAAGAATACTAGTCTGACACTGAGATGTTGTCATGACAAATTTGATGTTAATATTTGTCTGTTGAGCAGACAAATAGCAGAATCTATTTTTTTCACGTATTTTTGGAAATGCGGTATACATTACATATTAAATCTCTGCATCTAATGAGCTTATGTTCTAGTAGGAATTTCTTTAATCACATTTTCTTTTTGTATTTAAGCAGGCTCTACTGACAAATACTGATGGCCTCATCTTAGCCACGTTTTTAGCTCTAAACAAACAGAATTGTATCTACTGTATTTATACATTTTAAAGCTAGGTTTACATTTCATGATTCAGTGTATTATTCGGTGTGTATAAATCAGATATTTTGGAATAACAACAAAAAACATTATCACATTTTGAATGTATCATGCAGCTAATTTAATATAAACAATGTAACATTTAAAGCCTTGGTGCTCCTGACCCCAAATGTACAGTAATAATGCCTTTATCAAACATATCCAATTTTGATACTAGTCTATTTATGTAGCATAGGAGGGTTAAGGCCTACTTTACCATGCATTCCCTATATCCCTCAATACTGAACTACAAAAATGTGCATTGCAGCTGCAATACTTGTACTTTTACAGGATTGTGTCCAATAGGAAAGGTATTAATGATAAGTGACAAATGATAAGTGATAAAAATGTGAATACAGCCTTCATACCCATATAAATATGTATGATTTACTATGATAAAGTCTGTATGTAGTTTGTTTCTCATATGTGTTGTGTAAGCTATAATAAAGAATGTAATAAAAAAATTAAAAAAAATAAAAGCCTGTGTGCAGTTTGTACATTGCATTCATATTGTATGCTGTATACTATACTCTAGGGCTCAGCACATTTTCAGGCAGCTTACATTCTGCAGACATTCCTCTGCCACATCATGGCTACCACACTAAACATCTATAGGATACAAAGTGTGACATTTGTAGCTTTTTATGGAATTTCATTCTGTAAAGGAATTACTCTTTATAGTACTGTTCAGTTTGACTGAGGCAGGGGTTATTTTTTATAATTAAAAAAAGAAATCACACTAGCCTGAGGCTTCTTTATACAATAGGGCTCATTCTACAGACACACCTCTTTATGTCATGCTGTGCACATTGAGCTATGATAAAGCATGTTACCCCAAGGCAATGCTTGGATACAGTTATGATAAAATTTTCTGATAGAAACAATACTTTGACAAATGTTGGTGCATATACAATAACAGTACTACACTTATAAGGTGGAGTCAGATTTATATTGAGTTATCTGCTACATTGGTTATACACAGCTGACACAATCAGGGCTTATATGTGCGTTAGTTGTTTTTGGGGTCTAAAATAATTTATTTATTTTATTTATTTATATAGCGCCCTAATGATTTCGCATCGCTTACAATTATGGGGTACAAACAAAGACAAGTATCAGACATAATATTACACAATAACTATTCAAACAAGAGGTGTGGGGATATGTTGAGGATATGTTGAGGCCAATTAGAGAATGTTATAGGCCTGTCTGAAGAGATGTGTTTTTAAGCCACGCTTGAAACTATGGATGTTGTTGTTGAGTCTGAGGGATTGAGGGATAGCATTCCAGAGAACCGGTGCAGCACGAGTGAAGTCTTGGAGACAGGAGGGAGAAGTTCGAATTATAGAAGATGCTAGTGTGAGGTCATTGGCAGATCGGAGAGAACGTGTAGGATGGTAGACAGAGATGAGAGAGGAGATGTAGGGAGGTGCAGCATTGTGGAGAGCTTTGTGTGTGAGACTGAGGATTTTGTACTGTATTCTGGACTGAATTGGTAACCAGTGTAATGACTGGCAAAGGGAGGAGGCATCGGTGTAGCGGCTGGAGAGGAAGATGAGTCTGGCTGCGGCATTAAGGATGGACTGGAGAGGAGAGAGATTGGAGAAAGGCAGGCCTATTAATAAAGAGTTACAGTAGTCAAGGCGGGAGTGAATCAAAGCAATAATAAGAGTTTTAGCAGTTTCAGTAGTGAGAAACGGGCGGATTCTGGAAATGTTTTTGAGATGCAGGTGACAAGAACGTGAAGGAGACTGAATATGGGGAGTGAAAGACAGATCAGAGTCAAGTATAACTCCAAGACAGCGAGCCTGCTGCCAGGGAGTTATGGTAGTACCACATACCAAGATGGAAATGTCAGGGTTAGGTACAGTATCAGTTGATGGAGAAAAAACAAGAAGTTCCGTTTTAGAAAGATTCAGTTTCAGATATAAAGAGGACATGATGTCTAAGACAGCAGAGAGACAGTCACTGGTGTAGGAGTGCAGGTGTGATGTTGGAGGAAGAGGTATAGAGTTGGGTGTCTTCAGCATAGAGGTGGTACTGGAAACCAAATCTACTGATTGTTTTTCCAATGGGGGATGTGTAGAGTGAAAAGAGTAGAGAACCCAGGACCGATCCCTGGGGAACCCCGACAGCAAGGGGAAGAGGAGAAGAAGTAGAGCCAGAAAACGAGACGCTAAAGGAGCGGCCAGAGAGATAGGAGGAAAACCAGGCGAGAGCAGAGTCCTTGAGACCGATGGAGCGGAGACTAATGAGGAGGAGTTGGTGATACACAGTGTCAAAAGCAGCAGACAGGTCCAAGAGAATCAGTAAAGAGAAATTGCCATTTGATTTAGCGGTCAGAAGATCGTTAGTGTGCTTATTTATGGCGGATTCACACACAATAGCTCAGCATATAGATATAGGTTACTTACATGATAAGGAAAAACACATAACAATAAGATTAAAAAGTAAACAAGGAACAGGATATACTTCATTATAAAACAAGAATCTTACAACAATCCGGGAGGAAGAGTCCTCCTTTGAATATTTAATAGAGTTGAATTTCCCAGAGTGTAATGTAGCTTCAGGTCCAAACCCTTGCACAGTTCCATGGCTGTGTTGCACGGAGCCCCTTGGACCACATGCCTCTATCTTTCATACTCCGTAAACCTACTTGAATTTCCCAGCAATACCTGCCCCTTTCCAGAAAGACCCATACCCCCTAAGATTAATAAAATGCTTGTAGATGGGGAGGGAATACGTTAATTACTGTGTTTAAAGGGCAAAAGACTGGATAGATAAACACTATATAATTTTTTTTATATGGCAGGTACAATGTATAGTTGGTTTTGTGTGTTATGTATTTTGCTTCTGTTTTCTTTTTGTTGTTAATGTTGTGGAAATAAAAATAAAGAATTCATAAAAAAAAAAAAATTATAATATTCTTGTATTAGTGATATTAGGAGGTACAGGTTTTTTCATATGTGCACATGTAAATATAAAAAATGTGACAATTTCCAGAAAAGAATGTGGTCTATTTTCCTACCAATTTCAAGCATTACATGTACTAATATGTGCGTCGTCGTCAAGGCAATGTCACTACTCGGGGGCCGGGCCCGAAGCGCGGAGAAGAGCCCCCCCCCTGGTGAAAATGGACAGCCCGCAACAGCCCACCGGATGGTCCCTGCAGCATAGATGGCCCGGACCAGCTCACCCCAACTTTACGCAGAGGGTAGGTGAGTACAAAACAAATGGGGGGGGGGGAGCTGGATGATGACGAAGGCCGCAGTGGTCTTCAACCCGCGGACCTCCAGAGGTTTCAAAACCACAATACCCAGCATGCTGGGAGTTGTAGTTTTGCAACATCTGGAGGTCCGCAGGTTGAAGACCACTGACAGGTGGAGAGTTCCCTCGAGTATAAGCTGAGGGGGGGGCGTTTTCAGCACGAAAAATTGTGCTGAAAATCTCGGCTTATACTCGAGTATATACGGTATATGGTCTGCAGAGCCTGTGTACAGCTGATATCTACCACTATATGGTCACTGTATGGGTGGGAATATTTGTGGTAGTGGGGGTTGGGAGGCACTAGTCAGCTCTGTTCTCTCCTTCTCTAACTACTCCTGTCTACTTATCAGTAATATTTATAGCAGCATTCACTAGATTTAACCCTTAAACTGCCCTCTGCAGAGAAGCAGTGTACAGATTAAATCTAAGGACATACAATAAATATCACTGATAAGGAGACAGGAGCAGCCAGAGGAGAAAGAAGGGAAGAATAATGTGTATTATATAAGGGGACTGCTCACATCACAATTTAACCTTACACTCGGTATACATTGGCATTCTGTCAAAAAGAGATGCCAACATGTACTGCAGTGTACTGGCAGTCCCTCCATTTACTTTAATGTCCTAACGTAGTCAACTACTGTATTGGCTACATTTAATCTGTTTTAAAGGAGTTCTCCAACTGAAATCTTTTATCCCCCGCTGTGCCCGGGCTGTAAAATTATACATAATAAACTTTCACTTACCTGCCTACGATCCCCCGTTGTTCTGATATCGCCGCCCGTGCTCCGGTCCCTGTCAGCCTCCTCTTCCTGCGGGTCGGTGACTTTACTCTGCGCTCAGCCTATCAGCGGCCGCGACGGGACATTGCTGCGGCTGCTGATAGGCTGAGCACAGAGTGAAGTCACCGACCCGCAGGAAGTGGAAGAGACCGGGACCGGAGAAAGGGACGGCGATATCGGAACAATGGGTGAACGTAGGCAGGTAAGTGAAAGTTTATTATGTATAGTTTTACAGCCTGGGCACAGCGGGGGTTAAAAATTTTAGCTTAGAGAACTCCATTAAGCATGTATAAGTGTACTTAGTGTGACTCAAAAGTATGGTCTGCTATAATTTAGAGTCCTGCAAAGTAAACATACACATGGGAGAAATGGACCAAATGTAGTCAGTGGTTGACTACGTTTGGGCCATTAAAAGGAATTAGGTCACTGCCAGTATACCACAGTATGTGTTGGAAACCCTTCTTGTATACCTTGAATGTAAGGTTTAAATTGTGATGTACACAGCCCCCTAGAAAGATAGCACAGATGGTCATACAGATGTGTATGCAGATAAAGATATGTATACAGTTGAAATCTGTGATGGGGCAATGAGTCATGCCCCATCACTAAACTCTTAGGAAGGAAGTTTCAGCTTGGACGTGTATTTATTTATTTATTTTTTTAAATGGGGGAGGGGGCTATTAGAAATCTTGGGTGAGTTCCCACAGTTTATCTGAGGACTTGACACCTGAACAACAGATTCACATCTTGGATGCAAACTGTTTTAACAGTTCAATTTTAGTTGACTGTGCACCTTGGGTGGTTTTCCCACATCATGAAGATTTCACCAATGTAGTTTATCATATAGTTTTAAAAAACATTCTTACACGTATAATATAACAAACATTTATTTTTCACTGATATATCTATGAGAGTGGAAAATAATAAATGAAACATACAATTGTGTAGCTTCAGCAATTCATTCCATTATCTATCAATATATTAGCTTTTTTTTTTTTTATCAAGTTAAATCTGGGCACAATATATGTATTACACTTTGTATGACCATGCTAGAAATCAGTGATATTACATCAGCTTGAGAGTAACTACAGTAATAGATATGATGGAGTCCAGCAGCTAACAATGTCCATTTCATTAAAAGTGAGACATGGTGTGATAGGGAAGAGTAAAAGAAACCATGCAAAATTAAATGCAGATTGCTAGGTCAGGATATGCCGAAAAAGACAGTTGTCACGATGCCGGCTGGCAGGTAGTGGATCCTCTGTGCCAGAGAGGGATTGGCGTGGACCGTGCTAGTGGACCGGTTCTAAGCCACTACTGGTTTTCACCAGAGCCCGCCGCAAAGCGGGATGGTCTTGCTGCGGCGGTAGTGACCAGGTCGTATCCACTAGCAACGGCTCACCTCTCTGGCTGCTGAAGATAGGCGCGGTACAAGGGAGTAGGCAGAAGCAAGGTCGGACGTAGCAGAAGGTCGGGGCAGGCAGCAAGGATCGTAGTCAGGGGCAACGGCAGAAGGTCTGGAAACACAGGCAAGGAACACACAAGGAACGCTTTCACTGGCACTAAGGCAACAAGATCCGGCAAGGGAGTGCAAGGGAAGTGAGGTAATATAGGGAAGTGCACAGGTGATTACCCTAATTGGAACCACTGCGCCAATCAGCGGCGCAGTGGCCCTTTAAATCGCAGAGACCCGGCGCGCGCGCGCCCTAGGGAGCGGGGCCGCGCGCGCCGGGACAGAACAGACGGGGAGCGAGTCAGGTAGGGGAGCCGGGGTGCGCATCGCGAGCGGGCGCTACCCGCATCGCGAATCGCATCCCGGCTGGCAGCGGGATCGCAGCGCCCCGGGTCAGAGGACGTGACCGGAGCGCTGCAGCGGAGAGAGTGAAGCGAGCGCTCCGGGGAGGAGCGGGGACCCGGAGCGCTCGGCGTAACAGTACCCCCCCCCTTGGGTCTCCCCCTCTTCTTGGAGCCTGAGAACCTGAGGAGCAGACTTTTGTCAAGGATGTTGTCCTCAGGTTCCCAGGATCTCTCTTCAGGACCACAACCCTCCCAGTCTACTAAAAAAAAATTTTTCCCTCTGACCTTTTTGGCAGCCAAAATTTCCTTGACCGAGAAGACGTCCGAGGAGCCGGAAACAGGAGTGGGAGGAACAGATTTGGGAGAAAAACGGTTGAGGATGAGTGGTTTGAGAAGAGAGACGTGAAAGGCATTAGGGATACGAAGAGAAGGAGGAAGAAGAAGTTTATAAGAGACAGGATTAATTTGACACAAAATTTTGAAAGGACCAAGATAACGTGGTCCCAACTTGTAGCTAGGGACACGGAAGCGGACATATTTAGCGGAGAGCCATACCTTGTCTCCAGGGGAAAAAACGGGGGGAGCTCTTCTTTTCTTATCCGCGAACCTCTTCATGCGTGAAGAAGCCTGTAAGAGAGAATTTTGGGTCTCTCTCCATATAATGGAAAGGTCACGAGAAATTTCATCCACAGCGGGCAGACCAGAGGGCAAGGGGGTAGGGAGGGGGGGAAGAGGGTGACGGCCGTACACCACGAAAAATGGGGATTTGGAGGAAGATTCAGAGACCCTGAAGTTATACGAGAATTCGGCCCATGGAAGGAGATCTGCCCAGTCATCCTGGCGGGAGGAAACAAAATGTCGCAAATAATCACCCAAGATCTGGTTAATTCTTTCTACTTGTCCATTGGACTGGGGATGATATGCAGAGGAAAAATTTAATTTAATCTTGAGTTGTTTACAGAGAGCCCTCCAGAATTTAGACACGAATTGGACACCTCTATCCGAGACAATCTGCGTAGGCAACCCGTGAAGACGAAAAATGTGTACAAAAAATTGTTTAGCCAACTGAGGCGCAGAAGGAAGACCAGGAAGAGGGATGAAATGTGCCATTTTGGAGAATCGATCAACGACCACCCAAATAACAGTGTTGCCACGGGAAGGGGGTAAATCAGTAATAAAATCCATACCAATCAGAGACCAAGGCTGTTCGGGGACAGGCAGAGGATGAAGAAAACCAGCGGGCTTCTGGCGAGGAGTCTTATCCCGGGCACAGATAGTGCAGGCTCGCACAAAGTCCCCAACATCCGTCTCCAGAGTCGGCCACCAATAGAAGCGGGAGATGAGTTGCACAGATTTCTTGATGCCCGCATGACCTGCGAGATGGGAGGAGTGACCCCATTTGAGGATTCCGAGGCGTTGGCGTGGAGAAACAAAGGTCTTTCCTGGAGGAGTCTGCCTGATGGAGGCAGGAGAAGTGGAGATCAGGCAGTCAGGTGGAATGATGTGTTGCGGAGGGAGATCAACTTCTGAGGCATCCGAGGAACGAGAGAGAGCATCGGCCCTAATGTTCTTATCGGCAGGACGAAAGTGAATCTCAAAATTAAATCGGGCAAAGAACAGAGACCACCGGGCCTGGCGAGGATTCAGCCGTTGAGCAGACTGGAGGTAGGAGAGGTTCTTGTGGTCGGTGTAGATAATAACAGGAAATCTTGATCCCTCCAGCAGATGCCTCCATTCCTCAAGTGCTAATTTAATGGCTAGAAGCTCTCGATCCCCGATGGAGTAGTTCCTCTCCGCTGGAGAGAAGGTCCTAGAGAAAAAACCACAAGTGACAGCATGCCCGGAAGAATTTTTTTGTAGAAGAACAGCTCCAGCTCCCACTGAGGAGGCATCAACCTCCAATAGGAAGGGTTTGGAAGGGTCAGGTCTGGAGAGCACGGGAGCCGAAGAAAAGGCAGACTTGAGTCGTTTAAAGGCGTCTTCTGCTTGAGGAGGCCAGGACTTGGGATCAGCATTTTTTTTGGTTAAAGCCACGATAGGAGCCACAATGGTAGAAAAATGTGGAATAAATTGCCTGTAATAATTGGCGAACCCCAAAAAGCGTTGGATAGCACGGAGTCCGGAGGGGCGTGGCCAATCTAAGACGGCAGAGAGTTTGTCTGGATCCATCTGTAGTCCCTGGCCAGAGACCAAATATCCTAGAAAAGGAAGAGATTGGCATTCAAACAGACATTTCTCAATTTTGGCATAGAGTTGGTTGTCACGAAGTCTCTGAAGAACCATACGGACATGCTGGCGGTGTTCTTCTAGATTGGCAGAAAAAATTAGGATATCGTCCAGATATACAACAACACAGGAGTATAACAGATCACGAAAAATTTCATTGACAAAGTCTTGGAAGACGGCAGGGGCATTGCACAGTCCAAAGGGCATGACCAGATACTCAAAGTGTCCATCTCTGGTGTTAAATGCCGTTTTCCACTCGTCCCCCTCTCTGATGCGGATGAGGTTATAGGCGCCTCTTAAGTCCAATTTAGTGAAGATGTGGGCACCTTGGAGGCGATCAAAGAGTTCAGAGATGAGGGGTAAGGGGTAGCGGTTCTTAACCGTGATTTTATTAAGACCGCGGTAGTCAATGCAAGGACGTAGGGAGCCATCTTTTTTGGACACAAAGAAAAATCCGGCTCCGGCAGGAGAGGAGGATTTACGGATAAAGCCCTTTTTTAGATTCTCCTGGACGTATTCGGACATGGCAAGAGTCTCTGGGGCAGAGAGAGGATAAATTCTGCCCCGGGGTGGAGTAGTGCCCGGGAGGAGGTCGATAGGGCAATCATAAGGCCTGTGAGGAGGTAGAGTCTCAGCTTGTTTTTTGCAGAAAACATCCGCGAAGTCCATATAGGCCTTAGGGAGACCGGTTACTGGAGGAACCACAGAGTTACGGCAAGGGTTACTGGGAACCGGTTTTAGACAGTTCTTGGAACAAGAGGACCCCCAACTCTTGATCTCCCCAGTGGACCAATCCAGGGTTGGGGAATGAAGTTGAAGCCAGGGAAGTCCAAGGAGAATTTCTGAGGTGCAATTGGGGAGGACCAAAAGTTCAATCCTCTCATGATGAGATCCGATGCTCATAAGAAGGGGCTCCGTGCGGAAACGTATGGTACAGTCCAATCTTTCATTATTTACACAATTGATGTAGAGGGGTCTGGCGAGACTGGTCACCGGGATGTTGAACCTGTTGACGAGAGAGGCCAAAATAAAATTTCCTGCAGATCCAGAGTCCAAGAAGGCCACAGCAGGGAAGGAGAAGGCAGAGGCAGACATCCGCACAGGCACTGTAAGACGTGGAGAAGCAGAGTAGACATCAAGGACTGTCTCACCTTTGTGCGGAGTCAGCGTACGTCTTTCCAGGCGGGGAGGACGGATAGGACAATCCCTCAGGAAGTGTTCGGTACTAGCACAGTACAGGCAGAGGTTCTCCATACGGCGTCGTGTCCTCTCTTGAGGTGTCAGGCGAGACCGGTCGACCTGCATAGCCTCCACGGCGGAAGGCACAAGAACAGATTGCAGGGGACCAGAGGAGAGAGGAGCCGAGGAGGAGAAACGCCTCGTGCGAACAGAGTCCATATCTTGGCGGAGTTCCTGACGCCTTTCGGAAAAACGCATGTCAATGCGAGTGGCTAGGTGAATAAGTTCATGTAGATTAGCAGGAATTTCTCGTGCGGCCAGAACATCTTTAATGTTGCTGGATAGGCCTTTTTTGAAGGTCGCGCAGAGGGCCTCATTATTCCAGGACAATTCTGAAGCAAGAGTACGGAATTGTATGGCGTACTCGCCAACGGAAGAATTACCCTGGACCAGGTTCAACAGGGCAGTCTCAGCAGAAGAGGCTCGGGCAGGTTCCTCAAAGACACTTCGGATTTCCGAGAAGAAGGAGTGTACAGAGGCAGTGACGGGGTCATTGCGGTCCCAGAGCGGTGTGGCCCATGACAGGGCTTTTCCGGACAGAAGGCTGACTACGAAAGCCACCTTAGACCTTTCAGTGGGAAACAGGTCCGACATCATCTCCAGATGCAGGGAACATTGGGAAAGAAAGCCACGGCAAAACTTAGAGTCCCCATCAAATTTATCCGGCAAGGATAGGCGTAGCCCAGGAGCGGCCACTCGCTGCGGAGGAGGTGCAGGAGCTGGCGGCGGAGATGACTGCTGAAGCTGTGGTAGTAACTGTTGTAGCATAACGGTCAGTTGAGACAGCTGTTGGCCTTGTTGCGCTATCTGTTGTGACTGCTGGGCGACCACCGTGGTGAGGTCAGCGACAACTGGCAGAGGAACTTCAGCGGGATCCATGGCCGGATCTACTGTCACGATGCCGGCTGGCAGGTAGTGGATCCTCTGTGCCAGAGAGGGATTGGCGTGGACCGTGCTAGTGGACCGGTTCTAAGCCACTACTGGTTTTCACCAGAGCCCGCCGCAAAGCGGGATGGTCTTGCTGCGGCGGTAGTGACCAGGTCGTATCCACTAGCAACGGCTCACCTCTCTGGCTGCTGAAGATAGGCGCGGTACAAGGGAGTAGGCAGAAGCAAGGTCGGACGTAGCAGAAGGTCGGGGCAGGCAGCAAGGATCGTAGTCAGGGGCAACGGCAGAAGGTCTGGAAACACAGGCAAGGAACACACAAGGAACGCTTTCACTGGCACTAAGGCAACAAGATCCGGCAAGGGAGTGCAAGGGAAGTGAGGTAATATAGGGAAGTGCACAGGTGATTACCCTAATTGGAACCACTGCGCCAATCAGCGGCGCAGTGGCCCTTTAAATCGCAGAGACCCGGCGCGCGCGCGCCGGGACAGAACAGACGGGGAGCGAGTCAGGTAGGGGAGCCGGGGTGCGCATCGCGAGCGGGCGCTACCCGCATCGCGAATCGCATCCCGGCTGGCAGCGGGATCGCAGCGCCCCGGGTCAGAGGACGTGACCGGAGCGCTGCAGCGGAGAGAGTGAAGCGAGCGCTCCGGGGAGGAGCGGGGACCCGGAGCGCTCGGCGTAACAACAGTATTACTAAAGGAACATTACTTGTTACACTCTTGATAAAAAAGTACAATTTTTTCTCTGAATTGCAGACCAGAAGATACATATGTCATTCACATCTCACATATTTCAGACTGATTTTACAAGAAATGAAAAAAATACTTGAGGGAGCAGACTTGTTTTAATTTTCAAGCACAATTTGGACGATCTCTTTCACTTTTGTTACATAGTTTGAACTAATTCATAGAGTGCCCATTCGCAAGAAAGTACTTGTCAGTTGTACATTAATCTAAAAGGAATACGGATAACTTACAAACTTTGGGGGGAATTTATCATTAGTGGTAGAAGCCTTTCCTTTTATATATAACTTTTGCTTAGTGAGGGATTCTGCGTCTTTTTTGTGCATCTTTTTTGATAGAGCAAAAAACAAGTACTCTATTGTTTTGTGTATTGTGGAAAGCATTTTATAATGGATACAAATTTATCATGTGCGTTCTTTTTGTTTAGATGTTTTGTTTTCTGCGCAAATACAATGTTTTTGACACAAATATACACCAGTAAAAAGGACACATAAGAAAAGTGTCCTACCGAGACAGCCGGGGATGTAGGAGCCGTCCCTCAACAGTGCCGAACTACAACTACTCCCATCATGGGACAGAGTCTGTTCCATGATGGAAGTAGTTGTAGTACCACAGCACTGAGGGATGGAACTTGCACATCCCCCGGATGCAGGACCTTTTTTTTTAACTTCTAGGACTACTAATCCCATTATGGACAGACTCTGTCCATGATGGGAGATATAGTCCAGGGGTTGAGGGGCCGATCGCAGCAGGTCATTCTCCAGAGACCCGCTGCAATCCGCATTGTACAAGCCGGCGGCACCTGCGGCTCCACTGCGCTCCATATACTGTATACAACTATTCATAATCCCCGCCGCCGGCAGACTGGTGAATAGTTATTCACCAATCAGAGCTCCTATCTTCCAGCGGAGGGGATTATGAATTATGAGTGCTGTATACAGTATTACCCGTCTGTACACAGTATTCCCTGTCTAAATCCCCCACCGTGAGCCCTGAATGGCCAGCACCGAGGAGCTATGCAGGGCTCCCGGTGGGGTTTTATAAACTACTATTTGACCCCCAAATGTATGCCACCCCCTGCCCATTTATAATAATTCATTGGCCCCAGTGTGTTTATAATAATTCATTGGCCCTAGTGTGTTTATAATAATTTGTTGGCCCCAGTGCTTTTATAATAATTCATTGGCCACAGTGCTTTTATAATAATTTATTGGCCCCAGTGTGTTTATAATAATTCATTGGCCCCAGAGTGCTTATCCTTATTCCCCCCAGTGTCCTTATTCTCCCTCCCACTTCCTGCTCCTCATGGTCTTCCTCATTCATTCATTCACCGGTGGCGGTAAATGAATGAATGAACAAATGAAGCCTCATGTCCCGCATGTAGGCTTCATTCATTCACCCCTGCTGCCTGACATGTCTCTGCTGCTTCCCTGCTCCTAGCGCAATTAGCGCACCGCCAGGACATGTATATACTCTGCTGCTCATCTCTGTCGGGTACAGAGATGAGCAGCAGAGAATATACATGTCCCGGCAGTGCGCTGATTGCGCTAGGAGCAGGGCAGCAGCAGGGACATGTCATGCGTCAGGGGTGAATGAATGAAGCCTACATGCGTGACATGTCGGCTTCATTAATTCATTCATTCACCGCCGCCGATTCCAGACATGGCCCGCTGCTGCCCTTCTCCGAGAAGATGAGGAGCAGGCAGCGGGAGGGGAAATAAGGACACTCTATTGAGTGTTAATAAGGATAAGCACACTGGGGCCAATGAGTTATTATAAACACACTGGGGCTAATTAATCATTATAAACACACTGGGGCCAACAAATTATTATAAACACACTGGGGCCAATGAATTATTATAAATATGCATGAGGACATATATTTGGAGGTCAAAGTAGTACTTTAAAAAACCCCGCCAAGAGCCCTGAATGGCTCCTCAGTGCCGGCCATTCAGGGCTCCCGGCAGGGGATTTAAAAATGAAAGTTTACACAGTATATCTATCTCAGGGGAGCGGAGCATGTCGCTCGCTCTCCTGGTTTATAACTGCTGATCGCAGCGAGTCTCTGGAGAATGAACTGCTGCGATCTGCCCCTCAGCCCCTGGACTAAAACTGATGGGAGTAGTAGTCCAGGGCAGAGGGATAGTTCACAGGAGGTCTTAACAGTAGTCATAACAGTCCAAAAAAAGTCCCTCACCGGGGGATGGGCAAGTGCCATCCCTCAGCGTTGCGGTACTACAACTACTCCCATCATGGGACACAGAATGTCCCATGATGGGAGTAGTAGTCCAGGGCAGAGGGATAGTTCACAGGGGGTCTCACTCCTGAGACCCCCTGCGACCTTTACTGCTCTGCTTCCTTGTGCTAACGTCATTAGGGGGCAGAGCTTCACAGTCCAGGCCTGAAGCCAGGGTGTTAAGTATGGCTCTGTTTTCATGGTGTGTTTTGCATAATGGGAACAGAGCCTTTCTGGCAGTGTATTCCCAAACATGGAGACTCCAGCTGTTGCTTAACTACAACCCCAATGATGGGAGTTGTAGTTTAGCAACAATTGTAGCCTCTCTGTTTAGGAACACGCTGCATTATGTGCGCTCAGGGGAGAGCGCAAAAAATGTACTAACCCATTCTTCATGTTTTTCTTTTCTTCTCATTTCAGATGCGTGAATGCAGAGGACTACATCAGATTCGGTGGATTTTGACGATGACCATCATTTTTTAATGTCAATTAAAGGGTTAACAAGGGCAGTGGGGGAGTGTTTTTTAAAATATATATTTTTTCAATTTACCGTGTTTTTTATAATTGAATTTTCAGGCTTAGTAGTGGAAGCTGTCTTATTGACGGAATTCATTACTAAGTTGGGGCTTAGCGTTAGCCCCAAAAACAGCTAGCACTAACCTCCAATTATTACCCTGGTACCCACCGCCACAGTGGAAGAGCCGGTACCCTGGTAACATCAAGTTGAAAATAGGGGGAACCCTATGCATTTTTTTAATATAAATAAATAAAAAACGTGTGTTGTTCCCCTATTTTCAGTACACAAGATGGCTTCCACTACTAAGCCTAAAAATTCAATTAACACTTCAACAATTCAATTCAAAAAACACTCCCCCACAGCCCTCATTAACCCTTTTATTGAAATTTTTAAAACGCTGGTCATCGTCGCAACCCACCGAATCTGACATAATCCTCCACATTCACGTATCTGAAATGAGAAGAAATGAAAAACAAAAACAAAAAAGGTTGGTACATTTTTGGCGCTATATATAAATGCTATACATCCCTACTCACCTCCTTACACTCCTTGTGCCGGGTGCTCTGCATATGACTCATGGAGTGGTACCCTGAAGGCAGTG
Organism: Hyla sarda; assembly: GCF_029499605.1. NCBI lineage: Eukaryota > Metazoa > Chordata > Amphibia > Anura > Hylidae > Hyla > Hyla sarda. The sequence goes on from NC_079195.1 coordinate 121,207,853, forward strand.
AAAAAAATTGCCACAGGTACAAATATGACTGTTTCCAAACACCAGCAAAAAAGCAAGAAAAACTGCCAAAATGCAGGAAACGACTGTGACTGTGGACAAAAAAAAAATCCTGGCCTCAAAGCAAAAGAACAAAATCCCTGTGTCCACTTTTCCTGTGAGGTTCACCTCAGGTGTGGAGATTTAGAACTTTGCACAAAAGTTATCATGCGTGTTGCACAAGTATGGTACATTTGGTGCAATTGCACCAAATTTAGACTAACCAGAATGATCTTCAAAAAACTTCTACCTACACCAACATTGATAAATTTCCCCCATAGAGTTTAAGATTTAAGAAATGTTATATTTAAAGGATGGAAACACTGTTGATATGAGAAAAATAAAATAGAATAAAAAATTTAAAAAAGGATTTTCATATACATGTTAATAGACACCTTTAATTCAATATTTAAACAACAACAAAGACATGGGGGGACATTTACTAATCTAGTCTATTCTGGGTATGCTTATAGACCAGCGTATGTGGTAGTCTCCTGTCTATTGTGCTCCTAATTTATCAAAGGTCTCACAGCCCTTGATAAATTCTGTGCTCAGACTTCAGGGTCTACAGCTTAAACTGCATTTAGACCTGGTCCAACATGGTCTGATATTTCAGCGTATTTTGGGCAGATGCGACATGTCGCACAAAAGTCGCACTTGATAAATTCAGCACCAATGCATTTTCCAATGCATTTCCGTCTAAAATAGACTTGCATGCATCATGTTCTAAAAATGCTCTACAGCAAAAGTCACAGAAAAGTCGCACATATTTAGACTGCGACTTTCTGTGCGACAAATTTAGACAGGAAAAACCAGTCTAAATCCTTTGATAAATCTCCCCCTTGGTCTCAAATGGCAGGAGGTGCTCAACCCCAAATGCGGTTGTGCATATATGCTGGGGGAGCAGATCCTGCCCTTGTGGTCTGTTGCTAAGGGTGATCCCCAGCATAAAAATGCATACAATGGAGGATGCCTGCAACAGACTACAAGTGCCACAATGGCCTCCTACACCAGATAAACGGTGTGGATGTGTAACAATTAGAAAAATACAATACAAGGATTTAGGTGCACTACTGTGGTAGATGTATACAATGACATAGGCTATCCCTCAACACTGATGTTAAAATTGAGACAATAGCCAGTATACCTTATATGAAGGACATACCTGAGCCCGCACACCAACGCCAAGGTTTTTCAAGTGGCACGGGACCTAACACTAACCTACATGTGCCTGATAAGCAAAACCAGGGGCCAGTGGGCAATTACAGCAGCATTAGGTCCGACTCACAGCCTGTTCCCAGGTTACCTTCAGTGTGGCTAGGCACACATACAATGGGAGGCAGACTATAAGCCCCACCCAAGCTGATAAATTCCTGTATTGTATTACTTTAGTTAAATATGTTGTAATGACGTTCGTTATCTTCATTTCCACTAACACAGCCCATGTAGTTTTCCTTCTACATCCTTCTTGTATCTCCTCCCTTCTATCTGCAGTCTATGTGGGGTTGGTTCAGTCAGAACTAGTTCTGTGAGAACCGGATTTTGTATTTTTATTATTTTTAATAGATTCACAAAAACCCCAACATTAGCTAACATTGCTGTTCACAGCTGCCAGCTACTACAGGGTTTCTCGAGCAGTTTTTGGCTGTGCACCAGAAACTTTCTGTTTCTGCCTGGAAAACCCCATGGCGGTAAGTAAAGATGATGTAAGAACCCGAAGGGTTAACCTTTTCTGAGCTTTTGTTGCCGGTTGCTTGGCTATGCCTTCAGCTATGCCAATCTGGCTGTGGTAGCAATCAGGCTGAGTCACCTGTAAGCTGATTATGTAGTCCAGCTCATTCCTTTCCTGGTTGCCAGTGAAAGAGCTTGTCTCGGAGTAACAAGCATTGTTTAACCTGTGTTTCTGATACTGATATTGATCTTGGCTTCTTCTGTATTTGTGTATTGGTACCTTGACAATTCCTGTTGCTGACTTGCTAGTTTTGACCCTGACTTGACTGTATGTTTGTTTAGTTTTATGTCTGTTAGTTTTGTGTGCCTCCAGCTGTTCCCCCACACCTACTGTATTGTATTTTATTATTTTGACTTTTGACTGTCCCTCACTTATTTTAGGAAGGGGACCGTCTTTGTGATTGTGGTCCCGTTATTTAGGACAGGTACGCAAGTAGGCAGGGACAAAGGGTGTGGGCAAGTTTAGGGCTGCACTCCATCCCTGCCTGACGTGTCAGATGATGCTGGAAAGGTGCCGTAAGTGTTATTTAGATGTTTTAAATTTTTTTCCTTTACTAACTTTTTCTAACAGCAAGAAAACCAAGACTAATTTGAACCAAGAACAGAAGAAAGAAGATTTTTTAACTCATTAAAAGGGTTATTAAGGGGCCTTTGCTTTTTTATTTTATTTAACCTAGTGTGTGTGTGTCTGTCTTTTTATTTTCTTACATTTTGGCTCAGTCATGGAAGCTGCCTGATAGACGGCATACATTACTAAGCAACGGCTTAGTGTTAGCTTGTAAAAACAGCTAATGTGAATTAGGGATCGACCGATATCAGTTTTTTTAGGGCCGATACCTATAATCGGTGGAGGTTAGGGCCGATAACCGATAACTTATACCGATATTCCGGTATAAGTTATCGGCTATTTATCCCCCCGCGACACCGCGGCAGATCATTGATTTAAAGCGGGCGCTGTAAATCAATGCACTGTAGTGGCTTTTGCGGTGCCATAGGCCGCCGACGCCACCCGCTTCTCTCCCCCTGCATGTCCGGGGGTCCTGAGTCGTATCACCGCCACCACTTCCCCCACCGCCACGCTCCGCACCGCGCCGCACCCCCCACCGCACCGCCCCGGCCGCATTGCCTCCCCCATCCCCGGTTTTATAATTAACTGTTACCGGGGCCCGGGGTCCACTCTACATCCGGCTCCGGTGGCTTCCTCCTGAGCTGTCACTGTGCGCACTGACGGTGACGTCACGTCGCGCACGTCACGTCACTCGTCATTGCGCACAGCGTAACACAGGATGCAGCAGGAGCCAGAAGTAGCGTGGGCCCCGGGAACAGGTAATTATAAAACCGGGGATGGGGGAGGCAATGGGGCCGGGGCGGTGTGGTGGGGGATGGGATGCAGTGTGGTGCGGTGGGTCGTGGGGGGGGCGGTCGCGGTGGGGGCGGTGCGGGTGGCGGGGCATTATCGGCAAGGTAATTGCCGATACCGATAATGCCCAAAATCATGATTATCGGCCGATAATATCGGCCAAACCGATAATCGGTCGATCCCTAATGTGAATCCCCCATTATTACCCCAGTGTCCACCAGCACCAAGGACACTGGAAAGAGCAAAGGATCTAAGTACTTAAGTCCATGTAAAATTTTAGTTTTTATCTTTCAATAAATTTGGAAACATTGCTAAAATTCTATTTTCACATTCTCCTTATAGGCTATCATGGATAATACATTGGAATACAGGTTACACAAAGAATGAGATACAGACTGAAATTACATATTTCAAACACATTGACCCCTCTTATAAGTAGAGCAGAAAGCTGTCAGAAAAAAGATGCAGCTCTCTGATGTATTTCTCTTGTTCAAGAGGATATATCTAGGTAAAATGCATGCATCCTGCAGTAGTGAAATGGTAGTAATTTTTTTGTAATTTTTTAATAAACACTACTTAGAAAGGTGCCTCATTTTGCGACAAATAAACTAAAAAATTGTCAACTATGTCCATAGCCATTAAGGGGGTTACAAATTCACATAACCTTTAAGGAGGGGTTCACATAGCCTTTAACTCCTTAACGACCATGGACATAAATGTACGTCCTGGTGCGGCAGTACTTAGCGCACCAGGACGTACATTTATGTCCTGTGTATGACCACGAGCATCGGAGCGGTGTTCGCGTGATACACTGCAGGTCCCGGCTGCAATCAGCAGTCGGGGACATGCCGGTAATGGTCGACATCCGCGATCGTCTGCCATTAATCCCTCAGATGCAGTGATCAATACAGATCACAGCATCTGCGGAAATGCTCATGTTAAAATAGATGATCGGACATCCAATGGCATTAGCTGTAATGGCGGCCAGAGGTCCCCTCATCTGCCTCCGGCCGTCTCCTCGGGTCTTCTGCTCTCTTCTGAGATCGAGCAGACCAGAGCACTGAACAATATCAGCAATCAACTGATTGCTATTGATAGTCCCCTATGGGGACATAAAAAATAAAAAAAAATAAAAAGTTGAACATTTTAAAAATATAAAGTAAAAGAAAGTGAAAAATCCCCTCCCCTAATAAAAACAAAAATTTTCCCTTTTTACCATTTTACCCCCAAAAAGCATAAACATTTTTTTATATAAACATATTTCGTATCGCCACGTGTGTAAATGCCTGAACTATCAAAATATTTTTTGCCAATAGCTGCCAAGAAAATATACAGTGATCTCATCGTCACAAGTCTGGTCTAATAATAAACAGAGAGCACCCTCCCCCCTCTAGATCCCCCGCACCATAACTGCATTCTTTAAAAATGCCTATTCATTTTGTATTGTTTGGTATATCAGACCATCAGATCTGTTATTATAATATACTACTACTATTACTACTACTACTAATAATAATAATTTGCCTTCTTTGATGGAACAGATCTGTTTTGATAATAAGAAAATCATCTCTACGGTCTTGAATACTGGTGAACATTACCAGCTGGGAAGTGAAGCATTTCAACCACCAGAGGGAGGAAAAGCTTAAACATGTGCTGCATTTGCATTAAGTTCTTCCAGTGTCAAAAGTAATAACTAGGTCAAATATTGTACAATACAATGTGAATAATGATATCAGATATCGAAATGTAAGGGTGTAAATAATTATTAGGTAGATTGTGTATAACAGAATTAGAACACATCATGAGGAAGGAGTCTATTGGCTACTATGGATGAAAAGTCTGCAGACATACCAGGGGCTTTAGATTATTATTAAAACATACAGGAGAAATAAGAAGGCACTAAAATGTGATATGAAAATGTATCACTGTACATATGTAAAATCTGCCTTGCTGCTTCCCTATGCCTACCAGTGAGTGTGCCACTGCCTCCAGCTGTTGGAAAACTACAAATCCCAGCATGCCTAGACTATTTTGGAGTTCATATTATAACACAGCTCAGCCTATCTGTTTTCCTTTGCTATTTTTTTATTTGAAAAATTGCATGTTAAACCCAGCACATGTAGATGTAAGTGAAGCATTTTTCTACACCTTTTTTTTTGTGTGCTGGTAATGTGTAGGAGCACCAAATTTATTAAATGGTCACAGAGCATTTGATTTTGTGCAGGTCACATTTTCTAAAATTTCTCTCTTCACATACACCAAAAAGCTAAGCTAAGTCTTGGCTGGTGTAGGGTTTTGGCGGTTTTGCTCCTTTTTGGTGCTTTTGCACCTTTTTTGCGCCTTTTCACAAAAAGGTGCAGTTCATAAAACCCGTCCATATCGTGTGTATTGCCAAAATCAGTGGATATGTGTAAACCAAAAAGGCGCAAATAGGGACACTTGTACCAAAGTAGCGCCAAATATAGATGAAAAAAAAAGGTAAACACAATGATAAATGCCGGCCATAGCCCATCCTTCTCTGTATAGGCAAAGACGAATGTAAATGGCGACAAATCAAAATACAAAGTCTATTTGAAAGTTGCACAGCTTTTTATTTTTATGGCTATTTAGCTGTATCTACATAAAATTGGAAAACTCCTTTAAGAGAATAGGATGTGCAATACTACCAGTGGACAATATTGGCATTGTATCCCAAGTGAAGCAGAATTCCGATCATCTGGAATGGCGGCCAGAGGTCCCCTTACCTACCTACGACATTTCCAGGGGTCTTCTGCTCTGGTCTGAGATTGAGCAGACCTGGGCAGAAGATCGCCGATAACACTAATCAGTGCTATGCCCTATCCATAGCACTGAACAGTATTAGCAATCAAATGATTGCTATAGATAGTCCCCTATGGAGATATAAAAAGTGTAAAGAAAAAGTAAAAAAAAAGGAAGAAAAAAAAGTAATTTTTTTTTTTGAAAAATCCCCTTCCTCAGTAAAAAAAAAGTAAATTGTCACTTTTTCCCATTTTACCCCCAAAGCGTAATTTTTTTTAATAAACATATGTAGTATCGCCGCATGCGCGAATGTCCGATCTAACTAAATATAATGTTAATGATCATGTACGGCGAACGGCGTAAACAATTAAAATAAAAAAAAGTCAAAAACTTGCTGCCTTTTTTGTCACATTTTATAAATAAAAAAGTTAATAAATAAAAAGTGTAGTAGTATCGATAAAAAGTACAGATCATGGCGCAAAAAATGAGCCCTCATACCGCCGCTTATACGGAAGAATGAAAAGTTATAGCTGGTCAAAATTAGGCGATTTTAAACATTCTGGGGGTTATTTATGAAGCACTTTACCCTTGTTTTCTGGGGTTAATTTGGTGCAAAAATTTGGTGCAGTGCATTTTTTGCACCTTTTGTTGCACCTTTTCATTTACGCACATTCCTTTACTTGGCGGCAGTATGTGTGTTTTCAGTCAGATTTTTGCTGTGGTAAGGAATTTATGAAAATGCGACTTTTTTAAAAAAGAGCAAAATTTGGCACAAACCCTTTAACCACTTAGGGACCCAAGGTGTACAGGTAGTCCCCGATGCCCTGGTACTTAAGGACTGCCGTGCACCAGGCAGGGACCAGACCGAGATGACTGCTGATTTCTATCAGTAGACACCCAGTGCAAACCCCTCAGACTGGCGTTTTGCGGCGATTCTGGGTCAATCGGGTCTCTGGCGACCCGATGACACGGATAAAAAGGGTGAATGGGGCTGTCTGAGACAGCCCTATTAACCCTTACCCAGCAGGAGTGAGGTGGCATGTGGCACCTCAGGATCACGTGATTGATCGGTACTTAGATCGATCGGTACTTAGATACTTTTTTAAGTGTTCTGTAGCGCATTTTTCTGCCCTCATAAGTGCATACCACATACCTACATCTAAGTAGTGTACTAATTTAACCCCTTAAGGACGCAGGGTTTTTCAGTTTTTGCATTTTCATTTTTTCCTCATCACCTTCTAAAAATCATAACGCTTTCAAATTTGCACATAAAATTCCATATGATGGCTTATTTTTTGCGCCACCTTGTACTTGCAGTGACATTTATAATATTACCAAAAATTCCACGGCGAAACAGAAAATTAATTAATTGTGCGACAAAATTGAAGAAAAAATGCCATTTTATAAATTTTGAGGGCTTCCGTTTCTACGCAGTGCATTTTTCGCTAAAACTGATACCTTATCTTTATTCTGTAGGTCCATACGGTTAAAATGATACCCTACTTATATAGGTTTGATTTTGTTGTACTTCTGAAAAAAATCATAACTACATGCAGGAAGATTTATACGTTAAAAATTCTCATCTTCTGACCTCTATAACTTTTTATATGAGGCCGGTATGAGGGCTAATTTTTTGAGTTGTAATCTGAAGTTTTTATCGGTACCAATTTTTGTGACCAAAAATACGCTATTTCGGACTTTGGAATTTTTTTGCGCGTACGCCATTGACCGTGCAGTTTAATTAATTATACATTTTTATAATTCGGACATTTCCGCACGTGGTGATACCACATATGTTATTTTAAATTTTTATTTACACTGGTTTTTTTTATGGGAAAATGGGGGTGATTCAAACTTTTATTAGGTAAGGGGTTAAATGACTTTTCGTAACTTTTTTTTTCACTTTTTTTTGCAGTGTTATAGCTCCCATAGGGGGCTATAACACTGCACACACTGATCTTTTACACTGATCCCTGCAAAGCCATAGCTTTGCATTGATCAGTGTTATTGGTGATCGATCGCTCAAGCCTGTACCTCAGGCTTGGAGCAATCGCCGATCGGACACTACGGAGCAAGGTTTTTTATCGCGATGGTCCCGATCAGCCCGACTGAGCTTCCGGGAAGCTTTCACTTTCATTTTAGACATGGCGATCAACATTGATCGCCGCGTCTAAAGGGTTAATAGCGCGCAGCACAACGATCGGGGCTGCACACTATTAGCCCAGGGTCCTGGCTATCATTAGCCGCCGGGACCGACCCGGTATGACGCGGGGTCACGGTGTGACCCTGTTTTATTTACCGGGACCGGGCGTAGGGCGTACAGGTACACCCTACGTCCTTAAGAGGTTAAACCTGTTAATCTGTCAAGGGCCTAGATACTGTGAAAGTCCAGCCAAAAGTACTCACCGGCTGGTGTTTTACTGCAGTACATTTATTAAGCATACACGCATTTTTCTGCCTTCATAAGTGCATACCACATACCTACATCTAAGTAGTGTACTATTTTGTACCTGTTAATCTGTCAAGGGCCTAAATACTGTGAAAGTCCAGGCCAAAGTAATCACCAGTTGGTGTTTTACTAAAATAATTTTTTTTTAAGCGTAATGTACCACATTTTTTGGCCCTTATAAGTGGTGTACTATTTTGTGCCTGTTAATCTGTCAAGGACCTACATACTGTGAAAGGGCAGCCAAAAGTTATCACCGCTTGGTGTTTTTGCTTTATTAAGCATACAGTAGCGCATTTTTCTGCCCTCATAAGTGCATACCACATACATAGATCTAAGTAGTGTACTATTTTGTACCCGTTAATCTGTCAAGGGCCTAGATACTGTAAAAGTCCAGGAAAAAGTACTCAGCAGCTGGTGTTTCACTCAGATACTTTTTTCAATGTACTATAGCACATTTTTCTGCCCTCATAAGTGCATACCACATGCCTACATCTAAGTAGTGTACTATTTTAAACCTGTTAATCTGTTAAGGGTCTAGATACTGTGAAAGTTCAGCCAAAAGTACTCACCGGCTGGTGTTTTACTCCAGTGCGTTTATTAAGCATACCGTAGTGCATTTTTCTACCCTCATAAGTGCATACCACATACCTACATTTAAGTAGTGTACTATTTTGTGCCTGTTAATCTGTCAAGGGCCTAAATACTGTGAAAGGACAGCGAAAAGTAATCACCGCCTTGTGTTTTACTCCAGTACGTTTATTAAAGGGGTACTCCGGTGCTTACACATCTTATCCCCTATCCAAAAGGATAGGGGATAAGATGCCTGATCGCGGGAGTCCCGCAGCTGGGGACGCCCGTGATCATGCACGCGGTACCCCGTTTGTAGTCAGTCCCCGGAGCGTGTTCGCTCCGGGACTGATTACGGTCGACCGCAGGGCCGGCGGCGTGTGAGGTCACGCCTCCGCCCCCGTGTGACATCACGCTCCGCCCCTCAATGCAAGCCTACGGGAGGGGGCGTGATAGCGATCAGGCATCTTATCCCCTATCCTTTGGATAGGGAATAAGATGTGTAAGCACTGGAGTACCCCTTTAAGTGTACTTTAGCGCATTTTTCTGCCCTCATAAGTGCATACCACATACCTACATCTAAGCAATGTACTATTTGAAACCTGTTAATCTGTCAAGGGCCTAGATACTGTAAAAGACCAGGCAAAAGTACACACCTGCTGCTGTTTTAGACAAATACTGTTTTAAGCGTATTGAAGCGTATTGTACTCCTCTCATATACACACTAAGTATGTCAGGCAGAGAAGTGCCAGGAAGTGCACAGAGGAGTGGCAGAGGCCTAAATTCATCAGGCAGAGGTCGCAGCAGACTAGGGGCGAGTGTCAGCAGGAATCGCAGCGAGAGGCCTGAGCTCCCGGTATCAGCTAGCGGTCGTGTCTCGACCAGCAACCAATCTGCTGTCATCAATTGGTTAACACAGTCATCCACTTCATCACAAGTGACATCTGATACCCCCAGTCAACAGTTGGTGGGTTCCTCAGACACAACCCTCAGTGGGCATGGCCCAGAAGCAGTCCCTGTTCCCTCCCCTACAGAAGTATCTCATGCTGTGGGTTCAGCTCCACTATTCACTGAAGATGATCTTATAGATGACAGTCAGCAGCTACTGCCCAGCCAACAAGTGGAGGAGACATCTGCCGCTTCTTCCGCTAGGCTGGTAAGTAGTGATCAGGAGAGTGAGGTGGGAGGCATTGTTGCCAGGGTTCAGAACGGTATCCCCCAACATAGTCTGATTTGTGACATTGGCACACGTTGGAATTCCACCCTCCATATGTTGGACCGACTGTACGAAAAAAGATGCTACCTCCAGGCTCTGTCATTGTGCTGCTCTGCGACAGTGATTCTAGTGATTCTAGAGCAAAGCAAAGTGTTCTACACCCCCATTTAGGCTCTCTGTAGTCCAAAAATAGCAGTTTTTAATATAGATTTGCAGCAAAAAAATTCGAATCGAAGCAAATTTTTTCGAAAAATTTGGCAAATCTCATTTTTCAAACATTCGCTCATCTCTAGTTACAAATTTTGGGAGGCTTTTTCTCCAATTACCCCTTTTAAAAAGGAAAAATTTGGGGTAACACCAGCATTTTAGTGAAAGAAAATCAAATTTTTCATTTTCACGTCCAACTCTAGCCGAAATTTGTCAAACACCTGTGGGGTGTTAAGGCTCACTGTACCCCTTGTTATGTTCCTTGAGGGGTGTAGTTTCCAAAATAAGAAAAGAAAGGGATATCCAGCGCAGACTCTCATGCAAAAGGAACTTCTTTATTGGTTAAAACTCATAGTTGCTAGGGGATACAGCAAGGATTCATGCAGTGTGACGCGTTTCAGCCCGCAGGGCCTTAGTCATACACTTAAAACATTTTTTGTGAGTCTGCTTATATATGCTAGGTGGAAGTGACGACACAACAGGTGATGCCTCTGCTACACCTGCATACATAATTAGCATCACCATCCAGTGTTAAATATACACACTAAAAATGGAGAATAATACTATAGCAATACGTTTAACTCTACTTGGACACTCAGGGTTTATCATATAGAAAATATATAAAATAAATGAAAAAACCTTTCATTGTACAATCGTGAACAGTCACAAAAAGAGAAAAAATCTGAAAGATTATAAAAGCAGACATGATAGTATCAATAAAACTAGATGGGAGAACATGTAAATGTAATCTATTGACTTGAATAATCTCAAACACCAAAACCGAGGTATAAAAAATTATTATTGATAAGCATGAATAACAAATATAATGCAAAAATACGCGGTGAAAACTAAAAGTAAAAAAACTTTTTGTTTATGAACTTCGACACCATATAAGTACATCTAAAGTGGAAGTAAATCTATATATATAAGATAATATAAAGAAAAATATGGGCAGAGAAAGTTAAATTAAATTTAATAGTCTTTCCACTAATAATGCAATATGGTGTCTAGTCGTCTGTTCAGACCTTGCGGCATGCGTGTTTGAAGTGTTAAGATCCAAAAAATCTCTCTGTCAAGGACTTTTGCCTCAAATCTCCTCCCCTTAGTGGTTTATTCACTCTTTCTATTCCTTATAACATGAGGCTGGAGATATTCCCTTCATGCATGTCTACACAATGTTTCGTTACCATGGAGACATGCCGCGTTTGAAAATGGGCAACGTCTGAAAGATGTTTACGTATGCGCACCTTGAGTGGATTAATAGTTTCCAAAATAGTATGCCATGTGTTTTTTTTTTTTTTTTGCTGTTCTGGCACCAAAGGGGCTTCTTAAATGTGACATGCACCCCAAAAACCATTTCAGCTAAATTTGCTTTCCAAAAGCCAAATGTGACTCCTTCTCTTCTGAGCATTGTAGTGGGCCCGTAGTGCACTTGACGTCCACACATGGGGTATTTCTATACTCAGAAGAGATGAGGTTACAAATTTTGGGGGGGCATTTTCTCCTATTACCCCTTGTAAAAATGGTAAATTTGGGCAAAAACCAGCATTTTAGTGAAAAAAATATTTTCATTTACACATCCGACTTTAACGAAAAGTCGTCAAACACCTGTGAGGTGTTAAGGCTCACTGTACTCCTTCTTACATTCCTTTAGGGGTGTAGTTTCCAAAAAGTTTATTTTTCTTTTTTTCTTTTGCTGTTCTGGCACCATAGTGGCTTTCTAAATGTGACATGCCCCAAAAAAAATCCATTTCAGAAAAACAAATTCTCCATAATCCCATTGTCGCTCCTTCCTTTCTGAGCCCTCTACTGCGCCCACCGAACACTTTACACACATATGAGGTATTTCCTTACTCAAGAGAAATTGGGTTACACATTTTTTTTTTTGGGGGGGGCTTTTTTTCCCTTTTACCCCTTGGAAAATTTCAAAAACTGGGTCTACAAGAACATGCGAGTGTGAAAAATGAAGATTTAGAATTTTCTCCTTCACTTTGCGGCTATTCCTGTGAAACACCTAAAGGGTTAAAACACTTTCTTAATTTCATTTTGAATACTTTGAGGGTGCAGTTTTTATAATGGGGTCATTTATGGGGTATTTCTAATATGAAGGCCCTTCAAATCCACTTAGAAACTGAACTGGTCCCTGAAAAATTCCAATTTCTAAAATGTTGTGAAAAATTGGAAAATTGATGCTGAACTTTGAAGCCCTCTGATGTCTTCCAAAAGTAAAAACATGTCAACTTTATGATGAAAATATAAACTAGACATATTGCATATGTGAATCAATATATCATTTATTTGTTAAGTCTATTTTCCTTATGAGCAGAGAGTTTCAAAGTAAAAAAAATGCTAAATTTTTCATCACATTTTGGAATTTTTCACCAAGAAATGATGCAAGTATCGACAAAAATGTACTGACATAATGTAGAATATGTCACGAAAAAACTTTCCCCGAATCAAAAGGAAAAGTAAAAGCATCCCTGAGTTATAAATGCTCAAAGTGACAGTGGTCAGATGTGCAAGAAATGCCCGGGTCCTTAAGGGGAAAATGGTCTGGGTCCTTAAAGTGCCTGGTCCTTAAGGTCAAAATGGGCTTGGTTCTTAAGGGGTTAAAAGGACAGTGACCATTTATAGTCTGCATTATAATTCTGTGCTACTGTATATACAAAAGTCTTGTGTTTGCTGTATGTAACAGTCAACAATCTCGCCAACTAGGGATGAGCGAATCGAATCTGACAAATCCGAATTTGTTACGAATTTCAGGAAAAATTCGCTTTGCAATGAATCCGAACATCGTCACGATTTGATCGCACAAATCACTTCATTAAACTACATTTAGTGCGGTCCAGACACTAGGGCATCTAAAATGGATGGCAGATGCCCATGTGAGGACATGGGGCAAGGAAATCTGGGAAGGAGGCAAGGCGGGTAGGGGAGATGACCCTAAATCACATGCAGCATGCAGCCTATCATCAGCCAGCCACCCCTGTGATTTCACAGCCCTATATAATCATCAGCTATCTTGCGGCCAGTCACTTCAGCATTTTATTTCAGAGAGAGCGTTTTATTGCAGGGAGAGATTCAGTGCAGTTCGGTGTACATCAACTGTAAAGCTAACGGACCAGTTAGGATGAGCACAAAAAGCCATAGTCACCTGATTACAGTGCCTGATACAGGTTGCATAGCAGAGCTTATTGTCCTCTCATAAGTGTAACCTGTGCATACATGGGTGGTGTACGTTTTTTTTTCCCTGAAAAACTTAATTTTGCCTAGTTACTGTAAAAGGCCAGCCAAAGCTACACCTACTAGCTAGCTAGCTACAAAGCTACTTGTTTCTGTAGCCTTATACAGTTTTAAGTGGAGCACATAGTCCTCCTCTCATAGGTTTAATACGTGCACCTACGTGGTGTAGGTTATTTTCCCTGGAAAACTAATTTGGGCCTAGTCACTGTGAAAGCCCAGCCAAAGCTACACACCTTGTTTCTGTAGTCTTATACAATTTTAAGCGGAGCACATAGTCCTCCTCTCATAAGTTTAATACGTGCACCTACATGGTGTACGTTTTTTCCCTGAAAAACTAATTTGGGGCTAGTTACTGGGAAAGGCAAGCCAAAGCTACACTCTTGTTTCGGTAGCCTTACACAGCTTTAAACTGAGCATATTGTCCAGCTCTCCTTGTTGTAACCTGTCAGTACACCTACGTGGTGTAGTTTTTTTTTATTCTTGAAAAACAAATTTTGGCCTGGTTACTGTCAAACGCCAGCCAAAGCTACCCACTTGTATCTGCAGCCTTATACAGTTTGTAGTGGAGCACATAGTCCTCCTCTCATAAGTTTAAACTGTACGTACACCTACGTGGTGTCCTTTATATATTTTCCTGTTAAACTAATTTGGGCCTAGTTACTGTGAAAGTCCAGCCAAATCTACACACTTGTTTCTGTAGTCTAATAGAGTTTTAAGGCTAGTGGAGCGTATTGTCCTCCTATCATAAGTGTAACATATACACACTCAGCTGGTGTATGAGTATGTCAGGGAGAGAAGTGCCAGGACGTGCACAAAGGAGTGACAGAGGCCTAAATTCATCACGCAAAGGTAGCAGCAGACTAGGGGCGAGTGGCAGCAGGAGTTGCAGCAAGAGGCCTGAGCTCCTGGTATCAGCTAGTGGTCATGTTTCGACCAGCAACCCATCTGCCGTCATTGATTGGTTAACTCAGTCATCCACTTCCTCACAAGTGACATCCGACACTTCCATTCAACAGTGGGTGGGTTCCTCAGACACAACTCTCAGTTGGCATGGCCCGGGAGCAGTCCCTGTCCTCCCATTCAGCTCCACTATTTAGTGAGGACGATATACTAGAGGACAGTCAACAGCTACTGCTGAGGCAAAAAGTGGAGGAGACATCCACCGCATCCTCCGTTAGGCGGGCAAGTAGTGATGAGGAGAGTGGCGTGGGAGGTGGTGTTTCCAGCATTCAGGCTCCTGAAGCAGACACTGTTGAGGAACCTGAGGAGGACATCAGTGATGTGTAGACACAACTCGATGATGATGAAGTCAATCGCACTTGGGAGCATGGTGGCAGTCAGCATGGTGGCAGAAGTGGAAAGTCTGGAGCCAAACATGCTTGGGGTAGACCACCTTTTTTGCGAAGTGTGGCCTGTGTCCCAATGTTGGCACCACGGCCCTGCGTCAACATATGCAGCATCACCATAAAGTGGCCTGGGAGAACCGTGGCTCCGATGTGGTGGTCCAGCCTGCTTCATCACCCAGTGGCACACCGCTCCCTGTTTCAGCCAGCCAAGGCTCCACCACCTCAGCCAAAAGGAGCTATCTGTCATATCCATCTTCTGTTGCTCCAGATGCTTGCTCCTGCTCCTTCTACTTCGAGTCAGTCATTCCGCCAGCAATCCATCAGCAAAGCCATGTCCAAGAGACAACAGTATGTGCCCACTCATCCAAGGGCGCAGAAGCTGAATGTGCTCCTGTCCAAGTTGCTGGTGCTGCAGTCCCTCCCTTTTCAAGTGATGGACTTTGCACCTTTCAGAGAACTGATGGCTTGTGCCGAGCCGAGGTGGAGAGTCCCAAGCCGTTATTTCTTTGCGAAAAAGGTAGTACAAGCCCTGCACAATTTTGTGGAACAGAAGATGTGCCACGGCAGTGCCAACCTCCAAAGTGTACGGCAGCCCCAACGTGTGGAGCTGTGACTATGGTCAGGGACAATACATGTCCTTTATGGCCCACTGGGTAAATGTGGTTCCTGCACAGCCACAACAACAACTTGGTTTGGTCACGCCGCTTTCGCCTCCATGCTCTCAGGCCATTGGTCCTGTGACAGTGTGCGACTCCGCCTCCTCATCCTCCATCGTGTCCTCAGCCTCCACTGCACGGACAAGTCTCAGTGCCCCTCCAGCATACCATGTGTGCAGGGCACGGCGGTGTCATGCTGTTCTTTTGTTTTTTTCACTTGTGTCAGCACTCCGCCCCATCCCCACAGCCCAACCCTATATAAGTAGCAGGTAGCTACACAGGACCCTTTCATTTCTGTCAGCCTCCCAATTTGACTGGCAGCACATGGTAAATGAGCTTTTGCACCTTGTTCACACTGGTGGGGTGCTGTGTGGCGTCCATTGCTGCCACAGCGCCATGTCTGTGGGGAGGTGCGGCCCAGGGACTGGTTTGAGTGACATTGGGGCCGTTCTGCCAGTGGGTCGTTCCCCCTGTGGGCGGTGGTGGTCGCCGCCCAGTGCTATGCCATTTTATGCCAGGGACATTAAAGACCCACTCTAAATAGGTGGCCTTGACATGGCGAGTGGGCTTGTACCTTTTGATCAAAATGTATACTAACAACCTGTTAGTTTTTGAATTTATGCTGAGAAGCAATTAGATCAAAATACAATTTGTGGATGTGCGACCATGTCTGTCTTCTCTACTTGAATTCACATTGTGTTTTCTATCCCCTCCTTTTTTGTTTTTTTCACTTGTGTAAGCACTCCGCCCCACCCCCTCAGCCCAACCCTATATAAGTAGCAGGTAACTACGCAGGACCCTTTCATTTCTGGCAGTCTCCCAGTTTTACTGGGAGCACATAGTAAGTGAGCTTTTGCACCTTGTTCACACTGGTGTGGTGCTGTGTGGCATCCATTGCTGCTGCGGCGCCATGTCTGTGGGAAGGTGAGGCCCAGGGACTGATTTGAGTGGCATTGGGGCCGCTCTGCCAGTGGGTCGTTACCCCTGTGGGCACTGGTGCTGCGGCGGTGGTGGTCACATTGTTCTTCACATGGTTTGCCGGAGTCACACAGGGGAGGAACTGCTAAAAGTCATTCATCAAGAAATTGAATCATGGCTTACTCCATGAAAACTGGAAATGGGAACCATGGTGACCGACAAAGGGAAGAACATCTTGTCTTGAGACAAGGAAGCCTGAGCCATGCACCCTGCATGGCACACGTGTTCAATATGGTTGTGAAGTAGTTACTGAAGTGTTCCCCCATCTGCAAGACATCCTAACAATGGGAAGGAAACTTTGCATGCACTTCAGCCACTTGTACACCACAAACTACACTCTCCTTGAGCTGAAGCGTCAGAATGGCATTCCTCAACATAGTCTCATTTGCAACGTTTCCACACGTTTGAATTCCACCCTCCATTTGTTGGACCGACTATATGAACAGAGAAAAGCCATCACTGATTTCTTGATGATCCAAGCGGATAGGGGGACTCCCCTGTGTAATTTCAATGTGAACCAGTGGCAGCTCATACGTGACACCTGCCGTTTGCTCAGGCCCTTTGAGGAAGCCACATTAGCCACAGGATTACATGATGAACGACATCCTTAAACGGCTTCATTTCCTTCAGCAGGTGTATGAAACGATGGCTGGTCAGGGCACTGGAGACGTGGCGCCTACATCTCACTGTCACATGAGCCCTGTGGGGGCTGAACTGGAAGTGGAGGAGGGGGACAGTGGAGCACAGTTTAGGTTTCACAAAATGGGTGGTTTTTATAGTCATCTGACAGGAGAGGAGGAGCAGGAGCAGCCAGAGGGACTAGAGGGTGACAAGAAAGACGAGATAGAGGACCCAGACACACCGTGGCAGTATGCAGTGGAGATGGAGGCAGGGAGTCACTCCGAGTCACTTGCACAAATGGCATGATGAATGCTCACTTGCTTGCGTAGTGACCGCTGAATTGTCACCAGTCGGCAGCGGGATAACTTCTGGCTCTCCACCTCATTGGACCCTCCCTACTGGCACAAAATTGGGGCCTTTTTTTACACCCACTGAGAGGGAGGACAAACTGACCTACTACAGAGAAATTCTACATTGTCAGTTGGCTGATGCCCAGCCTGCAAACTATAGATAGGGCCACTGCAGGCCTCAGACATCCTACCTAGATTCACAAGAGAAAATGTAACCCTGAGTCACCATTCCTAAACACTACATTCCCAGTTACTTGCATATCAAAGCCGGATTTTGTGCTTCCCGGAGTCCTCCAGTCTTCAGGTACCAGGATGGATTACTGCCACAACCGCCTTAAAGAAAGAGAACGTCTTATAGACCTCTCTGTGAAATCCATCGTTAATGAAACAGGAGAAGTCCCCCAATCCAACTCAGATTTGGATATAACAAGCACGAACGTGGATTTGCCAAAACTATTCTTAGAACTGGAACGGCTGCTTGGGAATGAGATCCAACATCATCTGGATCTCAAATTTATGTGCATTTACATCAGCGAAAATATAGTTCCCAGGGGCCAACGTTTGAGACCCGAACCTGCATTCAAAAATGATGAACAGTTTTTTGTGGAATGGGACAGCATGATACACGACTCAATGAACATCATGCAATGCCTTTGCGAGAAAAGAGAGGAATTGTGTATGGACTTTGAGGAGAAAATTCATACCATCACATCCACTTTGGAAGCACATAAATCGGATCGGAACTTTACCAGGATGGACAGACTACTAACCATCAGGATCCTAAATGCCGAGAAAGATACACAGGAAAAAAAGTCATTGAAATTGAGTAGGGATATGAATGACTACAACACTAACAATGTCAAGTATTGGAAAGAGAAGAAAAAAACTACACCCTGGACACAGAGGTGGTAGCGAACAGACCCACTACCCCCACCACACACTAGTGTTGAGCGGCATAGGCCATATTCGAATTTGCGATATTTTGCGAATATATGGACGAATATTCCTCATATATTTGCTAAATTCGCATATTCGCGTTTTATTTTCGCATATGCGAAAATTTGCATATGCGAAAAATTTGAATATGCAAAAATTTGCATATGCACATTTTTGCATATGCGAAAATCCGCATGCCAGTCTCACACAGTAGTTTTAGAGCCTTCTTTACAACACACAAGCTGGAAGCAGAGAGGGATGATCACTGTGATGTATACTGTGGAAAAAAAAAAAGAATATTCGTAATTGTGAATATATAGTGCTATATTCGCGAATATACGTGAATTCGCGAATATGCGATATTCGCGAATAAAATTTGCATTGCGAATATTCGCGAGCAACACTACCACACACCACATCCCATAGGGGAAGACAACAGTCCTACTTGACAAAGGAGGAGAAAAGTAGGGGTCGCATGAAATCCCACAGAGAGAGAGGAAGAGTTTTTATGAACAGCAAGTATTTAAAAACAGAGAGGGTCCCAAGTAAAAGGAGATCACCTACCCCCATCCATCAATACACCTTACCTCTGGAACACAGACTCCAAACTGTAAGAAGCCAAATACTACGGACCATAGACCACAACAGGTTGATGTGACCAGAGATGACCAAGATCCCAAGGTTTCAAACACACCTGTTCAGAAAGAATATCCACTGCTATCAAAGAAACTATTGAATAGGAATGTAGAAAAGGTGAAAACACGGTCGCGCGATGAAGTTTTTACACCCCATTCTAGGGAGGAACTACCCATGAAGAATATGGAGAAAGTCATCAGTATACCACCGGATGATGACCCAATTGACAGCCTTTTGCAGTTCGCCAGGGAGACCACATCCCTAGCCCTCTCTCCAACATCCTTCCTCAGTGTCGACCAGAAGGGTGACACATCAAATGTTTCTGCCCACGAAGATCCTGGAGTTGGTGTCGACTTAGATAATATTTCAATTAATCTTGATTTGGTAGATTCCCAGAGCCAACCAAGTGATGAACAAAGAACCACACTGGATATTGAAAATTGTATTTCTCCAGCTTTTTTTTTCCTTATCTTCCCCAAGTCCTCACACCAGTTCCCACGTACCATTCAAGAACAGAGTCACTCACCACCCTGATTACAGAATATTACAGTCCGTCACGCCTGAAAAGGAAAGCTCTGGAAGAAGACGAACAACAAAAAGAGGATGCAGAGGCAGGAGGAAGAGTAGAAAAACGGAGTCTACAGAAACCAAAGAAAAACAAGAAACTACACTGAAAATATTCAATCTATCCACTCACATGCTGACACAGGCTGAAAGGGAAGTTCTCAGTAAAGGACTTTCCTTTTGCCCGACCGATAAGATCAATGAGTTCGATCCTTTTATAGATCTGAACTCCTACGTGAGAAAACTCACCCTGGCATGCCACTTTGAAATTGCAAAGAAGAACCCTATGGAGAAGACGAAAGGCACAATGGATAGCACAACTCTAGATTCCCCACCTATCAATACAGATCTTAGACCCAAATCCACATTCTACCCCCTATATCACAGGGGCCACCACTTGGACACATTCTTCTCATTGGTCACTAGAGACTTTAGAGGCATCAACGAGAGGAACCAATGCAAAAATAACCTAAGTAGAGTCCAACAAAAAACCATCAAAATCTCTCTCAAAGAACACAGATATCAACACATGTCATATCCAATGCTGACAAAGGCTGGGGAGTCATAATTCAAGATAGACACACCTATGTGACAGAAGCACTACGAATCATTTCGGATCAAGACTACTACAAACCACTACCATCCGATCCCACCAAATTATTCATGGAAAAATTTCATCATCTGGTCAACACAGCATTCGAGGTTGGGATCCTCACAAAGAAAGAGAGGGACTACCTAAAAATAAAAACCCAAGGATACCCACATTTTATCACCTTCCGAAAATCCATAATATCAGGAGTGAACTCACTCACGAGCAATCTTTCTCATTATGTGGACCTACTATTTCAAAAATATGTCATTGATTTTCCCTCTTATTTGAAGGATACTCTATCTCTAATTGAACTTTTAAAACATTACCCCTGGGACCGAAATTACAAATGGGCAACGCTCAATGTAACTGCACTGTATTCAAATATTCCACATCAAAAGGGGATTAATGTTATAACAACCCTACTGGACCTTGATCCTTCCATGCCAAAGAAACAGAAGACTTTGATAACAGACATTATCTTGTTCATTCTGAGACATAACTATTTCTGCTTTCAGAATGAAACATACATTCAAACAACGCCCCATCTTTTGCTAACCTCTACATGGGAGGTTACGAGTCCGAATACATCTACACCGAACACCCATGGAAACTATATATAAAACTCTACAGAAGATATATAGATGATCTTCTGTTTATCTGGAGTGGTACCGAAGAAGAGTTTATAGCCTTCACAGAACATCTAAACAAGAACACCTGGAACCTATCATTCTCAGGAAAATGTACTGAATCAAAAATAGAATATTTGGACCTTGAACTATCATCAGAAAACAGTGACATTATCACCAAACATATTTTAAGAGTGTTGATTGCAAAAGCTTTTTATATTTAAAAAGTTGCCATTTCCAAAAGTGGAAGAAGAATATCCCTTATGGCCAGTTTCATCGGATCCGTCGCAATTGCACCAAAACAGCCGACTACATTGACCAGAGCCATATTATCAAGAACAGATTAATAGAAAAGGGTTACCCCAGAACCATCATTGAATCCGCTTACAAAAGGGCCCTGCATAACAAACCCGGGGTACATAAACAACGAAAGAGTGATATTTCATCAGAAAAGTGAACCGTGATACCAAATACAACTTTATTACGAACTATGCAGCAGGCCACCAAGAAATAAGAAGAACAGTAGAGAAACACAGGAATATATTATTATTGGATCCAGTCTTAAATAAACTCATCCCGGATAAACCAACCTTCACCTACAGACGAGCCAGAACCATCAAGAATATGGTAGCCCCAAGTCATCTAAGGGAGAAAAACAGAAGACACAAAAAGACCTTCGGAAAAACAACAGGCTGCTACCGATGTGGAATTAAGACCTGCAAACTATGTGTTAACATCAATCACGGAACTACAACATTTACCAGCAACAACACCAAGGAGACTTTCGCCATGAATGCCAGATTGGACTGTACGTCCACACATGTAATTTACCTCATAGAATGCAATTGCAAACTGCAATATTTTGGGAGAACGATTCAACAGTTAAAAACTAGAATGAACAATCACCGGTACAATCTACTCCATAAGTTCGCGAAACATAGCGTGTCACTTCACTCGATGGAAAATCATAATAGTGCCTTCACAGCCTTTACAGTCACAGCCCTAGAACAAATACCCAAAGATTCTCAAGATCGCTTTGAGAGCCTGAGAAGATGGGAATCCTTTTGGATTTACAAGATGGATACTCTCTACCCCCATGGTTTGAACGAGGGGTCCAAAACTTATAGATACATCAAGGTCCCCTGGAGTATGAACTCCCTTCCATGTCTTATAGTACATATACTGCATTTCCTTTTACCATCTACTCTGGATCCAGTACGCTATTTTCCTTATATGTATAATCATTAGATATTTTTCCTGTGGCCGTGCTCTCCTTGCCCCCAAGCGGAACTCTTATGTAATGTTACATGTATATAATAATTGATGTTCTCTCATTACTTTGCCTGTGTTGCAGGATGATTATATTTATTATTTACATGTACAAAGTTATACCACACATTAATCTCATGCCCTGAAAGTAATTCCTCTCTAAGCATGATCTATTTATTTCCCTGGTAACTCTGGCTTATGATGTTATCCATTTTTTTCATATATATTCTCCTATCACTATTGTGTTGAATTTGTTATGATCCATTGTTAATTAGGATTGAAAAATCCATTATTTGATAGCTGTGTCTGGATTTACATTGTCTGTCTTACATTATTTTGTCATATTCATTATTTTCCTGTATATATTAATTTTACAAACTCTGAGGAAGGTCCAGGGATTGGACCGAAACGTCAGATTCTAAAGATTGCAAAATAGAATTCAAGTAATACTTAATTTTATCGGAGTGCCGAGTTTTTCTACCTAGTATTGATGGCTTGGGAGCCTACTTGTGCACCATTAAATTAGGAGAGTGCCATATTTCTCATTATTGAATGTGTTTCCCTATATGGGCACCTCCTAGATGACAACCAACACCTTCTGCTATACTGCCGAAGATACGGCTACCATCATTTCCAAGACCAGTCTTTCAAGAGACTTTCTTCAAGTACCAACATTTGAGTTCCGCACACGTGATTATGAGAAAGAATCCAAGCATCTAGTGAACCTGGAACTCCACTGCGCTACTTTAACAGAATATCTAAAAGTTGAAAGAATTCCTAGAGGCTTAAGAGTCTGTCTACGTCCAACAATCTTTAATGATAATAAGCAATACTGCGAGATCTTTGAAAAAAACCTAAACAAGTGCTCCTTGGACATTATCACCCTTACAGTTTAATTTCTACAGAAAGAAATAATAACCACACAAGAAAAAAATCACCAGCATTGAAACCCAACTCAAGGACGGTCTGAACCTTGAAGAACTTAATTCTTTAAAAGAGAAAGTTAAAAATATCCTATTAACTCACCGTAAAGAATCTGAAAAGAAGAAGCGAGATAAGTTTGTCCGAGACGCTGAAGACTACATACACAACCGTGTATATAAATGGCAAGAATTCTATCCCTATCAACAAGGGTACTATGGCAGTCGTGCCAATTCACAAGATTCAATGTCTTCCGGTTCAGAAGGGAGATACTACAATCGATTCCAGGCTCCTTTTTTAGGACAAAGGAGACCCCGCCGAAGAAGATAGGAAGGGGGGGCCAGAACCGTTGATACCAACAGAGATCCGATCCAGACCAGATCCCAGGTAAGGAGAGCATGGCCACACCCACATTGGTAGTTAATATTTCATCAAGAAACCTCAGTCCAGCTGAAATTCAAGTGCTACAGAAGGGACTCTCATTTTGTCCCACTTACGGTTATGACCTATTTCAGCTTGACTTAGATCTTCAGAAATGTTATCATAATATTAGACTCAAGGCTCTTTTTGACACCAATACTTTTCCCACTAATCCAAGAGACATTTACCCTATTGACCTTGAGAAACTTGGACTAAAAACTTCGAGCAAGTTCAATTCCCCTAGGGGATCACCCCCAGTAGGGACATTTATTAATCTAGTTAAAAAGGACATATCACACCTACGGACAGACATTTAAAAAGGACTCTTGCTTTACCCACATCATCTTAGCATCTTTGACAGACAGGCACTTCAGTCTCTCAAGAATGACAATACAATTATCATAAAACCGGTCGATAAAGGCGGAGCCATAGTCATTCAAAACAAAACTGACTACATCCAAGAAATACAAACTCAATTAGCAGACCATGCAGTCTATAGAGTCTTGGACAAAGACCCCACTAATCTAATAGCAGACAAAATCATTCAGACTGTAGACCAATTTTTGGAATCAGGAGTAATTTACATCAAATTCCGAAGTTTCTTGATTAAACATAATCCCATTATTCCGGTTTTATACACTCTTCCCAAAATACACAAGGATCCCCAAAAGCCACCAGGTCAACCCATTGTTGCTTCTACTGAGTCCATTACCTCCCCTCTATCCATTTGTCTTGAAAAAATTCAATACCCCTTCTTTTCTGCTAGATACTGGACAGTTTTTAAACCTCATTAAGGATATTGGATCAGTTCCCCCAGACACATTATTAGTTACATTCGACGGGAATTCACTGTTCACTTCTATCAAGCACGAAAAGGGTTTACACGCAGTTTCCACATTACTTCAAAAATCTGACATGGACGGACCCACCATTGACTTTTGCAACTCACTATTGGATATTGTGCTACAGAACAATTACTTTATTTTTCAGGACACCTTTTATTTGCAAACACAAGGTACTGCCATGGGGTCTAATGTGGCCCCCCCATATGCAAATGCGTATATGGCTTTCTTCGAGCAAAGATTTATTTACACTAATGACTTATTTTGCCAACATGCCAAAATTTGGAAACATTATATCGATGATGTATTTTGCATATGGGAGGGGTCCTTGGACTCACTGGCAGCATTTAACAATCACATAAACAACATTTGTCCCGAACTCCAATTTACAATTCACCACAGCACACAATCCATAAGTTTCCTAGACACTTTAGTACAGGTGGACAGCGAAGGCAGAATGTGCACAGATCTTTACTAGAAACCCATGGATCGGAACCATTTATTACATTTCTCAAGCTGCCACCCCAAATCTACTCTCACCTCTCTGCCCATATCCCAATTTGAATGAGTCAGACGGATTGTAACGGATGATGAAACAAGACAAATACTTCTAAATGAAATGAAAAATAAGTTTGCTCACAGAGGTTTCCCAGAAAAGGTTTTGAAAAAATAAGTTTACAACCCTGAATACCTAAAAATAAAAACTCCAATGACAAACGACTACCATTCCTACATACATATCACCCATTTGCATACCGTATACACGGCATTATACGTAAACATTGGTCATTACTAAACTCAGCATTCAAATGTTCCCGAATTTCAACAACCATTCATGCCCTGTTTTAAACGACCCACCACAAGGCAGTAGTTCTCAACAAAGACAACCCACCTTCAGTTCTCCCAAAAATTGTACTTACCCTTGTCTTCACTGCATTCAATGCAACAGCATTACCAAAGGTGATAAAGTATATCACCCCCTGACAGGTAAACCATACCCCATTAAAGGATATCACACGTACAACTCTTGCTATGTGGTGTATTTGATCAAATGCCCTTGCGGACTCGCATATGTTGGGGAAACCACGCAGCATGTGCGAGATCGCATCTCACAACACAAGTCCACTATTCGCAGAAAAAATGTTTTACTACCCATCCCATACCATTTTTTGAATGCCAATCACACGATAGCGCAACTAAGGTTCCAGGTGCTTGAACATATACCTAGACCAAACCTTAAAAACATGAGAGGCTTACTGGATCTACACACTTCAGACCCTTGAACCACAGGGTCTGAATCGTGAATATGACATTATGCAGTTAGCAAATTATATTTTGAGTCATTTTTCATGTTGATTTTTACCATTTGATTATTGTTTTTTTTAGGCAACTCAACCATCCTCATTCGCTGTGGAGGTCACCATATGGGCACATGTATCCTTTTCCAGTTTCCCTCTTTCATATATTTATTTTCCCCTATTTTTTCTCCCTTTTTTTCTTCCTTATTTTTCTCCTTCATCTACTATTTTCTCACTTTTTCCCCCCTCTTTTTTTCAACTTTTTTTCACTAATTTTTCCCCCTTCCTTCCCTCATTTCTTGTTCTTCTTCATTCAATTCTCCTTTTTCTTTGTTTTACTATCTATTAGTACTCATACATTACATTCTTCCATACAGCACATTAAATTTTTTTATCTACTTTATCCTGATTACCTTCATATCCCTTTCTTTATATCTGTTATACTTCTTTTTTCATACACTTTTGCGTCCCAGGACCTTTCCCTACATCATTTATATACAGTGGAACGCACTATGCGCTCCACACCTCCATTCAGACCCTCATCAGATAATCACTTCCTGTCACATACAGCCTTTTACCAGCTGGAACGTATACTGCGTTCCACAACTCATTCCCGACACAGGTATTATTTTACATCCTGTTCCCTTCATTTCTCACACGTTATTATTTTGCTATTTTTCTACTATTCTTTCTCCTACTTGCTCCTCTTACATTCTTATCTTCTATCTTACTCTGTTTACTCTTATACTATTTAGAATGTCCCCTGCCGAATGCCACGGCATACCGGAAGTGGGACTCCCGCACTTCCGGCCGGGATCCTGTTTAAGACGGAACCACGCTAGTCATCCAGTCACCCACCAGCAGCCATAGACTGCACTCTTTATACCTTTCTCCCGGCAGGAAGCCGTATACCTCTTTATATTCACACATCCGCAGCAATCTGTAAGTAACTCCCTTCCATATCTTATAGTACATATACTGCATTTCCTTTTACCATCTACTCTGGATCCAGTACGCTATTTTCCTTATATGTATAACTAGAGATGAGCGAATTGAACTTGATGAACCCGAATTCGTTACAAATTTCATGAAAAATTCTATTTGCAACGAATACGAATATCGCCGCGATTCTATCGCACAAATCGCTTCATTAAACTCCATTTTACAGCGTTCCAGGCTATTGTAGAGCTAAGATGGCGGATCCACATGTGACTACATGGGGCAGGGGATTATGGGAGGGCGGGAAACAGCGGCGGGAATGAAGGTAGGCGGGCTGACCCAGAACCACATGTGAGATGCAGTGTTCACTGACCCCTGTGATGTCACAGCCCCTATATAATCGGCGGCCATCTTGCCTCACTTCATTTCATCTATGCACTCAGATGGAGAGGACGGGACTGTGTGTGTGTGAATAGCTCATACCACAGCGTTACACTGCAATTGCTAGTCACATCAGCATTAGGGAAAGGCAGGAGTGCAGAGTGCTGTGCTGTTACTCTGAGAAGGATCATTGATAGCTCAAACCTCCTATTCACGTTATTTAGCATTGCAGCAGAGAGGGGCAGATAGCTGTCAGCTGCCTCATACAGATCTCCAAGCTGCCTGAACTTTCTGAAGCATCTTATCTCCTCATTTTTCAGCTCTATTGAGTTTTTTTTTTCTCCACAAATCTTCTGCTGCTCAGAATTTTGTGACATGTGAGTGTGTGTGAGTGCAATTTAGGGTTTAATCCCTGGATTTTTTTTTGGTGGTGCTGCACTGTTGGGTCCTGCTGCTGTTCAGAAATAAGTCATATTAGTGTGGACTTTAGTGCCTTTTTACCATTTTTCATCTGTTACTCTGTCTCTGTGCTAAATTCAGTGTTATACCACACGTTATACACCTGCCGGTGTATTAAAGAATTTTTTTTTTCCTGAGTACAAATACGCTTTTTCAGTGGCCTTTAATTGCAAAGGGCCTACATACAAGCAAATAGCGTACCATATACCACCTTTTTTTCTGTCTCTGTGCTAAATTCAGTGTTATACCACACATTATACACCTGCCGGTGTATTAAAGAAAAAAAAGTTTTTCCTGAGTAAAAATACGCTTAACAGTGACCTTATCATTGCAAAGGGCCTAAATAAAAGCAAATAGCGTACCATATACCACCTTTTTTTCTGTCTCTGTCTAAATTCAGTGTTATACCACACGTTATACACCTGCCGATGTATTAAAGAAAAAAAAAAGTTTTTCCTGCGTACAAATACGCTTAACAGTGCGCTCATCATTGCAAAGGGCATACATTAAACCACTGTCTCGGTACTAAATTCAGTGCTATTCCACACATTAGTATACAATGGCTGGTGTATACAACAAAAAAATAGTTTTTTTCTCCGTATAAATGCGCTTATCATTGCAAAAGGCATACATACAACAAAGGAGTGTACGATTAAGTAACTGTTATTCTGTCTAGGGCCTATATACTTTGAAAGGACAGCCGTAAGTAATCGCCTGCTGCTCTTCTATACCCTCATAAACGCACTAAGTATGTCAGGCAGGGAAGTGCCAGGACATGCACAGAGAAGGGGCAGAGGCCTACATACGTCAGGCAGAGTTGGCAGCAGACTTGGGGCGAGTGGCAGCAGGAGTCGCAGCAATAGGCCTGAGCTCCCGTTAACACCCAGCGGTCGTGCAGCGGTCGTGTCGTCGACCCATCTCTCCTCGTCAATTGGTTTGCACACTCATCCCCATCATCACAAGTGACATCTGACAACCCCAGTCAAGAGTCGGTGAGTTCCTCAGACACAACCCTCAGTTGGCATGGTCCGGGAGCAGTCCCTGTAATCCCATTGCCTTTGTCCTATGCTGTTCCCTCTCCCAAAGAAGTATCTCATGCTTTGGGTTCAGCTCCACTCTTTAGCGAGGACGATGTAATAGAGGACAGTCAGCATATAATGGGCAGCCAAGAATGTGAGGAGACATGCGTCCCTTGCTCCGCAAGGCGGCCAGGTAGTGATGCGTAGAGTGACGTGGGAGGCGGTGTTTCAATTGCTCAGGGTCCTGAGGCAGACACTGTTGTGGAACACGAGGAGGATATCAGTGATGTGCACACATCTTTTGATGATGATGAAGCCGATCGCAATTGGGAGCTGGGTGCAGAAGCCGGGGCTTCATCATCATCAGGAGAAGAGATTTGCTCTTTGTCTATGAGGCAGCAAGGCGGTAGCACGGTTGGCAGTAGTGGAAATTCAGGAGCCAAACGTGCCAGGGGGAGACCACCTGCTTCGCGGCAAGCTACCATTCAGGGAGGTAGTGGAACAGGGGTTCCTGGAGACAGCGCCAATAGCAGTGAAATAGTGCGAACTACAGGTGGGAAAATCAGCTACTCTGCTGTGTGGTTGTTCTTCATAAAGATTCCAGAGAACCTTTGCGTAGTCACATGCAAAATCTGTGGGCAGAAAGTGAAGCGTGGCCAGGGTCCCAATCTCGGCACCACGGCCCTGCGTCAACACATGATTCGCCACCATAAAGCTGCCTGGGATAACCGTGGCTCTGAGGTAGTGGTCCAGCCTGCCGCATCACCCAGTGTCCATCCGCTCCCTCCGTCATCCAGCCAAGGCTCCACCACCTCAGCCGAAGGGAGCATTGTGTCAAACCATCCTTCTTGCGCTCCTGCTTCCTCCGCTCGTAGTCAGCCATTCCGCCAACAATCGATCGGCGAAGCCATGTCCAAGAGACAACAGTATGCGTCCACTCATCCAACGGCGCAGAAGTTGAATGTGCTCCTTTCCAAGTTGCTGGTGTTTCAGTCACTCCCTTTCCAACTGGTGGACTCTGCAGCTTTCAGGGAATTGATGGCTTGTGCCGAGCCGAGGTGGAGAGTCCCAAGCCGTCATTTCTTTGCGAAGAAGGCCGTGCCAGCCATGCATAAGTTTGTACAAGAGAAGGTGAGCCAGTCCTTGAGCCTGTCGGTGTGTTCAAAAGTGCACGGCAGCACCGACGTGTGGAGCTGTAACTACGGGCAGGGACAATACATGTCTTTTACGGCCCACTGGGTAAATGTTGTTCCTGCACAGCCACAGCAGCAACTTGGAAAGGTCACACCGCTTCCTTCTCCACGCTCTCGCTCCCAGGCAGTTGGTCCTTTTACAGTGTGCGCCTCCTCCTCCCCGTGTCCTCGGCCTCCACTGCACATCCAAATCTCGGTGGCCCTTCATCGTACCACGTGTGTAGGGCACAGCGGTGTCAAGCCGTCCTTCACATGGCTTGCCTTGGTGAACGGAATCACACAGGGGAGGAACTGCTGAAGTTCATTAGGGAAGAAATCCGAGTATGGCTTACTCCACGAAATCTGGAAATGGGAACCATGGTGACCGACAATGGGAAGAACATTGTGGCCACGCTGCGACAAGGAAGTGTGAACCATTCGCCCTGCATGGCACACATGGCACTCCTCATCACTACTATAATCCCCCCCGCACCTCTCCTCATCACTACTGTAACCCCCCCGCACCTCTCCTCATCACTACTATAACCCCCTGCACCTCTACTCATCACTACTTTAACCCCCCCGCACCTCTCCTCATCACTACTATAACCCCCCGCACCTCTCATCATCACTACTATACCCCCCGAACCTATCTTCATCACTACTATAACCCCCCTGCACCTCTCCTCATCACTACTATAACCACCCCCCCCGCACCTCTACTCATCACCCCCATAACCCCCCTGCACCTCTCCTCATATGACTCACATAGCCGGCCAGCACCTCTTCTCATCACCCCCATAACCTCCCCTGCACATCTCATCACCCCTATAGGGACAGGTCAGGTGATTGGAGTAGACGTGCGTGCCTCTACTCCCATCAGCCCCTGGCCTGTCCGGCCTTGCCATGAGGCCCAGTCCGAACCCAGCGGTCAGTGAGTGACAGTCCCTGCAGCCACCTCCAGCTACAAAACTATTGTATTAACAATATCTCTTTCTATATACATATATACTACATATATTTTATATTTCAATAAATCTATTTTGATAAAATCATACAGGTATCTACCCTATCGTATTCATATAAAGGACTCCACTACACAGCACCTACATATCTATATCACATCCCAGGCCTTACTAGATGACAGCAATACTCATTATCTAAACTATTCAATTAAGTTGTATAAGGTACCCAACTATACTTTTGCCAGTCCTCGTCTGGCCCAATCTGTTCAGTGTCGAGCGTCCTATCTCTTGTTTTCTTTGAACAACTGCCACTGCATCAAAATTTCAATGAATGTTTGTGTACACAGAGAAGTAATTCTTGTTGGTAGAGCAATGAAGCGAAGGCGTGACCTAATAGTAACTTAAACTTTGTTTTGAATCAATACCATATTGTTCTTAAATATCGGAAAAACTCTATAAATTTCAATTCTCAAACAAGTGCTCAAGCCACATAACCCCATGCTTGTGCCAAAATGCTGTAGCCTTAATTTTTTTTTTAATTCTGTGAAGTTTATATTATCCCAAAGTAGAAAACAGGGGATACTACCCTTAAAGACAGGGGTCTCAAACTCCCAGCCCGCAGGCCATTTGCAGCCCGTGGAATGAAATTTTGGCAGCCCACACCAGGGATGTGTAATTTCTATTGCCCGACGCCCGGGACATGCAGTTCTGGGCGCCGGGCAGGTGACTTCTTCAGGTATTTAGCCCTGCTTCGGGCAAGCAGCGCTAAATGCCGGAAGACTTCACCCCCGCTCCATCCAATAGAGCCCATTACCTTCACTTACCCCACCCTCCTCCCCTCCATCTCCGGTTGGCCGGCCAGCCCGAGTCTCATGAGGGACATGATGGAGGACGCCAGTGACGTCACTCCTCAGGCCGCCGTCAGAGAGGGGAAGCGCAGCACAGCGCAGGACAGGTAAGTGTGTAAATGAGTGTGTGCATGTATGTGTGTGTCTGTCTGTGTGTCTATGTGTGTGTGCATGTGTGTGTGTTTGTGTGTCTGTGTGTGGTGTCCCTCCGGGTCCCTGCTCCTCCCTGGAGTGCTCGCGGCGTTCTCCTCTCTGCAGTGCCCCGGTCAGACCCGCTCTCTAGGGCGTGCGCGCGCCAGCTCGCTAAGACTTAAAGGGCCAGTGCACCACTAATTGGTGCCTGGCCCAATCAGTCTAATTAGCTCCCACCTGCTCCACGCCTTTATAACCTCACTTCCCCTTCCCTGCATTGCCGGATCTTGTTGCCCTTTTGCCTAGTGAAAGCGTTTCCTGTGATTGCCATACCAGTGTTTCCAGACCTTCTGCCATTACCATTGACTACGAACCTTGCCGCCTGCCCTGACCTTCTGCTACGTCTGACCTCACCTCTGTCTAGTCCTTCTGTCCCACGCCTTCTCAGCAGTCAGCGAGGTTGAGCCGTTACCGGTGGATACGACCTGGTTGCTACCGCCGCAGCAAGACCATCCCGCTTTGCGGCTGGCTCTGGTGAATACCAGTAGCAGCTTAGAACCGGTCCACCGGTACGGTCCACGCCAATCCCTCGCTGACACAGAGGATCCACATCCAGCCTGCCGGATCCTAACAGTAGATCCGGCCATGGATCCCGCCGAGGTGCCACTGCCAAGTCTCACTGACCTCGCCACCGTGGTCGCCCAACAAGGACAGCAGCTGTTACAGTTGTCCGCCATGCTACAGCAGCTTCTGCCTCTTCAGCAGCAACCATCTCCTCTGCCAGCTCCTGCACCTCCTCTGCAGCGAGTGGCCGCTCCTAGCCTCCGCTTGTCTCTGCCGGACAAATTTGATGGGGACTCTAAACTCTGCCGTGGTTACCTGTCCCAATGCTCCCTACACTTGGAGATGTTGTCGGACCAATTTCCCACAGAACGGTCAAACGGGGCTTTCGTAGTTAGTCTTCTGTCTGGAAAGGCCTTGTCATGGGCCACACCGCTCTGGGACCGCAGTGATCCTGTCACTGCCACTGTTCAGTCCTTCTTCGCTGAGGTTCGTAGTGTCTTCGAGGAACCAGCCCGAGCCTCTTCTTCCGAAACTGCCTTGTTGAACCTTGTCCAAGGAAATTATTCTGTGGGAGAATACGCCATCCAATTTCATACCCTCGCCTCTGAAATATCTTGGAACAATGAGGCCCTCTGCGCGACCTTCAAAAAAGGCCTATCCAGTAACATCAAGGATGTGCTGGCCGCACGAGAAATTCCTGCCAACCTGCATGAACTTATCCATTTGGCCACCCGCATTGACATGCATTTTTCTGAAAGACACCAGGAGCTCCGCCAGGAAAAGGACCTTGATCTCTGGGCACCTCTCTCCCGGAATCCTTTGCAGTCTACCCCTGTGCCTCCCGCCGATGAGGATATGCAAGTGGATCGGTCTCGCCTGACTCATGAAGAGAGGTCTCGTCGCAGAGATGAAAATTTATGCCTCTACTGCGCTAGTACCGAACATTTCTTAGTGGATTGCCCTATTCTTCCTCCACATCTGGGAAATGCACGCACGCACCCAGCTCATGTGGGAGTTGCGTCTCTTGGTGTGAAGTCTGCTTCTCCACGTCTCACTGTGCCCGTGCGGATTTCTCCTTCTGCCAATTCCTCCTTCGCAGCTGTGGCCTTCTTGGACTCTGGTTCTGCGGGAAATTTTATTTTGGCCTCTTTTGTTAATAAGTTCAGCATCCCAGTGACCCGTCTCGTCAAGCCGCTCTACATTTCTTCGGTCAACCGAGTAAAATTGGACTGCACTGTGCGTTACCGCACAGAACCCCTGCTTATGAGCATTGGACTGCATCACGAAAAAATTGAATTTTTTGTTCTGCCCAACTACACCTCTGAAGTCCTCCTCGGTCTGCCATGGCTCCAACGTCATTCTCCTACCCTTGACTGGACCACCGGGGAGATCAAGAATTGGGGTCCTGCTTGTCACAAACGATGCCTCACATCTGCTCCCACTTGTCTAACTACTGACGTTCCACCAATACTGGCTCCTCCCAAGGCTTACCAGGATATTTTCGGCAAAAAGCAAACTGGGATTTTGCCTCCTCATAGCCCCCTTCCTGGTAACACTCTGCCCCGTGGCAAGCTTCACCCTCTGCCCCCCCCTCCCCATTCCCACTTCTTCTGGATTGCCTGCCATTGATGAAGTTACCCAGGACTTCTCTGTCATCCGGAAGGAAACTCAAGAATCGCTCCCAATGGCCTCGTCTCGGATGAAGGGACAAGCAGACAAAAAGAGGGGGAGACCTAAGGGGGGGGTACTGTTACGCCGAGCGCTCCGGGTCCCTGCTCCTCCCCGGAGCACTCGCGGCGTTCTCCTCTCTGCAGCACCCCGGTCAGACCCGCTGCACCGACACTGCCGGCGGGGATGCGATTCGCATAGCGGAAAGCGCCCGCTCACGGATCGCATCCCAATCCACTTACCTGTCCCGGTCCCCGGCTGTCACATCCTGGCGCGCGCGCGCCAGCTCTCTAAGATTTAAAGGGCCAGTGCACCACTAATTGGTGCCTGGCCCAATCAGTCTAATAAGCTCCCACCTGCTCCACGTCTTTATAACCTCACTTCCCCTTCCCTGCATTGCCGGATCTTGTTGCCCTTGTGCCTAGTGAAAGCGTTTCCTGTGATTGCCATACCAGTGTTTCCAGACCTTCTGCCATTACCATTGACTACGAACCTTGCCGCCTGCCCTGACCTTCTGCTACGTCTGACCTCGCCTCTGTCTAGTCCTTCTGTCCCACGCCTTCTCAGCAGTCAGCGAGGTTGAGTTGTTACCGGTGGATACGATCTGGTTGCTGCCGCCGCAGCAAGACCATCCCGCTTTGCGGCTGGCTCTGGTGAATACCAGTAGCAGCTTAGAACCGGTCCACCGGTACGGTCTACGCCAATCCCTCGCTGACACAGAGGATCCACATCCAGCCTGCCAAATCCTAACAGCTACCTAATGTGGGGAACATGCTACCTTCCTAATGTAGGGAACATGCTACCTTCCTAATGTGGGGAAACTGCTACCTTCCTAATGTGGGGAACATGCTACCTTCCTAATGTGGGGAAACCGCTATCTTTCTAATGTGGGGAACATGCTACCTTCCTAATGTGAGGAAACCGCTACCTTCCTAATGTGGGGGACATGCAACCTTCCTAATGTGGGGAACATGCAACCTTCCTAATGTGGGGAAATTGCTACCTTCCTAATGTGGTGACCAGCTACCTTCCTAATGTGGGGAACATGCTACCTTCCAAATGTGGGGAACGTGCAACCTTCCTAATGTGGGGTAACCGCTACCTTCCTAATGTGGGGAACATGCAACCTTCCTAATGTGGGGAAATTGCTACTGTTACGCCGAGCGCTCCGGGTCCCCGCTCCTCCCCGGAGCGCTCGCAACATCCTCGCTACTGCAGCGCCCCGGTCAGATCCACTGACCGGGTGCGCTGCGATACCGCCTCCAGCCGGGATGCGATTCGCGATGCGGGTGGCGCCCGCTCGCGATGCGCACCCCGGCTCCCGTACCTGACTCGCTCTCCGTCGGTCCTGTCCCGGCGCGCGCGGCCCCGCTCCCTAGGGCGCGCGCGCGCCGGGTCTCTGCGATTTAAAGGGCCACTGCGCCACTGATTGGCGCAGTGGTTCTAATTAGTGTGTTCACCTGTGCACTCCCTATGTATACCTCACTTCCCCTGCACTCCCTCGCCGGATCTTGTTGCCATCGTGCCAGTGAAAGCGTTTCCTTGTGTTTTCCTAGCCTGTGTTCCAGACCTCCTGCCGTTGCCCCTGACTACGATCCTTGCTGCCTGCCCCGACCTTCTGCTACGTCCGACCTTGCTCTTGTCTACTCCCTTGTACCGCGCCTATCTTCAGCAGTCAGAGAGGTTGAGCCGTTGCTAGTGGATACGACCTGGTTACTACCGCCGCAGCAAGACCATCCCGCTTTGCGGCGCGCTCTGGTGAATACCAGTAGTAACTTAGAACCGGTCCACTAGCACGGTCCACGCCAATACCTCTCTGGCACAGAGGATCCACCTCCTGCCAGCCGGCATCGTGACAGTAGATCCGGCCATGGATCCCGCTGAAGTTCCTCTGCCAGTTGTCGCCGACCTCACCACGGTGGTCGCCCAGCAGTCGCAACAGATAGCGCAACAAGGCCATCAGCTGTCTCAACTGACCGTGATGCTACAGCAGCTACTACCACAGCTTCAGCAATCATCTCCTCCGCCAGCTCCTGCACCTCCTCCGCAGCGAGTGGCCGCTTCCAGCCTACGACTATCCTTGCCGGATAAATTTGATGGGGACTCTAAGTTTTGCCGTGGCTTTCTTTCACAATGTTCCCTGCACTTGGAGATGATGTCGGACCAGTTTCCTACTGAAAGGTCTAAGGTGGCTTTCGTAGTCAGCCTTCTGTCTGGGAAAGCTCTGTCATGGGCCACACCGCTCTGGGACCGCAATGACCCCGTCACTGCCTCTGTACACTCCTTCTTCTCGGAAATTCGAAGTGTTTTTGAGGAACCTGCCCGAGCCTCTTCTGCTGAGACTGCCCTGCTGAACCTGGTCCAGGGTAATTCTTCCGTTGGCGAGTACGCCATACAATTCCGTACTCTTGCTTCCGAACTATCCTGGAATAATGAGGCCCTCTGCGCGACCTTTAAAAAAGGCCTATCCAGCAACATTAAAGATGTTCTGGCCGCACGAGAAATTCCTGCTAACCTGCATGAACTCATTCATCTAGCCACTCGCATTGACATGCGTTTTTCCGAAAGGCGTCAGGAGCTCCGCCAGGATATGGACTTTGTTCGCACGAGGCGTTTTTTCTCCCCGGCTCCTCTCTCCTCTGGTCCTCTGCAATCCGTTCCTGTGCCTCCCGCCGTGGAGGCTATGCAAGTTGACCGGTCTCGCTTGACACCTCAAGAGAGGACACGACGCCGCATGGAGAATCTTTGCCTGTACTGTGCCGGTACCGAACACTTCCTGAAGGATTGTCCTATCCGTCCTCCCCGCCTGGAAAGACGTACGCTGACTCCGCAAAAAGGTGAGACAGTTCTTGATGTCAACTCTGCTTCTCCACGCCTTACTGTGCCTGTGCGGATATCTGCCTCTACCTTCTCCTTCTCTACTATGGCCTTCTTGGATTCCGGATCTGCAGGAAATTTTATTTTGGCCTCTCTCATCAACAGGTTCAACATCCCGGTGACCAGTCTCGCCAGACCCCTCTACATCAATTGTGTTAACAATGAAAGATTGGACTGTACCGTACGTTACCGCACGGAGCCCCTCCTAATGTGCATCGGACTCCATCACGAAAAAATTGAGTTTTTGGTCCTCTCCAATTGCACTTCCGAAATTCTCCTTGGACTACCATGGCTTCAACGCCATTCCCCAACCCTTGATTGGTCCACAGGAGAGATCAAGAGCTGGGGTACTTCTTGTTTCAAGGACTGTCATAAACCGGTTCCCAGTACTCCCTGCCGTGACCCTGTGGTTCCCCCTGTAACCGGTCTCCCTAAGGCTTATATGGACTATGCTGATGTATTTTGCAAAAAACAAGCTGAGACTTTACCTCCTCACAGGCCTTATGACTGTCCTATTGACCTCCTCCCGGGCACTACTCCACCCCGGGGCAGAATTTATCCTCTCTCCGCCCCAGAGACTCTTGCTATGTCTGAATACATCCAGGAAAATTTTAAAAAGGGGTTTATCCGCAAATCCTCCTCTCCTGCCGGAGCTGGATTTTTCTTTGTGTCCAAAAAAGATGGCTCCCTACGTCCTTGCATTGACTACCGCGGACTTAATAAAATCACGGTAAAGAACCGCTACCCCCTACCTCTTATCTCAGAACTCTTTGATCGCCTTCAAGGTGCCCACATCTTTACCAAACTGGACTTAAGAGGTGCTTATAATCTCATCCGCATCAGGGAGGGGGACGAATGGAAAACTGCATTTAACACTAGAGATGGACACTTTGAGTATCTGGTCATGCCCTTTGGCCTGTGCAACGCCCCTGCCGTCTTCCAAGACTTTGTTAATGAAATTTTTCGTGATCTCTTATATTCCTGTGTTGTTGTGTATCTGGACGATATTCTGATTTTTTCTGCCAACTTAGAAGAACACCACCAGCATGTCCGCATGGTTCTTCAGAGACTTCGAGACAATCAACTTTATGCCAAAATGGAGAAATGTCTGTTTGAATGTCAATCTCTTCCTTTCCTAGGATATTTGGTCTCTGGCCAGGGACTACAAATGGACCCTGATAAACTCTCTGCCGTCTTAGATTGGCCACGCCCCTCCGGACTCCGTGCTATCCAACGTTTTTTGGGCTTCGCCAATTATTACAGACAATTTATTCCACATTTTTCCACTATTGTGGCTCCTATCGTGGCTTTAACCAAGAAAAA
The DNA here is from genome assembly GCF_029499605.1 of Hyla sarda. Classification (NCBI taxonomy): domain Eukaryota; kingdom Metazoa; phylum Chordata; class Amphibia; order Anura; family Hylidae; genus Hyla; species Hyla sarda. Next base: position 121,245,824 of record NC_079195.1, read on the forward strand.
TGCCAATCCTAAGTCCTGGTCTCCTCAAGCGCAAGAAGCATTTAAACGGCTCAAGTCTGCCTTTTCTTCTGCTTCCGTGCTCTCCAGACCTGACCCATCTAAACCCTTCCTATTGGAGGTTGATGCCTCCTCAGTGGGAGCTGGAGCGGTCCTTCTACAAAAAAATTCTTCCGGGCATGCTGTTACTTGTGGTTTTTTTTCTAGGACCTTCTCTCCGGCGGAGAGGAACTACTCCATCGGGGATCGAGAACTACTGGCCATTAAATTGGCACTTGAGGAATGGAGGCATCTGCTGGAGGGATCAAAATTTCCAGTTATCATTTACACCGATCACAAGAATCTCTCCTATCTCCAGTCTGCCCAACGGCTGAATCCTCGCCAGGCCAGGTGGTCTCTGTTCTTTGCCCGTTTTAATTTTGAAATTCATTTTCGCCATGCCGACAAGAACATTAGGGCCGATGCTCTCTCTCGTTCCTCGGATGCCTCGGAAGTAGAGCTCTCTCCGCAACACATCATTCCTCCTGACTGTCTGATCTCCACTTCTCCAGCCTCCATCAGGCAAACTCCTCCAGGGAAGACCTTCGTTTCTCCACGCCAACGCCTCGGAATCCTCAAATGGGGTCACTCCTCCCATCTCGCAGGTCATGCGGGCATCAAGAAATCCGTGCAACTCATCTCTCGTTTCTATTGGTGGCCGACTCTGGAGACGGATGTTGTTGATTTTGTGCGGGCCTGTACTGTCTGTGCCCGGGAGAAGACTCCTCGCCAGAAGCCTGCTGGTCTTCTTCATCCTCTGCCGGTCCCCGAACAGCCTTGGTCTCTGATTGGTATGGACTTTATTATAGACTTACCCCCATCCCGTGGCAACACTGTTGTTTGGGTGGTCGTTGATCGATTTTCCAAGATGGCACATTTTATTCCTCTTCCTGGTCTTCCTTCAGCGCCTCAGTTGGCAAAACAATTTTTTGTACATATTTTTCATCTTCACGGTTTGCCCACGCAGATCGTCTCGGATAGAGGCGTCCAATTCGTGTCAAAATTCTCGAGGGCTCTCTGTAAACAACTCAAGATTAAATTAAACTTCTCTTCTGCTTATCATCCTCAATCCAATGGGCAAGTAGAAAGAATTAACCAGGTCCTGGGTGACTATTTACGGCATTTTGTTTCCTCCCGTCAGGATGACTGGGCAGATCTTCTACCATGGGCCGAATTCTCGTACAACTTCAGAGTCTCTGAATCTTCTTCCAAATCCCCATTTTTCGTGGTGTACGGCCGTCACCCTCTTCCCCCCCTCCCTACTCCCTTGCCCTCTGGTTTGCCCGCTGTGGATGAAGTGACTCGTGATCTTTCCACCATATGGAAAGAGACCCAAAATTCTCTTTTACAGGCTTCTTCTCGCATGAAAAAGTTTGCCGATAAGAAAAGAAGAGCTCCCCCCGTTTTTTCTCCCGGAGACAAGGTATTGCTCTCCGCTAAATATGTCCGCTTCCGTGTCCCCAGCTACAAATTGGGACCACGCTATCTTGGTCCTTTCAAAATTTTGTGCCAAATTAATCCTGTCTCTTACAAACTTCTTCTTCCTCCTTCTCTTCGTATTCCTAATGCCTTTCATGTCTCTCTTCTTAAACCACTCATCATCAACCGTTTCTCTCCTAAACTTGTTTCTCCCACTCCTGTTTCCGGTTCTTCTGACATCTTCTCCGTAAAGTAGATACTGGCCTCCAAGAAGGTCAGAGGGAAAACTTTTTTTTTGATTGATTGGGAGGGCTGTGGTCCTGAAGAGAGATCCTGGGAACCTGAGGACAATATCCTAGACAAAAGTCTGGTCCTCAGGTTCTCAGGCTCCAAGAAGAGGGGGAGACCCAAGGGGGGGGGGTACTGTTACGCCGAGCGCTCCGGGTCCCCGCTCCTCCCCGGAGCGCTCGCAACATCCTCGCTACTGCAGCGCCCCGGTCAGATCCACTGACCGGGTGCGCTGCGATACCGCCTCCAGCCGGGATGCGATTCGCGATGCGGGTGGCGCCCGCTCGCGATGCGCACCCCGGCTCCCGTACCTGACTCGCTCTCCGTCGGTCCTGTCCCGGCGCGCGCGGCCCCGCTCCCTAGGGCGCGCGCGCGCCGGGTCTCTGCGATTTAAAGGGCCACTGCGCCACTGATTGGCGCAGTGGTTCTAATTAGTGTGTTCACCTGTGCACTCCCTATGTATACCTCACTTCCCCTGCACTCCCTCGCCGGATCTTGTTGCCATCGTGCCAGTGAAAGCGTTTCCTTGTGTGTTCCTAGCCTGTGTTCCAGACCTCCTGCCGTTGCCCCTGACTACGATCCTTGCTGCCTGCCCCGACCTTCTGCTACGTCCGACCTTGCTCTTGTCTACTCCCTTGTACCGCGCCTATCTTCAGCAGTCAGAGAGGTTGAGCCATTGCTAGTGGATACGACCTGGTTACTACCACCGCAGCAAGACCATCCCGCTTTGCGGCGGGCTCTGGTGAATACCAGTAGTAACTTAGAACCGGTCCACTAGCACGGTCCACGCCAATCCCTCTCTGGCACAGAGGATCCACCTCCTGCCAGCCGGCATCGTGACAGCTACCTTCCTAATATGGCGACCAGTTACCTTCCTAATGTGGGGAACATGCTACCTTCCTAATGTGGTGAACATGCTACCTTCCTAATGTGGGGAAACCGCTACCTTCCTAATGTGGGGAACATGCTACCTTCCTAATGTGGGGAAACCGCTACCTTCCTAATGTGGGGAACATGCTACTTTCCTAATGTGGGGTAACCGCTACCTTCCTAATGTGGGGAACATGCTACCTTCCAAATGTGGGGAACATGCTACCTTCCTAATGTGGGGAACATGCTACCTTCCAAATGTGGGAAACATGCTACCTTCCTAATGTGGGGTAACCGCTACCTTCCTAGTGTGGGGAACATGCAACCTTCCTAATGTGGGGAACATGCAACCTTCCTAATGTGGGGAACATGCTACCTTCCTAATGTGGGGAACATGCAACCTTCCTAATGTGGGGAACATGCAACCTTCCTAATGTGAGGAACATGCAACCTTCCTAATATGGGGAACATGCTACCTTCCTAATGTGGGGAACATGCTACCTTCCTAATGTGAGGAAGATGGGGAAGAATTTTTTTGATTATAGCTGAAGGTTTCAAAATAACAAAAATATGAAAAAAATGAAAGGTCTTAAGCCTTTGCAAATGTATTAAACATATGTAAAAGTGTTGAAAAGTCACCATTTATTATAAATAAATACAGTGATAAGTTAAATGTGTTATTAACTCATGTTTCCTTTGTTCACAACTACATTTGTCCGGAGACAGACCAATATGATCACTAAGGTGGTTTCCAGAGGCCCATTGTACGTGAGGTCCCAAAATTTACAACATTTGATGGCAAAACATGACAAATCATAACTGGCATCACTCTTCCAGAATCTTTAGCTTGTTTTAATGACACATACATTTTATAGCAGAAGAAAATGTAGATAATCCAGCTCCCTAAAACTTCAATTCTTTATTCAATCCATTAAAAGTCAATAAAAAAGTGCAGGATAAAAGCCAAATGAAACGAGTTTCGGTTTACATAGAAACCTTATTCATATCTCTATGAATAAGGTTTCTATGTAAACCGAAATGAGTTGGCGTTTCATTTGGCTTTTATCCTGCATTTGTTGACTTTTAATGGATTGAATAAAGAATTGAAGTTTTAGGAAGCTGGATTATCTACATTTTCTTCTACTGCTGCCCGTCTGGGATCCGGCCCACTCCCTTTCTGCGCTTCCTTGAAAGAATCCTCCAGATTCAGATGATTGATTGCAGCACATGGTGAGCTAACTTCTTTTCTGCTTTTTTACTTTTATAACACACATTTTGTGCTTTCTTGATATGATCCTCCTATTACATCATTTTTTTCACATAAACAATGTAAACCTATCTGTGTATTTATTAGTACAAAACTCTGCAGAGACTCCATAAATGGAGGATTTTCAGTAGAAAAGGAAACTTAGACAAAAAGTAGCTGCTTTATATCAGACAGGGGAAGCAGACTCTTTTATGTAGAAGAGGATTATTCTAGTTCAACAAGAGCCTGTAAAATGTGCATGGTACAAAATCCCCCGGATGCAGAATTATTGGAAGGACTTTTGCTATATACTGGCTCAACGTGACTCGATGACACTGCTGTGCTCTACACTCATCCCAGCTCTTTTAAAATATTGTAGAGGAAAGTTGCTAATAAAAAGACCATTTGCTTGTTGTAATCCTGCAGTGCTGGTGGAGAATATGGAGCGCTGCTCCGGCTACTTGTTCAGCGACGTAGTATTTTAAAGGTCACTCTAATCCTTTTGAGTTAATACCCACTTACAGGCTATGGGTGAGAAAAGAGAATTCACACTGCAGCTGGTGCTCTGCTGTCAGAACCCAAGCTCACTACATTGAGCAATGTGTCAAATCCATTTTCACAGTAAAAGGCTATCTGGGCAAACAGATGAAGCCTCTTTCCTTTTTTCTTCCTTTTTCTTTTTTTTAATAAATGAAATCCTTTAGCAAGCCATAGCTACAGAGAACCCTGTAGTCAGCCCCCAAAGCTGCCCCAGTGGGTTTTAATAACCTGGATCATATCATTGATAAGTGGCTGGTTTAAGTATCGCTTTGATGCCCAGCCTGTCATCCCCAAGGGTGGTGGAACCGTGACGTTGTTTCTAACATTTGGCTGCTTATCCCAGCACAACAGCTAGTACAAAAAGCTGTAAGGCTTTGCTACGCCCTCCAACTTCCTCATCCCTCCTGCTGGGTTTGTGTACATCTCCCTTTGTTCCCTTCTTAGCTGCTGAAGTGATAACAGTACTGGAAGGGACGCTGTTGGGTGCTAATCTCTGCCTCAGAAGTTCTTCAGTCAGTCCCTCTTTTTGAGACCCTCAAGCAAATAAATCCTAGCATCTGCCAGCAGCAGTCTGTTTATCAAATGCAATGGTTGCACGTGTTTTCTGCGCAAAAAGTAACCTTTTTGAAGACCAAAAAGAAAACTGTGATGTATGTATGCTGCCAACTGCTTACATATCATCTGCATTTTAATGCATTGTCTTTAAATGTTTAATGCTCACAAGCCTGTTTATTAAAATGAAGTTTCAAGATGCAGAAAATAAACATTTGTGCTAAATCCAACTCATATTAATATTGCTGTATACTTCAAAGAAGAAGCATATATATATATATATATATATATATATATATATATATATATATATATATTGCAGCATAGGCTATTATTAAAGAAGAATGAAGATGCTTTTGTGTATGCCTTGTTGTGTGCACCTATTTAAGTTCATGTGCCATTTATGGATCTCCTACTTCTCAGATAAGGTTCCCCTGATAATGCCATGATGCCTCTGCCTTTGTAATGACAGAGGGGGCAGAGTCTTATCACATTGCACTTGCTCTGTTGACTCTTATCTTAGGGCAGTGAGCAGTGTCTCATTGTATTGCTATTTGATGCAGTTTAAGCCTGCCCTTTATGTCTCCTGCTTGTAAACTCCTTACTTTCAGCTCTGACAATCAGGTGACAGGGGAATGCTTGTTACACAATACAATACACACTACGTGCAGTTTGCGCTTCCTTAAGTGATTGTTGGATGTGTACTACATTTTCTGTACTTTCTGCTGAGTACCCCATTGTGTTTGTGCAGTCTATGTGTTATTTACTTTGACTATGTATGATTAACATCCTATATCTGTAGTCATTTTTCACCAAAAAAAGTGAACATGCACTTATATTAGTTACTGACAAATACAGTATCTCACAACAGTGAGTACATCCCTCACATTTTTCTAAATTTTTTATTATATCTTTTCATGTGAAGAATGACACTCTGCTACCATGTAAAGTACTCAGTCCATAGCCTGTATAATAGTGATCAATGCTACCATACTCTCAAAAAAAATCAGCACACAGCCATTAGAAGGAATATGCCATTAATATCACCCGCACTAACCGGTTTGTACAGGGTTATATTGCAGGTGACACAGATCTTCTGTCTTTGGCTCCATTCTTCGTTAATCCCCAGTCTTCTAGATATTATAACAAGCTTGCCTAGTGCAAAGTTAAATCTGGTGTTCTGAAGATCTGTGTGTGCTGACTTCTTCGTTGTTACACTTCCTTCCACTGTACTGAGCCTGCTATGCTGCAGAATGGAGCTCCACTCTGCAACATAACAGCTCCCCTCCGCATGCGTAATAGTTGCGGCCACAGCCGATATACTGCAGAGTGAAATACCATTCTGGAGCACAGCAGGCTCAGTAAAGTGAAAGAACATTATCAGGCAATATGGAACGATGGATGAAGGTGACCATGCGGGTGTCCCCCTAAACCCCACGCGTTCCGTTGTCCGCCGACAACTTCCTCAGGGGTGCTGACAGCACCCCTGAGGAAGTTGTCGGCGGACAACAGAACGCGTGGGTTTTAGGGGGACACCCGCATGGTCACCTTCATCCATCGTTCCATATTGCCTTGTTTTCTCCTGTGTTTAGCATTTACAGACGTTTGGTGCAGGTTGTATTTTTTATTGTCCAGGAGTATGGATGTATTACCAGATTGTATATATACTTAAGATTTATTGTCATTCAATAGGCTAGGTGGTTTAGTGCAATTACTACATTTGCGTGTGTCCTGGGAGGGGCTCATTTTGGTGCCCCCCCCCCCTGTTTGTAGAGGCCTTGGAGCCTTTTTAGGTGTTTTTAAATGTCCTTTTTTGAGTTGTCTTGTATCAACTTATGTATGTAATAAAGATATTATATGTTGTAGAATAAGTAGGTGTGCATCCATTATTGTATATCTTTTTTCTTTTTTGTGCAGTGTTTGGCTATGATACATGTGATAGCACCCTAGTGATTATTTATAGGCTGAGCCCACCTCTTTTTGTGTATAGTATACTCACAATAAATGTATTTGAAAATTCCTCTGGGAGTCGGCCAAACAGACAAAGAGGTATGCCTGGGAGTCCTCTACATGACTTTCTCTACATTACTCTGCTGATTGTTGCACAAGACTAGCCTGTCCATGGTGTCCCTGTGTACTTCTCTGATGCACACTGTCAATCAACAGTGCAACTTAAACGGAGAGAGGTGATGTGGCCCCAGAGCACAGCTGACCTTGGGCCTTGCTTCTCCGACTATTTGGGCTATTCCAGAAGGGATTTCGAAACACATTTATTATGAGTATACAGCAACCTGCTTTTTCACCAAAAGTATGCCTAGATAAACCCAGAAAGCCCTAGTGCACTGTGTGCGCAGCTTCACACATCTACACTAGGTGACAGTTGCGTGTTAGGCTAATGAGGAGAAGAATTCCAAGGGCCTCACTTACATCTAGAACCTGTCGGTTCAGGCCCCACCTATTTATCAGAGTAGCTGGGAGGGTTACACCTCAAGTGCACCCATAGTTTTGGTCATTGCAGAGTGTCAAGAAGCACAACAAGTAGGAGGAATCCTGGTGTGAAGTAATCCCACCCTTTGGTGAATTTAAAAGAGTGGATTAAGACTGCCAAGATTGGCTATGGAACAGAACAGGAGGGGGATTGCGATCCCACTTAGCATTATTACAATATGCTCACTCGCTCGGTTAGCCTACCACCTTTGCTGCCTGTGCTAAATTGGGATTTGACCTTTATTGCATTTGGATGAAGTAAAGAGAGAGACTGCATCTTCTTGTTCCAAACCCCTTGTGTCTTGTGTTATAATTCTGTACATTACCATGAGAGCACCCCAATTTCCATCATGCCTATCAACTATGCCAGGAATTGTGTGGAGTAATCTGGACTATCACCATGAATGCAGCCCTCTATGAATTCCCTGGACAGCATGAATTCTTTTGGAAAGCAGAGGACCTGTGGGACCATTCAAGTCAACAGACTGTGGATGGCTGTGGCATTAGAAGGCCCAGCCAACCCACAGGTCATTTTCCATGATGTAAAAGTGGTATTCCCTCTTTTCTACAGTATATAGGTGGAATTAGTATAGAATTTGATCCCTCTATAAACCAAACTTTCCCAGGCCACATGTTTTCAAGAGGTTCTAAGGTCTTTAGTCTACAATAGGTACTGTTGTTGTCTCAAAAGGGAGTGTGAGCATCTTTGCCAAAAATTACCAGACTCACATGTATCAAGACTGGCTACTATGCTTAGAACTACAGATATATTGCATAAGAACTTTCTCCTGAACGTTTCTCCGACCTACTGTATTTGCCATTCTTCTAATCTTCCAAGACTGAGGTGATAATGATTTCCAATCCCCCTTCCCTGTCTGAACCCCTGGTCAGACCAGACAATCTTGTTGCTGCTGGGAACCAAACTTCTGTATTTCTTTAAGTCTTCTTGTTGTATTTAACCCCTTAAGGACTCAGCCCATTTTCACCTTAAAGCGTACTCGTCAGATCCAAAAATATTTTCTTTTTAAATATATCACTCAGTACCTAATCCTGACCATGTACATCTAATTTTTATGTGTCCAGCACATTTATAAATGTTTTTATTACACTTTTAATTTAGCTCACTAGTCTGAATACCTCTCAAAGGGAGGGGGCGTGGCCTCACTGTGCAGGTCTCCGCCCCCTCAGTATGCTGTCTGCTTATATCTCCCCTAGCATTAGCAAAACTACAACTCCCAGCTTGTCCTCACTGACACTAGCAGGACACAAGCTGACAGTGAGAGGATTTTTCCTCCAGCTGTGAGCCCTGAGCTCACAGCCGTCAATCAAGGAAGTGGGTCCATGACGCATGGACACAGCAGGACTAGTATGTGTCCAAGTAGGCACATACTGAAATTTTTTTAATCAAAGCCACTGCAAAACCTAATGGTTTTGCATGCTTTACAACATATCAAAAGTTTTTGTATCTGACAGTGCCCACAATTTTCATTTTTGCACTTTCGTTTTTTCCGCCTCCCCTTCTAAAAATCATTGCACGTTAAATTTTGCACCTACAGACCCATATAAGGGCTTGTTTTTTGCGTCACCAATTGTTATTTGTAATGACATCACTTATTTTATAACATAACCTGTGGTGAAACACAAACAAATCCTAAATACATGCACCAAAATTAGTATGTTTAAAATTGTCATATTCTGAATCCTATAACTTTTTTATTTTTCTGCATACAGGGCTATTTGAGGGCTCTTTTTTTGTGCCGTGGTCTTTAGTTTTTATCGGTAATATTTTTGTTTTGATGGGACTTTTTGACTTTTGTGCTTTTAACTTTTAATGGGGAAGGGGTTAATCAACTTTTTTTTTTGCATTTTTTTTAGCCCCAATAGGGGGCTACAACATGCAATCTTCTGATTGCACATAATGATCAATGCTATGCCATAGCATAGCATTGATCAGTGTTCCCTGCGCTCTGCTGCTCTAGCCTGGTGAGCAGGCTTGGAGCAGCAGATCGACAATCGGACGACCAGGAGGCAGAAGAGGACCCTCCTGTCGTCCAGTAAGCTGACTCAGCTCCACTGAGCTGCCGGAATACTTTTGGTTTAGTTTTACACACCGCAATCAACTTTGATCGAGGCGTCTAAAGGGTTAATGCCGTGCCCGGTATTAACCCTGGGTCCTGGCTGCTGATAGCAGTTGGTACCCACAGGGTTTAAACCGTTCTCTGCTTGTGAGAACGGTTTAACCCCTTAAGGACTCAGCCCATTTTGGCCTTAAGGACTCAGACATTTTTATTTTTACGTTTTAGTTTTTTCCTCCTCGCCTTCAAAAAATCATAACTCTTTTATATTTTCATCCACAGACTATTATGAGGGCTTGTTTTTAGCGCGACCAGTTGTCTGTTGTAATGCCATCACTCACTTTACCATAAAATGTATGGCGCAACCAAAAATACTATTTGTGTGGGGAAATTAAAAAGAAAACCGCAATTTTGCTAATTTTGGAAGGTTTTGTTTTCACGCCGTACTCTTAATGGTAAAAATGAGATATGTTCTTTATTCTTTGGGTCAATACGATTAAAATGATACCCAATGATTACATAGTTTTCTATTACTGTTGCGCTTAAAAAAAAAAAATCGCGAACTTTATAACAAAATTAGTACATTTAAAATCCCTCTACTTTGAAGACCTATAACTTTTTTCATTTTTCTGTATAAGCGGTGGGATGAGGGCTCATTTTTTTCACCGTGATCTGTACCGAGTGATGCTCTGGTAATACGCAGCAGGTCCCGGCTGCTGATAGCAGCCAGGGACCCGCCTGGTAATGGCAGACGTCCGCGATCGCGTGGATGTCTGCCATTAAACCCTCAGATGCCATGATCAATACAGATCACAGCATCTGCATTGCTGCAGTCAATAAAAGGGATGATCAGATAGCCCGCAGCGCTGCCACGGAGATCTGATCATCCAGAACGGCAGACAGAGGTCCCCTCACCTTCCTCTGCTGCCTTCCATGGGCGGTAATGTATAGGACGTAAATGTACATCTTGGTGTGTTAAGTACCACCGCACCAGGACGTACATTTACGTCCTGCGTCGTTAAGGGGTTAAACCCCGTTAACGGTACCAGGGCGCATAGGTACTCCCTGAGTCCTTAAGGATTTGCAGACTGGGGCGTACGCATATGCCCTGCTTCCCCAAGGTGTTAACACCTCAGGATCTGCTCATTGAACATCTACACTCCACACAGATTAACTCAATCTGCCATCTTTCACCTCAGGTACTGTTAATTTAGGAGCTGTTCAAGATTCGAGATGACCTTTTAAAAGTTCTGTTCTGCTGGTTCAACAAACTCTGGTAAAAAGTTCTGGTTCTGACTGAAATAGTTCTGTCCTAACCTGTACTTCACCATAAGTCCAAAATTCTGTATATAACACTACCTAAGAGCCTAAAAACCCAGTATTGTTAGGTCACCTAGTAGTGTATCTATGTTCTTCTGAACGGTTTTTAGGGAAAAGTTACGGCAACATGTATGGCAATGGTTACCAGATGGTAACTGGTGGTAACTAACAAGATGAATAAAAAACACACTGCACTAGCTGATTGTTTATGCTTATTTTTAAAATGAATACACAAAATGATCCCTTTTTGGAAGGCATATGCCTGCCAGTGGTTTTTTCGAGGTGTTTTTTTCCAAGTGGTCTAATAATGATCCCTTTTTGGGATCAGCAACAGGTTTTGTGCAAAGAAAGTGAAAAAGATTGTCATCCAAGAAAGTGCATAAAAGTGACACAAAACCATCTATGCGTTGCTTTTTCACAGTGTTGACCCTTACCTTACACCTCCTACAGTATCTCTAAAATTGCTAATGAAGCTATGTGCATAAGCTTTTATAGTGGCTTTGACATCACCCTTATATTGCATCCTGATTGGCTGGAAGAGCTCTTTGAAAGGCATTATGGGATTCCCTGATGTCATGTGATCTTTTCTCCTTTTTGCAGTTTCTGCTACATGAACCATCTGCAGTTCCAGGTCTAGCTAAAAAATAAACTGTTTTGGAAAGTTCTGACCGACTTTGGAGTCTGCGGGTTTGGTTCGCTCATCTCTATTTAACATATATACTTCCACTACATGGATGAACTTAAGTAAAAGTTACCTATTATGCTGCAACATCTTTGAGTCTAGGTGTCTTGGTTTCTTGATTTACCATCAGCAAAAACATTGTATGTTTGCTTACTAATATTTGGTATATTTCTGGTATGCAAGTTTTACTCACGGCAAGAGAACTCTGCCATGTCATCTTCTCATGCCATTTGTCTGCAGCAGTTTCGGGTCTTTGTTGTGTCTGACTTAACGTGTTGCCTTTAGGTTCCTCAGCCTATTTAGTGACATCTGACCACTGTCACTTTAATCATTAATAACTCTGGAATGCTTTTACTTATGAATTTGATTCCGAGATGCTTTTTTTGTGACATATTCTATTTTAACATAGTGGTACATTTTCATCGATAGTTGCATAATTTCATGGGGAAAAATTCCAAAATGTCATGAAAAATTTGAAAATTTTGCACTTTTCTAACTTTGAAGCTCTCTGCTTGTAAGGAAAATAGACATATCAAATAAATTAATTATTGATTCACATAAACAATATGTCTACTTTATGTCTGCATCATAAAGTTGACATGTTTTTACTTCTGTAAGACATCAGAGGGGTTCAAAGTTCAGCAGCAATTTTCAAATTTTTCACAAAGTTTTCTAAATCTGAATTTTTCAGGGACCAGTTCAGTTTTGAAGTGGATTTAAGAGGCCATCATATAAGAAATACCCCATAAATTACCCCATTCTAAAAACTGCACCCCTCAAAGTATACAAAATGTCATTCAGAAAGTTTGTTAACACATTTTTTACACGAACATGTTCTTGTAGACTTAGTTTTGGAATTTTTACAAAGGGTAAAAGGAGAAAAAGCCCCCCAAAATGTGTAATCCAGTTTCTCTTGAGTAAGGAAATACCTCATATATGAACGTAAAGTGTTCTGTGGGTGCACTAGAGGGCTCAGAAACGAAGGAGCAATGGGATTTTGGAGAGTGAGTTTTGCTGAAATGGTTTTTGGGGGGCATGTCGCATTTAGGAAGCCCTCATGGTGCTATAACAGCAAAAAAAAAAACACATGGCATACTATTTTGGAAACGAAACTCCTCACCATACGTAACAAGGGGAATAGTGAGCCTTAATACCTCACAGGTGTTTGACAACTTTTTGGTAAAGTCGGATGTGTAAATGAACATTTTTTCTTTTCAGTAAAGTGCAGTTTTTCCCCAAATTTACAATTTTTACAAGAGGTAATAGGAGAAAATGCCCCCCAAAAGTTGTAACCCCATTTCTTCTGAGTATAGAAATACCCCATGTGTGGACGTAAAGTGCTCTGTGAGTGCACTACAATGCTCAGAAGAGAGGGAGACACATTTGGCTTTTTGAAAGCAGATTTTGCTGAAATTGTTTTTGGCAGGCATGTCCCATGTAGGAAACCCCTATGGTGCCAGGACAGCAAAAAAAAAAAAAAAAAACAACACATGGCCTACTATTTTGGAAACTACACCCCTCAAGGCATGTAACAAGGGGTAAAGTGAGCCTTAACACCCCACAGGTGTTTGATGACTTTTCATTAAATTTGGATGTATATATGATTTTTTTTCACTTAAATGAAGGTTTTTTGAGGTGTAGTGAGGACATAAAGTGCACTGCAGGCGCACTACAATGCTCAGCAGAGAAGGAGCCACATTTGGCTTTTTGAAAGCAAATTTTGCTGTAATTGTTTTTGGAAGGCATGTCGCATTTAGGAAGCCCCTATGGTGCCAGAACAGCAAAAAAGCCCCACATGGCGCACTATTTGGGAAACTATCCCCAACAAGGCACGTAACAAGGGGTACAGTGAGCCTTAATACCCCACAGGTGTTTGACAAATTTCCGCTAAAGTTGGACGTGAAAATTTAAGTTAGATTTTTTTCACTAAAATGCTGGTGTTACCCCAAATTTTTCATTTTCAAGAGGGGTAATAGGAGAAAAAGCCTCCCAAAAAGTTTAACCCATTTCTTCTGAGTATGGAAATACCCCATATGTGGTAAAGTGCTCTGTGGGCAAACTACAATGCTCAGAAGAAGAGGAGCGCCATTGGGCTTTTGGAGAGAGAATTTGTTTGGAATGGAAGTTGGGGGCCATATGCGTTTACAAAGATCCCATGCTACCAGAACAATGGACCCCCCCCCACATGTGACCCAATTTCGTAAACTACACCCCTCACGGAATGCAATAAGGAGTGCAGTAAGCATTTAGACCCCACTGGCGTTTGACAGATCTTTGGAACTGGGGGTTGAGCAAATGAAAAATTTTATTTTTCATTTTCACTGACCACTGTTCAAAAAATCTGTCAGACACCCGTGGGGTGAAAATGCTCACTGTACCTCTTATTACATTCTGTGAGGGGTGTAGTTTACAATATGGGGTCACATGTGGGAGGGAAGTCCATTGTTCTGATACCATGAGGGCTTTTTAAATGCACATGGCCTTTAATTCCAGACACATTTGCTCTCCAAAAGCCCAATAGCCCTCCTTCTCTTCTGAGCCCTATAATGCGCCATCAGAGCACTTTACATACACATATTTTAGTGAAAAAATAAAACATTTTAATTTTCACATCCAACTTTAACGAAAATTCTTCAAACACCTGTGGGGTGTTAAGGCTCACTATACCCCTTGTTACATTCCGTGAGGGGTGTAGTTTCCAAAAGGGGGTCACATGTGTTTTTTTTTTTTGTGTTTATGGTAGAACTGCTGTAACGATCAGCCACCCCTCTGTAAATCCCCTCAAATGTACATGGTGTTCTCACTCCTGAGCCTTGTTGTGCACCCGCAGAGCATTTTACGTCCACATATTGGGTATTTCCATACTCAGGAGAAGTTGCGTTACAAATTTTGGGGGTCTTTTCTTCCTTTTATCGTTTGTGAAAATGAAAAGTATGGGGCAACATCAGCATGTTAGTGTAAAAAAATTAAAAACATTTACAATAACATGCTGGTTTGGACACCAACTTTTCCTTTTCATAAGGGGTAAAAGGAGAAAAAAAACATTAAAATGTGTTAGGCAATATCTCCCGAGTACGGAAATACCCCATTTGTGGCACTAAACTATTGCCTTGAAATACGACAGGGCTCCGACCGAAGAGAGAGCGACATTCGCATTTGAGGCCTAAATTAGGGATTTAGATGGGACGGACCCAGATGGAAGAATTGCGCTTGCCATAGATACCAAAATTACCCTAAGGCAGTGTTTCCCAAACAGGGTGCCTCCAGTTGTTTCAAAACTCTCAGCAAGCCTGGACAGTCAATGGCTGTCCGGCAATACTGGGAGTTGTTGTTTTGCAATAGCTGGAGGCTCCGTTTTGGAAACAGTGTTGTACCAGAAGTTTTTCATTTTTATTGGGGGGGGGGGGGGGGTTAGGGTAACTGTGTAAGGGTGTGTGTATATGTAGTATTTTACACTGTAGTGTTTCTAGGCTACATGTTTTTAGGGTACATTCACACGGGCGGGGGTTAACAGCGAGTTTTCCGCTGGGAGTTTGAGCTGCTGCGGAAAATTTGCTACATCTCAAACTTGCAGAGAGAAATTCAATATAAACCCCTGTCCATGTACATTCCCATGGGGGGGGGGGGGGGCAAACCCAGTCATACTGCGATCGCTGGTCCCAATGGTCCCTGCACATTCTGGCCCCCCGCCGTCATCTTCCCTCCGCTCTGTCCGGACTTCCAGGGGCAGAGCGGGGATTTCAACTTTAACCCCCTGCCCCCAACTGCCATTGGTCAGTCAGTCCTGACCAACCAATGGCAGGGGATAGGAGGAGGTGGCACCCCTGCCACATAACAATCCTGTTTCTGACAGTTCCGATCATCACTATTTTCCGGGCGATCGGGTCACCAGAGTCAACCAGATTCACGGCAAGGGGGGCAGGTCTCAAGACTCCCCCCGGGATTTGGGGACCGGTATTCCCATGGGTGTACAGGTACGCCCTGGGTCCTTAAGTACTGATTATTTTGTTTTGCTGCCATGTGTTATCTGTCTTGTCTGGTCTTTATGCTGAAAAGCTTTTCTTTGGAGGAATGTAGAGTTTTTCTTATTGAGTTCTCTGGTCCTGCTGTTATCTGTCAGTTTCCAGTGTTGTCATTTTTGTATGTTATCCTCCATTCTCTGCTGCTTTCACTTCATCTGAGTCATTCTGCAAGACACTCATCTACTTCTGTTATCTTATAGTGAGTTTTTTTTCTACTGTATCTGAGCACTAGAAGTATAGGACCCAGGAAAGGCAACTTTATGTTTGCAGATGATTCCAAACTCTGTAAAGTGATCACCACAAAAGGATGATATTATCACTCTACAGAGCGATCGGGAGAAGCTGGAGGCTTGGGCAGAGAAATTGCAAATGAAGTTTAATATGGATGAATATAAGCTTCTGCACTTAAGCCATGAAAACAAAATGTACAATTGTGTGCTAAATAATAAAACATTTGGTAAAGCTTTTACTAAAAAGGACTTGGGTGTGCTGGTGGACAGTAAGCTCAACTTTAGTGGTCAGTGCCAGGCAGCCGCTGCAATGCCTTTTAAAGTCATGGGATGTATCAAGAGAGGCATAGAGGCTTGTGACAAGAACATAGTTTTGCCTCTGTACAAATTATTAGTCAGACCATATGTGGAGTATTGTGTCCAATTCTGGGCTCTTGTATATAAGGACAACTGGAAAGGGTGGAGAGGAAGAAGACCAAGATAACCAATGGAATGAGAGGATTACAATACCAAGACAGGTTATAAAGCTTGGGGTTATTTAGTTTATAGAAAAGACTTCTTAGGGGCGATCTGATCACAATGTACAAATATATGAATGGACAGTACAGAGATAGTACAGATTTCTAGTGATCTTTTATACCTAGGCCGGTAACCATGACAAGGGGGTATCCTCTATGCCTAAAGCAAAGATGGGTTCACCTGTAGGAGCACCTGTAAGAGCAGTAAATCTATCGAACTCTCTGCCACATCATGTTGTTCAAGGGGGCCTGGATGTTTGTCTGGAAAAATATACTATTACAAAGTATGGGTACGTTAGGGATTTAGGGATTTATTTTGATTGCAATATTAAAGTCGGGGGCAATTGACGTTAGGGATTTAGGGATTTATTTTGATTGCAATATTAAAGTCGGGGGCAATTGACATCATCCTTATAGGAGGTTTTTGCCTTCCTCTGGAAAAACACAGTAGAGTTTTTGGGGTGATTCTGGTCTTTTTCAGCCTTATTAACCATGTAATTATGTAACTACTACAGATGATACCTTTTTCTGTAGTCTAAATACTCACCAGTGTTGTTGCAGCAAGTGCTGTAGAACAAACAATCCCAATGTCAGAACCCATAGGGTTAATCTGCACTGAGAGTCTTTTGTTTTCTGGTTGCTGTGGTTATGTCTAGATCTCTGGGCTGGTCAGCTGACCTCGTTGGCTTTACACCTGTTTAGCTGGCTATTTAAACCTGCACTGTGCTCCTATACCTCGCTTGTGAAAGAGTTCTTCTCCTGTAGCTAGCAATATATCCTGTTATTCCAGTTATCCTGTTATTTGATCTCAGCTTGACTTCTTGACCCTTCTCCTGTATTTGCCAATTTGTACCTAAAATTTTCCTGATACAGACTTGGCTAGTGGACTCTGACTTATTGTGTGTGTTTGTTTAGTTTCATTTCTGTTAGTTTGTGTGCCTCCTGACGTTTTCACAACCTGAGTCTGTTTCTATAGTTTATTTTTTTGACGGTGACTTCCATCACTTACTTAGGAAGGGATCCACATCGGGGTTGTCGATCAACTGTTTAGAGCAGATAAACAAGTAGGCAGGGTCAGAGGGAGTGGGTGAGATCAGGGCTGCACTCCTTCCCTGCCCACACATGACACCCAGCATATTATTTACACCTGGATGTATCATGTGCATCTTTTTAAAATGTATTCAAAAATCATACAGAAAGGGGCACACCTGCGATAGACATCGCTGGATAGTGTAACCAAAGTGTTAAGGAGAGATGCACAACATCCCTTCTTTGCTTGTTGGGCAGGAGGAATACAATGTAGACCTCCCTCTCAGCTGAGCAGTACCCATGGCTGTAGAGCCGCTGGCACAGCTTATACAGAGAGCGGACTCTTGGCTGTATAATGTCAGGGATCCCTGTCCTGTACAGTATACAGCAGTGCACTATGCAAAGCTATATGCTATACAACCGGTAGAGACATAGAACATGTTTTGGGCACAAAGCACCTGAAACATGCCCAGCAGCAGGGCTTTCAAAAAGTTTTGCATGAGGTGCACAGCAGGAGTGCAAACTCCAAAATGACCAAACCCATTAAAGGGGTACTCCGGTGGAAAACTTATTTTTTTAAATGAACTGGTGCAAGAAAGTTAAACAGATTTGTTAATTACTTCTATTAAAAAATCTTAATCCGTTCAGTACTTTTTAGCAGCTGTTTGCTACAGAGGAAAATCTTTATTTTTTGAATTTCTTTTTTGTGCTGTCCACAGTGCTCTCTGCTGACACCTGATGCCCATATCAGGAACTGTCCAGAGCAGGAGAAAATCCCCATAGCAAATCTATGTTGCTCTGGACAGTTCCTGACACGGACAGAGGTGTCAGCAGTGTGGACAACACAAAAAAGAAATTCAAAAAGTAAAGAATTTCCTCTGTAGTATACAGCTTCTAAAAAGTACTAAAAGGATTAAGATTTGTTTTAATAGAAGTAATTTACAAATCTGATTAACTTTCTGGCACTGGTTCATTTAAGAAAAAAAGTTTTCCACCGGAGTACCCCTTCAAATATGTGAAAGGGTTAAATAAGGTTAGGGACTTCAGTGTTTTAATAGGAGACTGAACACAAGATAAATGGGCACAGTCTGAGGTTAGTTTAGGACAAACAGGAGCAACATTTAATTCTACATACTTTCCATTTATGATCTTTTCCTGGCTGAGTGTTTTGTTTCTCTGACACAGATCACCTGTTCGTAGATTGAAAATATGAAATGCTAGCTGCCTGCAGTCACCACTAGATGGAGCTTATCACATACTTCTAGTACATGTAATATATTATATATTATACATTAAAGAGGTATTCCAGGATTTTTTTTTATTTGACTAAGCTACAGGGGCTGTAAAGTTCGCAATATAGTGTCTGTACCTGTGTGTGACGGTATTCTCACAATTCTTCTGTGATTTTCTCCCCACTATTTATTTTTATCAGCATACAAAATGACTGTTGTCTTGGATTTTTCCCAGCTTGCATTGTGGCTGAGACCTGACTCACTAGTCAGCTGATGACAGGGAGCCTGTCTGCTTCAATGGTTGGAGGGATCGCTTGGTGGGAGAGATCAATCTGCAACTAATGCAATAGCTGTAGGCACCCTCATTGAAAACCACAGTTCTTTTGTTTCAATGGGTGGGGTGGCTGAAAATGGAATCATGGGATTTGTAGTGAAAAAAAGAAAAGTCAAACAGAAAATACAAGTTCATAAACAGCTAGCCACAGTGTTATTGTAATCTTGCAACATAGCCATTTAGCCCCAAGACAAGCGCAGATCCTTCCTAAGCATGTCCATCACTGTCTGCCCGGTACGTACTAAAATCACCTTATGGTGGATAACCCCTTTAAATATGTGGTAAACTCCTAACTTAGAAGCATACTGTATTGTAAATAAAATAAAAAGTAGATGTCCACTTTAAAGTTGTTTTGAATTATATTAAATTATTTTTTACAGCAATTCCACTTTTAAAGATAAGAGGCAATTTAGAACAAACAAATTATCATCCCTTTAGGATGTTTATTTTTATGGTTATTATATTGCAGCATCATTCTGCAGTTTAGCACTGGAGGGATTTAACCTGGAAGCCTTGTTTTTCTAGTTTGCAAGTCATACTGTTCTGACTTTCAGCCAGTACGCAGGAAACGATTAGAGTAATAAATGTGCATTTAATTGACTTTCAGCTCTAGATTCTCTTGGTTTTTCAGTCTTTCATCAGCATGCTGCCTTTTCATGCCTTTTTTCACCAGTAAAAGTGCATATTCAGCACACTGTGGGCTTCACATTGTTTGTGTGTTTTGCAGTAGTTTGGTTAAAAATGGATATCGTAGACATTCTCAATAGAAGGTAATTTATCTAGATTATTATGTTTTAGTGCATGGATACACTGCTATTAACTAATATTCCTGGAGGAAATTATATCTTAAATGACATTGATGACACATATAGAGCACAACCTAAACAAATGTAATAACTGTTTTATGGAAAAACCTACAAGTTTAACCCCTTAAGGATGAAGAGCATACAGGTATGCCGTTGCATCCTGGTACTTAAGGACTAAGGGCGTATCTGTATGCCCTGGTCCTGTTACAGGTTTTTGAAGCATGCTCATGAGCTGAGCATGCTTCCTCCCCTTTGCTATGAGCAGCCAGGACCCACGGTTAATGCCAGGCATCGTCGATCGGGCTGATGCATGGAATTAACCCTTTAAACGCTGCAATCAAAGTTGATTGTGGTATCTAAAATGCTGGTTTAATGGTGATGTTATCTCAGGGCAGCTGATCAGGAAATCTGCAGCAAAATCGTGGGTCTTGATCAGCTGAGTGGATGGTGGGAAGGCCCTTACCTGACTCCTTGCTGTCCGATCGGTGCTCTGAGGTTATGGCAGGCTAGAGCAGCAGAGCACCGATAACACTGATCAATGCTCTGCCATCTGTAAAAAAAAAAGTGAAAAAAAAAGAGAATTAACCCCTTCCTAATAAAAGTTTGAACCCCCCCCTTCCCATTTTTTAAATAAAATAATGTAATAAAAAATAAACATAATCATATGTGGTACCGCCGCGTGCAAATATGTCAGAACTATTAAAATTTAAGGAAAGTTAAACCACACGGTTGATGGCACAAAACTTCATCTACCATAAAAAATAATAATGAAAAGCAATCAAACACTCACGTCAAAACAAAAATTGTATCGATAAAAACTACAGATCTCGGTGCAAAAATGAGCTCTCACATAGTCCTGTATGCGGAAAAATAAAAAAGTTATAGGGATCAGAAAAGGATAATTTTAAACATACCATTTTTTGTGCAAGTAGTAAAATAAAATAAAACCTACATAAATAGGGTATCCTTGTAACCGTACGGACCTACATAATAAAGATAAGGTGTCATTTTTACAAAAAAGTGCACTGCGTAGAAATGGAGGCCCCTAAAAGTTACAAAATGGTGTTTTTTTTTCCATTCACCCCACAAATATGTATATATATATTGTGGCAGTGTGGCAAGGAAAGGGTGTATTTCCCTTGCTAACTCTGGAGAATCCACCTGTGGCCTGATTAATGAGGTATCAGGTAGGTGAAGTGTGTTTAAAAGGAAAGGAAACAGAATAGTTGGGGCTCTCCATGGGAAACAGTCTGCTGGCTGTTAGAGGGGGAGCCACACGGACCCTGTTTAGGTAACACGCAGAAGGCACTGCGAGTGGTCCAAGAAGTGGTGTGAACTGTGAGTAACAGGTTGCAGGAGACACATGTTTAACTGGCTGAGGGTAACTCACCAGTTGATAGACAGGGCATGCTGATATGTGTAGTCAGTGACCAGACGGTCTAGGACTTTATTTTGTTCCTGTTTATGTTTTGTTTTACCTGCAACCTGTGGAAATAAAGCTGGCGAGGAGCCAGACTTGTATGAGGAACTGTGGTCTGTGGTGTTATTGGGAGGAACGTGACCAGTACGATCCCAGAGCTAATCCCCAAGGAGGAATCCTTATATTTTGGTGGAGGATGCGGGCAAGCCATTGCTAGGAGCAACCCCCTGCAAGATTGCAAGTCGGAGGAGCCCAGCAGAGGAGTTCGAGGAGCGTTGCTAGGGGCAACGGATCAAGATTATTTTTTTCTGTAAAAAGGACATCGGCAGGACGTTGCTGGGGGCAACCGACGTGGGCCACAACCGGTGGTCGCCAGGATGAAGCCGAGGTCCCGTGAGTTGTTGGTGGGCAGAATCTCACTGCCCGTAGCCCGGTAAGACTGTTCAAATGACCTTTGATACATGTTTTGGGACAGTAAGCCATATGATGGAGGTATGTGCGGACCTTACAGTTGAAATTGTACTGGGAAGAGACTTTCCGTATTTCTGGCAGCTGTGGGATGCTGAGAGTGCACATGAGAGTTCACACACAAAGGTTCCAAAAGTAGTGAGGACTGGGGTGTCTCTACTGGACTGTGTGAATGGTTCTGTATATTGTGAACCCATGCAGGTTGATAATGTTTTTCTTAAAACACTTATGTTAATGTGTTCTGATGTAAAGAGTACTGTTGCCACCTCTCGCAGGACAAAAGAAAACCTGTGTGAGCTGGAAATAGAAGATAAAAAGATGATGGTTTTGTTTGGTTCAAAATGTGTAATAAGTCTGGTAAAGACCAGCTGCAGAAAGCAAGACCCTGCTGTAGTGTCTATACAAGCTGGTATTTGGGGTTATAAAAGTTAATGTGTGTATTTCTACTCCCTATGGTACCATAAGTCACAAGGTTGCAATAGAGCCTACCTTAGAGTATGAAGTAGTGCTGGGGAAGGATTTTCAATTTTTTTCAACAGTTGTGGGAAGATAGTCAGGTTACTAGAGCAGGAACACCTGATAGGCTCACAACACTTGATTTACACCACATAGCAGGGGACAGTAACTCAGCAGAGGATGAGGATGGGGAGTGTCAGCAGACCCTAGGTATATCTCATGTGGGAGTGTGCCAGACCACTAGGGGAGCTGAAGAACAGTCCACGATTCAAGTTAAAGAGGTGACTGGAATAGAAGCAACAGAGATGGCTGCGGAAAAACCAAAACTCCGGAAAAGAGTATTGGTGGAGCTGGGGGCTGCGCTTACGGTCACAGAAAGAGTCCTAAGTGAAGAAGATGTGGTGTCTGAACTAGAGAGAGGCCGTAACCAGGAAGGTCGAACCGCTGGACCACATATTGTTGCAGAACCAGGAGCCCTAGTAGTTTTTTCCAGGCCATAGAGAGACTGTGACAAGACAAAAGAAAAGTCTGCCAAGAAGCCGAGAGACAGTTCAGAGGAACTGTTTGGAAATCACCCGGATTCGCTGGTTCCCAGAGCCATTGAAGTTGTTGCTAGGGGCAACAAGCTTACCGCCAAGGGATTGCCGGTCCGATGGGAGTGTTTAGCAAGAGTCTCCAGAGTTGCCAAAGTGATGGGAGAGGAAGTGTGCCAAGTGTCGGTGGCACCTGTTGTTGATGATGATGACGAGGCAAAAGTGTCCACAACCCCGAAAAAGGGGGAAACTTTATCTAGAGATGGAGAAGAGCTGGGTCGAGTGTCTGACAGAGGACCAGAGAGTTACGCCGAGCGCTCCGGGTCCCTGCTCCTCCCCGGAGCGCTCGCGGCGTTCCCCTCTCTGCAGCGCCCCAGTCAGACCCGCTGACCAGGATCGCTGCACTGACACTGCCGGCGGTGATGCGATTCGCATAGCGGGATGCGCCCGCTCGCGAATCGCATCCCAAGCTACTCACCTGTCCCGGTCCCCGGCTGTCACGTCCTGGCGCGCGGCTCTGCTCCTTAGGGCGCGCGCGCGCGCCAGCTCTATAAGATTTAAAGGGCCAGTGCACCAATGATTGGTGCCTGGCCCAAATCAGTCTAATTAGATTCCACCTGCTCCACGTCCATATAACCTCACTTCCCCTTCCCTGCATTGCCGGATCTTGTTGCCCTTGTGCCTAGAGAAAGCGTTTCCTGTGTTTGCCATTACTGTGTTTCCAGACCTTCTGCTATCACCATTGACTACGAACCTTGCCGCCTGCCCTGACCTTCTGCTACGTCTGACCTCGCCTCTGTCTAGTCCTTCTGTCCCACGCCTTCTCAGCAGTCAGCGAGGTTGAGCCATTGCCGGTGGATACGACCTGGTTGCTACCGCCGCAGCAAGACCATCCCGCTTTGCGGGGGGCTCTGGTGAATACCAGTAGCAACCTAGAACCGGTCCACCGACACGGTCCACGCCAATCCCTCGCTGACACAGAGGATCCACATCCAGCCTGCCGAATCCTAACAGTAGATCCGGCCATGGATCCCGTTGAGGTCCCGCTGCCAGTTGTCGCTGACCTTACCACGGTGGTCGCCCAGCAGTCTCAACAGATAGCGCAACTAGGACAACAGTTCGCCCAACAAGGACAGCAGCTGTCGCAGTTGACCGCCATGCTACAGCAACTTCTGCCACAGCTACAGCAGCAACCATCTCCTCCGCCAGCTCCTGCTCCTCCTCCGCAGCGAGTGGCCGCTCTTAACCTCCGCTTGTCCCTGCCGGAAAAATATGATGGGGACTCTAAACTCTGCCGTGGTTTCCTGTCTCAATGTTCCCTACATTTGGAGATGTTGTCGGACCAATTTCCCACAGAACGGTCAGAGGTGGCTTTCGTGGTTAGTCTCTGTCTGGGAAGGCCTTTTCAAGGGCCACACCGCTTTGGGACCGCAATGATCCTGTCACTGCCACTATTCAGTCCTTCTTCGCTGAGGTTCGTAGTGTCTTCGAGGAACCAGCCTGAGCCTCTTCTGCCGAAACAGCCTTGCTGAACCTGGTCCAAGGAAATTCTTCTGTAGGCGAATACGCCATCCAATTTCGTACCCTCGTCTCTGAATTATCTTGGAACAACTAGGCCCTCTGCACGACCTTAAAAAAAGGCCTATCCAGTAACATCAAGGATGTGCTGGCCACACGAGAAATTCCTGCCAATCTGCATGAACTTATCCATTTGGCCACCCGCATTGACATGCGTTTTTCTGAAAGACACCAGGAGCTCCGCCAGGAAAAGGACCTTGATCTCTGGGCACCTCTCTCCCAGTATCCTTTGCAATCTACCCCTGTGCCTCCCGCCCAGGAGGCTATGCAAGTGGATCGGTCTCGCCTGACCCATGAAGAGAGGACTCGCCGCAGAGATAAAAATTTATGTCTGTACTGCGCTAGTACCGAACATTTCCTAGTGGATTGCCCTATTCGTCCTCCACGTCTGGGAAACGCACGCACGTACCCAGCTCACGTGGGAGTGGCGTCTCTTGGTATGAAGTCTGCTTCTCCACGTCTCACTGTGCCCGTGCGGATTTCTCCTTCTGCCAACTCCTCCTTCTCAGCTGTGGCCTTCTTGGACTCTGGTTCTGCGGGAAATTTTATTTTGGCCTTTTTTGTTAATAGGTTCAACATCCCTGTGACCCGTCTCGTCAAGCCGCTCTACATTTCCTCGGTCAACGGAGTAAAATTGGACTGCACTGTGCATTACCGCACAGAACCCCTGCTTATGAGCATTGGACTGCATCACGAAAAAATTACATTTTTTGTTCTGCTCAACTACACCTCTGAAGTCCTCCTCGGTCTGCCATGGCTCCAACGCCATTCTCCTACCCTTGACTGGACCACCGGGGAGATCAAGAGCTGGGGTGCTTCTTGCCACAAAAAATGCCTCACGTCTGCTCCCAATCCCGTCAGTCAAACCTCAGTGACTCCTCCTATACCAGGTCTCCCCAAGGCCTATCAAGACTATGCCGATGTTTTTTGCAAAAAACGAGCACAGATTTTGCCTCCTCATAGCCCCCTTTCTGGTAACACTCTGCCCCGTGGCAACCTTCACCCTCTGCCCCCCCTCCCCATTCCCACTTCTTCTGGACTGCCTGCCATGGATGAATTTACCCAGGACTTCTCTGTCTTCCAGAAAGTCCCTGCTCCTCCCCTCTCTGCAGCGCCCCGGTCAGACCCGCTGACCGGGAGTGCAGCACTGACACTGCCGGCGGGGATGCGATTCGCATAGCGAGACGCGCCCGCTCGCGAATCGCATCCCAAGCTACTCACCTGTCCTGGTCCCCGGCTGTCACGTCCTGGCACGCGCGGCTCCGCTCCTTAGGGCGCGCGCGCCAGCTCTCTAAGATTAAGAGGGCCAGTGCACCAATGATTGGTGCCTGGCCCAAATCAGTCTAATTAGCTTCCACCTGCTCCACGTCCATATAACCTCACTTCCCCTTCCCTGCATTGCCGGATCTTGTTGCCCTTGTGCCTAGAGAAAGCGTTTCCTGTGTTTGCCATTACTGTGTTTCCAGACCTTCAGCTATCACCATTGACTACGAACCTTGCCGCCTGCCCTGACCTTCTGCTATGTTTGACCTCGCCTCTGTCTAGTCCTTCTGTCCCACTCCTTCTCAGCAGTCAGCGAGGTTGAGCCTTTGCCGGTGGATACGACCTGGTTGCTACCGCCGCAGCAAGACCATCCCGCTTTGCGGCGGGCTCTGGTGAATACCAGTAGCAACCTAGAACCGGTCCACCAACACTGTCGGTCCACGCCAATCCCTCGCTGACACAGAGGATCCACATCCAGCCTGCCGAATCCTAACACATATGATGTCTCAAGGTCTAACAGCGAGAGTGAGGAGAACGCTGTAAGTAAAAGGTCTCGGAAAAGACGAGCTGGCCTTGGAAAAAAACTGGAGCAGATCCAGAATCTGGAAGAAACCTTGCAGATGGTTTCTGTGAAGTTGATGGAGAAAGAAAAAGAGGTATATCGCTTGACAGGAGAAGGAAAAATCACTTGCTGACTTTAAGAAAGAGCAAGAAGCGAGGCTTCAGCTGGAAAAAGTCATGGAGCATCACAAAAGGGAGTTTGTGGCTCTGCAGGATGAACTGTCCCACTCCCAGGGTCTTGCGACCAGCAAGGAGAGTGAAGTGGAGAGTCTGGCCAAGCGGATGTAATTCCAGGAAGAAGAAGCGAGTCTTCTACATGGTGCATATCAGGCTCTGCGGAATGATCACAAGGCTAGGCTGGTAGCCATGGAAAAAATAGAAAAAAAGAAGAATGAAATGAAGATGGAAGTTGAGGCTCTTTCCAACAATCTGGAGAGTGTCTCTAAAGCTAAGAGACAACTTGAGGAGGAAATCAAGGCGAAGAATGCCCTTGCACGTGCTCTTCAATCTGCTCGTCATGACAATGACTTGCCCCGTGAGCAGTATGAGGAGGCCCTGGAGCAAGTTGAGACTCTGCAACAGGAAAACAAGAATTTGCAACAGGAGATTGTTACGCCGAGCGCTCCGGGTCCCCGCTCCTCCCCGGAGCGCTCGCAACATCCTCGCTACTGCAGCGCCCCGGTCAGATCTTCTGACCGGGTGCGCTGCGATACCGCCCCCAGCCGGGATGCGATTCGCGATGCGGGTGGCGCCCGCTCGCGATGCGCACCCCGGCTCCCGTACCTGACTCGCTCTCCGTCGGTCCTGTCCCGGCGCGCGCGGCCCCGCTCCCTAGGGCGCACGCGCGCCGGGTCTCTGCGATTTAAAGGGCCACTGCGCCACTGATTGGCGCAGTTGGCCTAATTAGTGTGTTCACCTGTGCACTCCCTATGTATACCTCACTTCCCCTGCACTCCCTCGCCGGATCTTGTTGCCACTGTGCCAGTGAAAGCGTTTCCTTGTGTGTTCCTAGCCTGTGTTCCAGACCTCCTACCGTTGCCCCTGACTACGATCATTGCTGCCTGCCCCGACCTTCTGCTACGTCCGACCTTGCTCTTGTCTACTCCCTTGTACCGCGCCTATCTTCAGCAGTCAGAGAGGTAGAGCCGTTGTTAGTGGATACGACCTGGTTACTACCGCCGCTGCAAGACCATCCCGCTTTGCGGCGGGCTCTGGTGAATACCAGTAGTAACTTAGAACCGGTCCACTAGCACGGTCCACGCCAATCCCTCTCTGGCACAGAGGATCCACCTCCTGCCAGCCGAATCGTGACAGTAGATCCGGCCATGGATCCCACTGAAGTTCCACTGCCAGTTGTCGCCGACCTCACCACGGTGGTCGCCCAGCAGTCGCAACAGATAGCGCAACAAGGCCACCAGCTGTCTCAACTGACCGTGATGCTACAGCAGCTACTACCACAGCTTCAGCAATCATCTCCTCCGCCAGCTCCTGCACCTCCTCCGCAGCGAGTGGCCGCTTCCGGCCTACGACTATCCTTGCCGGATAAATTTGATGGGGACTCTAAGTTTTGCCGTGGCTTTCTTTCACAATGTTCCCTGCACTTGGAGATGATGTCGGACCAGTTTCCTACTGAAAGGTCTAAGGTGGCTTTCGTAGTCAGCCTTCTGTCTGGGAAAGCTCTGTCATGGGCCACACCGCTCTGGGACCGCAATGACCCCGTCACTGCCTCTGTACACTCCTTCTTCTCGGAAATTCGAAGTGTCTTTGAGGAACCTGCCCGAGCCTCTTCTGCTGAGACTGCCCTGCTGAACCTGGTCCAGGGTAATTCTTCCGTTGGCGAGTACGCCATCCAATTCCGTACTCTTGCTTCCGAATTATCCTGGAATAATGAGGCCCTCTGCGCGACCTTTAAAAAAGGCCTATCCAGCAACATTAAAGATGTTCTGGCCGCACGAGAAATTTCTGCTAACATGCATGAACTCATTCATCTAGCCACTCGCATTGACATGCGTTTTTCCGAAAGGCGTCAGGAGCTCCGCCAGGATATGGACTTTGTTCGCACGAGGCGTTTTTTCTCCCCGGCTCCTCTCTCCTCTGGTCCTCTGCAATCCGTTCCTGTGCCTCCCGCCGTGGAGGCTATGCAAGTTGACCGGTCTCGCTTGACACCTCAAGAGAGGACACGACGCCGCATGGAGAATCTTTGCCTGTACTGTGCCGGTACCGAACACTTCCTGAAGGATTGTCCTATCCGTCCTCCCCGCCTGGAAAGACGTACGCTGACTCCGCACAAAGGTGAGACAGTTCTTGATGTCAACTCTGCTTCTCCACGCCTTACTGTGCCTGTGCGGATATCTGCCTCTACCTTCTCCTTCTCTACTATGGCCTTCTTGGATTCCGGATCTGCAGGAAATTTAATTTTGGCCTCTCTCATCAACAGGTTCAACATCCCGGTGACCAGTCTCGCCAGACCCCTCTACATCAATTGTGTTAACAATGAAAGATTGGACTGTACCGTGCGTTACCGCACGGAGCCCCTCCTAATGTGCATCGGACCTCATCACGAAAAAATTGAGTATTTGGTCCTCTCCAATTGCAGTTCCGAAATTCTCCTTGGACTACCGTGGCTTCAACGCCATTCCCCAACCCTTGATTGGTCCACAGGAGAGATCAAGAGCTGGGGTACTTCTTGTTTCAAGGACTGTCTTAAACCGGTTCCCAGTACTCCCTGCCGTGACCCTGTGGTTCCCCCTGTAACCGGTCTCCCTAAGGCTTATATGGACTATGCTGACGTATTTTGCAAAAAGCAAGCTGAGACTTTACCTCCTCACAGGCCTTATGACTGTCCTATTGACCTCCTCCCGGGCACTACTCCATCCCGGGGCAGAATTTATCCCCTGTCCGCCCCAGAGACTCTTGCTATGTCTGAATACATCCAGGAAAATTTAAAAAAGGGGTTTATCCGCAAATCCTCCTCTCCTGCCGGAGCTGGATTTTTCTTTGTGTCCAAAAAAGATGGCTCCCTACGTCCTTGCATTGATTACCGCGGACTTAATAAAATCACGGTAAAGAACCGCTACCCCCTACCTCTTATCTCAGAACTCTTTGATCGCCTTCAAGGTGCCCACATCTTTACCAAACTGGACTTAAGAGGTGCTTATAATCTCATCCGCATCAGGGAGGGGGATGAATGGAAAACTGCATTTAACACCAGAGATGGACACTTTGAGTATCTGGTCATGCCCTTTGGCCTGTGCAACGCCCCTGCCGTCTTCCAAGACTTTGTTAATGAAATTTTTCGTGATCTCTTATATTCCTGTGTTGTTGTGTATCTGGACGATATTCTGATTTTTTCTGCCAACTTAGAAGAACATCGCCAGCATGTCCGCATGGTTCTTCAGAGACAATCAACTTTATGCCAAAATGGAGAAATGTCTGTTTGAATGTCAATCTCTTCCTTTCCTAGGATACTTGGTCTCTGGCCAGGGACTACAAATGGACCCAGATAAACTCTCTGCCGTTTTAGATTGGCCACGCCCCTCCGGACTCCGTGCTATCCAACGTTTTTTGGGGTTCGCCAATTATTACAGACAATTTATTCCACATTTTTCCACTATTGTGGCTCCTATCGTGGCTTTAACCAAGAAGAATGCCAATCCTAAGTCCTGGTCTCCCCAAGCGGAAGACGCATTTAAACGACTCAAGTCTGCCTTTTCTTCTGCTCCCGTGCTCTCCAGACCTGACCCATCTAAACCCTTCCTATTGGAGGTTGATGCCTCCTCAGTGGGAGCTGGAGCGGTTCTTCTACAAAAAAATTCTTCCGGGCA
The DNA here is from genome assembly GCF_029499605.1 of Hyla sarda. Taxonomy (NCBI): domain Eukaryota; kingdom Metazoa; phylum Chordata; class Amphibia; order Anura; family Hylidae; genus Hyla; species Hyla sarda. The sequence continues at coordinate 121,275,613 of NC_079195.1, forward strand.
TGCTGTTACTTGTGGTTTTTTTTCTAGGACCTTCTCTCCGGCGGAGAGGAACTACTCCATCGGGGATCGAGAACTACTGGCCATTAAATTGGCACTTGAGGAATGGAGGCATCTGCTGGAGGGATCCCAATTTCCAGTTATCATTTACACCGATCACAAGAATCTCTCCTATCTCCAGTCTGCCCAACGGCTGAATCCTCGTCAGGCCAGGTGGTCGTTGTTCTTTGCCCGTTTTAACTTTGAAATTCATTTTCGCCCTGCCGACAAGAACATTAGGGCCGATGCTCTCTCTCGTTCCTCGGATGCCTCGGAAGTAGAGGTCTCTCCGCAACACATCATTCCTCCTGAATGTCTGATCTCCACTTCTCCAGCCTCCATCAGGCAAACTCCTCCAGGGAAGACCTTCGTTTCTCCACGCCAATGTCTCGGGATTCTCAAATGGGGTCACTCCTCCCACCTCGCAGGCCATGCGGGCATCAAAAAGTCCTTGCAACTCATCTCTCGTTTCTATTGGTGGCCGACTCTGGAGACGGATGTTGTTGATTTTGTGCGGGCCTGTACTGTCTGTGCCCGGGATAAGACTCCTCGCCAGAAGCCTGCTGGTCTCCTTCATCCTCTGCCTGTCCCCGAACAGCCTTGGTCTCTGATTGGTATGGACTTTATTACAGACCTACCCCCATCCCGTGGCAACACTGTTGTTTGGGTGGTCGTTGATCGATTTTCCAAGATGGCACATTTTATTCCTCTTCCTGGTCTTCCTTCAGCGCCTCAGTTGGCAAAACAATTTTTTGTACACATTTTTCGTCTTCACGGTTTGCCCACGCAGATCGTCTCGGATAGAGGCGTCCAATTCGTGTCAAAATTCTGGAGGGCTCTCTGTAAACAACTCAAGATTAAATTAAACTTCTCTTCTGCTTATCATCCTCAATCCAATGGGCAAGTAGAAAGAATTAACCAGGTCCTGAGTGACTATTTACGGCATTTTGTTTCCTCCCGCCAGGATGACTGGGCAGATCTTCTACCATGGGCCGAATTCTCGTACAACTTCAGAGTCTCTGAATCTTCTGCTAAATCCCCATTTTTCGTGGTGTACGGCCGTCACCCTCTTCCCCCCCTCCCTATTCCCTTGCCCTCTGGTTTGCCCGCTGTGGATGAAGTGACTCGTGATCTTTCCACCATATGGAAAGAGACCCAAAATTCTCTTTTACAGGCTTCATCTTGCATGAAAAGGTTTGCCGATAAGAAAAGAAGAGCTCCCCCCATTTTTGCTCCCGGAGACAAGGTATGGCTCTCCGCTAAATATGTCCGCTTTCGTGTCCCCAGTTACAAACTGGGACCACGCTATCTTGGTCCTTTCAAAGTCTTGTGCCAGATTAATCCTGTCTCTTACAAACTTCTTCTTCCTCCTTCTCTTCGTATTCCCAATGCCTTTCATGTCTCTCTCCTTAAACCACTCATCATCAACCGTTTCTCTCCCAAACTTGTTTCTCCCACTCCTGTTTCCGGTTCTTCTGACATCTTCTCCGTGAAGGAGATACTGGCCTCCAAGACGGTCAGAGGGAAAACATTTTTTTTGGTTGATTGGGAGGGCTGTGGGCCTGAAGAGAGATCCTGGGAACCTGAGGACAACATCCTAGACAAAAGTCTGGTCCTCAGGTTCTCAGGCTCCAAGAAGAGGGGGAGACCCAAGGGGGGGGGTACTGTTACGCCGAGCGCTCCGGGTCCCCGCTCCTCCCCGGAGCGCTCGCAACATCCTCGCTACTGCAGCGCCCCGGTCAGATCTTCTGACCGGGTGCGCTGCGATACCGCCCCCAGCCGGGATGCGATTCGCGATGCGGGTGGCGCCCGCTCGCGATGCGCACCCCGGCTCCCGTACCTGACTCGCTCTCCGTCGGTCCTGTCCCGGCGCGCGCGGCCCCGCTCCCTAGGGCGCACGCGCGCCGGGTCTCTGCGATTTAAAGGGCCACTGCGCCACTGATTGGCGCAGTTGGCCTAATTAGTGTGTTCACCTGTGCACTCCCTATGTATACCTCACTTCCCCTGCACTCCCTCGCCGGATCTTGTTGCCACTGTGCCAGTGAAAGCGTTTCCTTGTGTGTTCCTAGCCTGTGTTCCAGACCTCCTGCCGTTGCCCCTGACTACGATCATTGCTGCCTGCCCCGACCTTCTGCTACGTCCGACCTTGCTCTTGTCTACTCCCTTGTACCGCGCCTATCTTCAGCAGTCAGAGAGGTAGAGCCGTTGTTAGTGGATACGACCTGGTTACTACCGCCGCTGCAAGACCATCCCGCTTTGCGGCGGGCTCTGGTGAATACCAGTAGTAACTTAGAACCGGTCCACTAGCACGGTCCACGCCAATCCCTCTCTGGCACAGAGGATCCACCTCCTGCCAGCCGAATCGTGACAGAGATATCAGATCTATCTGAACAGATTGGTGAGAGTGGAAAATCTATCAATGAGTTAGAGAAGAAACAGTTGCTGGACAGTGAGAAGATGATCTCCGCAAAGCTCAAGAGTGAGAAGCTGAAATATATAAAGCTGGAAGATGACATGAAGATCTTAAAAGAGAGCCTGGAAGCTCAGAACGAAACACGCAGAAGGTCCCACGTAGCTGCCTTGGTTTTGCTGGGAGCGCAACTCTACGAGAAGGTGGCTGTGCTGGAGGACAATGAACAGTTGAGGAAACAATTGCTGTCTTTGGAAGATACTGTCAGGGACTTGACAGAGTTACTTGACAGTGAGAGGATGAAGTCCCCTAAGCTCCAGTGTAAGCAGCGGAAATGTGAGAAAAAGGAAGAGGATCAGGAAGTTCTAAAAGAGAGCAGAGACCAAGCTATGGTGGAATTGGCTCAAGAAAGGCTTCTGGGGCAGAAGTTACGGGATACAGGGATGCTTTCTCTGAAGCCCATTAAAAAGTCCTCTATTGCTAAGATTGAGGTGAAGCCCTGTAAGAAGTCCTCTGAAGCTAGGACTGAGCTGAAACCTGGTGTGAAATCCTCTGAAGTGGAGACTAAGGAGAAGTCAGGCGAGAAATCCTCTGAACCTGAACAGACCAAAAATTCTGAAGGTAATGCTGAGGCAGAGAAATACTCTGAAGCAGAAACTAAACCGGAGTCCACCTCAAAAGCTATGAGTAAAGAGAATGGCACAACTGAAGCTACAGGTGAAGAGAAGAGTAAGCCTGAAGAAGCTGCAGAGAAGTAGTAGAAGCTGATTCTACACAAGAATCTGAAGGAGCCAAAGACTCTGAAGCCAAACCTGAGGAAGCTGGTGCCCCTGAAGAGAAAGCTGGAAGGGATGAGGTGAAACCATGTGAGAAATCCACTGCAGTCAAAACTGTGGTGAAACCAGGTGGGAAGTCCTCTAAAGTTGAAACTGAGATGGACCCGTCTTGGAGGTCCTCTGAAGCTACAGAGAACAAGACAGTGGTTGGTGAAGCCGCTGAGGCCGAAAGATTCTCTGAAGCAGAGGCAGAGGCCCGGCAAGCCAGAAGAAGACAAAGGTTAGAAGAATCGGTCCTCTCTGGCCTTAATTTCAAGAACCCTGCCCCCACCAGGGTGAAGAACCTGGTACTGGAGCAGTGTGACCGAGAGACTTGCAATTGGTGGCTGGTAAAAAAGTCCGGAAGAAAAAAGTCAAGGACTTCAGAGACTGTGGGACAAAAGTTGTCCAATGAAAAGGAAAGGCAGTTGGACTCTGCCTTTTGAATAAAAGTGCTCCTTCCCGGTGGTCTGAGCAAGGGGGGGGGGGGAGGGGGGGGGGAGGGGGGAGGGGGGATATGTGGCAGTGTGGCAAGTAAAGTTGTATTTCCCTTGCTAACTCTGGAGAATCCACCTGTGGCCTGATTATTGAGGTATCAGGAAGGGGAAGTGTGTTTAAAAGGAAAGGAAAGAGTAGTTGGGGCTCTCCCTGGGAAACAGTATGCTGGCTGTTAGAGGGGGAGACACACGTACCCTGTTTAGGTAACACGCAGAAGGCGCTGCGAGTGGTCCAAGAAGTGGTGTGAACTGTGAGTAACAGGTTGCAGGAGACACATGTTTAGCTGGCTGAGGGTAGTTCATCAGTTGATAGACAGGACATGCTGATATGTGTAGTCAGTGATCAGATGGTGTAGGATTTTCTTTTGTTCCTGTTTATGTTTTGTTTTACCTGCAACCTGTGGAAATAAAGCTGGCGAGGAGCCAGACTTGTATGAGGAACTGTGGTCTGTGGTTTTATTGTGAGGAACGTGTCCCGTGGCAAGTGACCAGGACGATCCCAGAGCTAATCCCCAAGGAGGAATCCTTACAATATATATATATATATATATATATATATATATATATATATATATATATAGGGGTCGGTCGCAGAGTTTGCTATCCCACATGGGTAGGTTACACATTGACTTTTATTGAGTATTTAGATATGTTGTCCCCACTATCATTGTATTTCACTATACATTCCTAGACCTGGCTATACACCAGCCCTAGGTTATATTACTAGTTAATCTTGATGTATCATTATGCAGCATTTTTATGGATAGCCCACAGTGGCTAAATTGTTTTATTCCATATATTGCTATATATAGTGTGTGGACATTTTTCATGTACTCATTTGTATGTACTTTTCTTACTCTGCGCCAGATATTCGTGTTGGATTTCTATTGCAATACTTCACTTTTTTGCATCTACATGTTTTTTATGTAAAACATTTCAATAAAGATTTATATGTTTATACTTAAGGTGGTGTTATAACTCCAATTTCTCTGTATACATATATTTATGGAGTTCCCCTGTCCTTGACAGGATTAGTACACACTCCCCTATGGGTGTCACTGGGGCACATGGGAGTGTGTGGTGCATTTTTTTTTAGGACTTTGGTGTTTATATATATATATATATATATATATATATATATATATATATATTGTAAAGAACCATCCTCTGGGATTCACTCTGGGATCGTCCTGGACTACGCCACAGGATGCGTTTCTTCTCAATAAACCAGCAAACAAACGTTTATTATGCAAATCTGGCACCTTGCCAGTTTTATTAGACAGGTTGCAGAAAAAAAAATAAACAAAAAGCAGGAACAAACAAAATCCTAGACCGTCTGGTCACTGACTAAACAGATCAGCTTGTCCTGACCAACAACCGCTGAGCTTCCCTCAGCCGGTTAAACATATGTCCCCTGCCACCTTCTACTCACAATTCATGTCACTCTTTGAGCCACTCATAGCTCGGGCTGTGTACTCCTGAGCAGGCTCTGTCTCTCCCCTACAGCCCACTTGCTGTCTCCTAGGAAGAGCCCAGATTAGACTGACTCTCCATCTTATATACACACCTCCCTTCCCTCCTGCCTCATTAATTAAGAAGCAGATGAGATTCTCCAGGGTTAGCCAAGGAAATATACCCTTTCCTTGCCACCTTATCACAATATATATATATATATTTTTTTTTTTTTTGGGGGGGGGGGGGGGGGGGTTTACCATAGATTTTGTGATGAAATGATTGATAGACATGTGCAATTCGTTTTGGGCGTAATTAGTTTTCGTCCGAATTGCTCATATTTTGTACATTCGTATTGATCTGAATGTACAAAATATTTACATCCGAATGAATCCGAATTCGTAGCAAAACGAATTGTACATGCCTACGAAATTGTGAAAAATGAAAAATAAAATTCATTTTCATTTAGAAGCAAGGGGCCATTTAGTAAAGTGTGTGTTTTACTTTTTTTCTCAATTTTTTTTACATATTTTAGGTAGTACTACTACTCCCAGCATGGAACAGACTGTTCCATGCTGGGAGTAGTAGTACCTATACTAATAGACATATCGCCCCGGGTGTAAGTCGTGATGTCCGATGCGATCGTCCATAATATAGCAGAGATGCGGCTCTGCTCTGTACTCCGGCCAGTGATGTGAATAGAACATCACTCATTCTTATTTTCCGCCCGGAGTGGTGATTGGCCGGATGGTTGCAGCCAATCACAGCACTGAAGGAAATATGAATGAGTGAGTGGCCGGCCAGAGTATAGTGCAGAGATGCGAGCGCAGGAGAGAGCCGCTCCATCTCTGCAATACACAGGACGATCACATTGGGTGTCAGTAGTGATACCCGCTGTGATCTGTTCTTACCTGCAGGTACTACTACTCCCAACATGGAGCACACTCTTCTCCATGCTGGGAGCTGTAGTACCTGCATTAATAGACAGGTCGCAGCGAATGCATCTTCTGACACCCACCGCGATCTGTCTATTAATGCAGGTACTACAGCTCCCAGCATGGAGCAGAGCTCCATGTTGGGAGTAATTGTACCTGCAGTTAAGGAAAGATCACAGCGGATGTCACTCCTGACACCTGCTGTGATCCTCTTGTATAATGCATAGATGAGGCCGGCGCTCTTCTATGGTCCCCTTCACTGATGTATATATACACATATTCATATATCCTACAGAGAGTTGTGATTGGCTGGAACCATCTGGCCAATCACAGCTCTCTGCAGGAAATATGAATAGGTGTGTATATACGGCAGTGCAGCGGACCATAGAAGAGCAGCTGGCCGCATCTATACATTATACAGGAGGCAATCTGTCAATTAGTACAGGTACTACTACACAGGTTGTTCCATGCTGGTGTCAGGATCCGGACTGGCAGGAGCTAGCAGGAGCTGGAGGTGGATCCGCTGTGCCAGAGAGGAGATGACGTGGGCCGTACCAGGGGAATGGAGTCTAAGGAGTTACTGGTTTTCACCAGCGCAAAGCAGGATGGTCTTGCTGCGGCAGGTAACCCCCAGGTCGTTCCACCCAGTAGCGACTCAACCTCTCTGGCTGTTGAGATGAGGCAAGGTACAAGAGGATCAGGCAGAGGCGAGATCAGACGTAGCAAATGGTCAGGGCAGACGGCAACGGTTCTCAGGCAGTAGTCAATAGCAGCAGGTTCAGCAACAGGCAGGGAATACACATAAACGCTTTCTTTAGGACACTAAGGCAACAAAGATCCGGCAAGAAACTGTGGGAGGAGATGGTACTCATAGGCAGTGCACAGGTGCAGGCCTAATTAAGTCAATGGTACCCTACAAAATGTTATTAAAAAAGGAATCTCCATCTCCAATAACCATAAAAACGAATAATGAAATCGGCTGAAAACTAAAATAAAACTAATGACATATATAACGAATAGATCCGAAATAACGAATTCATTCGAAAGCCGAAAAGTTACCGAATAGAACTGAAAAAAAATATATACTTAAGCATCCGAAAACAGAATAAAACAAATTACTGTATCCTGAAGGTTTAACCACTTAAGGACTGGGGTTTTTTCCGTTTTTGCATTTTCGTTTTTTGCTCCTTGCCTTTAAAAAATCATAACTCTTTCAATTTTGCACCTAAAAATCCATATGATTGCTTATTTTTTGCGCCACCAATTCTACTTTGTAATGACATCAGTAATTTTGCCCAAAAATCTACAGTGAAACTGAAAAAAAAATCATTGTGAGACAAAATTGAAAAAAAAAAAAAACGCAGTTTTGTAACTTTTGGGGGCTTCCGCTTCTACGTAGTACATTTTTCGGTAAAAATGACACCTTATCTTTATTCTGTAGGTTCATACGATTAATGATACCCTACTTATATAGGTTTGATTTTGTCGTACTTCTGGAAAAAAATCATAACTTCATGCAGGAAAATTTATATATTTAAAATTGTCATCTTCTGACCCCTATAACTTTTTTTATTTTTCTGTGTATGGGGCGGTATGATGGCTCATTTTTTGTGTCGTGATATGAAGTTTTTAACGGTACCATTTTTGCATTGATAGGACTTATTGATCGTGATATAAAAACTGACCAAAAAGGCACTATTTTGGACTTTGGAATTTTTTTGCTGAGAGTGGTTGTTATGCAACAGCAGAAGGCACTACTACAACTCCCAGCATATCCTTTGGTAGTTTGTGCATGCTGGGGGTTGTAGTTGTGCAACAGCTGGAGGCTGTTGCATAACTACAACCCCCAGAATGCACAGACAGCCAAAGAGCATGCTGGGAGTGGCAGTAGTGTGCCTCCAGCTGTTGTATAACTTACACCCTAAGTTGTAGTTTTGCAACAGCTGAATGCACACTGGTTGCGAAACACAGAGTTTGTTATCTAACTGCTTCGCTACACGCAGTGTGCCCCCAGCTGTTGCAAACTACAACTCCCAGCATGCACTGATAGACAGTACATGCTGGGAGTTGTAGTTTTGCAACAGCTGGAGCCACGCCGGTTCCGAAACACTTAGTTAAGTAAAAAAACTACCAGTGTTTTGCAACCAATGTGCCTCCAGCTGTTGCATAACTATAACCCCCAGCATGCATGGGCAACCAAAGGGCATTCTGGGAGTTTTAGTAGTATGCCTCAAGCTGTTGCATAACTACAAGTCCCAGCATGCCCTTTGGCTGTCTGGGCATTCTGAGAGTTGTTGCTTTTTGCAACAAATGAAGGCACACTATTTGCAAAACACTGAGTTTGTTACCTAAATCAGTGTTTCGCAACCAGTGCCTCTCCAGCTTCATAACTACAACCCCCAAAATGCAGGGACAGCCAAAGGGCATGCTGAGAGTTGTAGTTTTGCAACAGATGAAGGTTTGCCCCTCCCAAGTGAATGTACAGAGTACATTCACACGGATGGGGGTTTACAGTGAGTTTCTCGCTGCAAGTTTGAGATGCAGCTAATTTTCCACTGAAGCTCAAACTCCCAGCAGAAAACTTGCTGTGAACGCCTGCCCATGTGATTATACCCAAAAAGCACTATACTACACTACACTCTGTACAAAATGAAAAGTAAAACACTACATATACATAAACCTCTACACAGTTACCCCCCCCCCCCCCCCCAATAAAGATAAAAATCGCCTGGTACGGCACAGTTTCCAAAACAGAGCCTCCGGCTGCTCAAAAGCAACAACTCCCAGTATTGCCGGGCAGCCTTTGACGTTCAGGCATTCTGGGAGTTTTGCAACAGCTGGAGGCACCCTGTTTGGGAAACACTGCCGTAGTGTCATTTTGGTATCGGAGGCAAGTCTAATTCTTGCATCCGGGTCCATCCCTATGCAAATCCCTCATTTAGGCCTCAAATGCGCATGGCGGTCTCTCACTTCAGAGACCTGTCGTATTTCAAGGCAATTTAGTGCCACAATTTAGTGCCACATATGCTTTTTCTCCTTTTACCCCTTATGAAAAGGTAAAGTTGGGGTCCACACTTGCATGTTAATGCATAACAAGGCTCAGGAGTGAGAGCGCACTATGTACATTTGAGGCCTAAATTGGTGATTTGCACAGGGGTGGCTGATTTTACAGCAGTTCTGACATAAACTAAAAAAAAATAAACACCCACATGTGACGACATTTTGGAAACTACACCCCTCACGGAACATAACAAGGGGTATAGTGAGCCTTAACACCCCACAGGTGTTTGACGATTTTCATTAAAGTTGGATGGGAAAATGAAAAATAAAAATGATAAAATAAAGAAAATTAATGTTTTTACTAAAATGCTGGTGTTACCCTAAATTTTTCACTTTCACAAAGGAAAATAGGAAAAAAAGTCCCCTAAAATGTGTAAGAACATACCCCATAAGTGGATGTAAAGTGCTCTGCGGGCGCACTACAATGCTCAGAAGAGAAGGTGCGCCATTGGTCTTTTGGAGGGAAAATTTGTCCAGAATTGAAGGCCGCATGTGTTTACAAAGCCCCCATGGTGCCAAAACAGTGGACCCCCCCCCCACATGTGAAGCCATTTTGGAAACTACACCCCTCAAGAAATGTAATAAAGGTTACAGTGAGCATTTACTCCCTACAGGTGTCTGACAGATTTTTGGAACAGTGGTCCGTGAAAATGAAAAATTTTATTTTTCATTTGCACAGCCTACTGTTCCAAAGATCTGTCAAATGCCAGTGGAGTGTAAATGCTCACTGCACGCCTTATTCAATTCTGTGAGGTGTGTAGTTTTCAAAATGAGGTCATGTGTGTGTGTGTGGGGGGGGGGAGGGGGTTCATTGTTATGGCACCATGGGGGCTTTCTAAACACATATGGCCCCCGACTTCCATTCCAAACAAATTAGCTCGATGGCGCTCTCTTCTGAGCATTGTAATTTGCCTGCAGAACACATATGAGGTATTTCCAAACTCCAGAAATGGTGTTACAAATGTTTTTGTTGGGGGGGATTTTCTCCTATTACCCCTTGTAAAAATGTAACATTTGGGGAAAAAAACTGCATTTTAGTGAAAAAAAATTTCATTTACACATCTGACTTTAACAAGAAGTCGTCAAACACCTGTGGGGTGTTAAGGCTCACTGTACCTCTTGTTATGTTCCTTGAGGGGTATAGTTTACAAAATAGTATGCCATGTGGGTTCTTTTTGCTGTTCTGGCAGCATAGGGGCTTCCTAAATGAGATATGCCCCAAAAAACATTTCAGCAAAATTCACTCTCCAAAATCCCATTGTCGCTCCTTCCCTTCTGAGCCCTCTAGTGCACCCACAGAGCACTTTACATCTACATATGAGGTATTTTCTTGAAAGAGAGAAATTGGGTTACAAATTTTGAGGGGATTCTCTTCTTTAATGCCTTGTAAAAATAAAAAAAATGGCTCTACAAGAAAATGAGAGTGTAAAAAATGAAAAATTTGGGGTAACCCCAGCATTTTAGTGTAAAAAAATCAAATTTTTCCCTTTCACATCCCACTTAATGAACATTTATCAAACACCTGTGGGTTTAAGGCTCACTGTACCCCTTGTTACGTTCCTTGAGGGGTATAGTTTCCAAAATAGTATGCCATGTGGTTTATTTTTTTGCTGTCCTGGCACCATAGGGGCTTCCTAAATGCGACATGCCCCCCCCCCCCCCATCCATTTCAGCAAAATTTGCAAATGTGACTCCTTCTCTTCTGAGCATTGTAGTGCGCCTGCAGTGCACTTGACGTCCACATATGGGGTGTTCCATACCCAGAAGTGATGGGGTTACAAATTTGGGGGGCATTTTCTCCTATCACCCCTTGCAAAAATTGTAAATTTGGTGGAAAACTAGCATTTTAGTGAAAAAAAGAAAAATAATTTACACATCCAACTTTAACATACACATATGAGGTATTTTCTTACTCGAGAGAAATTGGGTTACACATTTTAGGAAGATTTCTCTACTTATACCCCTTGTAAAAATTCAAAAACTGGGTCTACAAGAACATGCCAGTGTAAAAAATGAAGATTTTGAATTTTCTCCTTCAATTTGCTGCTATTCCTGTGAAACACCCAAAGGGTTAATAAACCTTTTGAATGTCATTTTGAATACTTTGAAGGGTGTAGTTTTTATAACGGGGTCATTTATGGGGTATTTCTAATAAGAAGGCCCTTCAAATCCACATCAAAACAGAACTGGTCCCTGAAAAATTTAAATTTAGAAAATTTTGTGAAAAATTGGAAAATTGCTGCTATACTTTGAAGCCCTATGATGTCTTCCAAAAGTAAAATCATGTCAACTTTATGATGTAATCATAAAGTAGACATGTTGTATATGTGAATCAATATATAATTTATTTGAAATATTCATTTTCCTTATAAGCAGAGAGCTTCAAAGTAAAAAAAATGCAACATTTTCTATTTTTTCATAAAATTTGGGAATTTTTCACCAAGAAATGATGCAAGTATCGACAACATTTTACCACTAACATAAAGTAGAATATGTCACGAAAAAATATGCTCGGAATCAGAATGAAAGGTAAAAGCATCCCAGAGTTATTAATGCTTAAAGTGAAAGTGGTCAGATGTTCAAAAAATGGCCGGGTCCTACAGTGAAAATTGGCTGGGTCCTTAAGGGGTTAAGGGTAGTTTATTTTTACAACAGGTGCTAGCGATTGGCGACTGTAATGCTACTCTCGAAGGAGCCGGGAGAGTCACCTATTTAGCAACTACTAAAACACCTGTTTAGTATTTTTATACATTTGTATGTACATGTATACAAGAATTATTTAAATTTTTTTGTTTTTAGTGTACACATGCATCTAACGTAAATTTTTTTTGTGTACAACCTTTACTTACTTTTTATGTACACAGACACAAGGCTATTTTTTCTGTGTACAAGAACCATATACATTTTTATTACACAGACTTACTTATTTATTTATTAACACTCCAACAAGGTTCAGGCGCATACACCTGATAAGTGCCATTTTTAGCAAGAGAGTCTCATAAATATAGGGATATACACACAAACGGACGTGTAAGGATCTGCAGTCCACCTAATCTAGGAGTCTATGTTTCACGGCTGCCACAAATCAACCGGGCACAAAACTTACGAATCTCCTACTGGCTAGGAGTCTCTTGACCTGAGGGTCAGGCACAAAGCTTAATGGTTATGTTATGGAACTTGGAACTGGAACAGTCTTAGCAAAGTCCTGCTAGGCACATATGTCTTGAACTTTGTTACTGAAAAACAAAAGTGGTTAGCAAAGAAAAGCAACAGTCATTACTTTACAGTCCTTTAGAAAATATTCTTCCATACTCTTCTTGTGCCTCTTGTAGACCCCCTAGCCCTTCCCACATAAGGGGCTGGCTGGGAATTAATGTAACTCTCCCACACCACATTGGTGAGAGTAGAATGGGTAACAGTGGGATTCAAAGTGACCAGGGGTTTACTGGTCGGGACCAAGGTTGGTGCATAAGGTTTTAGCCCCACCTCCATGCCAGGAGTGGGCCAGAGCACTTTCGTTGGTACCCTTGCAGGAGGCAAACCCTCATTGCTCCAAGAGGGCCTAGGTACATACGTTGGTACCTTGGAAACAGACAAACTCTCATTGCTCCGAGAGGGTCTATGTACGGTCTTTGGTGCCCGCAATTTGGGCTTACTTTCTTGGTCCTGAGCAGGACTTGGCACTGTGCTGCAGGAAACAGAAGACTGATGCTGTAGAGGCTCCTCCTCCTTGAGTACGTGGGTGAAGGCATCAGGAGCAGACCATTTTGGCCTCAGGTTGAAGGGATCCAATTCCCAATCTGTAGACGGAAAGTATTTGAAGGGAAGCTGTGTTGGGGCTGTTGGTCTGGTGACCGCAGCAGCCCATTATCCACGCAGGCCCTGGACGGGGGTGTACTCCACTATCTCACCCACCTCCAGAGAGTAGAACTTTTTATGTAGATATGGCCTCTGTACTGCTCGCCAGTTTACTAGGATGGTTTGCCCTGTATGGCAATCTAGGAGTGTCCCATAACCTCTGACCTTGTCGAACTTGGCCACAGTTGCTCTTCGTCGTTCTAAAGGCTCCTCGGGGATGATCCAACTTGCGGATGTAGAGTGCTTCCATTTCTTTAGTATTCTCCTGATAACAAATTCTTTCCTCAGGAGGCAGATGCACATGCTGTGGGGCGTACAGTTCTCTGTGACGGGCCTTTAATTTGTCCATCAACTCAGCCAGCTCGGCTTCCTGATGGGCCCTTTCTCTTTGTGCAGTTGGAATTGGTGGGAGTGGCTTCCCAGGTGTAGGTTGTAGAACCACGTGCATATACTCAATGAGTCCCGGCTCATTCCCAAAAATCCACTGAGGCAAATTTGGTGAGCGCGATCGTGCACTCGGCAAGCTGGATAGGGGTATTTCAGGCTCAGGGCTGGAGGAGGAAGAAAAGGCCGACTCTGGTGGGGTACTCACTGCAGACTACTCCGATGGGATCTCGGCCCACGAGCCCCAAGTTCTGTGGTGAGGGGACAATCTCACCGGTGATGCACCTCCAGGTGTCCCAGTGCTCTCTGCTGGAGGTGTATCCGGCCAGTCATCGTCGCCATCGGGCAGTGGGGGAAGATTGCAGGCCCCCTCTTCGTCCAATGACAACCGCTGCAGACGGTCAGCAATATTCTGGAATAGTTGGGCTGCGACTGCCCCAACTTTCCGTTGCTCCGGCGCCATTTTGATGTTCTCACCACGTGGAACGCTGCTCTCCTCCCTGTCTGTATTCTCCGGCTCTCTGTGCAGACTGAAGAGGTCGCTGTGCAGGGTGTCTTTTATATTGGGCTTCCCCAAAATGGCGGCCGTCAGGAAGGACATCATCTGTGCAGCCCCGACTTCCGGTCCTCCCAGAAACGACTCCTCTCTTTCCAAGTTCCCTTTCGGCTGCGATACAGCAACTTGATAGCCACGCCCAGGGGCGGGACGTGGCGCAGCGCGGGCCTTTTTCGCGCGCTTCTCTGGCAGCATGTTAACTCTTCCTGTGCTGACCAGACCAGAGGATCGTAGCAAGTATTCATTTCGCAGTTTACACATTCTTGCTGCGCATACATTTTTGCCTCCCCCCTTACTTTTCGCGTGGCCCCCTTGTAATGTACACCACACGCACCGCTCTTGTACACTGTAATGCGGTTTGCAGCACATGAATAAAGTCCGTTATATTGGGGGGGAGTACAATTTCACTAGTGGCAACAGCAGCAGGCACACACCTGAATCCTGTTTGTGACGCCAAAAAGGCTTTGTGATACCTTGGTGGGGGATATAGGGTAGTTGGGGTGTTGCTCTTCTTGAATTATAAAGGGCGCTGTTAACCCTTGTCACTCGTGACGCCAGGGTGAGGGTTAAATACTGCAATGGTGCTGGGCCTATCGCCACCCTTCCCAAGAACGATAGGTGAATGTGGAATAAATGGATTGTCCACAACCACTGTCAACTGAAACTTGCAGGAACTTTTACTGAAGATTTTCTGAAGCAGACAATAGCAATAATCGTCCATGAACAAAGTCTATTTGTATCTGAGCAGCAATTGACAGTTGGTTGAGATCAGGTAAACTCAATTTAGATTGAGAGAGATTCCGTTGCATGGATCCACTGGATTTAGGGGTTAATCAGGTCCAGTGGTCTTGCGGTGAGTAGCGGGGAATTAGATATCTATAACCGCGGTGATGTAGGCCGAAGCCGCAAGGCTTTGGCCTAGTAAACATACTTGAAAGTTGTGGAGGTCCTACCTCATTCAGAGTCAGCAACCCAAGAGGGCGATCAATGGCCGCAGCTCCCTTATATGGGCAGGGGCAGGCCGTTTTGGATTGGTCCGAAACAACTGTCACTCACCGTTCCACGGCATTATGGGAAACACGTGACTCAAGAACGACCTAAGGTCCTTCAACATACCATAGAGTTCTTAACCGTGTCACATGACCTGCAGGTCCTGCGACGCTAAAACAAGTGAGTAACACCATATACATATATTTACATAGATAATATTCATAAATATAAAGTTATTAAGGGGTGACTAGGGGTTAATTAGGGAAGCGAACCCCGACAGTCCTAGGGACTCTGACTTTGGGGACTAATAACTAAAGCACAGTATGAAATACGGTGCCGAGACACCACATCGTTATACACAGCAAGGAGTAGGCCAATTTGTGGGAAGGAGGGAGAGAGCGGAAGCCAAAGGCTGTCCGGGCATGCTGGGAGTTGTAGTTTTGCTGCACCTACATTATAGTTATAGATCACAGGGCTATAATATGAAAAAAAAGCTGAGCAGCAAAGCAGAAAGCAAGGTAAAAGGAAATAACA
This sequence comes from Hyla sarda, assembly GCF_029499605.1. NCBI lineage: Eukaryota > Metazoa > Chordata > Amphibia > Anura > Hylidae > Hyla > Hyla sarda. The sequence continues at coordinate 121,291,140 of NC_079195.1, forward strand.
GGCATCATCTATAGATACAACCTGACAAAGCATTTTTTGTCTCACTACTGCATTGTTACTTTAATCTGTGAATCTAATTGGAACTGACATAAATAAATACTAGAAACGCTTTTATGATAATGTTATCTTCTTTCAGTCTATTACAATTTAGGGTCTATTCACACGTACGTATTCTGCGCAGATTTGATGCGCAGGATTTTCTGCTGCAGATTTCCATGTAAACTCAATGATTGAACACAGCTTCAAAACCTGTGCATCAAATCTACAACAAAGAAATGAAAGAGGGGGGTAAATTCAGATCACCACTGCAATATGTCCCATGACTGAAAGATGAATCTGTGTTCAGAGAGCAGTGCAGGCAAACAGCAGGCCGTATCCCGGACTGGAATGGTGAAGAGGCTAAAATCATGAGGAATGGGCCATCTGGGCCGTGTTTTCTATTCAGGTACAGTGTCATGTGAACTTGGAGCTAGTCTTTCTACTTACCTTTATATTCCGCTCCGTGTTTTGTGGCTTTGTATCGCTGAGACCAAATCTGTATACATCACAGAAACTCTGTTTCTGGCCTGTTTTGATTGTTCATGGGCTCACTCATGGTTGACATTATATAAGGGGCAGATGCCCGTCATTGTATTGCCACGACTAAGAGCCACATCTGGCTCGAAATGCGTTGGTGTTTCTTGTTTTTTACACACTTGTTGGATCTCCATTGTTTTTTAATGCACATGGAATAAAAGTCAAGTTATCTTCCATTTTTGGAGCAGCTGGAGGCATCAAATCTGCGCATCAAATCTGCACAGAATACTATACGTGCGAATAGACCCTTGAGGATGAAAAAAATAAATAAAGTTTTCCCTGTGTGCAATGAGGAATCCTTTTTAAAACGGTGTGTGTAACACGGTTTTACTTCTGGCTGGAAGCCATCTCTAGAAAACCTTTTTCAACTGTATAAAAAAAAATACCAAAAATACCTAGACATACCTCAAGTCCAATGTTTTCTCATATTCCAGGCAACTGAGAAGTTTTCATTGAGAGGTTTTCATTGCTTCTCGTTTCACTTAACATTTTGTTATATTCTGCCAAAAATGTTCCACATCTATGTCTACTAAATCCACTACCCTCATAAGCTGCACTATTGGAGCCCATTGTGGAGGATGGCTGGAGGAAGGAATCTCATAAACTGCAACAAACCTGCTCCAACCCAGCCCGGAGACTAGTTCAATTATCCAGTGTGAGTGACTGTAGTTGAAAAGCTAGGTTTTTAGGCATATCCAATATGTTCACCTTTATTGAGCATTGTTTTTACAGTTGTTTTATTCACGCACAATTTTTTCAGCAATTCTTTGCTTTTTTAACTGTTCATGGCTCAAAATGAGGCACAGTGAACAAAGTTCTAGCTGTTTTTAGGGGGGGGGGAAAGGCTACAGTATTTGTGTCAGTTTTTTTTTTTTTTTATAAAATATTTCAGCTAAAACAAGTGGATACAAAAGGAATGATAAATATAAAGAAATAATTTAAGCTGGGTCCACATGAGCTGGAATTGGTTAAATTGATCCATAGATGCCCATTTACTCAACAGAGGCCAGAAGATGTAATTTTGGTCTCAGTTAAGAATGCATGTAGTATGGTTTGCTGGATGGAGTAACATGAACCTCCATGCTATTCCATACAGCTGGATTCTTAAAAAAACACAAATTATAATAATTGTATACCTCACAGTATACATTTTTTTAAAATTTTTTTATTACCATAGAGCCCTGTGTATAATGGATGTCACCAAATGTGTTAATAGAGATGAACAGAAAGAACCACGTTCTTGGCGCAATCCACCAGTCAGACAGAAGTGTACTAGCTTCCCAAATATCTTTATTAGCTGGACATTACACATTTCAAGGCTTAGGAGCCTCTTTGTCAGATGGCTCCTAAGCCTTGAAACGCGTAATGTCCAGCTAATAAAAATATTTGTCAAGATATTACACTTCTGTCTGACTGATGGATTGTGCCAAGAACCTGGTTCTTTCTGTTTATCTCTATCCATCGCTCCGTCCGGCCAGGAATACTCCACGTTGGTGTCGGGAAGGCTGCATCACATACTTCTGACATGCTTATATAGTGGTTGTGTCTAATACACAGAGCAGATCCCAGGCTTTACTACTCTGCTCTTTTTTTCGGATACATACCAAGTGTGTGAATGACTTGCATGCAGAATTAATAACTTCTGCCCTTTGTGTTATCCAAATATATAAAGCAACAAATGTCCTAGTATAATAGAAATGTTTCTGATTATTTAATTGTGCAGTATAAACTTTTTTATAACATTTATTTTTAACCCCTTGCCACAAATGGACATTCATTAACGTCCATTTGCGGCTCACAAGGTATGACGCTCGCTCAGCAGGTGAGCGCGCATCATACCAGGTGGGTCCTGGTTGCGATAGGCAACAAGGACCCATGGCTAATGCCGGACATCGACGATCGTGCTCATGTTTTTGCATTAACCCTTTAGATGTGGTGATAAAACTAAAACAAAAGAAAACATTGCCGGTTAGCTCAGTGGTGCTGTCCAGGACTGCCGCAGTGAAATCTCAGCATCCCAACCAGCTTTCAGGATGCAAGGAGGATCCCTACTTGCCTCCTCACTGTCTGATCGCTGAATGACTGCTCCGTGCCTGAGATCCAGTCAGGAGCAGTCGGGCGGCGATAACACTGATCAATGCCATGCTATTGCATGGCAGTTATCAGTGTAGGAAAACAGTGTGTGCAATGTTATAGTCCCCTAAAAAAGGGAAAATAAAGTGTTAATAAATGTGATTTAACCCCTTCCCTAATAAAAGTTTGAATCACCCCCCCCCCCTTTTCCCATTTAAAGAAAAAACTGTGTAAATAAGCATAAACATAAGTGGTAACGCCATGTGTGTATATGTCCGAACTATAAAAATATATAATTAACTAAACTACACGGTCAATGGCGTACATGTGAAAAAATTCCAAAGTCCAAAATTGCGTATTTTTGGTCACTTTTTTACCATAAAAAAATTAATAAAAGGTGATCAAAACAAACATGGTACCGATAAAAACTTCAGATCACAGAGCAAAAAGTGAGCCCTCATACCAACCCTCATACGGAAAAATAAAAAAAGTTATAGGGGTCAGAAGGGGACATTTTTCAATGTATTAATTTTGGTGCATGTAGTTTACAAGTAAAATAAAATCAAACCTATATGAATTGGGTATCCTTGCAACTGTATAGACCTTCAGAATAAATCTAAGGTGCATTTTTACCGGAAACTGCACTGCGTAGAAACATATAGATATTTGCCCCACAAATATTTTTTTTTCTGGTTTTGGCGTAGATTTTTTGGTGACATTATAAATGGCATTACAAAGTAAAATTGTTGGCGCAAAGAACAAGCCCTCATATAGATTTTTAGAGGGAAGGCATACAATAAGAGGGAAGGCATAACATTTTTTTTAGTGATCATAAATAATAGCTGTGTCAGAAATAAACCCCTGCTTGAATACATTTCTAGACTGTGTTTGGTTTTTATATTACTTAGTAATTATTTATTATTAACGTATTGTTGAAACTGTCAGTCTTCAGATATGGTTAACACAACGCGATTTAGTTCCACGTGCATTTTCCATAGTTTTGTTCTCACTATTAATTCTGCATTGTCCGTTTTTGACATTGTTATTTTTATTGTGGCTGTTTTTAAGCTCCATAATTATTTGTTTCCATCCATAACACACTTTATTGTACTTATCTATGCAAGCTATAAATGGCTGCTGACTGAATGCATAGAAAAGCTGTGAGGATACAAATGTTTGCTTTAACTATTAATGTGATTGATTTGTTTGTCTCTCTGTTTTTGTTGGTTTATATAAATAAAGGTCAATAGCTATGTTCACATACATTTTTCAAGTCCAGTCCCAAAACCGCTGTCATTTGTCAGTTATCTAATTCAATGGAATGTAATGAAATGGCTGTAAATGCACACATATTGTTTAATGGCCATTATTGTAGCAAGGTTGGAATGACCCACAAGGGTAATAGAATCCTCCGGTGGGCGCTGTCTCTGACACTGCAATGGGTTCCAATGATTCAGCAAAAGACAAACCCATTAAGAACTGACTTTGGATCCAATGACTTGTTGCTAAAGTCTACTGAAGGGTTCTTAAATATCCTAATGAATGTTATTGATGTTGCTTCCTATGTGCACAGCGATGCATAAACAGAGAATATGCCATTGATTACACCTGAAGCAGAAAATAAATTAGAAAGATCTTCATTTGTGTTCTACTATGTATCATTTTTCTTCATAAAGCTTGGTTGGTCGTTATGTTCTATACTGTTGTGTAATTTATCATTGCACATTACTAGGATATGGACTTTATTGGGCAACTCCTATTTGTTAGAAGGGTCTCTTGTTAATAAGTGTCCCTTTGCAAGGATCTCCCACAGTCAGCTCTAATATGTGGGTAAACCTGGCAGTGAGTATACAATTTCCTTCAGTGTCACCACAGGGAAAATGAAGCCTTACACAGTTGCCATTCAAATCCATAGACCGTTTGTTTATTGCAGGATAATTCAAGCCCTCAAGAGTGAGAGATGATCCTTGTCACCACTTTCCCCTGTGGACAATAGATAAGGCTCATGAACAGAGGATAGACCCATTAAAGGACAACTGTAGTTCAATACATTTATACATTGCTGTGCCCGGGTTGCAAAAATGAACAAAATAAACGTAAACATACCTTCCTACGTGCCCCCGTCGGCCCGGTACCGGTCTCACGGTCCAGCAGTGTGAACCTCATTAAACTTCCTGAAGACGGGGACGTCGCAGAGCCGTCGGCTTATCACCGGCCGCAGCAATGTCCCGCCCCGGCCGCTGATAGGCTGAGCGCACTGTCATTTAAGAAGCTGGCCAGAGCTCCTTACATGACAGTGCTCTCAGCCTATCACCAGCCAGGGCGGGACATTGCTGCGGCCGGTGATACGCCAACGGCTCTGCGGCGTTCCAGTCCCCAGGAAGTTGAATGAGGTTCACACCGCTGGACCGTGAGGCTGGTACCGGACTGACGGGGGCACGTAGGAAGGTATGTTAAAGTTTATTTTGTTTATTTTTGCAGCCCAGGCACAGCAAAGTCTTGCACTACAGTTGTCCTTTAACTCAGAATTCCCTAATAGGGTATGTGGGAATGGGTTTTATAAACTGGGCAACCTCTTAAAAGTTGACAGGACAAATTCAGGTTACCACACAAAGACTTAAAAAAAACATAAGGACACTATAAATTCAAAATTAGTTTGTCACTTTTTCTTTACAAAAGAAAATAGGCAAGTACTTCCATCTTGATATTTTGTAATTTGTAAGTGCAGTTTCCACTGAGGTATATAAATGACGCTACAATTTGGAATCTGAACCAGAGTGAATGCAACACGCATATAAATAAGAACTAGCGAAAAGGTCTCTGTTCCTAAAAATAAAGCTGAGATAGCAGTTTGTACACCGTATCTTCCAGACTTTTAATGAGATGTCAAAAAACGACCATCCCACATCTTATATGCCGCAGACCTAGGCCTATCAATCTTTGTTGATTTGTATCAGTCATTAAATCAACCTATAAACTGAGCAAAATGCTGGGTTTGCTGGTTGCTATGTTTTCTTAGATAGCGAGGTTGCATAGTAAAGCAATGAAATTTGAAGCATATAAGTCAACTCATGGACATCAAAGAAAGTGGTAGAAAGTATTCAGATACCTATAGATTCAAAAGGCCTGTGCCTATTTGTAATTATGAGGGAAAGGCTTCTACTAATGGGGACATTTGCATATGAATACCCTAAACACTTACTTATTTATATTATAACTTACTTATTTATATTATACATTACGGCTTCAAAAGTAGCTAAATGTTTTAAGAAGAATGCTCCAACATTGCGCTTATTTTGTAAGAGCAGTTAAGCATCATAAAGCCATACAGGACTCAAAGGGTGGCCTGAGATATAAATCCAGTACTATGCAAGTTTTTCTTTTATTATTGATAAATATTCATGAGCATTTGCATGGGCAAAATAACTGAAGACATAAATTGAGCACTTGCTTTTATGCAAGTTCTTCATACTATGGCTGGGGCTACATGGCCATTTTGGAGGCTCCCAAAAATCCCTGTGTTGCAATGTCATGATCGGACAACATTGTAACTAATGCAAGGGAATCTGGTTGGAGTACAACCAGAAATTGCCATATAGCCTAGCCTAACATTTTCCCTTCTGAGTTTGCGTTGAAATGTTATAGAGCAAAATGAATAGTGTTGTTCCTCTTTAAAGAGGTACTCCAGTGGAAAAAATGTTTTTTTTTTATCAACTGGTGCCAGAAAGTTAAACAGATTTGTTGATTACTTCTATTAAAAATTCTTAATCCTTCCAGTACTTATCAGCTTCTGTTTGCTCCACAGGAAGTTTTTTTCCAATTCCAATTTTATCCAATTCCTGCCACTGTTAGGTACACTCATCTTCTCTCTTCTCTTTATTACGTGTGTGAGATGCTCTACCTGGCCAGTAGGTGCTCTTGCGAGCTTAAAAATTAAACACGTATTTCTAAAGGTAACCTAGGTAAGGTTATACTGTTGTGTTCTTGGGATACGTAGCATGTAGCCAATACACCCTAGTAGCTAACCTTATTGGTAGATAGCCTCAGTCAAGCCAATATACCCTTTTGTGTACTAACAGGTGACTCATTGTGACAAAACAAAAGTAAATGTGGTGAGATTTCAAAAATGTTTAGTCAGCTTGAAACTAAAGATATAGAGAGCTGTAATAATGTCTAGTTAGCCTCACAAATGTATAGAGAGCTATAAAAATGTCTAAGGAGCTAGAAACTAATGTCTAGATAGCTTCATAATGTCTAGATAGCTTCATAATGTCTAGTGAGCTTCATAGTTGTCTAGTAAGGATGAAGCCAAAACGGCCTGCCCCTGCCCATATAAGGGAGCTGCGGCCATTGATCGCTCTCTTTGGTTGCTGACTCTGAATGAGGTAGGACCTGCGCAACTTTTAAGTACATTTACTAGGCCAAAGGGTTAACAGCGACCTTTATAATTCAAGAAGAGCAACACCCCAACTACCCTATATCCCCCGACAAGGTATCACAACCACAAGTCTATCACAGCTCATCGGGAAGGAAAACAGAGCCGACTATTCTAATAAAATCTAATAAAAATAATGACTTATGATATGAAAGTGATTCAAACTTGTGAAAACTGATGGTCTGTGCACTCCAAATATGGCTTTACTTAAACAGTTCAGGGACATAAAATAGGGTTTATATGCAGAAGGTGCTGTGATGGCGGGGTGTGTGGTGCAGGGCAGATGTTGTTACCCTAGGGGCAGATGGCATGAACCCCTTGTATTCATGACACCAGGGCATGGTTTAGCCTATAACCACCTGAAGGTATACCGCTGGATCCTGGGCAAGGCATGGGGACAATAAAGACTCCAACGCCAAGTTATGGACAACAGTAGCTTTACTGAGGGTAGACAGTTGGTAAAGTCTATACAATGAATGCAGACCACGCTGACTCGACAGATGACAGGGACTGACTTGACTCATAAGGCTGTAACATTGGCTTACTTGACTTGATAGTGGCTGCAGGACTTGACTTTGAGGTCTCCAACACTCTGGACACACACACTAGACACAACTGCACTGGACCTCAGCTTAGCAGAAGAGCAGAGCTCAAAGAGAGAGAGAAGCTAGCCCCACCCAGGGCTTATATGGGGGAGACTAGCAGGGAGCCCATAGGTCACTCTTGGGATCACCTGCTCACTGGTACCTCCTGGGTAACAATCACATGACATATCACATGGTATAACTCTTAAAGCAACATTACATTTTATAACACTTTACATGGTTAACCCCTTAAGGACGGAGCCCATTTTCACCTCTAGGACGAAGCCCTTTTTTGCAAATCTGAACACTGTCACTTTAAACATTAATAACTCTGGAATGCTTTCTGTTATCAATCTGATTCTGAGATAGTTTTTTCGTGACATATTCTACTTTAACTTAGTGGTAAAATTTTGTGGTAACTTGCATCCTTTCTTGGTGAAAAATTCCAAAATTTGATGAAAAAATTAAAAAATTTTCATTTTTCTAACTTTGAAGCTCTCTGCTTGTAAGGAAAATGGATATTCCCAAAATTTTTTTTGGGGATTCACATATACAATATGTCTACTTTATATTTCCATCATAAAATTGATGAGTTTTTACTTTTGGAAGACACCAGAGGGCTTCAAAGTTCAGCAGCAATTTTCCAATTTTTCACAAAATTTTCAAACTCGCAATTTTTCAGGGACCAGTTCAGGTTTGAAGTGGATTTGAAGGGTCTTCATATTAGAAATACCCCATAAATGACCCCATTATAAAAACTGCACCCCCCAAAGTATTCAAAATGACATTCAGTAAATGTTTTAACCCTTTAGGTGTTTCACAGGAAAAGCAGCAAAGTGAAGGAGAAAATTCAAAATCTTCATTTTTTACACTCGCATGTTCTTGTAGACCCAATTTTTGAATTTTTACAAGGGGTAAAAGGAGAAAATGTATACTTATATTTGTAGCCCAATTTCTCTCGAGTAAGCACATACCTCATATGTCTATGTAAAGTGTTCGGCGGGCGCAGTAGAGGGCTCAGAAGGGAAGGAGCGACAAGGGTATTTTAGAGAGTACGTTTTTCTGAAATGGTTTTTGGGGGGCATGTCACCTTTAGGAAGCCCCTATGGTGCCAGAACAGCAAAAAAAAAACACATGACATACCATTTTGGAAACTAGACCCCTTGAGGAACGTAACAAGGGATAAATTGAGCCTTAATACCCCACAGGTGTTTCACGACTTTTGCATATGTAAAAAAAAAAAAAAAAAAAATTTCACTAAAATGTGGGTTTCCCCCCAAATTTCACATTTTTGCAAGGGTTAATAGCAGAAAAGACCCCCCAAAATTTTTAACCCCATCTCTTCTGAGTATGGAGGTACCCCATAAGTGGACCTGAAGTGCACTACGGGCGAACTACAATGCTCAGAAGGGAAGGCGTCATATTTGGCTTTTTGAGAGCAAATTTTGCTCGGGGGGCATGTCGCATTTAGGAAGCCCCTATGGTGCCAGAACAGCAAAATAACTCCCACATGGCATGCCATTTTGGAAACTAGACCCCTCACAGAATGTAATGAGGGGTACAGTGAGCATTTACCCCCCACTGGTGTCTGACAGATCTTTGGAACAGTGGGCTGTGCAAAATTTTTCATTTTCACGGACCACTGTTCCAAAGATCCGTCAGACACCTGTGGGGTGTAAATTCTCACTGCACTCCTCATTACATTCCGTGAGGGGTGTAGTTTCCGAAATGGGGTCACATGTGGGTGTGTTTTTTTTTTTGCGTTTGTCAGAACCGCTGTAACAATCAGCCACCTCTGTGCAAATCACCTCAAATGTACATGGCGCACTCTCCCTTCTGGGCCTTGTTGTGCGCCCCCAGAGCACTTTGCGCCCACATATGGGGTATCTCCGTACTCAGGAGAAATTGTGTTACAAATTTTGCGGAGCGTTTTTCCCTTTTACCTCTTGTGAAAATGAAAAGTATAGGGCAACACCAGCATGTTAGTGTAAAATTTTTTTTTTTTTTACACTAACATGCTGGTGTAGACCCCAACTGTTCCTTTTCATAAGGGGTAAAAGGAGGAAAAAGCCCCCCATAATTTGTTAGGCAATTTCTCCCGAGTACGGCGATACCCCATATGTGACCCTATTCTGTTGCCTTGAAATACGACAGGGCTCCAAAGTGAGAGCGCCATGTGCATTTGAGGCCTGAATTAGGGACTTGCATAGGGGTGGACATAGGGGTATTCTACGCCAGTGATTCCCAAACAGGGTGCCTCCAGCTGTTGCTAAACTCCCAGCATGCTTGGACAGTCAATTGCTGTCCAGAAATGCTGGGAGTTTTTGTTTTGCAACAGCTGGAGGCTCCATCTTAGAAACACTGCCGTACAATACGTTTTTAATTTTTATTGGAGAAGGGGGGTGGGGGGGCAGTGTACGTGTGTATATGTAGTGTTTTACTCTTTATTTTATGTTAGTGTAGTGTAGTGTTTTTAGGTTACATTCACACTGGCGGCAGATTACACTGAGTCTCCCGCTAGGAGTTTGAGCTGCGGCGGAAAATTTGCCGCATCTCAAATTTGCAGCGGGGAACTCACTGTAATCTGCCGCCAGTGTGAATGTAGCCTGTACATTCACACGGGAGGGGGGTCAAAACTACAACTCCCAGCATGCACTGACAGACCATGCATGCTGGGAGTTGTAGTTTTGCAACAGCTGGAGGCACACTGGCTGGAAAACCTTGAGTTAGGTTCTATGACCTAACTCAGTATTTTCCAACAAGTGTGCCTCCAGCTGTTGCAAAACTGCAACTCCCAGCATGTACTGATTGCGGAAGGGCATGCTGGGAGATGTAGTTATGCAATGGCTGGAGGCACGCAAAACAACTCCCAGCATGCCAAGACAGCCTTATGCTGTTCCTGAATGCTGGGAGTTGTAGTTTTGCAAGATTTAGAGGGGTTCAAGTTGTAAATCACTGTCCAGTGGTCTCAAAACTGTGGCCCTCCAGATGTTGCAAAACTACAACTCTCAGCATGCCCAGCCAGCAAACTGCTGTCTGGGCATGCTGAGAGTTGTAGTTTTGCAACATCTGGAGGGTTACAGTTTGAGACCACTTAGTGATCTACAACCTGAACCCCTCTAAATATTGCAAAACTACAAGTCCCAGCATGCCCACACAGCAAACAGCTGTCTGGGCATGCTGGGAGTTGTAGTTTTGCAACATCTGGAGGGCCACGGTTTAGAGACCACTGTAAACTGTGGCCCTTCGGATGTTGCTAGGCAACAACTCACCTAGCAGGACCCGGAAGCCGCCGCCGCCGCATGTGGGGGATCCCCGCATGGAGGATCGCGATATCGGATCCAGGTAGGGACCTTCGGCGCCGACCCTCCCTGGACGGTTCCCCCGTTTTGCCCGGACACCGATAGGTGGGCAAAGCGGGGGAACCGAACTTTAACCCCCCCTCCCCCGGTCTGCTATCGGTCGGTCGCTCGGCCGACCAATAGCAGGGAAAGGAGGGGTGGCAACCCTGCCACCAAACTCCTATCCCTTTAGGGGGATCTAGGGTGTCTCGGACACCTACGATCCCTCTTATTTTCCGGGTCACCGGGTCACCAGTGACCCGTATGACCCGGAATCGCGCAGATCGCAGGTCTGAATTGACCTGCGATTTGCGCGCATCACGGTCATGGGGGGGTCTCAGGACCCCCCTCGGCGATGTGCCGGGATGCCTGCTGTTAGATAACAGCAGTCATCCCGGTCCGATCACCGCTACCGGTGACGCGGCGCTCCCGGAACCCCGCGACGTACATTTACGTCGCCGCGCGCCAAGTGACACTTCGCGGCGCCGTACATGTACGTCGCTCGTCGTGAAGGGGTTAAACATATTTACAATGGGGGAAACAAGTGCAGGGGGCCTTGGGGACACTGAAGGAGGCTGCCCTACAGGAAAGCAGGAGCCACCAAAAAACTATTGATGTAATAAAAGGAATTGTATTCTCTGTCCTGAGTTTATTTTTTCTGTGAGCAATGAGTAATGAGTAATTTACTTTATTTGGAAGACCTGATTATTAATAAAAAAGCCTTAGACCAGGGAGATAATGTACAGTATGATATGCATGGGCAGCATATATGTAACATATCAGGATGCCACTTTCCAGATGAATGGGTACATCATATAAATATAACCCTCTGGGCAATGTATCACCTTCCCAGGTTTGCACGGATATTTAAAATTAAAATGACAACTCTATTCATCTATTCGGAGAAGCGCTATATAATGTAACTAATTTATTCTTCTTCTGCCTACCTTATGTCTACAAACCCACACACGTTATAAATTAAAGTCTAGAGAGTTAAATTGTAATATTTTACAGAAAGAAATCCCAAATCAGGTTCCCATAGCAACAACACATTTTCTCAAAAACACAGTAATACAGAGTAAGTAATTGTGACTCCATTGAAATGCAAAATAAATTATTCTACTTGTATAAACTCTAATAGGTTATATTGCAAGTCTTTACATTTAACGCCTGTTTTCCTTAAAAAAAAAAAAAAAGAAAGAAAGAAAAATAAATAAAACTAGACAATCCTTATTTTTCTCTTAATTTTGATAAATGTAGATTATTCTGTTATAGCACCTGAATTATGCGCATGTCTATAAGATAAAGGGTGAAAAAGAAATGTGGCCCTGCATTGGTAAATCATGAAAATTCTGTGAAATCACTGTAGAAGACAAAAGAAGCATTGTGATGGCTACAATTGTAAATAGGATTGTGTGAGTATGTTCAAGTACTTTGTAATACATATTTTCCCGTACAATAAAAGAAAAAACATTAAAATTGTGATTCTGAGAATGCCAGTGAATAGTCTGAGAAAGAAAGAACGAAAAGAAAGAAAGCAAGAAAATGGAATAGGTACCTGATGAGATGTAGACCCCTACTTTCTCTACTGACCCCTAATGATCAGTTTCTGGCTGCTAAATACTCTATTCACTTCAGTGAAAAGGTAGCCAAGTTTATGTTCTGTCCTCTCTATTTAAATCTACTGAAAGACCTGAGGGAGCATGGTGCAAATAGCAATTTACTGTTTCATAAGTTATTTTAATAACTCTTGTAGAAGTAAAATAAAAGACCCACACCTATCAGGCAGTTGGTACATATCATGTGGATGCATAGATCCCAACAATGGAAACATTTATTTAACAACTATTAGTTATGAAGTAATCTAAATATTGACCCTCATGCACATAGCAATTCTGTGTGCACGGACCGGTACAGCAGTATACGATGTGCTTATAGGTTTGTATTAGGCCGGGTTCACACTACAACATTTTTTGACTGAAATTCTGCTTAGGAATTTTGGGTGGAAATTCCGGTGTAGCAGAATTCCATTGTTGTCAAAGGGATTGCGCTGCACAGTGCACACTACGGAATTTCAGTGACAGATATTTCATTGCTAAAATTCTGCTGCCAAAAGAGTGAACTTGTTCATTCTTGTAGCGGAATCTGCTCCAGAGACATTTCCATCTATGAGGACGGCAATGTCTGCACGGTCCTTGCACCGACTGATTTCAGTTGGTGCTGGCCGTACTTGGAAAAATTCCAGCTGGAAATTCTCAGTGTGAACCTGACAGATCTGTAGACTTTTTGTCTGCTGTCTTTGTAATATGAAATTAATTTCTAGTTTTAACCATTTATGTTTCCTCTAGAATCCTATAAAAAAATAAATGTTTGATATGTGTTCTTGTGTTATTCCCCTTCTAACCCCCACACCCCAAAAACCAGAATAAAAAAACAAAAAAAACCAAACAAACATGTATATACCTGTATAGTATTTGGACAAAAGTTTTGGGACACCTATACTTACAAGATCCCATTCATCTATAAGTGCATTTGTGAGGTCAGATACTGATTTTTGACAACAGTAACTGGCTCTGTTATAGTTCATATTAAATGTGCAGGTCAGTCAAGTACTTTCACACCAAAATCCCCCAACCATGGGGGAGATATATAAAAACCTGTCTAGGGGTAAAGTTGCTGAGTTGCCCATAGCAACCAATCAGATCGCTTCTTTCATTTTTTTAAAAGGCCTCTGAAAAAATGAAAGAAGTAATCTGATTGGTTGCTATGGGCAACTCAGCAACCTTACCTCTAGACATGTTTTGATAAATCTCCCTCCATGTCTTTATGGACTTATATGAAGGAACTTGGAAGGGTGGCTGTTCCAAAGATCACAGATAAATGACCAAAGATCTACTTGGTTATAGGCTTCACCAAATCCTTCTTTCTTCTCGGTAAGCACAGACAGACTTGATTAAGTTAAGGTCAGGGCTTTAACCCCTTAAGGACCAAGGGCGTACAGGTACGCCATTGGCCCTGCTCTCCTGATATAACGCGGGGTTACACAGTAACCCCGCGTCATATCACGGCGGGCCCGGCATCATAGTGAAGCCGGGACCGCCTCTAATAGCGCGCAGCGCCGATGGCGGCGCCGCACGCTATTAACCCTTTAGCCGCGTGCTCAGAGCTGAGCCGCGCGGCTGAAAGTGAAAGTGGCCGGCTAGCTCAATCGGGCTGTTCGGGATAGCCGCGGCTAATCGCGGCATCCTGAACAGCTGACAGGACAGCGGGAGGGCCCCTTCCTGCCTCCTCGCTGTCCGATCGCTGAATGACTGCTCAGTGCCTGAGATCCAGGCCTGAGCAGTCATGTGGCAGAATCGTTGATCACTGGTTTCTTATGAGAAACCAGTGATCAATGATGAAGATCAGTGTTCAGTGTTATAGGTCCCTATGGGACCTATGACACTGCAAAAAAAAAAGTGAAAAAAAAAACAGTGAATAAAGATCATTTAACTCCTCCCCTATTAAAAGTTTGAATCACCCCCCTTTTCCAATAAAAAAAACAACACAGTGTAAATAAAAATAAAAATAAACATATATGGTATCATCGCGTGCGGAAATGTCCGAATTATAAAAATATATTATTAATTAAACCGCTCGGTCAATGGCGTGCGCGCAAAAAAATTCCAAAGTCCAAAATAGTGCATTTTTGGTCACTTTTTATATCATTTAAAAATGAATAAAAAGCGATCAATAAGTCCTATAAATGCAAAAATGGTACCGTTAAAAACTTCAGATCACAGCGCAAAAAATGAGCCCTCATACCGCCCCATACATGGAAAAATAAAAAAGTTATAGGGGTCAGAAGATGACAATTTTAAACGTATTAATTTTCCTGCATGTAGTTATGATTTTTTCCAGAAGTCCGACAAAATCAAACCTATATAAGTAGGGTATCATTTTAATCGTATGGACCTACAGAATAAAGATAAGGTGTCATTTTTACCTAAAAATATACTACGTAGAAACGGAAGCCCCCAAAAGTTACAAAACAGCGTTTTTTTTCAATTTTGTCGCACAATGATTTTTTTTCCGTTTCACCGTACATTTTTGGGCAAAATGACTGACATCATTACAAAGTAGAATTGGTGGCACAAAAAAATAAGCCATCATATGGATTTTTAGGTGCAAAATTGAAAGAGTTATGATTTTTTAAAGGCAAGGAGCAAAAAACGAAAATGCAAAAACGGAAAAACCCCCGGTCCTTAAGGGGTTAAGGAGGACATATCATCATTTCCAGGACTCCGTGTTCTTCTTTATGCTAAATAAAAAGATCTTAAAGGGGTACTCCAGTGGAGGAACCACTAATTCTGACCAAATCCATAAATCCATTTGCTGAAGTGCCATCACAAACTTGAAAGACACCATCAAATCTTTGTCCCAATGTTGCCTGTTTCTTTGGCTTCTTCAAAAGAGCTTTACCAGCACACCCTAAAACCACAGTCCACTTTAAAATCTTTACCTGGAACAGACCTTAATGATGCAGTATAGCTACCTTGTGTTTTGTGCTATGTTCAGTCTTGCCATGGTGTATGACCTGTGACATGACACTGTCTTCCACAGCCTTACTGTTATACTTACCTACCCTGTTTTAACCCTACTACCCCACTGTTTGAATTTAGGTAATTATCATGTTTCAACCTACATGTGAAAATGATTGTCTTTATCACCCATTTAGTATTATTGGTTAATCATCATACACCTGACTATAATCCTACTAAATCCCTGACTTTGTGCAAGTCTACCTAGAAGAATTGATGTCGTTTTGAAGCCAAAGTGTGGATACACCAAAAATTGATTTGACTTCTCTCCAGTTCATCTACCTTGCAAATTGGGAAATAATAAAAATAATCAAACTATTAACACCTTTTTCCCAAACCTTCCTAAACATGTTTCACAATAAAATAAATGTCTATATATTTATATATATATATATATATATATATATATATATATATATCTTAAGCCATGCAGTACTTTGAAAGTGTTCAGAATCCGGGCAGATTTCTTGCTGCCTAAAACACCTCTTCACTAGTCTTGGTTTAGCTTTTATTTTGAAATATTACAGCATTTGTTATTCCACCACCAGTTTGACAGCAGCTACCATAATGGCCACCACAAGACATAAAGGATTTTCGACCATTAACCTTGTTTTTCTTCAGGGAATCTGGAGACGTGACTGGGATAGAAAATGACAGTTTTACAGTCAGTGCACCTGCTATGTTTCTGCATAGATAAATTGCCTTAATTTACCAGCTAACTGCCTGATACAATACCTTATACTCTTATAGATTATGATTTTTCTTACTTAAAAGCAAGACCAAAGACAACATATTAGGCTATGTTCACACACCGCACTTTGAGCCTTATTTTCAGCCATTTTTCTGTTTCAGATTTTTTCATCCGTTGTTTGCTTTTGGACCATTATTTTAGCCAGTTATCGTTAAAAATTAGGCTCAAAAACACCAATGTGTGAACATACCCTTATACTTGGGGGGAAAAAAGTTGTAATATCTCATATTACAATTACTTTAAGAGGAGAAGTACTGTATGCTGCAGATTCTAATCATAAAACAATGTTTTCAAAGCAAGTTAGATATTTTCACCTTCAAACATCATTCATTTCTTGGCTTTTACCCTTCTTGCTGTGCAATTTACTAAATTTCATTTTCACTGCTTTATGTACTTTATACTTCAACAGTATGTGGTAGGGAACTATTTGCAGTGAAATAGAGTCTAAGTCTAAAGTAAAAGCATTACAGTGTTAATTAAAGAGTACCTGTCATGAGCTTGATTATTTTTTTAAAATCTTTTTTAGTTTTCTACCTTGATATTGTTTTGTATCTTTTGCTCACTCCCTAGCAGACATGACATTATCTGAAGCCCTGCAGGGGAGAACTTCCTCCCTCACTCTGCTACTCACAGCCGAGAGAAGTTCAGTGTGTGATTGGCAAAGACCGCAACCATCTCCACCCCTCTCACCTCCCGGCACTAAATACTATTGTGTGCTCAGTTCTGTCCAGCAGCTTGAATAGGGAGCAGAAATATCCAGTACAATATCCTGTATGGAGCAGGAGTGTCGTTGACCTCAGTGAGGTCAACAACATGCGCATTAGCCTCGCAGAGCCGCGGTAATGCCGGTGCATTGCCGTAGATTGTGATTTGCCATAAATTGGGATGGATTGACTCAGCAGTTTTCCCTGCTCGAGCGCTCCGCCTCCATTACATTCTATAGGCTGACACTCGCACACCATCCCCCAACCATTGGTTACTGCTGGCGGCCACAGAGCTCACGGCAGTCTCACTTGGGCTATCACAGGGAGAGGATCTCTCCCTGTGATAGCTGAAGCTGCACGGAGCTCTCAAGGCCTTTGTGGCCACCAGCGCGCTCGATCACCATCGCTATCGGGATCCCAATGCCCGATAGCGCTGTCATCCACTTGCCTCCCTGCCCGCTGCTCTACTCCCCGTCCCCTGTTAACTCTCAGGGAACGGGGAACAGAAAGTAGAGCAGCGGGCGCAGCTAAATAGCGTAGGTAGGTAGATTAGTGTAGGTTGTAATTTAGCACAGTTTAGGACAAAAGGCTGTCCAGGCATGCTGGGAGTTGTAGTTTAGCTTAGATTAGACAGCGAAGGGACTACAACTCCTAGCATGCCCAGACAGCTAAATGCTGCCCAGGCATGCTGGGAGTTGTAGTTTAGGACTACATTTCCCAGCATGCCCAGACAGCTAAAGGCTGCCCAGGCATGCTGGGAGTTGTAATTTAGGACTACAACTCCCAGCATGCCCAGACAGCTTAAGGCTGCCCAGGCATGCTGGGAGTTGTAGTTTAGCACTACAACACCCAGCATGCCCAGACAGCTAAAGGCTGCCCAGGCATGCTGGGAGTTGTAGTTTAGGACTACAACTCCCAGCATGCCCAGACAGCTAAAGGCTGCCCAGGCATGCTCGGAGTTGTAGTTTAGCTTAGATTAGACAGCAAATGGACTACAACTCCCAGCATGCCCAGACAGCTTAAGGCTGCCCAGGCATGCAGGGAGTTGTAGTTTAGGACTACAACTCCCAGCATGCCCAGACAGCTAAAGGCTGCCCAGGCATGCTGGGAGTTGTAGTTTAGCTTAGATTAGACAGCGAAGGGACCACAACTCCCAGCATGCCCACACAGCTGAATCCTACCCGGGCATGCTGGGAGTTGTAGTTTAGCTGATGGGACCACAACTCCCAGCATGCCCAGACAGCTGAAGGCTGCCCGCGTATGCTGAGAGTTGTAGTGCAGTGAAGGGACCACAACTCCCAGCATGCCCAGACAGCTGAAAGCTGCCTGGGCATGCTGGGAGTTGTAGTGCAGTGAATTCACCACAACTCCCAGCATGCCCAGGCAGCTAAAGGCTGCCCAGGCATGCTGGGAGTTGTAGTTTTACACAGGTATAAAGTAGTTAGCGTAGTGTTTGCGCGATTTTAGTGTAGTTAGCCTAGCGTTAGCTCAATTTTAGCGTAGCTTTAGTTTAGTGTTAGCGCAGTTTTTACTGTAGCATAGTGTTAGCGCAGTTGTAGCGTATTTAGCATAGCGTAGTGTTAGCGCAGTTGTAGAGTAGCTTAGTGTTAGCGCAGTTTTAGTGTATTTAGCGCAGCTTAGTGTTAGCGCAGTTTTAGTGTATTTTTCGTAGTGTTAGCGCAGTTTTAGTATATTTAGCGTAGTGTTAGCGCAGTTTTAGTGTATTTAGCGTAGTGTAAGCGCAGTTTTAGTGTATTTAGCGTAGCTTAGTTTTTGCGCAGTTTTAATGTATTTAGTGTAGTGTCGCGTTAGCACAGTTTTAGCATATTTAGTGTAGCGTATTGTTAGCGTAGTCTTAGAGTAGTGAGCGCAGCGTAGTCTAAGAGTAGTTAGCGTAGTGTAGTGTTAGTCCAGTTCTAGAGTAGTTGGCGTAGTTGTACACGGGTGTAGTGTAGCTAACTTAGTTTTACAGGCAGATGAAGTGTAGTTTAGAGAGTTTAGCATGGGGTGTAGCTTAGCTTAGTCATAAAGTTAAGGGGCTACAACTCCCAGCATGCCCAAACAGCCAAAGGTTGTCCGGGCAGGATGGAAGTTGTAGTTTTGCAAAAGTACCAGAGGCAGTTGCGCTCTGCTACGTTAATGTAGTATACGGCCACCTGTATAGATGGCTGGATACGGTGATTGCAAGGCCACTTACCCACCTCCGTTCCTGCTCCGTCACTGGACTTTTAGCCATGCAGGAAGATGACGGAGCTGGAAAAGTTAGGCTCTCCAGGTACTAACCCATTTTTTTCGACTTTTTCTTCTTCTTTCAGATGCGTGAATGCGGAGGACTACATCGGAATCGGTGGACTACGACGATGACCTGCATTTTTTTCTTTTCTTTTAATAAAATTGTTAACGAGGGCTGTGGGGGAGTGTTTTTCCTAATAAAAATGTTTAAACTTGTGTGCGCTTTTTTTCTTTGTTATTACTTTACAGGCTTAGTAGTGGAAGCCCTCTTGTAGATGGAGTCCATTACTAAGTCTTAGCGTTAGCCCCAAAAACAGCTAGCGCTAACCCCCAATTATTACCTCAGTACCCACCGCCACAGGGGTCCCGGGAGGAGCCGATATCAACAGGCCTAGGGCGTCAAATATGGCGCTCTTGGGCCTAGGCGGTAACATACTGGCGTTATTTAGGCTGGGGAGGGCCAGTAACGATGGTCCTCGCCCACCCTGGTAACATCAGGCTGTTGCTGTTTGGTTGGTATTTGGCTGAAAATGAAAAGACGGGGAACCAAACACTTTTTTTTTTTATAAAAAAAAAAAAACCTGTGGTTCCCCGTCTTTTCATTTTCAGCCAATTGCCAACCAAACAGCAACAGCCTGACATTACCAGGGTGGGCGGGGACCATTGTTACTGGCCCTCCCCAGCCTAAATAACGCCAGCCTGTTACCGCCTAGGCCGAAGAGCGCCATATTTGGTGCTCTGGGCCTGTTGGTATGGGCTCTTCCCGGTACCCCTGTGGCATTGGGTACTGGGGTAATAATTCTGGGTTAGCGCTAGCTGTTTTTGGGGCTAACGCTAAGCCCCGACTTAGTAATGGACTCCGTCTACACCACGGCTTCCACTACTAAGCCTGTAAAGTAATAAAAAAAAGCACACACAAGTTAAAGCATTTTTATTAGGAAAAACACTCCCCCACAGCCCTCGTTAACCATTTTATTAAAAGAAATGAAAAAATGCAGGTCATCGTCGTAGTCGACCGCTTCCGATGTAGTCCTCCGCATTCACGTATCTGAAATGAGAAGAAAAACACAAAAAAAAAGGATTAGTACCTGGAGAGCCTAACTTACCACCAGCTCCGCCATCTTCCTGCGTTGCTACACGTCCAGTGAAGGAGCAGCAACGGAGGTGGGTAAGTGGCCTTGTGATCACCGTATCCAGCCATCTATACATATGGCTGTATACTGCATTAACGTAGCAGAGCGCAACTGCCTCTGCTACTTTTGCAAAACTACAACTACCATCCTGCCCGGACGGCCTTTGGCTGTCTGGGCATGCTGGGAGTTGTAGCCACTTTACTTTATTACTAAGCTAAGCTATACCCCACGCAAAACTATCTAAACTACACTTAATCTACCTGTAAAACTAAGTTAACTACACTACACCCGTGTACAACTACGCCAACTATGCTAGAACTGGACTAACACTACGCTGCACTAACTACTCTAAGACTACGCTAACAATACGCTACGCTAAATATGCTAAAACTGCGCTAACACTACACTAAATACACTTAAACTGCACTAACACTACACTACGCTAAATACACTAAAACTGCGCTTAAACTAAGCTACGCTAAATACGCTGAAACTGCACTAACACTAAGCTACGCTAAAACTACACTACGCTAAATACACTAAAACTGCACTAAAACTAAGGTACGCTAAATACACTAAAACTGTGCTAACGCTACGCTAAATACACTAAAACTGCACTAAAACTAAGGTTCGCTAAATACACTAAAACTACACTAACACTACACTACGCTAAATACGCTAAAAGTACGCAACGCAAAAAATGTAAAACTGCGCTAACACTAAACTAAAGCTACGCTAAAATTGAGCTAACTATGCTACGCTAACTAAGCTAAAATCGCGCTTAACACTACGCTAGCTACTTTATACCTGTGTAAAACTATAACTCCCAGCATGCCTGGGCAGCCTTTAGCTGTTTGGGCATGCTGGGAGTTGTGGTTCTTTCACTGCAGTACAACTCCCAGCATCACCCCGCAGCCTTCAGCTCTCTGGGCATGCTAGGAGTTGTGGTCCCATCAGCTAAACTACAACTCACAGCATGCCCGGGCAGCCTTCAGCTGTCTGGGCATGCTGGGAGTTGTGGTGTCTTCACTGCACTACAACTCCCAGCATCACCACGCAGCCTTCAGCTGTCTGGGCATGCTGGGAGTTGTGGTCCCATCAGCTAAACTACAACCCCCAGCATGCCCGGGCAGCCTTCAGGTGTCTGGGCATGCTGGGAGTTGTGGGCCCTTCCCTGCACTACAACTCTCAGCATGCCCAGGCAGCGTTCAGCTGTCTGGGCATGCTGGGAGTTGTGGGCCCTTCCCTGCACTACAACTCCCAGCATGCCCGGGCATGCTGGGAGTTGTAGTCTCTTTCAAACTAATCCTAAATTACGCTACACTAAAAGTAAATCTACGCTACATACCTACGCATGCGCAATGGCTAGCGCATGCAGTCCCTTCGCATGCGCAGAATTCGCTGTGCCCGAAGCCCGTTAAATCTGTTTCCCGTTCCCTGAGCTAACAGGGAGCGGGGAACAGAGCCGCAGGCGGGGTGGATGGCTCGCGCAGGCGGAGGACACTCGTAACACTGCTCGCGGGCACAGGGGTCCCGTTAGCAGTGAACATTGCTCGCGCAGGCGGAGGACATTGCTCGCGCTGGCGGGGACACACATAACACTGCTAGCGGGCACAGGGGTCCCGTTAGTGGTGAATGGTGATCGCGCTGGCGGGTGACACTGACTGTCAGCTTGTGCGAGGGGCACACAAGCTGACAGGCGCAGCGGGAAGGACACAGTAAATGGATTGGCTTTTGTGGCCCCATTCCGCTCTCGGAATCTGGCCACAGAGGCTATGAGAGCTCTGTGCAGCTTCGGGCTATCACAGGGAGAGATCCTTTCCCTGTGATAGCCCAAGTGAGACTGCTGTGAGCTGCGATGCGTGATGATTAAATATGTCACGTGACACTCGCACCCCAGCCCCCGCAGTAACCAATGGTTGGGGGATGGTGTGCGAGTGTCAGCCTATAGAATGTAATGGAGGCGGAGCGCTCGAGCAGGGAAAACTGCTGAGTCACTCCATCACAATCTATGGCAAATCACAATCTACGGCAATGCACCGGGTCCCCATAAAGGAGCTTGCAGGGGTCCAACCGCTGGGGATAGGGGTAAGTGTCTAAGACTGCAGTGCTGCTTTAATATTAACCCCTTAAGGACCAAGGGCGTACAGGTACGCCTTTGCTCCCTGGTACTTACGGACCAAGGGCGTACCTGTACGCCCGTGGGAATTTCGGTCCCCGCCGCGTGCCGGGCGGGGATCGGGCCGGGGTGACTGCTGATATCTATCAGCAGGCACCCCGCGCAAATGCCCCGGGGGGCCATTAGACCCCCCCATGTCGGCGATCGGCGCAAATCGCAAGTGAATTCACACTTGCGATTTGCGCCGATTCCGGGTCATTACGGGTCTATGGTGACCCGGTGACCCGGAATAGAAGGGGGATCGTGGGTGTCCTAGACACCCACGATCCCCCTGTAGCGATAGGAGTGAGGTGGCAGGGTTGCCACCCCTCCTATCTCTGCTATTGGTGGTCTAGACGTGACCACCAATAGCAGATCGGGGGCGGAGGGGTTTACTTTCGGTTTCCCCGTCCTGCCCACCCACAATAGGCGGGGCAGGACAGGGAAACCGACAGGGACCGGCGCCGAAGATCCACTTACCCATCGGCGACGGCAGCGGCCGACGATCGGCAGAAGAAGAGGACCGCGACGCAGCTTCCTGGATCCAACGGAAGCCGGTGATTTACTTAGCAACATCTGGAGGGCTACAGTCTGAGACCACTATAGTGGTCTCTAAACTGTAACCCTCCAGATGTTGCAAAACTACAACTCCCAGCATGCCCAGAGAGCTGTTTAGGCTTGCTGGGAGTTGCAGTTTTGCAACAGCTGGAGGTCTACAGTTTGAGACCATTGCAAACTTCAACTCCCAGCATGTACTGATCGCCGAAAGGCATGCTGGGAGATGTAGTTATGCAACAGCTGGAGGGATCGCAACTACAACTCCCAGCATGCAGAGACAGCAGTTTGCTGTCTGGGCATGCTGGGAGTTGTAGTTTTGCAACATCTGGAGGTCCACAGTTTGGAGACCACTGTGCAGTGGTCTCTAAACTATAGCTCTCCAGATGTTGCAAAACTGCAACTCCCAGCATGCCTAAACAGCAAACAGCTGTCTCTGCATGCTGGGAGTTGTAGTTGCGATCCCTCCAGCTGTTGCATAACTACATCTCCCAGCATGCCTTTCGGCGATCAGTACATGCTGGGAGTTGAAGTTTTGCAACAGCTGGAGGCACACTGGTTGGAAAATACTGAGTTAGGTAACAGAACCTAACTGAAGGTGTTCCAACCAGTGTGCCTCCAGCTGTTGCAAAAGTACAACTCCCAGCATGCACGGTCTGTCAGTACATGCTGGGAGTTGTAGTTTTGAAACAGCTGGAGGTTTGCCCCCCCCCATGTGAACGTACAGGGTACATTCACACTGGGGGTTTACAGTAAGTTTTCTGCTTCAAGTATGAGCCACGGCAAATTTTTCACCGCAGCGCAAACTCCTAGCGGTAAATTCACTGTAAATCCGCCAGTGTGAACGTACCCTAAAAACACTACACTATACTAACACATAATAAAGAGTAAAACACTACATTTACACCCCCTTACACTGTCCCCCTAATAAAAATAAAAAACGTATTGTACGGCAGTATTTCCAAAACACAGCCTCCAGCTGTTGCAAAACAACAACTCCCAGCATTTCTGGACAGCCACTAACTGTCCAGGCATGCTGGGAGTTTAGCAACAGCTGGAGGCACCCTGTTTGGGAATCACTGGCGTAGAATACCCCTATGTCCACCCCTGTGCAATCCCTAATTTAGTCCTCAAATGCGCATGGCGCTCTCTCACTTCAGAGCCCTGTCGTATTTCAAGGAAACAGTTTAGTGCCACATATGGGGTATCTCCGTACTCGGGAGAAATTGCACTACTATTTGTGGGGGCTTTTTTCCTTTTACCCCTTATGAAAAAGAAAAGTTGGGGTCTACACCAGCCTGTTAGTGTAAAAAAAAATTTTTTTTTACACTAACATGCTGGTGTTGTCCTTTACTTTTTATTTTCAAAATTTGTAACGCAATTTCTCCTGAGTACGGAAATACCCCATATGTGGGCGTAAAATGCTCTGCGGACGCACAACAAGGCTCAGGAGTGAGAGCGCACCATGTACATTTGAGGCCTAAATTGGTGTTTTGCACAGGGGTGGCTGATTTTACAGCGGTTCTGACATAAACCCCAAAAAATAAATACCCACATGTGACCCCATTTTGGAAACGACACCCCTCATGGAACGTAACAAGGGGTATAGTGAGCCTGAACACCCCACAGGTATTTCACAAATTTTCATTAAAGTTGGATGGGAAAATGAAAAAAAAACATTTTTTTTCACTAAAATGCTGGTGTCACCCTAAATTTTTCATTTTCACAAGGGAAAATAAAAAAAAGCCCCCCAAAATTTGTAACCCAATTTCTTCTGAGTAAGAGCATACCCCATATGTGGATGTAAAGTGCTCTATGGGTGCACTACAATGCTCAGAAGAGAAGGAGCGCCATTGGGATTTTGAAGAGAAAATTTGCCCGAAATTGAAGGCCACTTGTGTTTACAAAGCCCCCATGGTACCAGAACAATGGACCCCCCCATATGTGACCCCATTTTATAAACTACACCCCTCAAGTAATGTAATAAGGGGTACAGTGAGCATTTACGCCCCACAGGTGTCTGACAGATTTTTGGAACAGTGGTCCGTGAAAATGAAAAATGTTATGTGTTCCAAAGATCTGTCAAACGCCAGTGGGGGTGTAAATGCTCACTGCACCACTTATTAAATTCTGTGAGGGGTGTAGTTTCCAAAATGGGGTCACATGTGGGGGGGTCCACTGTTCTGGCACCACGGGGGGCTTTGTAAATGCACATGGCCCCTGACTACCATTCCAAACGAATTCTCTTTCCAAAAGCTCAATGGTGCTCCTCCTCTTCTAAGCATTGTAGTTCGCCCGTAGTGCACTTTAGGTCCACTTATGGGGTACCTCCATACTCAGAAAAGATGGGGTTACAAATTTTGGGGGGTATTTTCTTCTATTAACCCTTGTAAAAATGTGAAATTTGGGGGGAAACACACATTTTAGTGAAAAAAATATATATTTTTTTTACATATGCAAAAGTCATGAAACCCGTGTGGGGTATTAAGGCTCACTTTATTCCTTTGTTATGTTCCTCAAGGGGTCTAGTTTCCAAAATGATATGCCATGTGTTTTTTTTTGCTGTTCTGGCACCATAGGGGCTTCCTAAATGCGACATGCCCCCCGAGCAAAATTTGCTCTCAAAAAGTCAAATATCACTCCTTCTCTTCTGAGCATTGTAGTTCGCCCGTAATGCACTTCATGCCAACTTATGGGGTGCCTCCATACTCAGAAGAGATGGGGTTACAAATTTTGGGGGGTATTTTCTGCTATTAACCCTTGCAAAAATGTGAAATTTGGGGGGAAACACACATTTTAGGGAAATTATATATATTTTTTTTACATATGCAAAAGTCGTGAAACACCTTTGGGGTATTAAGGCTCACTTTATTCCTTGTTACGTTCCCCAAAGGGTATAGTTTCCAAAATGGTATGCCATGTGGGTTATTTTTGCTGTCCTGGCATCATAGGGGCTTCCTAACTGCAACATGCCCCCCAAAAAACATTTCTGAAAAACATACTCTCCAAAATCCCCTTGTCGCTCCTTCGCTTCTGAGCCCTCTACTGTGCCCGCCGAACACTTTACATAGACATATGAGGTATGTGCTTACTCGATAGAAATTGGGCTACAAATATAAGTATACATTTTCTCCTTTTACCCCTTGTAAAAATTCAAAAATTGGGTTTACAAGAACATGCGAGTGTAAAAAATAAAGATTGTGAATTTTCTCCTTCACTTTGCTGCTATTCCTGTGAAACACTTAAAGGGTTTCACAGGAATAGCATTTTGAATACTTTGGGGGGTGTAGTTTTTATAATGGGGTAATTTGTGGGTTATTTCTAATGGGAAGACCCTTCAAATCCACTTCAAACCTGAACTGGTCTCTGAAAAAAAGCGAGGTTCAAAATTTTGTGAAAAATTGGAAAAGTGCTGCTGAACTTTGAAACCCTCTGGTGTCTTCCAAAAGTAAAAACACATCAATTTTATGATGCAAACATCAAGTAGACATATTGGAAATGTGAATAAAAAAAAATATTTTGAATATCCATTTTCCTTACAAGCAGAAAGCTTCAAAGTTAGAAAAATGCAAAATTTTCTAATTTATCATAAAATTTTGGGATTTTTCACCAAGAAAGGATGCAAGTTACCACAACATTTTTCCACTATGTTAAAGTAGAATATGTCACGAAAAAACAATCTCAGAATCAGATTGATAACTAAAAGCATTCCAGAGTTATTAATGTTTAAAGTGACAGTGGTCAGATTTGCAAAAAACGCTCTGGTCCTAAGGTGTAAAATGGCCTGGTCCTTAAGGGGTTAAAGGAGTTCTCCAGATAAATATATGTATATCTAAATTTACTTAGGATGTACTCACCTGGTGCCTGTCCTCTGTCAGTCCCGTTTTTATGGTGCGGCCCCTGTTGCTCAGAAAATTCTTTTTCTGTCCCAGTACCACTATACTAAACACATCCCAGTGTACCAAGGCAAATAATACCACTATACTAAAAGGAAAAAAAAATGTCACATCATGACCGTGTTATCAATACATAGTGACTTAATAATAACACTATACTGTAACAAAATAAGAATCATTACATGCAGAGCAATGTTACCCCTATGGGTGGAATTTATCAAAAGATTTAGACTTTTTTTTTCAGTCCAAAATTTGGCAAAAATACCAAAGCCCAAAATTGCAGATTTTTAGTCATATATATACAAATATGTTAAAGTCGTATCGTTAAAAACTACAGATCATGGCGCAAAAAATTAGGCCTTACACAGACCTGTATATAGAAACATAAGAAAGTTTTAGGGGGTCAGAAAAGGACAATTTTAACCTCTTCAGGACATAGGGCGTATGGATACGCCCTGCATGCCGAGTCCTTAAGGACCGAGGGCGTATCCATACGCCCGTGGGAATTCCGGGCCCCCACCGCTAGCCGGTTGGGGACCGGAGCCGGATGCCTGCTGAAATCGTTCAGCAGGCATCCCGGCATATCGCCCAGGGGGGTCATTATGTCCCCCCATGTCGGCGATCGCCGCAGATCGCTGGACAATTCAGTCCAGCGATCTGCGGCGATTCCGGGTCAATCGGGTCTCCAGTGACCCGGTGACCCGGAATTACTGGCTGTTCGGGGCCGTCTCTGACGGCCCCGAACAGCCAGAGCCTGCAGGGGTGAGGTGGCACTGGTGCCACCTCACGATTGCCCTGATTCGTCGGCCGGATTACCGGCCGACCAATCAGGGCGCCTGCTGCGGGTGTCACTCCCGCACCCGCTCCGCCCCTCTTCCGGAGGACGTGAGCGGGTGCGGGACGTGCACCCCGGGTGCTGGGGACCCCGATCCCCGGCGTCAATGTTGGGATCGGGGCCCCAGGAGCAGCTGCGGCGGCGGAGACGACGAGGGACTGACCTGTGCGGCGAGGATCGTTGGAGGTGAGTGACAGCCTCCTGCTGTTGCTTAGCAACAGCTCCCAGCATGCAAAAAGGGCATGCTGGGAGCTGTAGTTATGCAACAGCAGGAGGCAGACCACCACAACTCCCAGCATTCCCTTATGGGCATGCTGGGACTTATGGTTTTGCAACAGCTGGAGGCACATTCTTTCTATGGAAAAGTGTACCTTCAGCTGTTGTATAACTACAACTCCCAGCTTGCACAAACAGCTAAAGTGCATGCTGGGAGTTGTAGTGGTGCATCTGCTGGTTGCATAACTACAACTCCCAGCATGCCCGTTCGCTGTCGGTGACTGCTGAGAGTTGTAGTTTTGCAACAGCTGAAGGCACACTGGTTGTGAAACTCAAGAGTTTTTTTTTACCTAACTCAGTGTTTCACGACCGGTGTGCCTCCAGCTGTTGCAAACTACAACTCTCAGCAGTCACCGTACACCATGCACCGTACATGCTGGGAGTTGTAGTTTTGCAACAGCTGGAGGCACACTGGTTGTGAAACACTGAGTTAGGTCACAAACTCAGTGATACATAACCAGTGTGCCTACAGCTGTTGCAAAACTGCAACTCTCAGCAGTCACCGACAGCCAACGGGCATGCTGGGAGTTGTAGTTATGCAACAGCTGGATGTCCCCCCCCCAATGTGAACGTACAGGGTACACTCACATGGGCGGAGGATTACAGTAAGTATCTGGCTGCAAGTTTGAGCTGCCGCAAACTTTCTGCTGCAGCTCAAATTGCCAGCGAGAAACTACTGTGAACCCCCACCCGTGCGACTGTACCCTGAAAACACTACACTACACTAACACAAAAAATAAAATAAAAAGTAAAAAACACTACGTATACACATACCCCTACACAGCCCCCCTCCCCTCCCCAATAAAAATGAAAAACGTCTGGTACGCCACTGTTTCCAGAACGGAGCCTCCAGCTGTTGCAAAACAACTCCCAGTATTGTCGGACAGCCGTTGACTGTCCAGGCATGCTGGGAGTTTTGCAACAGCTGGAGGCACCCTGTTTGGGAATCACTGGCGTAGAATACCCCTATGTCCACCCCTATGAAATCCCTAATTTAGGCCTCAAATGCGCATGGCGCTCTCACTTTGGAGCCCTGTCGTATTTCAAGGCAACAGTTTAGGGCCACATATGGGGTATCGCCGTACTCGGGAGAAATTGTGTTACAAATTTTGGGGGGTATTTTCTGCTTTTACCCTTTTTAAAAATGTAAAATTTTTGGGAAAACAAGCATTTTAGGTAAAAAAAAATTTTTTTTTTACATATGCAAAAGTCGTGAAACACCTGTGGGGTATAAAGGTTCACTTAACCCCTTGTTACGTTCCCCGAGGGGTCTAGTTTCCAAAATGGTATGCCATGTGGGGTTTTTTTTGCTGTCCTGGCACCATAGGGGCTTCCTAAATGCGGCATGCCCCCAGAGAAAAATTTGCGTTCAAAAAGCCAAATGTGACTCCTTCTCTTCCGAGACCTGTAGTGCGCCAGCAGAGCACTTTTCACCCCCATATGGGGTGTTTTCTGAATCGAGAGAAATTGGGCTTCAAATTTTTAGGGGTATTTTCTGCTATTACCCTTTTTAAAATAAAAAATTTTTGGGAAAACAAGCATTTTAGGTAAAAATTTTTTTTTTTTACATTTGCAAAAGTCGTGAAACACCTGTGGGGTATTAAGGTTCACTTTATCCCATGTTACATTCCCCGAGGGGTCTAGTTTCCAAAATGGTATGCCATGTGTTTTTTTTTTGCTGTTCTGGCACCATAAGGGCTTCCTAAAGGTAACATGCCCCCCAAAAACCATTTCAGAAAAACGTACTCTCCAAAATCCCCTTGTCGCTCCTTCCCTTCTGAGCCCTCTACTGCACCCGCCGAACACTTTACATAGACATATGAGGTATGTGCTTACTCGAGAGAAATTGGGCTACAAATACAAGTAAAAATTTTGTCCTTTTACCCCTTGTAAAAATTCAAAAATTGGGTCTGCAAGAACATGTGAGTGTAAAAAATGAAGATTGTGAATTTTCTCCTTCACTTTGCTTCTATTCCTGTGAAACACCTAAAGGGTTAAAACGCTGACTGAATATCATTTTGAATACTTTTGGGGGTGTAGTTTTTATAATGGGGTCATTTATGGGGTATTTCTAATATGAAGACCCTTCAAATCCACTTCAAACCTGAACTGGTCCCTGAAAAATACTGAGTTTGAAAATTTTGTGAAAAATCGGAAAATTGCTGCTGACCGTTGAAGCCCTCTGGTGCCTTCCAAAAGTAAAAACACGTCAATTTTATGATACAAACATAAAGTAGACATATTGTATATGTGAACCAAAAAAAAATGTATTCGTAATATCCATTTTCCTTACAAGCAGAGAGCTTCAAAGTTAGAAAAATGCAAAATTTTCAAATTTTTCATCAAATTTACGGATTTTTCACCAAGAAATGATGCAAGTATTGACAAAAATTTACCACTATGTTAAAGTAGAATATGTCACGAAAAAACAATCTCGGAATCAGAATGATAACTAAAAGCATTCCAGAGTTATTAATGTTTAAAGTGACAGTGGTCAGATGTGCAAAAAACGCTCCGGTCCTTAAGGCCAAAATGGGCTCCGTCCTGAAGGGGTTAAAGAGACTTTAAAAAAATAGTCAAACTCACTTTGTTAAAAAAGCAGTACAGTAATAGTACAGCATATAAATATGGGTATCATTTTAATCGTATAGACCCACGAGAATAAAAAGAATGTATAAAAACTAAACCCCCCCAAAAGTTGCAAAATTGCAGTTTTCTTTTGAATATTCCACCACAAATAACAATTATTTCATTGTATTGTACATTTTATGGTAAAATGAAAAGTGGCATTACAAATTGAAATTGGTTGCGCAAAAAAAAAAAAAAAATATGGGTCTTTAAGATGGGGGAAAAAAATCATGGTTCTAAGAAAGCAATGAGGGAAAAAATGAAATTTTTCCATGTCAGGAACTGTCCAGAGCAGCATAGTTTTGCAATGGGGATTTTCTCCTGCTCTGGACAGTTCCTGGTACGAGCATCAGGTGTCAGCAGAGAACACTGTGGACAAAACAAAAAAGAAATTCAAAAAGAAAATAATTTCCTCTGTAGCATACAGCTGCTAAAAAGTACAGGAAGGGTAAAGATTTTTTTAACAGAAGTCATTTACAAATCTGTTTAACTTTCTGGCAACAGTTGATTTAAAAAAAAATAGCTTTCCTTTGGAGTACCCCTTTAAGATCAGCAATGCAATACAGCAAGTCACAGCACTAAATACAGCCACTTCTTCCTTCCAGTTTGAAATTGACTGTGTTGAGGTAATTTCCCCTAGCCGTGAATTTCTCAGACACATTTATCATATGCTGTGCACCATTTCATAAATTTGACACACTTTAGCACTTTTACAGCTGACAATAATAAAAAAAAATCTCCCCTATGCATTCATGATATAGTGGTATACTCCAGTTCTACACAGGTGCCCTATAGGAATTACAGAGCAGTTATATCCAATTACTCATATGTTACCTTTTCCCTGAGAGAATCACATGTGATGTCTTCCTAGATATAATAATAATGCCATATCAATATTAGTAATAAAGCACTATAAACTTGTTAACTGACTACATGTACTTTAGTAAGCAACTACTATATGTTACAATATAATAAAAGCTACTAGATTAGAGGATATCAAATAAGAGAAAGGTTATACATCACTCTTTCCAGAGAAAACCTCATGATATCAACATGGGCATATCTATCCCCAATGCATCACATGACAAGAATGGGCAATTCCATCTAAGGATGTAACATAGAAGAAATTTGACCTCCTTCTGCCCCATTCTGAACTATTTTCTAAACATGATTTGGTAAGACTATTAAGACAAATTAATATAATTGATCTTTGCTAGACTACATTTTTTATAGAGAAAAATTTGAAGTCAAGTTTCCTGTGGGAAATTTACTTTTAACACTTAGTTTGGTGAAGGCTATTTCTAGCAATATCTATAAGCAATGAACCTATAGAAAACCTTCCCCTATGAAGGCTCCAACACAAAAAATGTATAGGGGAAATGGAGGTTTGTCAAAGAATGAATATTCCACCTACTATTTGCGCAAAAAGCACAAGAAAAAAACCTCCAGACAACAATAAATATGAAAATATAGAAAATTATTTATTGGTATGCAGGCAACATTTAAAAATGCATATAGGGAATCACACAAAGAGACAGTAATGAAAAACCAGGATACTGGGGTGAAGGTCCTGATTGCATAGTAAACTGTATGTCTTTTTATATATTATGCCACAAGAGTACTGTAAATCACAGATGTGCATGAATCATGCATATATACAGTAACTGTGGTGAAAAATAACTGGAGATGGAATATAAGGTGCCACAGTGCAAAGATATACTGTTAAGGGCCAAAGCAGTTCACAAAGTTTAACATGTTTAGAAGACTGAAGAGAGGATAAAGCGCGATAGTGCAAACATAAAAGCCACCTTAGGAAGGGAATGTAGCAGCAGACACATACAGTAGACAGGACTCACCCCAGCTCCACACCAAACCAATGACGCGTTACACCTGGATAGGCTTTATCCAGGAGTGGTGTGGGACTGGGGGTGCATGGTATATATACAGAAAGTAGCCAATAGGAGGATAGCATGCAGAAAGTACCTACCTGTAAACATGGCCCCAGTGTTACCTCGCTGCGTCCGGAAGATGTGCGCTTATGGGTAATCACATGACCGCTACGTCATGTAAATGCGCTGCTTGGTATTGTGTGTGTGCATGCATACGTATGCGCAGCGCATAGTACTGTTTGTGCACTACAGGGGGACCGGGCGGGAGCCCCATTAGGCTTCCAGAAGATGGCCATTGTGGTTTGTTTAAGCCCTAGAGGTAAAACTGTAGGGGCCCTGCAAACGGGCTTTGCCAAAATGGCTGCACCAATGATGTATGCGCATGTCCGTGCGCTACAGTGCTAAATTAATGTCCCGGACCAGAGCGATTCAAAAAAAAATAGTTCATATATAAAAGAACAGGGTAAACAATGAATGAATAATTCATAAATAATGGGTTGAGGTAATAATTAATGTTTCTATTCACCAATCTAAAAGGTATTATTCCATCCACATGTCCAATAGTCTTAGTTAAATGAAATACCATTTTTGTATCTCTTCCCCTGTTCATGTGAGAATAAATGTTCTGCTCCTAGAAAAGCTGCATGGTCCATCATCACATTGTCATGGGTAGCCATTGTTTTGTACTAAGTGATCAGTCTAGCTTTCTCCTGGTCTACTTTGCTCTCACCATGGCTGTCCTTTCAGAGGCAGGACTCAGGGATATAGATGATCTTTCAAAATGGTGGACACTTCTAGAGAGCTCAGCTTGTCATTTGTTCTTTGTGTGTCCCATGTGGCTCAACATCTGGTTTAAACAGACTGTATAATCAGTTTGCTACCCCCCCCCCCAAATTGGAATTCCTCAATGAATGTAGTTTGGACATCCACATATGCCAATGACTATATATTACCATACCACCCACAATGCATCTATGCACCAAAGATGACCATTTAGTCACTTTAAATTAGAAACTTTCACTTGTCACTATTCATTAAAAATGTAGTGTTTGTAACTCAAGACAAGGATTAACTCTTGACAACTTTCAGTAATTAAAAGTTGGATTTCCCAGACAACTTGGGGCCTAATTGACTTCTTTACATACACCGAATTTATGGAGAAGTTAAGGGTACAATGGAGATTTCTCCAAAACAGATGAGTGGTCTCCCTGTCTATACAAATTGGTAATTAACTGTTAGTTAGAATAACACAACTTTTTCCCTGGACAAAGAATCATTATCAAAGTCTATACTTGATATGTTACCACCTTCCCACCTTGCAAATGTTGTGGGCTAATACTCTGAATAGAATACTTACCTGGCAGGGGAGATACCATGATCACCAAGGTCTGAAGGACGCCCAGTGTATTAGAGATTTAGCGTAGTACGATAGTATTTGTCGTTCTCATTAGAACCACAATTCTCAAGAGCAAATCACCTGAAGATCTTCTCCTGGAACTGCCTCGGAACATCCGTAGAAGGAGAAGATCTTGAAGACTCCAGCTCTGGAAGAAGCTGACAAAGACCTTCGAAGAAACGAATCAACGGCGAATTCCGGAGCTTCGAAGAAGACGAAGGCGGCGCTGAATCTCCAGGGAGAAGCTCAGTGGCTCTGGAGAAGATCTGCATAGCCCCTCCTCCAGGAAAGGATTTGCATAGCTCCTCCCACCCCTGAAAGAAGACTTTGTGAAGACTCTCCAAAAGAAGAAAAGGAAGCGGAAAAGAGCCTGCTGGAAGAAGTCATGGTCTCAACTAGCAAGTCGACCCAGAGGTAAGCAGGGCAAATCCTGGAGGCCCAGACCGAACCCAAGCTCTCTCAGGTCATTCATGCATGCCCGCAACCTGTGCACAACCCGGTACTGCCCTCGGTGCCCCTACGTGGAGGAAACATCTTTTCACGTGTTTTGGCAGTGCCCCTTTGCACAGGGTCTGTTGGACGCCCTGGAACATGAACTCAGAGACTCTGTACCCAGGAGCTGTCTATCGTACCATTCGGTGCTTTACGGTCTTTTCCCTGGGACCCACTACGTGGAGGCCATCCAGGAGGCCTGGCGCCTTATGAACTGTTTTAAGGACGCAGTGTGGCTTGCCAGGAACCGCCTCGTGATCAACAGGGAAAACATGTCCATCCGGGACTGCCGCAGGTTCATCAAGAGTCTGCTTAGAGACTATTCCATCTTGGACAGCCCGGCCGTTGATGAGGAAGAAGAGGAGTGAAGACCCCTCTCCTTCTCCCATGTCTCCCTGAAGATATAGCCCAGCAGTTTGGCCCTGTGAATCGCCCCCTCCCCACCCCCACATAGTCGCCCACACCCCTACCCCGATCACAGATTGTATTGTTTTGTTGTTCGATCTCTTGTGCTTTTCTATTACAGGATTGAGCGGAGTGTTAGAGTAGCATGATGTGCGATGTATAGCTTAGGGAACCTTTGCTGTGTATTGTACTGCCATGCTTTGTGTGACTGTAATTTATTGTATCACTTGTAATGACTGAACGGACAATAAAGCTCTTTCAATCACCCCCCAGACCGAACCCAAGTCATCTTCTACCACCTTCTCCACCCCATCAAGGAAGAAGGGCAGCAGGACCCTCAATCAAGATGCTCCAGCCCTGGATGAGGCAGACTGTTGCCCTGAAGCTGAAGCCTGTGGACGGAAGAGTGCTGGACATGTCCCACAACGTGTTCTGCAAGAAGATGCTTGTGGAACAGGGCTTCTCCTCGACAGACACCCTTGGCATTGCAACATTCATTACCGGGATCTTCTACATTACCTTTGCCTCCATTGACACCTGTAGAAGATACTGGGAGGCGGTGAAAGCGGTGAGTCCTGAATCCCCTTTCTCTCGCTTTGTAGGCAACTGCCCTATCCAAAGAGAGAAGAGGTGGGTGACGGTCTAAATGCAGAACCCACACACCCCCGGCAAGGACATCTCAACGTTCCTGAGGTGCTTCTGCACCCTGGTGAAGGCGCTTCTGCACCTGGATTCTGGACCTGCAAGTGGTCCGTGGTCGTGAGACTGAACAATGACCCTTCCTCTCCAGACGGACTACAGCACCTGCCACCAACATTCTCCTTGGGCAACTCCACAGGGCTCAATTTCTACACGCCCATGTGCAGACCTGCAGGAGATGTGACAAGAAGGGCCATGAGAGTAAGAACTGCAAGGAAGATGCCTGCAGGTTTTGCCGAGTGACAGGTCACAAGACGAAGAACTGCCCAAAGAGCAAGACCTGCAACCTCTGTGGACTAGCGGCCCACAGCTGCAAGGGCTGTCCCCACAGGGAGAAAACATGGGCATCTGTGGCAGTGAAAGCATTGAAGTCAGCTCCAGCTCCAGAACCAGCAGCACAGAAGGCCAAACAGACCAAGAAGGGTAAGAAGGCGAAAGCCACCCTTGCCCAGTCTCAGATTTCAGACTGTGCATACTTTCTTAGACTCTCAAAGGTGTGATGTTTACATGCTGCAGGAATGTGTTCTGTCCTCTTCTAGGTCCTACAACCATCTGGCCAGGCAGTGGTCTCACGGCTCTTCCTATTGGTCTGGTGGGGGTGACTGTAGGTCTGCAGGGGGTGGCGATCCTGATCAGGAGAGGAAACTTTGCTCTTGATTCTGTCCAGGAGCTCGTCTGTGGCAGACTTCTTGTTGCAGACGGTTCCTGGGCTGGTGAGCCTGTGCGCTCATCAACGTGTATGTCTCCCCTGAGAAGAATGTCTGACTGGAGGTTCTCCGGACCCTGCAGGGTCAGATTGCTACCACTAGGGCAGTAGTGGTGGGTGGTGACTTTAACTGCTCCATTGAGGTGGACGGGCGCTGTTCTGGTACATCCGCCAACCTGGACGTGACTTCCAAGCTGCTGATCGAAATGGTGACAGAGGCATCCTTGCAGGATGTCGTTGGGTACATCGGGAACTGCTCTATAAACTATATTTGGAGCTGCCCTGATGGCTCGCTCCGTTCTCGAGTAGACTTTATCTTCACTTCGAGAGCAGTTAGAAAGGATTCATACACTATGGTCCCCTACTTCTTCTCTGACCACAAAGCCATTCAATTTCAGGGGACTCTGGGTCATGAATTCCCACCTGGCCCAGGCTCCTGGAAGTTGAATTGTGCCCTGTTGGTGCAGAGGGAGGTCATGGAGAAGCTTAGGGATACGTACCTTGTAGGGTGTAATGACATGACTGTATAACCGTACTAGCTAGATGAAGAAGAGCCCTCTCCTTCCCCCATGTTCCCCTGAAGTAACCGCCCAGTAGTTTTCCCTGTGATCTGCCCCCTTCCCACCCCCATAGTCTCCTACACCCCCATTTCCCCAGCCCCCCCCCATAGCCCACACTCCTCATCGATCACAGATTGTATTGTTTGATTTTGTTGATTTCTTGTGTTTTTCTCTTACAGGATTGAGCGGAGTGTTAGAGTAGCATGCAGTGCGATGTATAGCTTAGGGAACCTTTGCTGTGTATTGTACTGTCATGCTTTGTGTGAATGTAATTTATTGTATGACTTGAAATGACTGAAAGATCAATAAAGCTCTGTGAAGGAATAGGTATGGGTGATGTCATTGCTAAAATTCAATTGTGCACAATACAATAACTTTTGTCCTATTGATTACCTTATATTTAAGGAATTAAGGTTCATTAATGGACAAACATTTTTGTTTCACAGTTTTTCATCTCAACCCCCCTTAACCTGGCCGAATTGTACCAGTGTCTAGAGAATATAACTAGCCCCTTCTCATGTCTCATCTCTGTCTTAAATCTATCTGTGTACAAAATAGACATTCCTCTCTCTAAGAAAAACACTTTAGTAGAGAAGAAACTATGGAATAAACTGTGGCATTTTTATGAATTTGATTAAACTCAGCTAACATGACTGAAATATACAACATCGCCAATGCCATATTTATCAACATAGTGATTTATTTTGGGCCTACAATAAGCACAACACCTCTCCCAGTTCCCACACCTAGTGCTTGATCCTTTCTGTACTGTACTGCACCAGGAAGCAAACGTGCTTGGGTGATCTACCTTCTTGTAGGCGGCAGGCTTCAAGCAGCTTGTGACTAACAAGAATAAGTAAGGGGACAGGGAGCTAATGGCTCTTCGTTGCACCATAGTTTTTTAGCTTCCTGCATACACATAGTGGGAAGCAGTGCTCATTCAAAGAGCTGCAGGATTTGCCCTGGATCCCTGGCAGGCATACTTTCATTGTCTATTGTTACACCCCAGCATCCTCATCATCATCTGGACACAAAGGAAATGCCTGCTCAACCAACCACTGCCACATTGGTACCAGCCTCTGCCAGTGATTGTCTGAGCAGGTTTTATGTGCATGTTGAAATGGGGATCAAGAAGTAGTGGGGATCCAGGTGACATTGGAATCGCATCAGTGGGGGATTGGGAGGTGAGAAAACCTATTTTTTTCTATTCAAGACAGTAACTTTAAAAAAAAATATTTGCATTCATGGACAACCCTTTAGAGAGGTGTGCTGTCTGCCAATGGTTTATCAAAGCCAAATTAATCATGAATGGCTGTTATACAATGGTCACTATCGCACTGGCATATTTCATATTTTAAAAACCATATATGTGTCAGTAAAACTGAAGATTGTCTGAAAGGCTTAAGAAGGTGCAAATACATGAGACCAAGAGATTCTATAGCAACCACAAAATCAGATAAAAGGTTTTAAGAATTTGTATTG
The DNA here is from genome assembly GCF_029499605.1 of Hyla sarda. Lineage (NCBI taxonomy): Eukaryota > Metazoa > Chordata > Amphibia > Anura > Hylidae > Hyla > Hyla sarda. The sequence goes on from NC_079195.1 coordinate 121,329,526, forward strand.
GGGATTAAGTAAAGAACGGTTAATCTTTCTTATTCACAAACCAGAACAAAAGCTGAGCAATATGTATCATTTTCTTTAGCCATGCTTGGAAAAAAAGTTGCCTGATATATGGATGGTCATGATGATTATTTAAGTGGCTGGAAGTTTTATGTGTATAGAATATTGAATAAAGAAAATTGAATAAATCAGTCCTCAGCATATTACCAATATAGAAAGGTATATGGGGATGTCTGGATCAGATCTGGAAATAAATCAGCTAGACCAGTTTGTAGTAAGAAGATTTTATGTATAAATTTCAATATATAAAAACAATTTATAATACAATGACAATGTAGTGATACGATATTTATAAAGACACAAACGTCACAGGGCCCTGTGATATTGTGTTTCCATAAGAATAGGAACTACAAATGTATTCTGTCTCAATGGTAAGAGACTCTCACTAGATCAGAAAGCTGAAAATAGGATAGCAGGCCAATTTACATCAGTGACAAACACACACAACAAAAGATGTAACAATATTAGTTGGTGTTAGAATGAGTATCACTTCACCGCTGTGTGAGGTCCCTGCACTGTGTGCCTGCAGTGTTTGACAAAGTCTGTAGATAGGAATTAACAGTGTATGTCATCTGAGAATATGGGGACCTGTGGAGAGGGAGGGTATAGACTGGCACTATGTGCCACTCACTGCTTGTGGACCTCAATTGGCAGTTGTGGCATGAGCAGCGGTTCGTGTCCTGAGTGACTCACCCCGTCAGATCCTCTCCATGTTTATCCTGTAGCATGTGACGTCCTCAAGTCAGCTGATTTCAGATCAGCTGATTTAGCAGCAATAGGGATCCACTTGTATACAATATATTATCTGCAGATGGTTATTCAGCAGTGAAAGCAATTCGGCAGGTTAGTAGAGACATACAAATGCATAGGGATGTCAAGCCTAGTTAGTGCAGTCTCTGGATAAGGTTGTTAGTCCTAGAGAAACCACACTTGGGAGAAGCCGCACATTATGAATAGACAGGCAAAGACTGCAGTATCCTTTAGATAGCGTAGCTAAATCCATACCTCGCTTTGTTATTAACAAAAGTTTTCTTGTTCTCAAATGCATAAAATAACATGTCCATTATACAGCATTAGCATTACACTTATATAAACCCTCATACTAATTCAAAGCCTGTATATACAGTTACCCCACATAAAGTTGCTTAGTTTCACCACATTAAGTAGCATAGTTTCCCCACTTTAGGTAGCATAGTTTCCCCAAATTAGGTAACATAGATTCCCCACATTAGGTTGAATAGTTTCCTTACATTAGGTAGCATAGTTTCCCCACATTAGGTAGCAGTTTCCCCACATTAGGTAGCATAGATTCCCCACATTAGGCAGCAGTTTCCCCACATTAGGCAGCAGTTTCCCTACATTAGGTAGCATAGATTCCCTACATGAGGTAGCAGTTTCCCCACATTAGGTAACATATATTCCCCACATTAGGTAGCATAGTTTCCTTACATTAGGTAGCATAGTTTCCCCACATTAGGTAGCATAGTTTCCCCACATTAGGTAGCATAGTTTCCCCACATTAGGTAGCAGTTTCCCCACATTAGGTAGCATAGATTCCCCACATTAGGCAGCAGTTTCCCCACATTAGGTAGCATCGTTTCCCTACATGAGGTAGCAGAGCCCCCCAACACACAGACAGACACACAGACACACACACACACAGAGACACACTTACCTGGCCTGCGCAGTGCTTCTCCTCTCTGGCGGCGGCCTGACAAGTGACGTTCCTGCGCGAGTCTGCGGAGAGGCGTCACTTGCTCGACATCCCTTGTCAGACCCAGGACAGCTGGCTGCAGACTCACTGTCAAAAGTGCCACCACGGCCGCTTTAGAACAGTGAGCAGTGGCGGCGCAGCGAAAGGGCGGCGGGCTCCCTCACACGCTGGAACCCTGTGCAGCTGAACCGGCTGCACAGATGATATATCCACCCTGAGTGCCTGGCCCTATCTTATATGAAGAATAGCCTTATGCCTATCCCATGCATGCTTAAACTTCTTCACTGTATTTGCAGCTACCACTTCTACAGCAAGGCTGCAGCACCCAGCTGTCATCACTGCAACGAGCAAACTTGCTCTGTGCGTAATGATGGGCGATACAGGAGCCATGCCTGCTCACGTACTTTATAATCCATCTCTGACCCTGGATTGGATGCTGTGGAAACCACAGAAAAATTAGTAAATATACAGAATAGTGCACCCCAACTATAGATCCCCATTTTAATCACTAGTTATGCATCTTGGGGGGTGCTAGGGTCCCAAACATAAATTAAGCAGAATAGCTCCAAAGAAATTATTAGACACAAAGATAAGGAGCAATAGCTACTGAAAATTATCTCTTTATTGGTATTTTACAAATACAGGAAAAATAGAAGAATTTAAAATCAAGTGGTAAGCAGTGTGGCTATACAATTACAAAACTACTATGCTGTTCCATCAGTATATAAATAGTCATACAAAGCATAGGTGAAGAGACGGCACTGCTCAATATCGCTTAGTAGTGATTTCAGGTGTGGAGTCGATCAGAGCTAGATGAACAGTCTTCCTATCCAATATATGAGTTGGTAGGGGTGCTAGGATACAATGTATAGAAACAAATCAATGAACTGTGCAATGAAGACTTGAAAAAACATATCCGCACTCACCGCGGGCTACACAACTCGATACTCCTCATACCGGGATCAAACGAGGACTTCGGCAGCAGATATGCATGGTGCTCAGAAGCCTCTGAGCACCATGCATATCTGCTGCCGAAGTCCTCATTTGATTCCGGTCTGAGGAGTATCGAGTTGTGTACCCCACGGTGAGTGCGTATATGTTTTTCAAGACTTCATTGCACAATATATAAATAATAAATACAGGGGGCGATCCCATGAATGCCTACTGACAAAGTAGTTATAACACAGAGTAAGGTGCACTGAGTATCATAGGACCAACCTGTTCTCTAAATTAAAGTGTCTAACTGTGCAATAAAGATAAGGTGCTAAACTGGATCACTTGCCCATGTAAGGTGCAACTACTGCCTGCCCCAATGCACGTTTCGTCTTGTAGTCTTTGTCAAGGGACGTTACCTGCACGCTCTCTATCCCTCCTTATAAATGCTTCAGTAATCAGCGTTTGGCACTCATTCACAGCGGGAGCGCCGTTATCGGCACATGCGCCAGGGGGTCTGGGTTGACTTCTGCCCTCTTCACCTGCTGGGTCACAGCGCTGGAGCACAGGCCCTGGAATGACAACTTCCGGACCTGCGCACCGCGCCTACTGATGCCCGGAGGAAGGGACACACCTCCCGGACAACCCGGCGCATGCGCACCGAGCGTAACCCCTGCAAAAGACAAATTTAACCCCTAATCTTCAATTTACAGCTCAGTGCATCAAACTCAGAACAACGATCACTATTACATGCCAGAGATAGGTGATAATCACTCATAATAATATTATATACATTCCACAAAATTACAGCTATTATTAGCAATAAGATATGCGCAGACCCTCTATTACATGAAGTGAATACAGTGCATTACATAAAACAAACATATAATCCAATGGTTGGATACATCATATTAAAGTGCTATGGTGTCATGTCATACTACATTGTGTGATATTGACGTGAATCTAAGACCGTACTTAGTACAGTAAAATAATGTGCAATATAATGAATTATGTTCATTACCATGTACATATATCTGCATCTATATTGGGACTATATGTAACTTATCGTTACAATATATTTTGTTCAAATGTTGGTGTACAATAAGTGTCATAATAAAATTACATTGGGGGTCTAGACACCCAGTGTCCGGAGATCATAATAACATGCATATAATAATAAAAGTTATCTTTCCCGAATCATGCGTCGTTATAGATCTTGAATTCTTTTGAGAATTTTTTTGAAGTTTTTCATCCGCAGCATCAGGATAAAATATGAGTTAAATTTCAAACTAAGATAACACAACTAAAAAATAGGAGAGAAAGAAATAGTGTTAAAATAATGTGGATACAGTGCTCAGGTTTACAGGAACGGTACAAAGCTCAGCTGTTTGGTTAAGCCTGCAGGTGCCATTGTGCCCAAAGTCACAAACCACCTGCTTTCTTTATGAGCAGGGATCTTTTTCAGATCCCCCCCTCTAATACCCCTGTTTAGATGGAGAGCGTGCAGATAGCGTCCCTTGACAAAGTCTACAAGACTAAACGTGCGTTGGGGCAGGCAGTAGTGGCACCTTACATGGGTAAGTGATCCAGTTTAGCAACTTATCTTTATTGCACAGTTAGGCACTTTAATTTAGAGACCAGGTTGGTCCTATGATACTCATTGCACCTTACTCTGTGTTATAACTACTTTGTCAGTAGGGATTCATGGGATCACCCCTGTATTTACTATTTATATACTGTTGGAACAGCATAGTAGTTTTGTAATTGTATAGCCACACTGCTTACCAACTTGATTTAAAATTCTTCTATTTTTCCTGTCTTTGTAAAATACCAATAAAGAGTAGTGTTGAGCGGCATAGGCCATATTTGAATCCGCGATATTTCACGAATATATGGACGAATATTCGTCATATATTCGCTAAATCCGCATATTCATAATATTTGCGGTTTATTTTCGCATATGCGAAAATTCGCGCATGTGAAAATTAGCATACGTGAAAATGTGCATATACAAAAATTAGCATATGCTGAAATTCGCATATGCGAAAATTAGCACGCCAGTCTCACACAGTAGTATTAGAGCCTTCTTTACACCACACAAGCTGGAAGCAGAGAGGGGTGATCACTGTGATGTGTACTGTGAAAAAAAAAAAAACTAATATTCGTAATTACGAATATATAGTGCTATATTCGTGAATATTCGCGAATAAAATCCGCATTGCGAATATTCGCGAGCAACACTAATAAAGAGATAATTTTCAGTAGCTATTGCTCCTTATCTTTATGTCTAATAATTTCTTTGGAGCTATACTGCATAAATTATGTTTGAGACCCTAGAACCCCCGCACGATGCATAACTAGTGATTAAAATGGGGATCTATAGTTTGAGTGCACTATTCTGTATATTTTCTACAGGCTGCGGCACCCCACTGTCATCACTGTGCAGAGCAAACTCGCTCTGTGCTTAATGACGGCCGAAACAGGGGCCGGAACATCTTGACATCACGGCTCCACACCTCGTGATGTCACAGTCCGCCCCTTAATGCAAATCTATGGAAGAGGGTGTGACGGCACAATGTCACGATGCTCCGGCCCCTGTATTGCCCGTAATTACGCACAGAGCAAGTTTGCTCTGTGCAGTGATGACAGCTGGGTGTTGCAGCCGAGATTGCGGTGGTCCCCAGCGGCGGGACCCCCACGATCAGACATCTTATCCCTTATCCTTTGGATAGGGAATAACATGTCTAGGAGCGGAATACCCCTTTAAAGACTCAGCAAATGTTATTTTTACGTTTTAGTTTCTTTCCCCTCGCCTTCTAAAAATCAGAACTCTTTTATATTTTCATCCACAGATGTGTATGAGTGCTTGTTTTTTGCGCAACCAATTTTCCTTTGTAATTTCACTCATTTTACCATAAAATGTATTGTGTGTGGGGAAATTGAAAAGAAATTCCCAGTTTAGCAAATTTATTAAGGTTTCGTTTTTACGCTGAACAATTTACGGTAAAAATGGATCAATACGATCAATACGATTAAAATGATATCCATGATTATATATTTTTCTACTATTGTACCGCTTGAAAAAAATCGCAAACTTTTTAACCAAATTAGTACTTTTAAATCCCTCTATTTTGCTGACCTAAAACTTTTTCGTTTTCCCATATAAGCGGTGGTATGGGGGTAAATTTTTTGTGCCATACTTTTTATTTATACCACATTTGAATATATAAAACTTAAAAAAAAAAATTTATCAATTTTCTTTGGAATAAAATTTTACAAAAAAGCAACAATTTTTCCCAATACGGGATCTTTCACATTATATTTTATTAGTTCGGATATTTACGTATGCGGCGATACCAAATAAGTTTATGATTTATTTTTATTTTCTTACACTTTTTGGGGGTAAAATGGGAAAAAGGGACAATTTACATTTTTATTGGGATTTTTCAAATGTTTTCCTTTTTTTTTTAAATCCTTTTTTTTTTGTTACTTTTATACTTTAATAGTCCCCATAGGGGACTATTTATTGCAATCACTTGATTGCTAATAATGTTCAGTGCTATGCAAAGGGTATAGCACTGATCTGTGTTATTGGTCATCTTCTGCTCTGGTCTGCTCGATTTCAGACTAGAGCAGAAGACCCCCGGAGATGGCCAGAGGCAGGTGAGGGGACCTCCATCTGCCATTATGGATGATCGGATTCCCACGGCAGCGCTGCCAAAAATGCAGTGATATGTATTGATTACGGCATCTGATGGGTTAATAGCACACATCAGCATGATCGCTAATGTGCGCCATTACCAACGGGTCCTACCGTGCATGACCTGAGAATTGTCCGATGCTCGCGGTCATGTACAGGATGTAAATGTATGTCCTGGTGCGTTAAGTCCCACCGCGCCAGGACGTACATTTACGTCCTGCGTCGTTAAGGGGTTAAAAGGGTACCCTGGTGGAAAACATTTTTTTTTTTTTTTTAATCAACTGGTGTCAGAAAGTTAAACAGATTTGTAAATTACTTATGTTTAAAAAAATCTTAATCCTTCCAGTACTTATCAGCTGCTGTGTACTACAGAGGATGCTCTTTTCTTTTTTTAATTTCTTTTCTGTCTGACCACAGTGCTCTCGGCTGACACCTCTGTCCATGTCAGGAACTGTCCAGAGCAGGATCAAATCCCCATAGCAAACCTATCCTGCTCTGGACAGTTCTTGACATGGAGGTGTCAGCAGAGAGCACTGTCGTAAGACAGAAAAGAATTTAAAAAATGAAAAGAACTTCCTCTATAGTATACATCAGCTGATAAATACTGGAAGGATAAAGATTATTAAATAGAGTAATTTACAAATCTTTTTAACTTTAATTTAAAAAAAAAATATTTCCACCGGAGAACCTTTAAAGTCTTCTGAAATAATGACCCTAAATTCCTTTCCTCAGATACTGAGGTTAGGACTGTATGACATATTCTATAGTCTGCCTTTGGGTTTTTATGTCCCAGGTGCATTATCTTGCATTTATCCACATTAAATGTCAGTGTCCAGAGTTCTGACCATTCCTCTAGTTTACCCACATCCTTTTCCATTTGGCAGATCCCTCTAGGAACATCAACCCTGTTACTAATCTTTGTGTTACCATCATAAAGACTAACATCTTACCATGGAGACCTTTTGCAATATCACTGATAAAGATATTAAACAAAATGGGTCCCAGTACAGATCCCTGAGGTACCCACTGGTATCCAAACCTTGCTCTGAATATACTCCATTAACAACAACCCTCTGCCTAATCCATTGAACAATATGGGAGTCCATGCTCAAAGACTGCAGTTTATTAATAAGTCTTCAATGTAGTACAGTGTTAAAAATCTTACTAAAATCTAGATTTATCTTTGAATAAATGAATAAAGGATCTACAACTATGTGGTTAAAAATGCTTAGATTTTTTTTACTGCAGTATTTAATTTGATATTTGTTATATAATAAGTTTTGCACAGACATAACTAGACCTTATTTCACTCAGGATAAAGATTCAGCTTGTGGTATCCCTGTATCTGAACACCCTGGCCAAGGCAGATAGACTTATTGGTTCCCTACTATGGTACCCAGCACTTGTAGTGCTGGCCCCAACATACCCCTAAAAACACTTCTGAACTGTATACAGATTTACTGATACTGATGTTTACTTTTTATTTATACCACATTGGAATATATAAAACCTGTAGAGCGTGTCCCAATATTCCCCTAAAAACACTTCTGAACTGTTTACAGAATTACTGACAACAAAAAATAATCCATTCATGAATGAACAGGTGATGGTTTGTTATCAAATTACAACTTCATTTGTCATTCAACTCTTTAATGCAAAATTAGATACATATGCATCAGCTGTAAGGGTGTTTTTCTTCAGAATACTATACATGTATGTCATTATGAATATGCAGGCTCAGAACCATTACCTTTGCAATCAAGAAGGTTTAACTAGGATGGAGGATAATTCTGATCCCAGCCATGTAGCCCTGGCCCTTTAGATTCTGTAGTCAATAGTGACCATGGCATCTAAGCAGTCACACAACAAAAGTGAAGGTTGCCTCTGTGACCCCAGTAGCACCTACCAAATGTAATCATTGGCCCACAGGGGGTTGTCATGTCAGCCCAAAGCCTTGCAAATCCCCCTAGCCCATATATATATATATATATATATATATATATATATATCAATCAAAGGCTGACTTGTGAGTCGCTCACCCTGTGCACATCCACCTCGCCACCTGTGCCGTAGACCGGCCGGTACCGCCTCCGGCTGCTCACTTGTGAAGGAAAGAACAAGGTCTGGCACTAGGTTGCAGGTAAAAACTTCTTATTTCTTTATTTGAAGATTCTGCAGTACAGGGTAGAAAGTCTGACGTGTTTCACTAAAGAGCTTAATCATAGACTCAATCGTGTCTACGATTAAGCTCTTTAGCGAAACACGTCAGACTTTCTACCCTGTACTGCAGAATCTTCAAATAAAGAAATAAGAAGTTTTTACCTGCAACCTAGTGCCGGACCTTGTTCTTTCCTTCATATATATATATATATATATATATATATATAGCCATGGCCGTAAATGTTTGCACCCCTGACATTTTTCAAGAAAATTAAGTATTTCTCACAGTAAAGGATTGCAGTTACGCATGTTTTGCTATACACATGTTTATTCCTTTTGTGCGTATTGGAACTAATCCAAAAAGGGAGGAAAAAAAGCTAATTGGACATAATGTCCCACCAAACTCCAGAAATGGCCTGGACAAAATTTTTGGCACCCTTAACTTAATATTAGGAAAAAATATTTTGGAAAAAATTACTGAAATCGCTTCCTATAACCATCAATAAGCTTCTTACACCTCTCAGCCGGAATGTTGGATCACTCTTCCTTTGCAAACTGCTCCAGGTCTCTCTTATTGGAAGGGCGCCTTTTCTCAACAACAATTTTAAGATCTCTCCACAGGTGTTCAATAGGATTTAAATCTGGACTCATTGCTGCCACTTCAGAACTCTCCAGTGCTTTGTTGCCATCCATTTCTGGGTGCTTTTTGACATATATTTGGCGTCATTGTCCTGCTGGAAGACCCAAGATCTCGGATGCAAACCCAGTTTTCTGACACTGGGCTGTACAGTGCGACCCAAAATCCATTGGTAATCCTCAGATTTCATGATGCCTTGCACACATTCGAGGCACCCAGTGCCAGAGGCAGCAAAACAACCCCAAAAGTTGTCCACGCCCAGGGAGATTAGCTACAATGCCATGGGTTGCAAATTTCTTGATAATGTTGCGCACTGTGGACAAAGGCAAATCTAGATCTCTGGAGATGGACTTGTAACCTTGAGATTGTTGATATTTTTCACCAATTTTGGTTCTCAAGTCCTCAGACAGTTCTCTTCTCCTCTTTCTGTTGTCCATGCTTAGTGTGGCACACATATATTATATGTATCAACTGCAAATAGTAAAACAATATGCAGATAATTATTTGTAAGCAATAGTACTGACATAAAAATCAGATGAGTGGATGTCAAGCCGTGGTTCATGGATCACATGATTAGACACATCTCTGGGAATTTAGTAACATGCCTTGAATAATAGGTCAGTTCTATTCACTTAAATGGGACTGAACAGCAGTAACAAATATATGGGGCCGTGGCTAGCAACATTATAGAGGGAAGGGCACTCTGAAGTTTTTTGGACCCTTCAGTCAACTGTTTTTTGTCAGTGCCACAGTCAGACCCAAATAGGATGTACTGTAGTATTTATGTGGCTTTAAATGAACCCGCAGAAGCACAGCTACTGAGCAGGATCTCCAAGCCAGTACCCCAGCACACTGAACACCAAGGAAACCTGGGAACTGTTAGTGGACCTCAGGAAGTGAATGCATTAGTGAATGCCAAAACACGTTATCCCAATACTCAATAAATATATTTGTTGTACTGTGCTGCCTAAGTCTGTCCTTCTGTCTGTGATCTGAGCAGTGCCTTCCAATACCGTTATTTTTTTCGACCTTATTCATTTTCATGTGGCTTTAAAGTAAATGTGTCATCAGAAAATGACCTGTCATTTAAATCAAGTTTTTAGGTTAAACATGCAGTATTTTGTGTTCATGTTTGGGCATTTGTTTTCTTATTTTTCATTGTACTATATATATTATAAAATAATACTTAAATCTTGCAGTTTGAGTTCTTTTTTGGCTGGACACTAGACCTGTTTTGTTGAAAACAAACACCAGCAGTCTCCTCCTTATCATCACAGTCAGACTTACAGTAGGATCACTTAGGAAACTGGGACATGTGCCCTATAAAAATGTCCTAAAATTTAATTAAATAAAAGATAAAAAACAAAAGCTGTTTTAGTGTCTTGCTCTGATCAGTAACATAAAACTAGGTAGTTCATTCCCTCTACATACATGGGGGACTCAAACATTGTTGACTTGTAGTTTAAATGCACATAAGTAGTTGTATTTAACAACGTTAGGAACAAAAAAACAAAAAAGGTGCACACCTGGTGCAGATTGTCAATGGGGAAAATAGGTGAAAAAAGGTAGATAAGGATGGCACCTTACCAACTGGTTTTATGCTGAGGGCACAACACCTGTATGCGCATGCAATTATTCATCAGCAGCCACCTGTCCGCTCCGATTCTAATGATATGTCACCGGTATACAGTCCACAACAGAGGTACGGTTTGTGCCGAGGCAAAATGGGACATGATGTCTCATTTTTGCCTAAGCACATGCCGTAACTCTGTTGTGTATTTCACAACGTGAGTTAATTTGGTAAATGTATTGTATATAAGTAAGCTTAAATCATAAACGGTGTTATAAACGCCACAAGTGAGAAACTCATCCATACCTGCCCGGGCTGCAAAAAAAATGAAAATAAACCATCACTCACCTCCCTGGATTCCCGCAGAGCGCCACTACAGCTGATCGGTCCTCCAGTCCATCTTCTTCATACTTCCGTGTGAACGAAGCGTCACATGGCGCTAAGCCTATTGCTGGCCACCATGATGTTCTGCCTCGGCCCATAATAGGCTGAGCGCCATGTGATGCTTCGTTCACACGGAAGTATGAAGAAGATGGACTGGAGGACCGATCAGCTGTAGTGGTGCTCGGCGGGAACCCAGGAAGGTGAGGGATGGTTCATTTTCATTTTTTTTGCAGCCCGGGCAGGACGGAGCAGGAGTACTCTGCACCAGAGTACTCCTTTAAGATACATAGATGGGCAAAGAAGTTAGTTAATGTAAGTTAACTATCTCTTTATTTATTGATCTGTCATGAACTGTATGAATACCATATGGTTTAGTGAGTCTCTAAGGGTTTTGTTTTTTTGTTTTTTAGAAACCTTTTAAAACATAATGACACATTCGTCTTTGGTGAAAACCATTCTTTGATTTTTATAAATACCTCAGATTTCTGTTTGAAAGCGTGTTAAAAAGATGCTTTATAAAAATGTGTGTAAACCTGGGAATGTCTAATAACCCATCCTCTGGGATGAAGGCTTTGATGAAAGCTTTCTATGCAGGTGAGCATTAATAATACTTTTTTTTCTGTGTTTTCTGACTAAATGTTACTTAAATAAAAAATGAAGGTTGGGAATGCTCCTGGTAATGACAGATGACAGGATGCTGTCAGTTCTTGGCCGATAATCATTTCCCCGGAAGTCTATGGGGAACTTTGTGGAGAACACCTGACCTACTCAATTAATGTTATTGCAGAACACAAGATTGTCTCTTGTCACACACTGTACTAACATATAATAAATTGTTGTGTTTATGAGGTGGCTAGAGAGAGACATTTAATATTTTTTTCCTTTACTGGGAACTGAACGACAAATGATTGCTTACATCTCAGAACAGTGCTTGTTTTTCAGAACACTAGCTTCCCTGTCTTGCTGTACATCTCCTGTATATATAATCTCTTTTAGCAGTCTAAGGAAGAGAGTCAATTTAAAAAAAGAAATGGCATATATGCTCCCCTCAATCCAATGAAACTTTCCATATAATAAGGAAACTATTCACTAGTCTATTCATGGTGTTCTGTCCAGTTCAGAATAAAGCTCCACTGCACAAATTAAGTTGTAGAAGATTAAAGTCAACTTGGCAAATTGAGTGCTACACAGTGATCGCAGGAGGTCCCAGTGGCAGGACCCCTGCGAATAGACTTCTATCCTTTGGAGAGGGGATAAAGATGTCTAGGAACGGAGTACCCCTTTAAAGCTTTTCACTTCATAAACATGTATGTTTACCAAATTTATCTGCAAATCTCAAGCTAATCCCAGAATAGGATTGGCCCAGATTTACACAATTAGCTCCAAAAACTATCTTACATGACATGTGCCACACTTTTCAGTTGGGTCCAATAAAAGGCTTTTGGCTTCGTAAAAGGGGCATGGATTAAATGCTCAAAAAATGCTGTAGTGTATGTTTAGTATAAACTTATACTAAAGAGATAGACCAAATTTATCAATCAGCCCAATACAATTTGACAAATCTGGTGCACCTAATGACTGTTTAAAATGATTAGACAGTTTTAGTAAATCTGAGCCAATTTATTATTTCATTTTTACTAATTTAAGACAGAGAAGCCATTTTCCCTAAACTTCTGTTCTGTGTATTTGAAGATATACTTTATCAGCCACATGTACTTACGAAACAATAGAGTGGAGGGGACTTAAGTTTACTGGAAATGTTTTCTAGGCATGTTCAGCAGGGACTTGTGTTGATATGATTATGTTGGGGGGGGGGATAACCATTACCTACTGTGAATGACCTGATGGCTGTATATATATATATATATATATATATATATATATATATATATATATATCCCCTCAGTTATTCAGCCCATTTTCAGCCCTTCAGGACTAAGCCCTTTTTTTGCAATTCTGACCACTGTCGCTTCATGCATTAATAACTCTGGGATGCTTTTACCTTATATTATGATTCTTAGATTGTATTTTTGTGACATATTCTACTCTATTTTTGTCATTACTTGCATATTACTTTCTTGGTGAAAAATCCCAAAATGTTATGAAAATTTAGCATTTTTCTAACTTTGAAGCTCTCTGCTTGTAAGGAAAATAGACATTCCAAATAAATTACATATCGATTCACAAATACAATATGTCTACTTTATGTTGGCATCATAAAATTGACATGTTTTAACTTTTTGAAGACATTAGAGGGCTTGAAATTATAGCAGCAATTTTCAAAATTTTCACGAAAATGTCACAATCTGAATTTTTCAAGGACCAGTTAAGTTTGAAGTGGATTTGAGGATTCTGTGAGAAATACCCAATAAATGACCCCATTATAGAAACTGCTCCCCACAAAGTATTCAAAATTACATTCAGAAAGTTTGTTAACCCTTTAGGTGTTTCACAAGAATAGCAGCAATGTGGAGGAGAAAAATCTAAATCTGCATTTTTTACACAAACATGTTCTTGTAGCCCCATTTTTTTCATTTTTAAAAGTAAAAATGAGAAAAAGCCCTCCAAAATTTGTAGCCCAATTTCTCTAGAGAAAGGAAATACCTCATATGTTGACATAAAGTGCTCTACAGGCTCACTACATGGCTCAATAGGGAAAGAGAAACTGTGGGATTTTGGAGAGTGAATTTTGCTGTCATGGTTTTTGGGGGCCATGTTGCATTTAGGAAGCCCCCATGGTGCCAGGGAAACTACACTCCTCAAGGAATGTAACAAGGGGTATAGTGAGCTTTAAAACCTCACAGGTGTTTGATAACTTTCCGTTGAAGTTGGACATGAAAATGGAAAATTAGATTTTTAACACTAAAATGGTGTTACCCCAAATTTTTCTTTTTTACAAAGGGTAATAGGAGAAAATGCCCCCCAAAATTTATGGAAGTACCACATATGTGGACCTTAAGTGTTCTGCTGGCGCGCTACAATGCTCAGAAGAGAAGGAGCGCCATTGGACTTTTGGAGAAAGAGTTTTGCTGGAATTGAAGTCGGGGCCGTGTGCATTTACAAACCTCCCATAGAGCCAGAACAGCAGAACCCCCCCACATGTGACACCATTTTGAAAATTGCACCCCTCCAAGAACGTAACAAGGGTTACAGTGAGTACTTTTTGAACAGTGGGCTGTAAAAGTAAAAAATTAGATTTTTCGCACTATATTGACAGTGTAACCCCAAATGTTTCATTTTTACATGGGGTAATAAGGGAAAAGGCCCCCAAAATTTGTAGTGCAATTTTGCCTGAAAAAGAAAATACCCCATATGTGGATGTAAAGTCCTGTGCGGGCGCACTGCAATGCTCAGAATAGAAGGAGCGCCATTGGGCTGTTGGAATGAAAAGTTTGAAGTCGGGGGCCATGTGCGTTTACAAAGCCCCATTGTACAAGAACAGCAGAAACCCCACACATGTGACACCATTTTAGAAACTACACCCCTGAAGGAACGCAACAAGGGTTATAGTGAGTACTTACACCTCACATGTTTTTTTCAACAGTGGGCCGTAAAAGTTAAAAAATTTATTTTTAACACAGAATTGCTGGTATTAACCAACATTTTTTTAGTTTCACAAGTAGTAAGAGAAAAAAAGCTCCACAAAATTTGCAGCCCAATTTCTCCAGAATAAGGAAATACCCCATATATGCCGGTAAAGCACTATGCGGGTGCAAAACAGGGCTTAGGAGTGAGACAGCACCGATGAGAATTGAGGCCTAAAGTGGTGCTTTGTACTGCAATGGTTGAGGTTCTGACATAAAATCTAAAAGAAAAACCCTGGCATGTGACCACAATTATGAAACTACACCCCTCAAGGAAGGTAACAAGGGGTACAGTGAGTACTTACACCTCACAGGTTTTTTGAACAGTGGGCCGTAAATTGAAAAATTTGATTTTTTTTTAAACTAAAATGCTGGGGTTACCCAATTTTTAAAATTTTCACATGGGGTTATGGGAGAAACTGGGTTACAAATTTCGAAGGGCTTTTTCTCCTGACTATGGAAATGCATCCACATATGGGGGCTCTAACTATGTGCTGCCTAACATGGGGGAATCTATGTGCTGCCTAAAGGGGGGATCTAACTATGTAATGCCTAAAGGGGGGATCTAACTATGTGCTGCCTAAAGGGGGCTCTATGTGCTGCCTAAAGGGAGGCTCTACCTATGTGCTGCCTAAAGGGGGGCTCTAACTATGTGCTGCCTAACATGGGGGAATCTATGTGCTGCCTAAAGGGGGGATCTAACTATGTGATGCCTAAAGGGGGATCCAACTATGTGCTGCCTAAAGGGGGCTCTATGTGCTGCCTGAAGGGAGGCTCTACCTATGTGCTGCCTAAAGGGGGGCTCTAACTATGTGCTGTCTAATATGGGGGAATCGATGTGCTGCCTAAAGGGGGGATCTAACTATGTGCGGCCTAAAGGGGGCTAAAGCACGTTATTCCAAAGAATTTAGGAATAATAGGTGATTTATGACCTTTATGGATTAAAACCAGACTCTGCATCAACTATGTAATTTTCCATGGGAGTTTTGCCATGGATCCCCCTCCAGCACGCCACAGTCCAGGTATTAGTCCCCTTGAAACAACTTTTAAATCACTATTGTGGCCAGAAAGAGTCCCTGTGGGTTTTAAAATTCGCCTGCCCATTGAAGTCAATGGCGGTTCGCCCAGTTCACCGGTTCGCGAACATTTGCGGAAGTTCGCGTTCTCCGTTCGCGAACCAAAAATGTTATGTTCGCGACATCACTACTCATGAGCGAGAACTCTTCGCATTTGAGACCGATGTTTCTTAAGGACCTAACAGTTACAAACATTCTGAGGAAATTACAAGAAAGGAACACCCACATGTGAGCCTATTACAAACAGTTCACCCCCTGGGGAAGGTGTTTAGGGGTAAAGTGGACATTTGGAACAGACGCGTGTTCCCTAAATATATTTTCCAGGAATGGATGAAGTGTAGTTTGGGGAAAATGAAAATTGCAATTTTAATACTGATATGCCAATTATTTTCCCAGAATGATGACCCAGAGTATGGCCAAAAGTAAAAATGATGCCCGCCCCAAACACTATGCTCCGAATCATCATTCTGGGAATGTGATGTGTGTCCGTCCCTATTCTGTTACCTCAAATGCGCACCCCGCTCAGGTGGGGAGAGAGTGCTGCACATTTGAGGCAACTGCAAACCCCAAATGCTGTTGACTCTGTGTCCCATGACCCATTTTTGTTTGGGGGGGGGGGGGGCGGACAGGAGATATTAGGGTATTGAGAATTTTTTTTTTGGGGGGGGGGTTGTTTAATTTTGGAAGACTGTGTGTACTCTGGACTGGACTACGTTAGAGTTGAATTCAGGGGAATTAAAATAAGGGAAGAGGATTAAAAATGTAATGCTCCCTGAAGCTATTTTTTAAGGAAGAGGCCGGGATGATCGGTCACACTAAATTGTGGTGTCCTTCCGAATCCCCCTCCTGTGACACACTCTGCATTTTTTCTGGGATCGTCCCTTCTTTCCAGTGTGGGGGACCTCACCTGGAAAGTGTTGGCCGGGAACCAAAGTTCCAGAGGTGCTCTGACCCGCTCTTCGGGGGTCACCAAAGATTAGGGCCTTTAGAAATTCCTCTTGGAATTGCAGGAATGTCCCTGTGTTGCCAGTGTACTAGGACAGTGCAAAAGAGTTGTACATGGCAACCTGTAACATGCAGACCACAACTTTTTTGTACCATGCCCGTGTTTTCTGCATGGCATCATCAGAGAGATCAACTCCCCCCATATACTGATTATAGCCCAGAATACAATCAGGCTTGAGGACTGGTCCCACTGGTGCTGCCGTTCCCATGAATTGTGGAGAGCATAAGGACATCCCTCTTGTCCTTATACCTGACCAGCAACAGGTTTTCTTGGGAAAAGGCACGGGACTCACTACGGGGAATAGGAGTCTGCAGTGGATAGGAAAGAAGGCCTCTTTGGTTCTTCCGGACTGTCCAACAAGCGAGCGTGGATCTGGTGGCGAGGGATGTGAAGAGAGGGATACTAGTGTAAAAGTTATCCAGGAAAAGTTGCTAACCTTTATCTAGCGATGGGTGCAAAAGGCCCCAAACGATTTTCCTTCTAACATCCAGAGTGGGGGGACTTTCTGGGGGTTCAATATGGGAATCTCGTCCCTCATACACCCTAAACTTGCAACTGTACCCTGAGGTACTCTTACAAAGTTTATACATCTTCACGTATGTTAATGTATTGCCGGAAGTGGAGTCTCCCCTTAAAGCTGATGAGAGACTCATCAATAGCGACCTCCCTTCCAGGGACATAGGCCTCCCAAAATTTATCCCCAAAGTGATTGATGACCGGCCTGATTATATATAGGGGGTTATACGTATGATCAGTTCGGGGGGGGGACATGCTGCATTTTCAGCATAATGCAAACATGTCCGAATGGCCTCGAACCGGGGATCAGGTCATGACCATACTGTAGAGTGGGGTCTGGTAGAGGACGTCCCCACTCCAGTACTGCCTGACCTTTGGTTTTTTAACTAGGTTCATATGCAGCACGAGGCCCCCAAAGGTTCTCATTTCGGATGTATTGACGGGGAACCAGCCACCGGGCCTAGCTGAAAAGAAGCCCTGGTTTGCATCAATGAACTGTTGGGCGTACAGGTTCATCTGGTCAACCATCAGATTAACAAAGTTGTCACTGAAAAAAAAAAATAGTTCATTTCAGTTAGCCCGACAATGTCAATCTTGATTCCTGAGTCACCAACAAACTCAGGAACCACAGGCTCATGGTCCACTGGCTGAGTCCAGACAAGTTCACTGGTACTAGGCACCAGTAAACTTGGCTGGGGGGTTTGACTAGTATGAGCACCAGGAGGACTCCTACTAGCATGGGGCACAGGGTCAGGAGCAGAGGAGGTGTGCGGCCTCGCATGTCAGCTTCTCTGCCGGCTTGGTGGCTCATCATCAGAAGATGATAAGGAGGACGTGGAAGAAAAAAGGAAGGTGGAGTCTTTCTCGTCTTCAGTGTTGGAGGAAAGTATGGCATATGCCTCCTCCGCTGAAAACGCCCTGTGGGCCATTTCCCTACTCTAATGGGGGGGGGGGGGGTGAAGTGTATGTATATGTGGGGGAAAACTTGATTGGTATGTGCTGCGTGTAGTGTGGTGTGATACTTCATGTTCTAACCCACCCTAAACTAATAATTAAATCGCCCTAAGAACAAAAATATAAAAATACAAAATAAAACTAAAGTAAACTAAAAAAAAAGGACGTCTAGCGCAAAAAGCCCAGCGCTTACCTAATCAGTGGTATGCACACTGATTAGCGCTTGGTGGTGACATGGGGCGCAGAAGTCAGTGGGGGTCCCACCACTCAGCCCAGAACAGTGGCTGGTGGCACATACACAGACCCCCGCACAAAAAAAATCTGAAAAATTTAATTAAAAAATGCTACAATCCGAAAAAAAAGCATCCGCCTGAAAAAAACAAAAACACTGATCAGTAAAATCACTGACAGCGGTCGGGCAGGCCACACACACAGGTACAGTCTGTCCACACAGCACAGGCCTGCTACTGGTGGCACGGACCGCCTAACTGGTGCAAAAAGAAAATAAAACAGATGCTTATAATCCGCAAAAAAGCGCCTGCACCACAAAAAAACATCAGCAGCGGGTGGGCTTTAGCTAACGGTGGCCGGACACTCTTTTATATGAAAGAGGGACGGCCACACAGTTTAGCAAAGAAAAAAAAAAAGGTCTGTGCCCCAAAAAAATACTCTGTGGGCAGACCGCAGCAACACTGTAATAATATTTTACACTATCACAGGTTAGACCATGGAGCAGTGGGCCCAACACATCGACAGCAGGGATGCCCTAGGCAATCTTTAACCACAAAGTGGGGAGATTTATCATCCCTGCATCAGGCATATTTTTCTTTATATGGCTGTCCACTCTCCACAGGCAAGTGGAGGTCTGTTGCAATTACATACACTGTAAAAAGATGCCTCATAACACTGACTGTACCCTTCACAAACCCTAAAGTTGTCACTATGTTAATAAACCATGTGGGTTTAGAATCTCCAAGTCCGACCTTGGTAAATGTGTACGTAACCAAGGTAAGAAAATAAAATTGTGAGCCAAAGTACAGTAGCATTGAGTTTTTATAGGTAAGCTATAAAACATGTAGGCTCTATAAAACAATGAGGAAATAATTTACTATACAGTAGTATAATCTTCTTAACCCAAGTGTTTAGAATATTGATATGAAAACCAAGCATGCTTAATAAACATGCATTAGTGACAATGTAATATCAAATGTTTTAAAGGAAATGGTAAAATTGTAACATTGGAGTAAATTTTACATTTATAAAACACTCTCTTAGATATTTGGATATTTTGTTTTAAAGATTTTACCATGTAACATGTGTGGGGGTCTTTGATCTGGGGCTGTATAAATGCTCAGAATGGACAGTCATTGATGCTTCCTTGTGTTGTCTCTGGCACAGTAAGACATTATGAAAAATATTTCTATAACATTAATTCTATAAAGCATTTACAGCAAGTGGTGCTTTGGTGCAATCCATTATAGGCTATCCTCTATTGGGATTATCAGTGTATATAACATAATATGTCCTATTTCTGTGTGTTTTTTAGTGCTCCTATTTTTCTCTCCCTCCTTAATCTTTTTTGCTTTCTCTAAGTAATGTCAAGCCGCCCCTGTGCCACTATGTGTCCGTCGCTCTACAAGTAATCTTCTCTAGTTTATATGAGAAAGAGGAGAGTCATACTACATAGCAAGCACTGGCTGTAAAACTGATTAAAGAAAGCTCGCACAGATCAATATCTATTTTTAAAGAAGTATCACCTTATACCATCTTTTCATAAAACTATAAAGTTAAATGTACTTTATAATTCTAAAGTTATTTTATCATCATGATTATGGGGTCCGCCATCTTGTAAGATCTGCTGTTCTGAGCCATGAACCAGAGGTCCAGAAAGTAAATTTACAGCAGCCATATGGACATATAAATATTTGTTTGAAAAGGACTCACTGACACCTAAAGAAGAGTGTTATGGATATGTACTGTGTCAAGTGGGCTTTCGTTTAGAGCAGGGGTACTTTTAGTAGGGGTCCGCTTATCCAAGTCTGCCATCCGGTGAAGGTGCGAGATAAACGCTAAAACCTGGTTCACACCTAGCGGCTGCAGTGCCATGCCAGAAATAGGTGCTGCCTGTTGTAAAACATTATTTATTAAGTCATAATTGTTCTCCAACTGCCACACACTGTGCCCTTGGTATAATACTGATACACTGCGCCCCTGAATATAATACTACTACATGCTGTGTACCTAAATATAATGCTGTCAAACAACGTGCCTGAAATAATACCTCTATACACCCTGTTTCTGAGTATAATACTGCCATTTAAGCCTGCCCCCATATGAACTGTGCCATGCCTCTCCCCCATATAAAAATGCCACTAGGCCTGCCCCCCCATGTGAACTCTCCAGCTGTTGCAATACTACAACTCCCATCATGCAGACAGAAGAGCATGATGGGAGCTATTGTTGGGAAACAACTGTAGAGTTAAAGGTTGGGAAATACCTGTAATACACTTACTTCCAGGGCTAGACTGGGAGCAAAAATAAGCCCGGGGATATTAGACTAAAATCACCTCGGTTATTTATTACTCAAAAATCACCTCGGTTTAAGTGGCTCTCCAACTGTTGCAAAGCTTCAGGCTTTATAGGAGTTGTAGTTTTGTAAAAGTTGGACAGCCACAGATTGGGGTAGTGTCACCCATCATCACTGCAGAAATTACAAGTAACTCCAGCTCTGATGGGACAGTCAGGAGAACACAATTATATAATGACTCACAGGAGACGTCTTCTCTGTTGTCTTTACTTTTCTTCTTCATCTGGTCTTTGTCTTCTTTCAGCTCCATCTTCTCCGCAGAGTCTGATGCCGGGACATCATGAGCTACTTTGTTAGCAGATCCTCATCCTCTGTATAAAGACAATAATCATTATAACCCTGCCAGACATCATGACCCCTAAATAATACTGCCAGACACTGTTTCCTCTGTTTGTCAGAATCCCACCCCTGTACTCCCCCCAGACCCATTTTTACCCTCCTCCTGCAGACCCCTAATGGCTTCTCCACACTGTGGACATTTAGTTGGCAGAGCGTTCGCTTGCTGCAGGTGCCACAAAAACCATTGGCGGTAGGACTTCACGGATGTGCACCATCTCTATAGATGACAATGCAGTCTGGTGGAATTCCACCAGCAGAATGGACGTCCACCTAAAGAATGAACATGTTTGTTCTTTGGGTGTACGTCCATTCTGTCGGGGGAATTCCACTGTGACGATTCTACAGTATGCACAGAGCAGCAGAAAACCAATAATGTCCTCAATTTGAATGGGCCCACTTAGTTCTCCTGCAGACCCCTCTGCCCCCCAAGACCCCTGCATTATTTATCTTTACACTTTTCTGTCCCCCCCAGACCCATCTGTCCCCTTCTGCCTTAACACTGCCTATCCTGCATCATTCATCCCCCCCCAAGACCAGACCTCTGCATTATTCATCTTCCCCCTCCACACAAAGACCCCTGAAGCATTCATTTACACCCCCCACCCAATAACCCCTGCAGCATTCATCTCCCACCCCTGCAGCATTTATCCCCACCCCAAGACCCCTGGAGCATTCATCTCCCCCCAAGACCCCTGCAGCATTTATCTCCCCCAAGACCCCTGCAGCATTTATCTCCCCCCAAGACCCCTGCAGCATTCATCTCCCCCCAAGACCCCTGCAGCATTTATCCCCCCACCCTTAGACCCCTGCAATATTTATCTCCCCCCCCAAGACCCCTACTGCATTTATCCTCCCCACCCCAAGACCCCTGCAGCATTTATCCACCCCCCACCCATTAACCCCTACAGCATTTATCCACCCCCCACCCAATAACCCCTGCAGCATTTATCCTCCCCCCACCCAATAACCCCTGCCGCATTTATTCACCCCCCAAGACCCCTTCAGCATTTATCTCCTCCAAGACCCCTGCAGCATTTATCTCCCCCCCAAGACTCCTGCAGTATTTATCTCCCCCCAAGACCCTTGCAGCATTTATCTCCTCCAAGACCCCTGCAGCATTTATCTCCCCCCCAAGACCCCTGCAGTATTTATCTACCCCCCAAGACCCCTGCAGCATTTATCCCCACACCCCAAGACCCCTGCAGCATTTATCCCCCCCACCCAAGACCCCTGCAGCATTAATTCCCCCCAACCCAAGATCCCTGCATCATTCATCTCCCCCCAAGAACCCTGCAGCATTTATCTCCCCCAAGACCCCTGCAGCATTTATCTCCCCCCAAGACCCCTGCAGCATTTATCTCCCCCCAAGACCCCTGCAGCATTAATTCCTCTCCCCCCAAGACCCCTGCAGCATTTATCCCCCCACCCCTAGACCCCTGCAGTATTTATCTCCCCCCCAAGACCCCTGCAGCATTTATCCTCCCCACCCCAAGACCCCTGCAGCATTTATCCACCCCCCACCCATTAACCCCTACAGCATTTATCCACCCCCCACCCAATAACCCCTGCCACCTTTATCCATCCCCCAAGACCCCTTCAGCATTTATCTCCTCCAAGACCCCTGCAGCATTTATCCCCCCCCAAGACCCCTGCAGTATTTATCTCCCCCCCAAGACCCCTGCAGCATTTATCTCCTCCAAGACCCCTGCAGCATTTATCTCCCCCCCAAGACCCCTGCAGTATTTATCTCCCCCCAAGACCCCTGCAGCATTTATCCCCCCCACCCCAAGACCCCTGCAGCATTAATTCCCCCCAACCCAAGATCCCTGCATCATTTATCCACCCCCCACCCAATAACCCCTGCAGCATTTATTCACCCCCCACCCAATAACCCCTGCAGCATTTATCCACCCACACCCAATAACCCCTGCAGCCGTTAGCCACCCCCACCCAATAACCCCTGCAGCATTTATCCACCCCCCCACCCAATAACCCCTGCAGCATTTATCCACCCCCCCACCCAATAACCCCTGCAGCATTTATCTACCCCCCCAACCCAATAACCACTGCAGCATTTATCCCCCCCCACCCAATAACCCCTACAGCATTTATCCACCCCCCCACCCAATAACCCCTACGGCATTTATCCACCCCCCCAATAACCCCTGCAGCATTTATCCACCCCCCCACCCAATAACCCCTGCAGCATTTATCCACCCCCCCATCCAATAACCCCTGCAGCATTTATCCACCCCCCCACCCAATAACGCCTGCAGCATTTATCCCCCCTCCCCCCTAATAACCCCTGCAGCATTCATCTCCCACCTCCCCCCCACCGCGGATGGCCCGGCCCCGCACACTTACCTGTCCTAACACTGCTTTTCTGTGCCAGGTCCTGAGCTGCTCCACTGCTCTGGCCTCTTCTAGTCTGGCCTGGCCAGAGCAGATGATGCAGGCAGTGCTAATCGTGCCGCCTGCATCATAGGGGAAGCGCTGGCCAGGCAGGGAGCAAAGTGTTCCCTCGCTCCGGCGGCGCTCAGTTATTCATTTGTCTCAATGAATATCAATCATATCAATGTCGGGACAGTGGATGCCGCAATCCGGATGTGGACCGCGGTCCGCCAGTTGAGTACCCCTGATTTAGAGCATTGGTGCAGTGCCGGAGGCTTGTGACTTGACTTACACGCCCCGCTCAAGATGTCACGGCCACACCACCTCAATGCAAGTCTACTTGCATTGAGGGGACGTGGCCGTATGTCACGAGTGGGGCATGACCGTGCGTCACAAGCCTCCTCCCCGCATCGCCAGTCATCCAGCATGGAGCGAAAGTACACTGGATGTCTGGGGTGCCACAGCCGAGATCGCGGGGGTCCCCAGCGGTGGGACCCCCAGCAATCAGACATCTTATCCCCTATCCTTTGGATAGGGGATACAATGTCTAGGGGCAGAATACCCCTTTAATATATGGCTTACCTTTCATTGTAACCTTTCCAGTGATGATAATGAGAAACTTGCGAGAGAGAAGTGACCTCTACAGAACCACAATTAGCCTATTATGAGTGCTGATGTAACATAATATCTGCAATATTTTAGAAATTTCTTTTAGTATAGCTGGTATTATGGTATATTAAACCAAACATTACTTATAATATGATTAGCATAAAAATATATTTCAATTACATATTCCTTTATAAGGAAAAATGTCAATGAATAAACCTGCAGTAAAAATAACAATGTGACTTCAAAAGTAGGTGTAAAATGAGAAGTTACTGAACTGGTTTCTTCATCTCTTGTTATTGAGTACCACAGTACTGTTCTAATACACTTTGTCATAGTGATATAACAATTTACATTTTTTTATACAATGTATTTCCCTTTGTAGCTCTACATTCTGGTTTAACATAAAATTACACCATTTAAAACAGTTAGTTTGTTTCTTGCTGAGAAAATTATATGGCTTGGTAACTCAAGGCCTTATGGCGCCAGCTGTATTTATTGCCGTACGCCATCATTCATGCTTGCTGGGACTTAGAGAGTGGTGAATCTAGACAGATAGAAAGTCACATACACTCCAGGACTGAGTGACACATTCTTTGAGCTGTCTTTAAAGACTTTGACTTCATCACCAACGTTTCCCATTCACATGCTGTGTCACAGAAACTTGAAATGGCTCTGCAGGAGACAATTAAATGTTAGGTTAGGACGCTGTTAAATTATACAGCTTGGAAGAATTAATGCGACATATTCTACAGTTACGGCTCAATGTAAATATGCAAGTTATGTGAATCATGACTAAATACGAACTCAATAATGATAAGAGTGAAGCACAACACAATCTGTCAAACCTCAGCTGAAAATTAAACAGTTTTCGTGCTACATTTTGTGTGGACCATAAATATAGTGCACTGATCCTCTGACATGTTGGATTACATTAAAACAAATATAAGACAGTAGAACAAATGGATTCTACAACCGAAGTGCCATAAAAAGGCATGATATTTTGTGCTAGAGGAATGATATATTGTATCACTTTCATGGTTTGTAACAACATTGATAAAAAATATACACTTGGAAGATAAAGTTGTACTGAAAGTGTGCTAAGTTAGTTGCTAAGATTCCTTTGACACCTTCCTTGAATGATTTATTTTCTGTGTATGCTACATATTCTAAATGTTTTAAACATCCGAGTCACCATTATATGTAAAGTAGCATAAAGTATATATGTAATTACAACCAAACACAAAGAATATGGAGTCAGGAGACACTTCCTAAAATCCAAAAGTTTGAGATTAATCTGAATTTAAAAAAACAGACAAGAAAAAATACGTATACAAAGTTGCTTAATGTAATTGTATATAAAAGGGATTGTCCGACGGACCTACACCTGTTCTTATGGCCTATCCGGTAAATAGCATCTCACTGGAGGGTTCAACTGCATTATGTTATAAAGCAGTCCATGTAATATTGGATTATCCCTCTCCTACAGCGTTCAATCCAGGGTCCTACCTTGGTCTAGCAACTTTTATTCTTTAAAGCTATCATGTGATTCATTCTGACCTATCCGAGAGCAGGATATGATATGAAAGAGCTGCTGTCCTACATTTAGAAGCAATTCAAGCACATATTCCGTTCTGTAAAGAAGAATTATTTAATATATTATGAAATATGAGAGAAAAGAGAATTGACATTTTGAAGATATAATTGTATCAGCCATACAGTAAATTATTGTCTACGGTCTAGTCTTGGTCCTGAATGATAAAACAAAATGCTGGCATATCAGCAAATGGCATCTGAGATACTGTCCTTATTGTAAAGGAAAATATTCAAACCTAAAATGTTTATTCAAACAAATCCAACCCATGGCAAGCCATGTCCATATATACTGTATCTATCATGGGCAACACATATGTGGTGGCGGAATTGGGATAAAGCCTTGTGGGGGTGTAGGGTAGTTAGGGTGTTGCTGTTCAGGATAGTTAAGGGCGCTGTTAACCCTTGTCACTCGTGACGCCAGGGGGAGGATTAAATGCTGTATTCTTGATAGGCCTATTGCCACCCTCCCCAAGAGCAATAGGTGATGCAGAAATAAAGGATTGTCCACAAACACTGTTAACTGAAAATTTGCAGGAACTTTTACTGAAGAATTTCTGTACATGCAGCAATAGTAACAGTCCAGATAACAGAGTCTCTATGCATATAGCTTGCGCAGCGATTGACAGTTGGTTGGGATAAGATAAGATATTTAGCTTCTTAGGAATTGTATAGCAGAGATCCGCAGGATTTAAGGGTGCGTTTAGGTCCAGTGATCTTGCAATGAGTAGCGGGGAATTGCTTAGGATATCCGCTATGTTAGAGGCCGAGGCCGAAAGGCTTTGGCCTAGTAAATCGTCTTGTAAGCTGCGGAGTTCCTACCTCTTCCAGAGTCAGCAACCCAAGAGAGGGATCAAGATGGCGCAGGTCCCTTATATGGGCAGGGGCTGGCCGTTTTGGATTGGTCCATAACAACTGTCACTCACCGTTACAGTGCACACGTCACGGGAACCTTCAAAGGTCCTGTAGCAAAACCATAGAGTTCTAATCTAATCACATGACCCACAGGTCCTGCTACGCTCGAAAAGGTAGGCAATTAAATATATACACATATATATACTTATTTTTATAAGAACTTCTATATAGTCATAGACTAACTGAGGGGTGACAAGGGGATAACTACAGAAGAGGGACCCCAACGTCCTAGGGACTCTGACTATGGGGACCTCCATAAAGGTAACGTATAAAATACGGTACCGGGACACCAAAAACCCCCTTACTTAAAATAAGTCGACCCCGACGCCTGTCGCCTAAGGCAGAGGAACTAGGACTAGAACAGGATTATATATATTTGTACATCCTGACAAAACCTAAGTAAACATTGAACATATTCACATTATCTGGATACTCCTACTAGTATCTTGACTAGACAATAGAAATCTATCTAAACATTTTGAAGCTATCTAGACATTGATGAAGCTATCTAACCTTTAGTTTCTAGCTCCTTAGACATTTATTATAGCTCTCTATAACATTTATGAGGCTAACTAGACATTTATATACATCTTTCTATATCCTTTAGTCTCAAACTGTCTAAACATTTTGAAATCTCACCACATTTTTCTTTTTTGCCACAATGAGTCACCTGTTAGCACACAGAAGGGTATATTGGCTTGCCCGAGGCTGTCTACCAATAAGGATGGCTACTAGGGTCTATCGGCTACACGCTACTTACCCCTAGAACACAACAGTATAACCTACCTAGGTTACCTTTAGAAATACGTGTTTAATTCTAAGCTTGCAAGAGCACCTACTGGCCAGGTAGAGCATCTCACACACGTAATACAGAGGAAAGAAACATGAGTGTACCTAACAGTGGCAGGAATTGGGTATCAATAGGCTACAATTCCTAAGTGTTTCTTGAATGTGAGATATATATTTTTTTTGTGTATGTACTGAGAAGACTGAGGTAGTACATTTAACTGAGTAGTTTAGTGTACTGAAAAGATATAGGTAGTACATTGAAGTGAGTTATCAAAGGTAACATGTGTGCAGGTACTGAATGTGAGTCTTGGTACCTTAAGGGCAGTTTACCCTGTGTAGTCCTTTGAGACTGTCGCAACATCACTCGATGATTCTGCAAGAACTTCAGGCCCCGAGGGACCAGCTAGAGGGCTGGAAACAGGAGCAACATCTTCGGTTGGACTGGGAGATTCTCTGAAGTCAGGTGGAGAAGGTGCAACAAGACTTGGAGCGGTCACAGAAGCAGGACTGATGCTTGGCGTAACGACCAATGATGGCTGACAGGGAGAAGCAGTTGTCGGCAGCTGGCTGGGTGGAACGGCTACTGGCAGCTGACTGGGTGGAGCAACCAGTGGTGGCTGGCTGGGTGGAGCTGGAAACAGTATACCCCAATACATGGTAGGCTGATGAGAACAAAGGAACGTCCATCGTGGGATGAATTCCCTCTCCCAGCACATATTCTCTCCCAGGCCTTGCTGGGGGTGGAGTAGGAGGAGTAGGTGGAGGTGGACCAGGCACATCTTCTTTCAGGCAGACTTTTATTCTGTTTCTGTGGACCACCTGCGGCTCGAACCCTTCTTTCTGTACCTCATATATGTCCGTTTCCGGGTAAGGGATCGCAGTAATGGTATAGGGCTCCGTTTCCCACAATGAGTCCAATTTATGGGTTCTAGGGAATTTTCTGAGCCACACCTTATCTCCAAGCTGTAAGGGCTGAGCTGAAGCATGCCAATTATAATCTATCTGCTGTCGTCCATGGACTTCGCCCATTTTCTTCTCAACAGTGCTTTTGGCCTCCTCTATCCTCCGTTGATGCTCCAACACCCAACCGTGAGAAACTCGAGGGGAATTGTTGAAAGGAGCCTGCAGCCCGAAGGTCCGATCCTTTGGCAATTGACCATGTCGGCCCATCATCAGGAAAAAGGGCGTGTACCCTGTAGAACAGTGGACTGTGTTATTGTAAATCTCGAGGAGCTCAGGCAACAACCGGTGCCACTCTTCGAGCTTTGAAACAGAGGCAGCTCTGAGCATTTGGATGAACACTTGATTGATCCTCTCGCAGAGTTCATTCCCCTGGGAATGGTAGGCCGTTGTCCGGAGCTTCTTGCAGTCATGCAACTGGCAAAGTTCTTGGAACAACTGGGCTTCAAAGGTGGTTCCCCGATCCATGAGGACCGATTCGGGACACCCCAGAGGTTGGATCCAATGAAGATAGAAGAGCTGGGCAGCCGTCTTGGCGGTAAGGTCCTTGACAGGGACCACGACCACCCACTTAGAGTAATGGTCCACCATGGTCAGGGCATGGCAGTAGCCAGACCGAGTGGGGGCCAACTTCACATGATCCAAGGCAACAATCTGATTTGGTCTTTCCGTACAGATGGAATGTAAAGGGGCCCTTGCGTCCCTCCGGGGACTCTTGATAACATTGCACACGGAGCATTCAGCGCACCATTTCTCGATGTCTCCCCGCATCCCTATCCAGTAAAATCTTCTTCTGATGGTGGCTTCAGTCTTATGGACCCCGAAATGCCCGGATTGGTCATGATAGGCATTCAGGACCATGGCTGCATCTCTTCTAGGGACCACGATCTGATGTATACTATCCCCGGAAACTGGGTCCAGGGAATTTCGGTATACCAACCCCTTGTGCATGATCAGGCGATTCCTCTGTCGCCACAGCCGTTTCAATTCAAGGTCCCCTTGTGTCTTGTGAAGCAGAGTGAGCACTTTCTTGTGGAGGCAATAGTCCAAGTGTTTCTATTTTGTTTGATCACAATTTATTTCCCCTGAGTGATCCCAAACTGTTTATTTTTTCTTAACTTTCTTCCTCAAATTTGATTGCTCCCCACCCTTTTTCATACCTGATTGCACTCCTCTGCCAATTTTCTGGCTTACCCTAGCAATATATATTAGAGGGTATAGGTCTGTTAGACCTTAGGTCTGGAGACACTGAAATATGCCATCTAAAACTGCCATCTAAAGTGCTTCTTAAGTGTAACATCAAGAATTATACCAGAATTGAACCAGAAGGGAACAAAAGGGACTAACTCAACATTATAACTAGAAAAGTAAGTCACTCTTTTTCAGAAAAAAACAAACAAACATGCACTCACTTATTACTTACATCATTGTGATACATTTTCTCTTATACCCCACCTATTTCTCCGGTGGACTCCATATACATCTGCCCATGCCTCCTTCCCTCACCTATGTATTGCTCTCATGCACTGCTCACCATCATAAACCACCCAAGGTCACCTCATTCCATGGTACAGCACAGAAATCGCTCCATCACTTCACCCAGCCATCTACTCTCCCTCTTCTTTCTTCTGCTTTTAGCTGCTGGGGACATTGCTCCTAACCCTGGCTCACCTTTCACTAATATTTGCTCTACTTGCTCTACCTGCCTCTTGCAGAACCACTACAAACTTTAACTGTGCTCTTCGAAACTCTCGATCTGTGTGCAATAAGCTCACCCAGATTCATGATTTATTTCTCACTAATTCTCTTAATCTGCTGGCTCTCACAGAAACATGGATACAACCTTCTGACACTGCTTCTCTCGCTGCTTTATCTTATGGTGACCTTCCCTTTTCCCATACCCCTAGATCTGACAGCAGGCATGGTGGAGGAGTTGGGGTGCTTCTAGCCCCACAATGCACTTTTCAAGTCATCCCCCCATTACCCTCACTCACATTTCCCTCTTTTGAGGTCCACACCCTCAGGCTCTTCTGCCCATTGTCTCTCAGAGTGGCGGTCATCTATCATCCTCCTGGTTCTCCCCAAATGTTCCTTGATCATTTTGCCACCTGGCTCCCTCACTCTCAGAAACACCTACACTCATCATAGGTGATTTTAATATCCCCATTGATTCCCCATTGAATCTCCTCTTCTGCCTCTCGGCTTCTGTCTCTAACCTCCTCCTTTGCCCTTTCACAGCTTACTGACTCTCCCACACACAAGGATGGGAATACACTGGACTTGATCTTCTCCAGACTTTGCTCTGTCTCTAAATTCACTAATTCTCCCTTTGAGCTCTCTGACCACAACCTTCTCTCTTTCTCTATCAGTAACTCCTATCCTCTTCCAGACACTCCAACCTTGTACACTTACAGAAACCTGCGTAACATAAACACCAGTCAATTTATAGACATTCTACAATCTTC
Organism: Hyla sarda; assembly: GCF_029499605.1. Lineage (NCBI taxonomy): Eukaryota > Metazoa > Chordata > Amphibia > Anura > Hylidae > Hyla > Hyla sarda. The sequence continues at coordinate 121,360,462 of NC_079195.1, forward strand.
ACTATCACCAATCTCTTCTTTCTCCTGCCCTAATCTAGCAGCCAAACATTACCATGACACCCTAAAGTCTACCCTGGATCAAATGGCACCCTCTAAAACACAGACGGCAGCAACCCTGGCACACACTAACAACCCGCTTTCTCAGGCGATGCTCTAGGTGTGCTGAACGTCTGTGGAGGAAAACTAAGACTTCTTCAGACTATCTGCACTATAAATTCATGCTTAAATCCTATTACTCCGCTCTTCACCTCGCCAAACAAACACATTTTACCTCCATCATCTCCTCTCTGTCTAACAACCCAAAACGCCTTTTTGACATGTTCAACTCTCTCCTTCGGCCTAAAGTACAGACCCCAATCACTGATCTCTGTGCTGAAGACTTGGCCAAATACTTCAAAACTAAAATCGATGACTTTCGTGATGAAATCCTCTCCCAGTCCCCTAAAAGTTCTGATCCAATTCCCAGCCACGTCTCCTCTTCATCACTCTCAGTTTTTGAGCCTGTAACGAAGGATGAGGTTTCCAGGCTCCTCTCCTCCGCCCGCCCCACTACCTGCTCTAGTGACCCCATGCCTTCACACCTCATCCAGTCTCTCTCTCTCCTGCTATCAGCTGTTACCTAACTAAAATCTTTAAAGGAGTACTCCGAAGCACAGTTTTTAGGGGGCAAATGAAGCATTAAGCAAAGTTATATTACTTACCTATGTACTTTTGTTTTCAATATTGGCCTCTTCAGGGAGTTATCTTCTTTTTTCTGTTCCACCGGAAGCTGGGTCCTTTGATGACGTTTGACTTTGTTTTCCTCCCGATCCGCCGCCATCTTAGCCAGGTGACTCATCGCTCCCATGAGTCACTGTGGGCTGTGCCAGCCTTCCAGCCCGGAGTCTGTGACGCCCCCATCACTAATTTATTCATCTATGTGCTGAGCTGAGCTGCCATAGGCTCAGCTCAGCAAACGCCTATCGCAGCGCTGACCGCCAATCAGCGTTTACGTCCGGTGCATGCGCAAGGCCCACTATATCAAAAGAATAGGAAAATTACATGGGTCAATCAGCAAGCTTCGTTTCACGCTTGTGTACTAGCTACTCTTATTCACATACCAACACGCAGCGGTTGCTGAAAGCTCATTGGAGCTCGGCGACCATGTGAGGGGGACGCATTTTGTGAGGCGGGGATAGGGAAATAAGTGGGAGAGGAGTGGGTGGGAAATATTATAATTTCGGGAAGGGGCCGAGCAGGGGAGCTACAGGGGGAGGGCAGGAGCTGTCCGGAAATCAGGAACGGGCTTGCTGGGAGAAGTAGTTTTTTACATTGCGGGCAAGGAAGAGAACCCGGAAGTAGCGGAAAATTCGGGCGGCAATAACAGAAGAACGGCTGGGCCATTTTACATGAATGAGGGGTCGTTTAAAAGGTAATTTCATGGGCTACATTGTGGCATGTTTTGGGTGGTGCATCGGAGTACTGCTTTAACCTCTCCCTCTCTTCTGGGGTCTTTCCCTCCTCCTTCAAACACTCTATCATAACCCCACTATTGAAAAAAACATCTCTGGACCCGTCCTGTGCAGCCAACTATCGACCCGTCTCAAATCTCCCCTTTATCTCCAAACTCATGGAACGCTTGGTCTACTCCCGCCTTATCCGCTATCTCTCTGAGAACTCTCTCCTTGACCCCTTACAGTCTGGTTTCCGCTCCCTTCACTCCACAGAAACGGCCCTAACCAAAGTCACTAACGATCTTCTGATGGCCAAATCAAATGGCAATTTCTCTTTACTGATTCTCTTGGACCTGTCTGCGGCTTTTGACACTGTGGATCACCAACTCCTCCTCAGTAGTCTCCGCTCCATCGGACTCAAGGACTCTGCTCTCGCCTGGTTTTCCTCCTATTTCTCTGGCCGCTCCTTTAGCATCTCGTTTTCTGGCTCTACTTCTTCTCCTCTTCCCCTTGCTGTCGAGGTTCCCCAGGGATCGGTCCTGGGTCCTCTACTCTTTTCACTCTACACATCCCCCATTGGAAAAACAATCAGTAGATTTGGTTTCCAGTACCACCTCTATGCTGATGACACCCAACTCTATACCTCTTCCTCCAATATCACCCCTGCACTCCTACAGAATACCAGTGACTGTCTCTCTGCCGTCTCAGACATCATGTCCTCTTTATATCTGAAACTAAATCTTTCTAAAACAGAACTTCTGGTCTTTTCTCCATCAACTGATACTGTACCTAACCCTGACATTTCCATTTCGGTATGTGGTACTACCATAACTCCCGGGCAGCAGGCTCGCTGTCTTGGGGTTATACTTGACTCTGATCTGTCTTTCACTCCCCATATTCAGTCTCTTTCACGTTCTTGTCACCTGCATCTCAAAAACATTTCCAGAATCCGCCCGTTTCTCACTACTGAAACTGCTAAAACTCTCATTATTGCTTTGATTCACTCCCGTCTCGACTACTGTAACTCTTTACTTATAGGCCTTCCTTTCTCCAAACTCTCTCCTCTCCAGTCCATCCTTAATGCCGCAGCCAGACTCATCTTCCTCTCCAGCAGCTACACCGACGCCTCCTCCCTGTGCCAGTCACTACACTGGTTACCAATTCAGTCCAGAATACAGTACAAAATCCTCAGTATCACACACAAAGCTCTCCACAATACTGCACCTCCCTACATCTCCTCTCTCATCTCTGTCTACCATCCTACATGTTCTCTCCGATCTGCTAATGATCTCACACTAATATCTTCTATAATCCGAACTTCTCACTCCCGTCTCCAAGACTTCACTCGTGCTGCACTGGTTCTCTGGAATGCTATGCCTCCAACCCTCAGACTCAACAACAACATCCATAGTTTCAAACGTGGCCTAAAAACACATCTCTTCAGACAGGCCTATAACATTCTCTAATTGGCCTCAACATATCCTCAACATATCCTCACACCTCTTGTTTGAATAGTTATTGTGTAATTTTATGTCTGATAATTGTCTTTGTTTGTACCTCATAATTGTAAGCGCTGCAGAATCTGTACGCGCTATATAAATAAATAAAATAAATAAGAGGTCCCCGATAACCCGGCTTTCGTCCTGATGTGTCTTCCAGGTAGATAAATCTTTGAGAGGCTTTGACTTTGAGAGGTCCAGGTTCATCACCCTCCTGGGCAGTTAGAGCACTCTGGCTCACGAACCTTCGGTAGAAGGGAGGCATCTCCACATCTTCCCACACATCCTCAACAGGAGGTGCTTCCCCCGGAGCCATGTGAGATAGTACATCCGCGTTAACGTTGGTTTTTCCGCTGCGGTACTTGATGTGGAAATCATAGTTGGCCAATCGGGAGGCCCAGCGTTGTTCAAGAGCCCCCAACTTGGCAGTGTTCAAATGGGCCAAGGGATTGTTATCAGTATAGACCGTGAAGGGAGTAGCAGCCAGATAGTCTTTAAACTTCTGCGTAATGGCCCAGACCAAGGCCAGGAGCTCCAGTTTGAAGGAACTGTAGTTGGCATCATTCCTTTCAGCGCCCCGGAGGTGTCGGCTGGTGTAGGCAATTACCCTCTCTTTGCCATCTTGTACATGAGATAAGACTGCTCCCAGACCTCAGAAGCTAGCATCTGTATATAAATGGAACGGCAGGCTGTAGTCAGGATACGCCAAAATAGGGGGTTCCGTGAGGAGGTATTTCAGAGCTCGGAAGGCATTTTCTTCATCTTCGGCCTACTGTATGGGTAACCTCCCATTATAAATCTTCCGGGCAGTGCCTCTCAGTAACTCGGTCAAGGGTCCAGCAATTTGGGCAAAGTGGGGGATGAAGCGTCGGTAATAACCAGCAAATCCCAGGAAACTTCAGACGTCTCGCACTGTCTTGGGTGTAGGCCACTCTCTCACAGCACTTACTTTATCCGGATCAGGCTGGACTCCTTGGGCACTGACGACATGTCCCAGGCAGTGTACCTGTGGCTTCAACAAGTGACACTTGAGTCCATGCTGGATGAGGACTTGAAAAACTTCTTTCAGGTGGTCCAGGTGTTCCTGATACGTCCGTGAATAGACAATGGCATCATCTAAATACAACAGAACACTCTGGAAGTTGAGATGTCCTAAACTTCGCTCCATTAAGCGTTGGAAAGTAGCTGGTGCATTTCACAGTCCAAAGGGCATGCTTTTGAACTCAAAGAGTCCCATGGGGGTCACAAATGCTGTCTTCTCTCTATCCTCCTCCGCCATTGGTACCTGCCAGTAACCACTTGTCAAGTCCAGTGTGGAAAAGTAGGTGGCGGACCCCAGTGCAGTCAAGGATTCTTCAATACGAGGGAGAGGATAGGCATCCTTGTGAGTTATGTCGTTCAATTTCCGGTAGTCTACACAAAAACGGATAGTCCCATCCTTTTTCTTCACAGGGACCAAATGTGCTGCCCAAGGACTCTGGCTTTCTTGGATAACATCGGCCTCCTTCATTTCCACGAGCATCTTCTTTATGGTCTGATACATTCCAGGAGCCACGGGGTGATGCCTCTCCTTAATGGGTGGACTGTCCCAGGTGAGAATCCGATGTTTGATCATCGTGGTCCTGCCAAAGTCTGTGGGGAACTTGCTGAAAGCTTCTTGATATTGTTTAGCTACCTGGATAACTCATTCCACCTGTTCCCTGGGGGTGTCTTCATCCCCTATTTGTAGTTGGACCCACCAAGGTTCCGCTGGATTCTGATCAGGTCCTCGTTGGGCCACTTGTGACTTCGAGACCACATCTCTCGCGTTTAAATGGTGCAGTTTAGCCACAGGGGTGTATTTGGGTAGCCGGACGGCAACTTCAGAGATTAATGAGTCTTACTGGAACTTTCCCATTACGTACTGTTACCAGGCTTCTAGCTGCTCGCACCAAGGGACAATCTTCCAGCATGATGGGCTCCAAGAGTGCATGGTAATCTTGAATTTTCACCCCAGGTCGGGCATGACACCAAATAACTTTCTCCGTTTGTGGCTGCAGAGTAACAGCACGTATGTCTTGGATCCTGACTCGACAGATTTCTCCTTGATGGTTCCCAAACTTCTGTTCTGCTTGGAGTATTCTGAGGTGGTGTTGCGCAGCTCACCGGCCTGTAGGTGATAAGTGAGGGAGAGATGCATGCAGTGAACAGACAATATAATCAAAACAGTGCCTCATGATGTTCATCCCTAAGATGAAGTCAGCTGCTCCTTCATCCCTAACACTGGTGACAATCACACCCTGCCTTTCTAACACATGCTCTCCCACCTTCACCGTGGGCTCCCAGTAGCCATGCCTGGGTACTGGTTTCCCATTCCCTGCAATTACTCTAAACTCCGCTTCCTTAGGCTCACACAACCTTTCTGGACCCCAATACTGATAGAAAACTCCCTGCAGAATAGTGGACACCTGAGACCCTGTATCTATCAGAGCTTGCAACCGGATACCTTCGACTATCACCTGTACATAAGGGCAAGGAGCAACATACATAGACAGTCCTTTCTTGTCACCGGTTGGTTCTGGACCTTCAGCAGCTACTCCTGGGGTGCGGTCCTCGACCCCAGGGGACGCCCGTTTGAAGCCCAGCATTGGCTCTTCCAGTGTCCAGTCTTGTTACAATAACTACAAACAGGTCTCGGACTTCCAGGCGGTCTCAAAGGAGGGGTATCCGGTGGATCAGCATGACGAGGGTCAGGTTTCTTAGGTGGGAGTGTTGCAGATCTAGGGGGATGGGGCCGGACTGCCATTTCTTTAAAGGCCTTGGCTAACTGTTCAATGTCCTGCTTAATGTCTTGTAGAAAAGCTGTCAAAGGGCTAGAAGAAGGTGTTGAAAGTGCAGGCTGAGAAGGAACAGGTGACTGGGGTAAGGCCCCGGGGATTCTGTAGCGGGGGCACTATCCTCTTCGATCACTTTAACCGCTAGTCTCTTAAAAGCTGGGAAGGCCATGTCGGGATTTTGCACCGCTAGCATCCTGAGTTGGGCTTTGTCCCATTTATTCAATGCTCCCTCTATAAAACGGTCCATCAGCACTCTGTTACCCTGATCGGGCGTGATGCCATCCAGCTTCTGCACCGCCTCTAATGCGCTCTGTAAAGCTACTGCATATGCTCTGAGAGTCTCACCTGGTTTCTGACGTCACTCATATAGCCTGAGGCGTACTTCAGAGGGGAAATGATATTCGAACACCTGAGAGAGTCCTTCAAAAATCTGCCCCACTATGGCTTTGTCAGCTGCTGGCCAGGTGCGAAGTTCCTCCAAGGCAGGTCCCTGGAGCTGTCCCAGAAGCAATTGTATCTGTACATGAGGAGGTAATGCATAGAATCCGAAGAGACTGTAAAACTTTTCTTTAAAGTCTCTCAATGTGAAAGGGTCACCGTTGTAGGTGGGAAGCACAGGATTCCCCAAGAAGACAGGTGCAGCAACAGGGGCTCCCAATATATAGGGAGAAACTGGAGGTGGACTTGCTGGATCCTGCTCTGCCTGTGACGAAGGTCTTGCTGGAATCACAGGGAGAGCACGTCTTTGTGAGGTAGAAAGCATTGGTGAAGGCGGCAGCACCCTTCTGACCAGTGGTGGAGACCCCATTGGGGGAGTCACTGGAGTATCGCCCTCCTGTTGCTCAGGTGGGGACAATGGCGCTGCAGGCTCTGACATTTTTGTGTTGGATGTGCTGGCCCTTTAAATAAATCTTGGATTCCTAGGTCCCAAGGAGATGCGCAGTTGTTCTCTAATCTGGAACTTGAGAACGTAGATTTCAAATTTCATAGCGGTGACTTGAAACTCAATAGCCTTCAGTTGAAATTTGAGTGTGTTGATCGGCAGCTGAAGTGACTCTATATAGGACTTCAATTTGGCAATCTAGTGTCTCAGAGTCCCGTACTGTTCCGGCTCTTTACAACTTCCAACCAGCTGTCGCACTCTGCGCCTTTTTCCACGCTGAACTATCTCTCTTTTTTGGTCTCCGGCCCAACAAAATGGCCGCCGCGGCCCCAAGGGCTTCAGTGGGCGGGATCTCTGGATCAAGTGCGCAGAAAGGTCCCGCGCTGATTTCAACTCTTTCTCTTACAACTTGTAACTTCGCTGTACTCTTTGCCTCCCCCCTTACTTTACATGCGCACTTTCTCCACACAGCACCGTGCGCGCAACCCCTTACTCCAGAGTAGAAATCACAGTACATGAATAAAGTCTGTTACTTCCTGGGGGGAGTACAACTTCACTAGTGGCAACAGCAGTAGGCACACACCTGAATCCTGTTCGTGCAACGCCAAAAAAGGCTTGTGGTGGCGAAATTGGGATAAAGCCTTGTGGGGGTGTAGGGTAGTTAGGGTATTGCTGTTCAGGATAGTTGAGGGCGCTGTTAAACTTGTCACTCGTGACGCCAGGGTGAGGGTTAAATGCTGTATTCTTGATAGGCATATTGCCACCCTTCCCAAGAGCAATAGGTGATGCAGAAATAAAGGATTGTCCACAACCACTGATAACTGAAAACTTGCAGGAACTTTTACTGAAGAATTTCTGTACATGCAGCAATAGTAACAGTCCAGATATCAGAGTCTCTATGCATATAGCTTGAGCAGCGATTGACAGTTGGTTGGGATCAGATAAGCTCAATTTAGCTTCTTAGGGATTGTATAGCAGAGATCCACTGGATTTAAGGGTGCGTTTAGGTCCAGCGATCTTGCGATGAGTAGCGGGGAATTGCTTAGTCTATCCGCTATGTTAGAGGCCGAGGCCGCAAGGGATCAAGATGGCGCAGGTCCCTTATATGGGCAGGGGAGGGCCGTTTTGGATTGGTCCATAACAACTGCCACTCACCGTAACAGTGCATTGTGGGTGAACATTTCACGGGAACCTTCAAAGGTCCTGTAGCAAAACCATAGAGGTCTAATCTAATCACATGACCCACAGGTCCTGCTACGCTCGAAGAGGTAGGCAATTAAATATATATACATATCTATACTTCTTTTTATAAGAACTTCCATATAGTCATAGACTAACTGAGGGGTGACAAGGGGAAAACTACAGAAGAGGGACCCCAACGTCCTAGGGACTCTGACTATGGGGACCTCCATAAAGGTAACGTATAAAATACGGTACCGGGACACCACACATATGTAGCACATATCGGGCATAAGTGGTTTGTGTGTTTTCTGTATCCAGTGTGTGAAAGCAATGTCCATCATGTTGGTGGTAACTGTATATTAATATATTGATAATATATTACTCCTTTGTTTCTTTTGTTGGCATTGAAAAAAAAAGGTGCAAATGTATCTCTTATACTGTCAGTATTTTCCCCTCGTGTGAAGCTAGCCATACTTGACAACGATTTGTTTTGGGTGCATTCACACCATGTTTTTTTTTTTTTTTTTTAAGGAAAAAAAGTATATGTATTTTCATCTGGTTGTGAACTCTCTCTGTTTATGCCGTCTGCTCACACTTTTGGGATTGCTGGTGGGCAGGCTGGGATCAGAAGCAGGTCAGAAGTGACGTAACCATTGCTTCTAAAGCAAAGCTGGTGGTTGGGAGCTTAATGAACCAGCTGTCAACAAAAGGGAAAGATATCTACAAAACCAGGCAAGTTAGCTGAATGAAGCCATTTGCAAACATGTTTATGCTGCCATGATCCATACATAGAGACATGATTGAGGAGATGAGAAAAAAAAAAAAAAAAACGGATTGTACTATTTTTTTTGGCATTATTGATTAAGTTTTGCATACAGCAAAATTAAACTTACTGTAATGGAAACTGAAACAGAGACAAAAACATGGCATGACTCCTTTCTGGCATTTCAAACCATATAAAAGTTTATCTGATTCCAATGGCCAAGATTAAAGGGGTTATCCACCATAAGGTGATTTTAGTACCTACCTGCCAGAGAGTGATGGACATGCTTAGGAAGGATCTGTGCTTGTCTTGGAGCTAAATGTCTGTGTTCTGAGTCAACCATAATGCTGTGGCTATCTTTTTGTGAAATGGCTAATTCCTGTTGGAGTTCCCTCCCTCCAACTACAAGTCCCATGATTCCTTGTTTGTAAGTGTGAGGTCACTTTGCTCCCACCCACACATCAGCCACCTCACCCATTGAAACACACCTGTGATCCCTTCCATGCAATAGACCAGCATTTTCTAACTGGGGGCCTTAACCTCTTAAGGACCCATGACGTAAATGTACGTCCTGAGTCCGCTCCCGTTCTATAATGCGGGGCCGGGACCCGTGGCTAATAGCGCGCGGCACTGATCGCGGTGCCGCGGGCTATTAACCCTTTAGTCTAAATTGAAAGTAAATTGTTGCCGGTTAGGGGGCTGTTCGGGATGTCCGTGGCGAAATCATGTAAGACAGCAGGAGGGTCCATTACCTTGCCTCCTGCTGTCCGATCGCTGAATGACTGCTCAGTGCCTGAGATTCAGGCATGAGCAGTCAAGCGGCAGAATCATTGATCAATGGTTTCCTATGAGAAACCATTGATCAATGTAAAAGATCAGTGTGTGCAGTGTTATAGCCACCTATGGGGGCTATAACATTGCAAAAGAAAAGTGAAAAAAAAAGTGAATAAAGATCTTTTTTTTTAAATGGGAAAAGCGAGGTGATTCAAACTTTTATTAGGGAAGGGGTTACCCTAATAAAAGTTTGCATTACCCCCCTTTTCCCATTTAAAAAACAATCAGTGTAAATAAAAATAAAAATAAACATATGTGGTATCACTGCGTGCGGAAATGTCCAAATTATAAAAATATATTGTTAATTAAACTGCACGGTTTAAGCCACGCAAAAAAATTCCAAAGTCCAAAAGTGTATTTTTGTCACTTTTTATATCATGAAGAAATGAGTCCTATCAATACAAAAATGGTACCGCTAAAAACTTCAGATCACGGCGCAAAAAATTAGACCCCATGCCACCCCATACGCGGAAAAATAAAAAAGCTATAGGGGTCAGAAGATGACAATTTAAAAAATTTACATTTTCCTGCATGTAGTTATTTGGAATGATTTTTTACAGAAGTACGACAAAATCAAACCTATATAAGTAGGGTGTCATTTTAATCATATGGACCTACAGAATAAATATAAGGTGTCATTTTTACCGAAAAATGTACTGTGTAGAAACGGAAGCCCCTAAAACTTACAAAATGATGTTTTTTTTTTCAATTTTGTCTCACAATGATTTATTTTTCTGTTTCACTGTATATCTTTGGGTAAAATGACTGATGTCTTTACAAAGTAGAATTGGTGGTGCAAAAAATAAGCCATCATATGGATTTTTAGGTGCAAAATTAAAAGAGTTATGATTTTTTTAAAAGGAAGGAAGAAAAAACGAAAATGCTAAAATGGAAAAACCCCTGGTCCTTAAGGGGTTAATTAACCCCTTAACGACGCAGGACGTAAATGTACGTCCTGGTTACGTGGTACTTAACGCACCAGGACGTACATTTACGTCCTGAGCATAACCGTGGGCATCGGAGTGATGCCGGCATCATGCGCGGCAGGTCCCGGCTGTGCATCGCAGCCAGGGACCCGCCGGTAATGGCGGACACCCGCGATCCCGCCATTAACCCCTCAGATGCCGTGATCAATACCGATCACGGCATCTGCAGCATCGCGGTCACTTAACAGGATGATCGGATCGCCCGCAGCGCTATAAAGTTAAAAAATAAAGTTAAAAAAAGTTAAAAAACCCCTCCCCCAATAAAAATGTAAATTGTCCCATTTTCCCTATTTTACCCCCAAAAAGTTTTAAAAAATTATTTTATATACATATTTGGTATTGCCGCGTGCGTAAATATCCAAAATATTAAAATAAAATGTAAATAATCCCATACAGTGAACTGCGTGAACGGAAAAAAAAAAAAGTCGAAAATAGCTGCTTTTTTATAACATTTTATTCCCAAAAAAATTAATAAAAAATTTAATAAAAGTTTTGTATAAGCAAATATGGTATTAATAAAAAGTACAGATAATGGCGCAAAAAATGAGCCCTCATACCGCCGCTTATACGGAAAAATGAAAAAGTTATAGGTCTTCAAAATAGGGGGATTTTAAACGTATTAATTTGATTAAAAAGTTTGCGATTTTTTTTAAGCGCAACAGTAATAGAAAAGTGTATAATCATGGGTATCATTTTAATCGTATTGACCCAGAGAATAAAGAACATATTTCATTTTTACCATAAATTGGACGGCGTGAAAACAAAACCTTCCAAAATTAGCAAAATTGCGGTTTTCTTTTTAATTTCCCTACACAAATAGTATTTTTTTGGTTGCGCCATACATTTTATGATAAAGTGAGTGATGGCATTACAACGGACAACTGGTCGCGCAAAAAACAAGCCCTCAAGTCCTTAAGGTCCAAATGGGCTGAGTCCTTAAGGGGTTAAAGAAATACTCCGGTGGAAAACTTTCTTTTTTTTTTTTTTTAAATCAACTGGTGCCAGAAAGTTAAACAGATTTATAAATTACTTTCATAAAAAAATATTAATCCTTTCAGTACTTATTAGCTGTTGAATACTACATAGGAAATTATTTTCTTTTTGGAACACAGTGCTCTCTGTTGACATCATGACCATAGTGCTCTCTGCTGACATCTCTGTTCATTTTAGGGACTGTCCAGAGTAGCATATGTTTGCTATAAGGATTTTCTCCTACTCTGGACAGTTTTTAAAAGGGACAGAGATGTCAGCAGAGAGCACTGGGGTCATGTTGTCAGCAGAGAGCTCTGTGTTCCAAAAAGAAAAAAAAATCCTCTGTAGTATTCAGCAGCTAGCTAATAAGTACTGGAAGGATTAAGATTTTTTAATAGAAGTAATTTATAAATCAGTTTAACTTTCTGGCACCAGTTGATTAAAATGAAAAAAGTTTTCCACCAGAGTACCCCTTTAAGCTGTTGCAAAACTAAAATTTCCTCCAGAATGATCTTCTTCCCATCCAGCAGTCACTCCACCCATTTAAGCAGACAGGATCTTTGAAAAACTGACTAGTGATGTAATTTCTTGAGCCGGACTGCAACCTGGGAAAACCAGAGACGACACTCTTTTTGTATACTGTTATAAAATAACATTGGGTTAAAAATCACTGAAAAATTGGGAGACCACCATCAAAGACAGGTACAGACATTATATCATGAACTACACTAACTTTACAGTCCCTGTAGAAGAGTCCAATAAAAAAAAAAAATTCTGGAATACTGCTTTAATGTTTCTGAGACAAAACAATGGCACAGCCATTTAGTGAATGGTTATTCACCTACCTATAATTTAGTTATTTTTATGCAGCAGATCAGTTACTTATTATGGTATCACCATTTATTAGATTGCTTTTGTTCAAGGCAATTTTGTACAAGACATACTTAGCACATTTCAGCTCAGTAGGTTTATAAAAGTATCATAATACCTCTACTGTTCTCCTTCTGAAATGAAAACCCAGCTAATCCACTGGATGCAACTTTGAGGATAACTTACAAGCATGTTGGCTTCCTGTGGTGTCCTCCTATTCATCAACACAACTCAGTCTGTGGGAGATCTATTGAAAGCCAATAGATCCTTGTTTGGTATATTGTGCAAAAGGTTTAATGCTCATATGGGAGATTTGAAGATGTATAAGGATATTATTTATATCAGGGCTGCTCTGTCCATAAGGCAGGTTGAAGTTCTTGCCTCAGGCATCACTCTGCTAGGACAGCAGGGGGTGGAAGTTTAGCACCCAGCCCCGTATTCCTGCACAGACTTATGCTTTAGTTATTACTAGCTGAGGACCCGGCGTTGCCCGGTTTTTCCTTCCTAATCCTTGTTGGGGAGGAAAATAAACAAAGGAGGAAGCTTTTGACTTCATATCCCATCCTCATATATTGTTGTCATATCCCAACCCCATATCCTGTCCTCATATCCCGACCTCCTATCCCATCATCATATCTCGACCTCATATCCAGTCCTCATATCCCGTCCTCATACCCCGACCTCCTTTCTCAACCTCATATCCCGTCCTCCTATCCCATCCTCCTATCCCGTCCTCATATCCCGTCCTCCTATCCCGTTCTCCTATCTCGACCTCCTGTCCCGACCTCCTATCCCGACCTCCTCTCCCGACCTCCTATCCCAACCTCCTATCCCATCCTCCTATCTCGACCTCCTATCCCGACCTCCTATGCCAACCTCCAATCCGTCCTCCTATCCAATCCATCTATCCCAACCTCCTATCTCGCCTTCCTATCCCGACCTCCTATCCCGTCCTCCTATCCCGTCCTCCTATCTCGACCTCCTATCTAGACCTCATATCCCGTCCTCCTATCCCGACCTCCTATCCCGACCTCCTATCCCAACCTCCTATCCCGTCCTCCTACCTCGACCTCCTATCCCGACCTCCTATCCCGACCTCCTATCCTGTCCTCCTATCCAATCCATCTATCCCAACCTCATATCTCGACCTCCTATCCTGACCTCTTATCCCATCCTCATATCCCACGCTCCTATCTCACCTTCCTATCCCGACCTCCTATCCCGTCCTCCTATACCGTCCTCCTATCCCGTCCTCCTATCTCAACCTCCTATCTAGACCTCATATCCCGTCCTCCTATCCCGTCCCCTTATCCCGACCTCCTATCCTGTCCTCCTATCCAATCCATCTATCCCAACCTCCTATCTCGACCTCCTATCCTGACCTCCTATCCCGTCCTCATATCCCCGCTCCTATCTCGCCTTCCTATCCCGACCTCCTATCCCGTCCTCCTATCCCGTCCTCCTATCCCATCCTCCTATCTCGACCTCCTATCTAGACCTCATATCCCGTCCTCCTATCCCATCCTTCTATCCCGACCTCCTATCCCGACCTCCTATCCCGACCTCCTATCCTGTCCTCCTATCTTGACCTCCTATTTAGACCTCCTATTCCGTCCTCCTATCCCGTCCTCCTATCCCGACCTCCTATCCCGTCCTCCTATCCCGACCTGTAATATGTGTACCAGGTATTGAAATATCTACAGCCGTACGGAAGTTATGTGGAAAAAATACATTTCCCATTGATTTGCATCAAACAAAAACCCTGACCCTCACAAATGGGGGTCGTTAAGGGTTAAATTAACTATCCTATATTTTAAGTGGACATATAAGTAACATGTGACCAAGTATTATCAAAATATCTCCAGCCGTTTGGAAGTTATGCAGTAACATATATTTCCTATTGACTTTAATGGGGCTTTAAACATAATCCCCGCCCCTGGCAAATTGGGGTGATTAAGGGTTAAATCACCTATCCTATGTTTTTTGCTGATATATAAGTAACATGTGTGCCAAGTTTCATGTTAATATCTTTACCCGTTTGGACGTGATGCTGGAACATACACACATACATACATACATACACACACCCACACACACACACACACACACACACGTTGAGTTTTATATATATATATAGATTGTACAAGGCAGTTTTGAAGTGGTGTTTGCCACAAATCACTAGTCCACAAAGGATTTCAGTTTACATATTTATATTGTAAAGTTATATATATATATATATATATATATATATATATTTATAGCAACAGAAGAATACAGCAGCACACTGCTAGCACATAGATATAGATAAAACATGAGTATATAGATACAACATAAACAGCTATACAGCTATGGTGCAATAAATGGAAATATAAAATTTTGAAGTTATGAAATAGTGAGGTACTTAGCTTGCACTTTGGCGGCCAAATAGCTTGGACCGTCCCACCACGGTAAGGTGACCTCATTGGGATGGACCCTAAACTATGAATATGCCTCTGTGTGATCAGTTCAGCAGGCATTGCAGGATCTGAAACATCCAAGACACCTTATATACACCTGATAGAGGTGGGTGGGGTGCAATGCCTGCTGAACTGATCACACAGAGGCATATTCATAGTGTAGGGTCCATCCCAATGAGGTCACCTTACCATGGTGGGACGGTCCAAGCTATTTGGCTGCCAAATTGCAAGCTAAGTACCTCACTATTTCATAACTTCATAATTTTATATTTCCATTTATTGCACCATAGCTGTATAGCTGTTTATGTTGTATCTATATACTCATGTTTTATCTATATCTTTGTGCTAGCAGTCTGCTGCTGTATTCTTCTGTTGCTGTATATTTAGCCCAGCAGCTTGCACCTGTAAGCCAGGTCAATATAACAGTTTGGAATCAATAGTGCTGGCCAACTTATCCTTTGAGATATATATATATGGATCCCTGACCCGGGTCTGGACCTGCGAGCACCATAATACATTTAATATTTTTTTGGATGTGCTGTTTTCCTACAACTTCTATATATATATATATATATATATATATATATATATATATATATATATAGTTTAATAAAAAAAAGATTTTTACAAGTATTAAGCCTGTAAAGGGCTGTATTTGTGTCTGGGGCGTGAGTATCCATCACCTCCTCCACCTCTAGGTGGGGTTATAGAAGATAGGGCGGGGGAGGATGTGTATATAACACCCCCTTATTCCTTAAGGCAGAGTGCATGTGACTTTTTGGAGAAACAGGAAGTTGTTCTCCGGTGAGCGTTTGAAGAAGCAGGAAGTAGTGCTGGTCCAGGTGGGAATGGGGTCATACAGGTGGTAAGAGCCAGTCTCTGGCATTCAGGTGTGCAGCTGGGTGCTGGGGACACATCTGCCTGCCATGCACTCTGTTTTTTTTTTTTTTTGGGGGGCACCAGTATTCTGCGGCAGGCATTTGAATTTCCCGCCAATTTTCACCACTCTGGCGCCTGGCTGTTCTATACAGTGGATTTTCGTGCAGCATTATATGCTCATGTTTTCGATATGGTGCGAAATGTGCACCTGTTGCATACAGTATTACGTACTTATGTTCCCTTTTACAGTATGACACGCTTGTTTTCTTTACAGTATGTCACGATCATGTTTCTATTTAGCATGCCATGCTCATACTGGCTTACAGGATGTCACGCTCATGGTTTCTTTACAGTATGCCATGCTCATGCTTTCTTTACAGTATGTCATGCTCATGCTTTCTTTACAGTATGTCATGCTTTCTTTACAGTATGTCACGCTTATGCTTTTTTTTTACAGTATGTCATGCTCATGCTTTATTTTCAGTATGGCACGCTCATGTTTTTAATACGGCATGTCACTCTTGTAGCTGTGCTGCATGATATGCTCATGTTTCCGTACAGTATGACTTGCACAGGTTCCATACAGTTTGACACGATCATGCTTTTCCGTACAGTGTCACACGTGCACATATTTCTATTCAGTGTGACACCCTCACATTTTCTATACAGTACGCTTATCTGGTCTATGGTAGGTCACATTCATGTTTCTATACCGTATGACAAGCTCGTTTTGGTTGATATGGTAGGACACGCATATGTTCTATACAGTATGATGCTTAGATTCTGTACAATTAACACTGTCATGGGTTTAAATGTAGTGCACGTTATGTTTTCTATGGGATAGAATACATGTATGGTTATACAGGTTAGCACGCTTATATTTCTACACGTATAACATGCGCATAACAATTATTTCATGTACAGTGACCCCCCGACCTACGATGGCCCCGACATATGATCAAATCGACATACGATGGCCTCTCAGAGGCCATCGCATGTCGATGTCAGCATCGACATACGATGCTTTTTTATGTCGGGGCCATCGCATTAAGTGCTATCCGGCAGCGCAAAATGCTTAAGCTGCTGCCGGATAGCAGCTTAATGTTCCTCGTGTGGTGCGTTAAGTATTAATTACCCCTCCACGATGCTCCGTGGTGCCCTCCGGGTCCAGCGCTGGTCTTCCGGTGTCTTCTCGGCCCTCTCCGATGACGTCAATATGCTGCTGCGCAGGTCATCCAATAGGAATGGCGTACGCAGCGGCGTAATGACGTCGCTACGCAGGCCCAGTAAGGCCTTGCGGAAGACAGCAGAGGACCTGAGAAGACAGCGGAGGACCGGAGAAGACAGCGGAGAGCCCAGCGGACGCCTTGGGTCACCATCGGGAGCGGCGGGGACACCATCTCGAGCGGCGGGGACAGGTGAGTACAGCTTCCTATACTTTACATTGCACGAATCCCTCAACATACGATGGATTTGACAAACGATGGCTCGTTTGGAACGAATTACCATCGTATGTTGAGGGACCACTGTGTACGCTCTCTTAGTAGTCATTCCATGCATGAGCTCTCATAAGTCGTCATTCTCACACTCTCCTAACAGTCTTTTCACGTATATGCTCTCAGAGTAGTCATTTCATGTATCCCCTCTCGTAGTGGTTACTTTATGTATTTGCTCGCACAGCAGTCATTTCATGCTTACGCTCTCATAGTAGCCATTCTTACGTTTTCATAGTTGTCACTTCATGTATATGCTCTCACAGCAGTCATTCATGTATACACTCTCATAGTAGTAATATTTACGCTCTCATAATAGTCATTCCATGCATACACTCTTATAGTAGGCATTATTACACTCTCATAGGTGTCACTTTATGTACACGCTCTCATAGCAGTCATTTCATGCACACGCTCTCATAATAGTCATTATTACGCTCTCATAAGATTCATGACATTTATACGCTCTCATAGCAGTCATTCTTACACTCTGATAATAGTCATATATTCAGTATACGACTAGTCAGTATACAATAGTCAGTATACGCTGTCATAATTGTCATTATTAAACTCTCACAAGTAGTAAATTCATGCATACAATAGCATACCAGTCATTTAAGATATATGCTCGCATAGTAGTCATTCTTACACCCTCCTAATAGTCATTTCTTGCAGACACTCTTATATTAGTCATTATTTTGCCAGCATAGTTGTCCCTTCATATGCTTTCATAGCAGTCATTTCATGAATACGCTCGCATAGGAGTTTTTCTTACGCTTTCATAACAGTCATTTCTTGAAGAAAAAAAAAAAATATATGCTCTCATATTAGCTATTCATGTATACGCTCTGTTAGTAGGCACACAACGTATACGCACTTGTAGCATTATATTTCAGGTCTACACTCTCATAGTAGTCACTTCAGGTGTACGCTCTCATAGCAGTCTTTCTTTGCTCTCATAGTTGTCACTCCATGTATACGCTCTCATTATAGGTATTCCTACGCTCTCCTATTCCTATGCTCTCATAGCAGTCATTTCATGTAGACAGTTGCATAGTAGTCATTTCAGGTATATGCTCCCATAACAGTAACTGCATGTATAAGCTTTCATAGTAGTTATTCCATGTACTAAGGATAGAAGTTGTCAAACCAATCTAATTTGTTTTTATGAAGAGGTGAGTAGAAGCCTTGACAGAGGAATGGCTGTGGATATAGTGTTTCTGTATTTTGCTAAAGCATTTTATACTGTCCCTCATAGACATCTGACAGGTAAATTAAGGTCTTTGGGTTTGGAAATTTTCGTTTGTAACTGGATTGAACACTGGCTCATGGATCGTACCCAGAGAGTGGTGATCAATGATTCGTACTCTGATTGGTCCCCGGTAATTAGTGGTGTACCCCAAGGTTCTGTACTGGGACCGTTGTTGTTTAATTTATTTATCAATGATATAGAGGATGAAATTAACAGCTTTGTTTCTATCTTTGCAGATGACACCAAGCTTTGTAGCACGGTACAGTCTATAGAGGAGGTGTATAGGTTACAAGATGACTTGGATAGACTAAGTGTCTGGGCATCCACTTGGCAAATGAGGTTCAATGTGGATAAATGTAAAGTTATGCATCTGGGTACTAATAACCTGCATGCGTCGTATGTCTTAGGGGGGATTAAACTGGCGGAGTCACTGGTAGAGAAGGATCTGGGTGTACTTGTAGATCACAGACTACAGAATAGCATGCAATGTCAGGCTGCTGCTTCCAAAGCCAGCAGGATATTGTCATGTATCAAAAGAGGCATGGACTCGAGGGACAGGGACATAATACTCCCCCCTTTATAAAGCATTGGTACGGCCTCACCTGGAATATGCTGTTCAGTTTTGGTCACCTCTCCATAAAAGGGACACTGTGGAGCTGGAAAGGGTGCAGAGACGCGCAACTAAACTAATATGGGGCATGGAACATCTTAGCTATGAGGAGCGATTAAAGGAGTTACAATTGTTTAGTCTTGAGAAGAGACATTTAAGGGGGGATATGATAAACGTATATAAGTATATTAATGGCCCATACAAAAAATATGGAGAAAAACTGTTCCAGGTTAAACCCCCCCAAAGGACGAGGGGGCACTCCCTCCGTCTGGAGAAGAAAAAGTTTAGTCTCAAGGGGCGACACGCCTTTTTTACCATGAGAACTGTGAACTTATGGAACAGTCTACCTCAGGAACTGGTCACAGCAGGAAAAATTAACAGCTTTAAAACAGGATTAGATACAGTCCAGGAACAAAATAACATTAATGCTTATGAAGAAATATAAAATCCCATCCCTTCCCCAATAATCGCGCCACACCCCTACCCTTCAATTCCCTGGTTGAACTTGATGGACATATGTCTCTTTTTGACCGTACTAACTATGTAACTATGTAACTATATACGCTCTCATAGCAGTCACTGCATGTATACGCTCTCAAAGTAGTCATTTCATGCCTACGCACTCATAGTAGTTACAGCATGGATATGCTCTCATAGCAGTAATTTCATGTATACTAGCTCATAGTAGTCATTCTTACACTCTCATAGTTGTCACTCCATGTAAATGTTCTCATAATAGTCACTTCATGTATACGCTCTCATAGTAGTCAATTCATGTACATGCTCTCAAAGTAATCAACTAAGGTATACACGCTCATAATAGTCAGTCACACACGCTTACAATAGTCATTCACACGCTCTCAAAGCAGTCTTTTCATTAAGTCGACACAAGTGGCATTCCTCACAGTACCTGTCACATTAGGTATACACTCTCATAGTAATCAATTCATGTACATGCTCTCAGAGTAATCAACTAAGGTATACATGCTCATAATAGTCAGTCACACACACTTACAATAGTCGTTCACAAGCTCTCATAGCAGTCTTTTCATTTAGTCAACACAAATGGCATTCCTCACAGTACCTGACATGTTTTCAGGTGAGAGGCGAATTTTCATAATTATTGTTACTGACATGTTTTCAGAGCAATAATACTTTAACATATAGGTGGTTTTATCCCCACAGTACCTGACACTTCTTCAGGTGGGATACAATTTGCTCAGTTATTGTTATTAACACGTCTTCAGAGCAATAATACCTCAACATATAGGTGCTTGTATCCCCACAGTACCCGTTTTTGTTTCAAGTGGGAGTTCAACAGTTATTGTTACTGACACGTTTTTCAGAGCAATAATATCTCAACATATAGGTGGTTCCCCACATTACCTGACACGTCTTCAGGTGGGACGCGATTGGCTCAATTGATATTATTGACACATCTTCAAAGTAATAATATCTCGACAAATTGGTGCTCGTATCCCCACGATACCTGATTCACAGTGAGGTGGGAGTTTAACAGTTATTGTTACTGACACGCCTTCAGAGCAATAATGTCTTAACACTTAGGTGGTTGTAGTCTCATGGTATTTGATGTTTTTAGGTTGGATGCATTTTGGTGGTGTAAGCTTTGGAGGTAAGCTGAAGATTGTTACTTCTGCATATATAACATAGACGCTGTTACCACAGCATAGTTCATGCATTGGTTTCTAGCATGCGTTCTTTGTATACAGCCATGATGCAGACATGCTGGGCATGCCTGTGCTGTGGTATCTTATCTTTATATATAGCTTACTATGGCACTGTCACTATACAGCCGATACTACAGTGAATTAACGATGCATACAGTCATCAACTTATTAGGCTGTTATAGCTTAGTCACGCTTCTCTCATACGTCTGGTCTATGACTTGCATTAGGCTGCCACATTGGCATTGTGTTAGTTTCTTAGGTGTTGGAGTGTCATAATAACCTTGCTCTGCTTCCCAAGTACTCAGGCCAGTCAAGGTTAGGCTTCATGCTAGCAGCATTTGTTTCTCATGTTAATAAATTGTTGGTTCAGGCTGTGGCGTTAGCAGCACTGTGCGGTTATTATGTCTGAGTGGTCAGTACATCACTCAATTTTGCTTAATTGCTGTCATAGTATTCGATGTTATACTTTCCTTCTCTCAGGCCTGCTTACTGTTATTGAAATGCCTTCAGAGCAATAACTTTATGACACATGGGGTAGTTTTCCAAATTATGACAGCCATGTTCGCACACAACACGGAGGTTACTGTTACTGACACATTTCTGTAAGAGTGGGGAGGCGACTGAGGGCATGACTTTATTTATGTAGGTTATGTCTTCATGTAAGATATCTACATGAGTTTCGGATAGCCTACAGGTGATGGTGCGTCACGAGGTCACCATTTGCAAAATCGGCCTGGCTGTCTGGTTATCATTTATTTTGCCTCTTAATAGCAGGGACCTGAGATAGCATTATGTTTATGCCTGGCAAGCATAGAGCAGTTCCCTCCTTGCCGCAATGACAAAGGTAAGTTGGCAAATATATACAGTAACTAGGATGACAGCCTGGATTTGCCTTGATTCAGTGTATTCAGCATGGGCATCACTACCACAGCTTCTCATTACCAGGTAGCAGCTCATGTGTCACCAGTTGGCAGCTGCAATGATGTCTCGCAAAATATAGTTAAGCCAGGGGACATGAGGGTTGAAGTAGCTAGTGTGTGTGGTATAATTACGATAATTTGTCATTGTTATTCTTTCTATTAGGTTGATTTTTGCCCTCTATAGGTGTGCCCTCGAGTGCGGTTTATGGAACACCTCTGACAGCTTTACTACAGTTATGTTATTTCATACAGGTAGGTATGCAATATCAGCCACAAGTACGAGTTTGTAGCCCCGAGTACAGTTATTAAGCCTGTAAAGGGCTGTATCTGTGTGAGGGGTGTGAGCATCCATCACACCCCCCAACACATCTAGGCGGGGTTATAGGAGTTAGGGAGGGGAAGGATGTGTATATAATGTCCCCTTGTTCCTTAGGGCAGAGCACATGTGACTTTTTGGAACCTGCCCATCCCTCCTTTATTTATTCATTTATTTATCCACAGGGTATGCCCTCTATAGGCGTGCCCTCGAGCACGGTTTATGGCACACCTCTGACCGCTTTACTAAAGGGATGTTATTTCATACAGGTAGGTATGCAACGTTGCAGCCACAAGTATGAGTTTGTAGCCTCGAGTACAACTACATTTCTGGTGATTTTTTTGCTTGGCCCTGTCTGGGCTGCCTACTTTCTTTGTGCAGTCTTCTTTTGCAACTAATGCGGAAGGATAGGATATGGGGAGTTTATCAAAATCTGTGCAGAGGAAAAGTTAATCAGTTGCCCATAGCAACCATTTTGATTGTCTCTTTCATTTTTAAAAGGGCCTCTAAAATATAAAAGAGTCAATCTGATTGGTTGCTATGGACAACTGTTTCTTTGCACAAGTTTTGATACATTTTAATAAATGGTCCTTACACACAGTGATTACTGACCAGATTAACCCATTCCTCACTTCACCAATAGCTCTGCTCTACTTCAGGCTATATGACAACTAGAGCCTTTATTTTTTGATTTTGGACTTGGAGCAGAAAACTTATTACATTCTCTCCCTCACTGGATCTATCTGCTTCTATCTCAATGACATATCAAAGTTTTGGAAATGGGGGGGGGGGGGGGGGGGTCGTGGTGGTGGCTTGTACTTTATCATGATCATCATGTGCTTCCAAGATGACACTTCCGTTATCCTTCTGCGGTTAATGGTGTGCTCCTCTTCTGGACTCCCTGTGGTCAATGTGTTCACTGGTCGCAGTGATGTCCGGTCTCGTCCAGTGATTGGCTGAGCGCCAATCACTAGACGAGGTGGGACATTGCTGCAGCAATTGATACGCTGAGCCACAGTATGACATTTTGGCCACATGAAACCCAGAAGAAAAGCACAACGGGGATTGTATCAGAACAATAATGGCATCAAGGGAGCGACAGGAAATTTTGCATCAGGAATTTTGGTTAAAAAAAAAAAAAGAAAACTATTCCACACTCCTTTAACCATCTACATGCTGTAGACCTCTTGTATGTGTAAAATGACAGAGAAAAACTGTATATATTGCAATGCAGTTGCCTAGGCTTCAGCACCTGAAAAACTAAATTTACAGTTCCTGCAAACTTTTTATACTTCAGTCACCCAACTTCTCTCTGGGGAACAGCTGGAAGAGCTGTGTTGGGCCAACTCATACACGTGTATGGATTTTACACAAGATCTAATAAAGATGTGAAGTTTGAATGCAGAGTCCTGGCATCAAAAAACTTTTAATGAATCAATGCCAGGTTCAAAGATGGGCAAACCCTGAAGGCAGACTTGTGAAGAGACCATTCTCTAAAATTAGGATATATTCACAAATGGCATATTTGTCATAAATAAACAAATTTACTTGTAGAATAGCTTTTTGAAATATTTTGTGATGAGTGATAATTTTACTCGTTGTCCAGGGGTTGTCCATACAATAGTAAAATTTTCTCTTGGGCTGTATAAAAATAATAAACATACTATATTCTCCTCTACTAGTCCCCCACAGCTGATTTGCTGATGTTCCCATTCCTTCCAGGTCTCCTCTTTTTCTGAGTTGTTTGCTGTCCTATCCTGACAGGACCTGCCCAGTCTGCCAATAAGTGACTGGAATAGTACACCACTACACCACTATGGCCACTGAAGGGCTGAGCAAGCAGGTCCTGTTAGAATGGAGGGCACACATCTTAGAAGAAGTAGAAACCATGAGAAGACTGGGAGTGTTGGCGCAACAGCTAACATAGTAACATAGTTTGTAAGGTTGAAAAAAGACAAAAGTCCATCGAGTTCAACCTAGAAGCCTTACTGTCTTGATTCAGAGGAAGGCAAAAAACCCTACAAGACTGGTGACAATGGTTCCATGACAGAGGAAAAATTCCTTCCCGACTCCAATATGGTGATCAGAATAAATAGTATAATAATAAATAATAAGAATAAATCTAGTATCCATAACCTGTAATATAATATTTTTTCAGAAAAACATACAGGCCCCCCTTGAACTTGTTTATTGAGTCAGACATTACAACATCATGTGGCAGAGAGTTCCATAGTCTCACTGCTCTTACAGTAAATAATCCCATCTGTGATAGAGAATGCCCCCTTGTCATGGTTACTAGCCTAGGCATAAAAATATCACTAGAAAGATCTCTGCATTGTCTGTAGGGGAACAGAGAAGGAGAGTATACTATGTTTATTCATTTTCTTCAACCCACAGCCCAGAAGCAAATTTAGATTTTACCCAGGCTACTTCTTTAAAGAGTTTGGTACAAACACTGCTCTTCAGTTTTGCTACTTAATAAAGTTATCCACTTACAATATAAAAAAAAGGCATATTTCTACAGCAGATAGAAACGTAATTGACGGGTTGAGCTGTAGAACTTTAACTCATGGGTGAAACTAAATGTGTACAAATTGCATATCCAGTTCATTTATTACAGTTGTAAATTGTTAATATCTTCTAGTCAGCTCAAACAAGCCTTTTCCCATATGTGATCGCTCTGAAAATGTGGCATTTAAATTTAATGTTCCTGAGACTTTTTTACATTTTGAAAATGTAATTTACTTTCGCTGCATTATGGGTAAAAATCACCAGCATTACAAATATGACAGTAAATAAAATATCATTAAATACTAACTGTAGTTTTTTAATGCTGTTTACAATGGTAATAAGAAACTACATTTCCAGAGTGAACATTAATAATAAAGGAAAGTAAGGAATTATTACCGAAAGGATGTTTGTAGCTTTCTTTACTTAAAAGGAATGTGTCATGTCTGTATTTGATTTTAGTTTGGTTAATGAATTTTAAGTAAATAAATGAAAAATAATGTGTTTGGTCTCTTTTTTTGTTAGTTAAATGTTGTACCATTATTTTTCTTAATGTATAAAACCTTCCTTCATTTCTGGATAGTCAATACACAGCAGTGTGTGTGTAGGGGTGTAACATTAAGGAGTGCACAGGTAGCAGTCAAACCGGGGCCCTGGTGCCTAAGAGGGCTCCAAGGCCCATCTGCCCCATAAGAGACTTGCATTATACATGGTACATTTTTGCATTGGGTCCCAGAAGCTTCAAGTTACACTTCTGTATGTTTTAGGTAGGTTAAATGAATAGGAGTTAAGGGACATAAAAATGTCATAGACTTGTAACGTTGTGCTTAAAGAGGTACTCCTGCTCAGCTGAGCGGTACCCATGGCTGTAGAGCCGCTGGCACAGCTTATACAGAGATCGGACTCTTGGCTGTATAATGTCAGGGATCCCTGTCCTGTACAGTATACAGCAGTGCACTATGTAAGGCTATATACTATACAACCGGCAGAGACATAGAACATGTTTTGGGCACAAAGCACCTGAAACATGCCCAGCAGCAGGGCTTTCAAAAAGTTTAGCATGAGGTGCACAGCAGGAGTGCAAACTCCAAAATGACCAAAGCCATTAAAGGGGTACTCCGATGGAAAACTTATTTTTTTAAATCAACTGGTGCCAGAAAGTTAAACAGATTTTTAAATTGCTTCTATTAAAAAATCTTAATCCTTCCTGTACTTAGCTGCTGAATACTACAGTGGAAATTATTTTCCGTTTGAAAGACAGAGCTGTCTGCTGACATCATGAGCACAGTGTTCTCTGCTGACATCTCTGTCCATTTTTAGGAACTGTCCAGGGTAAAAGGAAATCCCCATAGCAAACATATGCTGTTCTGGACAGTTCATAAAATGGACAGAGATGTCAGCAGAGAGCACTGTGCTCGTGATGTCAGCAGACAGTTCTGTGTTTCAAAAAGAAAATAATTTTTGCTGTAGTATTCAGCAGCTAATAAGTACGGGAAGGATTAGGATTTTTTTAATAGAAGTAATTTACAAATCTGTTGAACTTTCTGGCACCAGTTGATAAAAAAAAAAAAGTTTTTCACCGGAGTACCCCTTTAACGACCACGGATGTAAATGTACGTCCTGGTTTGGCGGGACTTCCCGCACCAGGACGTACACATGTCCTGTGTATAACCTCGAGCATCAGAACAGTGCTCGCATCATACACGGCAGGTTCCGGCTGCTAGAAGCAGCCGGGGACCCGCCCGTAATGGTCGACATCTGCGTTCGCGTGGATGTCCGCCATTAACCCCTTAGATGCTTTGATCAGTACAGATCACGGCATCTTCGCCGCCGCAGTCAACTACTGAGGAAAGGGTTATATTATACAACCCTGAAACGCGTCTAGTCGTTTATGCACATCTACTGGCATAGTATTACCCTCGAAGAACTGTGCCCAAACCTCAAGGCCAGTTATCTTTTATGAACTGTACCATTATCAGCGCTCTTACTCTGCTACCTACCCGGTCCAGCAGTTCAGATCCATTCCGGTGTAACCATCCCGGTGCAGCCATCCCGGCTCTGACTACAGCTGACGTCAGACGCCGGCAACACGAGGCGAACTTCCAGCCCTCCAGTATACGGTCCTGTTTACCAACCAGTAAAGCGGTGAGGAATACCAACTCCAGCGCACGCCAGCAGTCCCCGGGCATCATTGCGATCTTCGGCGCCTGCCAGCGCCTCAGCCGTTAGCGACTGCCACCACGCTCAATCAGACAATACTGGACCAGGCTCACGATTGGAAGCGCCCCACAGAGGACTGTGCGCACCACGGACACTCAGCCATTGCGGGAACAACACCCATCGCCTGAGTTACCATTTACAGACCGGTAACAATTTCTAATATTACAGACTGTTTGCTACTGTATCTAAAAGGGACATATCTACCCTAAATACCCAGAAGAGCAACTCTTTAACATATTTGTTTGGTACAGATCTTATTCTGCTATTTTATTATCCTATGCCAGGATTATAGTTTTAACTACTATATGCCTAAATATATTGTTAGGTTGCCTTTTAATATGTATGTTCTTCTCACAAGGGCCCTGTGAGAAGTGCCTAATCTTATTCATATTTTAGAATAAATATTGATTATTATTGAAGCACGATCCACGTATATCTGTTTTCATTTACTCACCTAGAAGGTCCGGGCTGCATTGTGTATTTTTTGGTTTTCCCTTTTCTAGCAATTAAGGTATAGTTGCTTGCCCAGTTTGACCTCGGTGCGTATAAGTTGTGAGCTGCACAAAACTATATAATTTTTTCTTTTTAGATTTATAAGTTACTTCTATTAAAAATTCTTAATCCTTTTAGTACTTATCAGCTGCTGTATACTACAGAGGAAGTTGTTCTTTTCTGTCTGACCACAGACACAGACTTCTATTTAAAAATCGTAACCCTTCCAGTACTTATCAGCTGTTGTATACTACAAAGGAAGTTGTATAGTTATTTTCTGCCTGACCACAGTGCTCTCTGCTGACACCTCTGTCAGTGTCAGGAACTGTCCAAATCCCCATAGCAAACCTCTCCTGCTCTGGACAGTTCCTGACATAGACAGAGGTGGCAGCACTGTGGTCTGGCAGAAAACTGAACAACTTTCTTTGTAGTATACAACAGATAATAAGTACTTGAAGGGTTTAGATTTTTTCATAGAAGTAATTTACAAATCTGTTTAACTTTCTGGATTTGAATTTGGAAAAAAAAATGTTTTTCACCAGGGTACCCCTTTAAGTAGGGAAACTGACAAAAGCATCACCCACACTATCCTGAAAATACAGGTTAATAGTTAGGGTAACACTAGCTGCTCGCTGCTGCTTCGACTGGTCCCCAGGTGTTCTCTGCTGCTTCAACCGGTGAACCGGGTGTTAAGAGCAATGATGAGTGCCGACTCCATACCTATTTGTATAATAGATAGGGTAACTCTGATTCTAACACAGTTTACCTGCTATGGGAATTTATTGTGCTGTTCCTTAGCAATTACTATAAATTCAAATAAGCAAATTTGTCTATTTGAGCAATGGAGCCCGTCTAGATGCAGTGTGAACAATCATTCCGTTGCCCATTCCTGTCTGCTGAACCCACTCTGTTAATAAATATTCATACCTTATTGCTGAATATCTTGGCATGACACTCTAAGTCTGCTCCCACATGACTTCCTGTTTGCCGGCCAGAGCTTCCATGCCGCTAAGTTGCTACACCTAGAAGTTGGGAGCAATGCAGCATCAGTGTACATGGCACCACTTCAAGGGGTAGAGACTAAGCAGTGCATACACTTTGGCTGGCAAACATGAGGTCAAGTCTCAATGCTTAATGTGAAGTGTACAGCAATAAGGGATTAATATTTATTAAGCGTGGGTTGATCGGGTAGGAGAGGGCAGCGGAAACATTGCTCACACTGCATCTAGACCACCTTTATTGCCAAAAAAACCAAAAAAACTTATAACAGTTGCAGTTATAACAGCTGCACAATTTTTTTATAAGCTAAACTGTGTTAGAAGCAAGGTCACCCTCACTGTTAACCTGTATATTTCGGTTGAACAAGGACGCAGGAAACAAACCTCTACACTTTCCTTAAGCACACCGGAGAGGACAATCGCCAATGTGTTTCGGTTATTTAACTCTTAATCATGGCAACCATGGCATGACATGATTAAGGGTTAAATACCTGAAATGAGTAGATTGTGCTCTGCCATTTAATCTGCACAAATAACAATACCTGTTTACCACACTTCCAGATGCTAGATAATCTTTTTATATTTTGTATATTTCAGTATATTTCAGCAAGTGCGGGTTATCCTGTTTGCATTTTAAGGGACATTTTCACGGTGTCAAGTAGGGGTTCAAAGCAGCTTTACATTACTACCTCTTGACTTCGAAACTTCTGATGTAGAGCTAAGCAAGGTTGTCAAAAGTGCTCAGAATTTCCATCCCCCACTTCTTGTCAGTTCCTCTGCATTTGATTGAGAGCCTCGATTTTGATTTTGGTACACAAAGGGGAATGCAATGACATTACCTGGGCGAAGCTTAAAGGAATATTCCAGGATTTTTTTTTTATTTGACTATGCTACAGGGGCTGTAAAGTTATTGTAATTCATAATATAGTGTCTGTACCTGTGTGTGATGTTTTTCTCACAACTCTTCTGTGACTTTCACTCCAATATTTATTTTTAACAGCATACAAAATGACTGTTGTCTCAGATTTTTCCCAGCTTGCAATGCGGTCGAGACCTGACTAACTAGTCAGCTGATGACATCGAGCCTGTCTGCTTCAATGGGTGGAGCGATAGCTTGGCGGGAGAGAGATCAACTGCGACTAATGCATCAGCTGTAGGCACCCTGATTGAAAACCACGGGTCTTTTGATATATGCAGCTCATTTATGTTTCAGTGGGTGGGGTGGCTGATGTGTGGGAGAGAGGAAAATGGAATTGTGGGATTTGTAGTCAAAAAAAGAAAAGTCAAACAGGAAAGTTCACAAAAAGCTAGCCACAATGTTATGGTAATCTCACAACATAGTTGTCAGGGTCCGGGCTGGTGTGCGAGGACACGGGAGTGGATCCTCTGTGTCAGTGAGTCGATGGCGTGGGCCGTACCAGGGGAACAGAATCTAAGGGGTTACTGGTATTCACCAGAGCCCACCACAAAGCGGGATGGACTTGCTGTGGCAGGTAACCCCCAGGTCGTTCCACCCGATAGCGACTCAACCTCACTGACAGCTGAGACAGGCGCGGTACACAAGGACAAGGCAAGGCGAGGTCAGACGTAGCAGAAGGTCAAGGCAGGTGGCAAAGGTTCGTAGTCAGGGGCAACGGCAAAAGTTCTGGATACACAGGCTAAGGAACACACAAAACGCTTTCTCAGTTCACTAGGGCAACAAGATCCGGTGAGGACAGGAAGGGGAAGTGGGTTTTTATGTTATTTGCAGTGATTGGGCCAGGCACCAATTAATGGTGCACTGGCCCTTTAAATTCAAGAGAGCCAGCGCGCGCGTGCCCTAGAGAGCAGGACCGCGCGTGCCGAGAGGACACAGCAGGCAGAGGGACGTAAGTAGAACGGGATGCGGATCTTCGGCGGACTTGTGCTGCCACGCAGATCGCATCCCCGCCGGCATCACTGTAGCAGCACTCCCGGTCAAAGGGACAGACCGGGGAGCTGCAGGAGGGCAAACGCCGTGAGTGCTCCGGGATGGAGGCGGGACCCGGAGCGCTCGGCGTTACAATAGCCATTTAGCCCCAAGATAAACACAGATTCTTCCTAAGCATATCCATTATTGTCTGCCAGGTACGTACTAAAATCACCTTATGGTGGATAACCCCTTTAATTGTACAAAATTTGCACCTTTTCTCGTGGTGTAGCTGCAAGTGTTTTGGAAAAAGTGTTGTAGGGGTTAATTGCAAGATAACAGAGTGTTTTTCGCTGCAAGTTTGAATCAGGGCAGACTCTAAGAGGCAGATTTCTGGTAGCAGAAATCAATAAAGGGGTCTGTGGTGGATTTTTCACAGTGGAAATTCCGGTGTTGAAAATCTGCTGCAGAGAGTCGCCCTGATTCAAACTCGCAGCGGGAAACACACTCCTATCTCGAAATTAAATCCGTCCATATGAAAGTATGACTAAGTATGACATAGTATGACTAAGGCTGTGAACAGCAGCTGAAACACGTCACAACTACCTGTACCTGTACATCTATATATATAAAACTCAACGTGTGTGTGTATGTATGTATGTATGTATGTGTGTATGTTCCAGCATCACGTCCAAAACGCTAAAGATATTAACATGAAACTTGACACACATGTTACTTATATGTCAACAACAAACATAGGATAGGTGATTTAACCCTTACTCACCCCCATTTGCCAGGGGTGGGGTTTATGTTTAAAGTTCCATACAAGTCAATGGGAAATATATGTTACTGCATAACTTCCAAATGGCTGGAGATATTTCGATAATACTTGGTCACATGTTACTTATATGTCCACTTAAAATATTGGATAGTTAATTTAACCCTTAACTACCCCCATTTGTGAGGGTTGGCGTTTGTGTTTAAAGTCCCATGCAAATTAATGGGAAATGTATGTTCCCACATAACTTCCGTACGGCTGGAGATATTTCAATAACTGGTACACATATTACAGGGCGGGAAAGGAGGTCGGGATAGGAGGTCGGGATATGAGGATGGGATAGGAGGTCGGGATAGGAGGACGGCATAGGAGGACGGGATAGGAGGTCGGGATAGGTGGTCGTGATAGGAGGACGGGATAGGAGGTCATGATACCAGGATGGGATAGGAGGTCGAGATAGGAGGACGGGATAGGAGGTTGTGACAGGAGGACGGGATAGGAGGACGAGGTAGGAGGATGGGATAGGAGGTCGGGATAGGAGAATGGGATAGGAGGACGGGATAGGAGGACGGGAAAGAAGGACAGAAAAGGAGGATGGGAAAGGAGGACGGGATAGGAGGACAGGATAGGAGGATGGGATAGATGGAGGGGATAGGAGAACAGGATAGGAGGATGGGATAGGAGGACGGGAAAGGATGACGTGAAAGGAGGACGGGAAAGAAGGTCGAGATAGGAGGACGGGAAAGGAGGTCGAGATATGAGGACGGGAAAGGAGGACGAGATAGGAGGACGGGATAGGAGGTCGGGATATGATGACGGGATAGGAGGTCGGGATATGACAACAATATATGAGGACGGGATATGAAGTCAAAAGCTTCCTCCTTTGTTTATTTTCCTCCCCAACAAGGATTAGGAAGGAAAAAACGGGCAACGCTAGTTATGAATAAAGCATTCTCATAATTTACAGAGACTGCACTGGACCTTCTCTTTTATGCTGTAATTATACGTGGGACTGGTCCATTACTGTCTGTGACGCTTTGGGCTACAAGTGGTGAGCTGAACTTTTCCTTTGCACCGTTATGTACAATGTATTACAATGTATTTTGATGATTACACTATAGTGACCCACTATTGTGAAATGTGAAGTGCTACGTAATTTGATGGCTCAATATAAATGAATCATAATCAAATAAAAAAGAATCAAAAATTACCTATAGAACTTATTAGCTATATAACTTTCTATCTGACAAAGTGACAAGTACATATAAAGGTGCGGCTCACAGTTTGCTTTAAAAATCTTTTCTATAAAAATACATCTTGAAGCCTGCAGAACAGTCAATGAGTTCAGTGAAGTATGACTTCTATAATTGTTCTATTAAAAGAAATATTTCCTGCAGCACTAAGGTACCACGCATAAATTAATCGTCCCCGTTTGACAGCTTTAAACTTGATCTGATAAATATAGGAACTGGCTGTTTGCCTATCAAAAGGAGAAATTAATTTATGTTAATGATCCTCAGAATTCAGCTAATGAAGCTCATTCTTCATTCATCATCATTATTAGTATTAGTGTATCTCTTAAATCAGCTGTTTATTGGCTTGATCTTCTTTGTATAAAAAAAAATCCTAAAATACATCAAGGTTATTTTTCATGGAATGTCAAAATTAAAAATAAAGAATTCTATATGTGGCAATGTGCAAATAAACCTTTTTGTGATGCCAGGGCACAGTTATCCTAAACACTGTCCGAGGTTGAGCCAGCTTCTCCTTGGCCAGGCATGGGGCAATGAATACTCTGATGCAAGGGTTATGGTTAAACTGACTTTACTGAGGCAGGATAGCTGGTAAACTCAGTTACAGCTCAGATTGGTAAAAAAGGGAGGAGCAGGTTAAACCTTGGAAGCTTATCGCCTTGCTGGGACTTGTAGTAGCTTGAATTGTGCTGTATATGACTGACTTGCTGTATGGCAACCTAAGCTGACTTTAGTGACTTGAATGACTGACTTATATGACTGACTTGGATGACTGGTTCAGATCAGTGACTTGGATCCCCAGGACTTTAGTGCTTACCGGTATTCTTTGACGTTCACCTGGCTCTGGGGATGTGCTTTAGAAGATGCGTGGTTGCAGGACTAGACTTGAGGCCTCCTCAGAACACCTCACACTCTCTCTTCAGACTTCCTCCAGGCTGTACCTCAGGAGTTCAGCTCACAGCAGGTGTTACTAGCTGTGCATTCAGCAAAGAACTGAAACTAAGAACTAACTGGCTAACTCCTCCCACTTTACATATTTGCAAATTTGGGGGATCCCCATTGGGCTGACAAGTTCTGTAGTTTACCACATGCAACAGGTACATTGAAATTGCCAAACATTAACCATAGCATAACATTGCATTATATTGAGTCCTGAGTAATGTGGGCCCAAGAATGACACTGAAGGCAACATCTGCCACACAGGATGGGCATAATAATATATTCTGTACTGGGTCACCTCATATAGTTGCATTGTTCTCTAACTGCAGTTAAAAATACATTAAAAACCATGACTATTCAAGGAAATATTTATTAAAATTATAAATGTCTTTATTTTCCTCCTGTACATGAAAAAACTAATATGTTTTTATTGGTTTCTATGAAACATATATATCCTCTAATTTAATGGTATCATACTGACAGCTTCAGGGTCACATCAAGGGATTTTCTCACCTTGCACACCCCTCTTTGAGTGCTCTCTGTCTGGTGGATCTAGCCCATCAATATTTGACGAATCAAGCAAACAAAGGTAATCTTTATCACTTTAGTAAAAAAAATGTAAAGAGGAACTCCAACACCAAGAGGAAAGTGTTCTTAAATATTATTTGAATGCAAAAATCACACCCAAAAATTTCAGGTTACATTTCACATTTAAAGAAGGAATATTGGGAAGGTTGTATTAATAATTGTAGTTTGTGATGATAGGGTTAGTATTGGACAAAAGGAAATAATGAGCTTTTAATACAGATTCTATTAAGATGTATTTAGTAGTTAGGCGGGAATCAGATTCCATTGGGGAAGAGATAACTATTTAACAGTCTGAGCTCATCCATTGACTACTAAAGAAAAGGAGAAATAAAATAATTCACATCCACTCTGGAATTACTAACCCAATAAATTTGATTCTATATCTACAACCAAAATAAAAGGTATGCCGACCATACAAAAAACAATATAGTAGTAGTAAGTACAACCACAAGATTTCAGTCTAATAGGGCTCGCTTATCGTCAGCTTCATTTACACAGGGGAATAATAAGTCAATCTGAGATTTAAGGGAACCTGTCACCTGTTTAATGTTGCTTAAACCATCAGTATGCAACAGGAATCAGGGTTCCAGATCACTATGATTTACTCTGAAATGCTCGGCTGTTTCAGAGAAATTATAGTTTGAAATAGCCGCCAGGACCGTAATTAATTATTGGGGTAATTCCTGGCAACTGCACTCTTCCCTATGCCAGCCCTGAGTTATACCTCTCTCCCTATCTTTGTCACTTAGTGTCAGTGAGGTGAAAAGTAGCCGCGAGCCCCATGACTACTTACCTGGGATGCAATGGCTTTTTTTAAACTATGATTTCTCTAAAATGCATGAGTGCTTCACAGAACATCATAGCGTTTCAGGACCTTGTCCCATGCACCTGTTTCATGCAGTTTTGGTTTGCGGTTTGGACAACAGGGAGGGGATCACAATCCTCTCATAACCCATGCAGCATAAAAAGAAAAATGCAAATGGAATACGACCTCAATATGACCTCAAGAGTTTCGCCAAACACAGATCTCTGCATGCATTTTAATGCGGATGGACAATGCTGCATTCTAATGCGGATGGACAACATCCCTGCAGTACAATACATCAATTGATTAGGAGGTACCAAATCAAAGACTCTTTCCAACATAGCAAAAGAATTTTGGCATTTTTGCCTTGACCAAGATATCACTTTAAAGGCAGAATATCTCCCTAGGTATCACATTCCCAGAATGATGATTCAGAGCATAGGGTTTGGGGTGGGCATATTTTTTTTAGTTTTGGCTATGCTCTGGGTCATCATTCTGGGAACATAACCTGTTTTATCCTTTTATGTCCCACTGTACCCCTTGTTAGTTATTAGTGTACCCCATATAATGCCCCTTGAGGGGGGGGGGGGTCCCACTTTTCTGGCTCCATGGGCAGAAGCTCAAGGCCCTTGACTGCCCTCCTATTCCTCCGTGACCAGTGTGCACCCGGAGATCTGTTTTACGCCCAGATATGAGGTATGTCCTTTTTCCAAAGAAATGTAATTACAAATTTAATTTTTTTGCTTTTCTGGCAGTAAATGCGACATGCCCCCCCCCCCCCCCCCCATTTCAGCAAAATTAGCAAATGTGACTCCTTCTCTTCTGAGCATTGTAGCGCTCCTGCAGTGCATTTGACATCCACTTGTGGGGTACCTCCATACTCAGAAGAGATGGGGTTACAAATTTTGGGGGGTATTTTATGCTATTAACCCTTGCAAAAATGTGAAATTAGGGGGGAAACACACATTTTAGTGAAAAAAATATATATTTTTTTTACATATGCAAAAGTCGTGAAACCCCTGTGGGGTATTAAGGCTTACTTTATTCCTTGTTACGTTCCTCAAGGGGTCTAGTTTCCAAAATGGTATGCCATTTGTTTTTTGTTTGCTGTTCTGGCACCATAGGGGCTTCCTAAATGCGACATGCTCCCCGAGCAAAATTTGCTCTCAAAAAGTCAAATATGACTCCTTCTCTTCTGAGCATTGTAGTTCGCCCGTAGTGCACTTCAGGTCAACTTATGGGGTACCTCCATACTCAGAAGAGATGGGGTTACAAATTTTGGGGGGTATTTTCTGCTATTAACCCTTGCAAAAATGTGAAATTTGGGGGGAAACACACATTTTATTGAAAAAAATATATATATTTTTTACATATGCAAAAGTC
This sequence comes from Hyla sarda, assembly GCF_029499605.1. NCBI lineage: Eukaryota > Metazoa > Chordata > Amphibia > Anura > Hylidae > Hyla > Hyla sarda. Next base: position 121,396,166 of record NC_079195.1, read on the forward strand.
GTGAAACCCCTGTGGGGTATTAAGGCTCACTTTATCCCTTGTTACGTTCCTCAAGGGGTCTAGTTTCCAAAATGGTATACCATGTGTTTTTTTTTGCTGTTCTGGCACCATAGGGGCTTCCTAAATGTGACATGCTCCCCGAGCAAAATTTGCTCTCAAAAAGCCAAATATGACTCCTTCTCTTCTGAGCATTGTAGTTTGCCCGTAGTGCACTTCAGGTTAACTTATGGGGTACCTCTATACTCAGAAGAGATGGGGTTACAAATTTTGGGGGGTATTTTCTGCTATTAACTCTTGCAAAAATGTGAAATTTGGGGGGAAACACACATTTTAGTGAAACAAATATATATTTTTTTTTACATATGCAAAAGTTGTGAAACCCCTGTGAGGTATTAAGGCTCACTTTATGCCTTGTTACGTTCCTCAAGGGGTCTAGTTTCCAAAATGGTATGCCATGTGTTTTTATTTGCTGTTCTGGCACCATAGGGGCTTCCTAAATGGGACATGCCCCCCAAAAACCATTTAAGAAAAACTCACTCTCCAAAATCCCACTGTCGCTCCTTCCCTTATGGGGCCTCTACTGCACCCGCCGAACACTTGACATACACATATGAGGTATTTCCTTACTCGAGAGAAATTGGGTTACACATTTTAAGAAAATTTCTCTCTTTTTATCCCTTGTAAAAATGCAAAAACTGAGTTTACGAGAACATGCGAGTGTAAAAAATGAAGATTTTGAATTTTCTCCTTCAACTTGCTGCTATTCCTGTGAAAGACCAAAAGAGTTAACAAACCTTTTGAATGTCATTTTGAATACTTTGAGTGGTGCAGTTTTTATAATGGTGTCATTTATGGGGTATTTCTAATAAAAAAGGGCCCTCAAATCCACTTCAAAACAGAACTGGTCCCTGAAAAAATCCGATTTTGAAAATTTTGTGAAAAATTGGAAAATTGCTGCTGAACTTTGAAGCCCTCTGATGTCTTTCAAAAGTAAAAACATGTCAACTTTATGATGTAAACATAAAGTAGACATATTGTATATGTGAATCAATATATAATTTATTTGGAATATTCATAGTTGTTTTCCTCTCGCTTTACGACAGTGCACGCAGTCATGCAGTACTTGGGCCACACATTTTTTCATATCTATAATCCAAAGACCTGCAGACCATAACTTGCCCTCAGTGATTTGTCTGCCTTGATGTACAGCCTTTTCATGGTGGTGTCGGATCAGCAAGACAGTGATATGATGTTTGCTGGGAATGATAAGAGGATTTTGTTCTGCAATTCCTAGGTGGGCTTGATTCAAACGACCACCAACTCTCAGCAAGCCAAAACTGTCCATAACTGGATTTAACTTAGCAAGAGGGCATTTTATTGGAATCTGCTGTTTGTTGTACAAGCACACCATTCTACATTAAATTATCCCTGCTGGACATGACGTATTATGAGGGACTCACTATGAGAAACGTCTTCAGCAGATAAGGGTTTATGGCAGACGTGCCAACCATGACAATCTTTATCTTCATGAGTACTGTGATAACATCTTGCAATGTTACAAAGCAGCAGAACAAACTGGATAACCCTTAGAGTCAATCCGAATGTATATCACAGCCCTATAGACTCTAGTAACTGATATAATTAAAACTTATAAACTTTATTGATATAACTTAAAAATGTAAATCAAAAACTCATCAGAAAAAGTGACTACTGTGATGTGACACACTATGTGCAAAAATAATCACAACACCTGAAAAGTCACTGTGCCAGTCCCAAGTCAATGCTGACAAATGGACTTATAGCATGTAAATATCAACAGTGGTTGGTTCAGGGTAAATCACCGGTCCCCCAGGATAGACAGACCGACATACACCTGACAAGCACAATATCTCTCACACGATGAGTAGCAACCATATGTTATCCCATCAAGGATTGCTCTACCTCTTCTCAATGTAACAGACATCAATATATGTCATATGTTTGGGAGATATGTAACTCACCACAGACACTTCAGGTGTACACCTTAAATTATACCACCTACTGTGCAATACAAAGTGAGTGAAATAATAAAAAGGACATTACAATTTTCCCCGTTCCGACGCGTTTCCCCCCATATAATAATAACGATAAACCTTGTCTTGATGTGCATCACGGATACGTCAGGCGAGCGCCCAAATGGGTATGTTATTCAATACGCCTGCCCAGGCGAATAACGGATGATACATAGTGCCATTGTTCCGGTTTGGAGGACCGCCTGATTCTTTCTATGCGGTTACTGACGTACACATAAAATCGTTTAGTCCGATTATAGATGTAACCTAAAATGACTTTACTGTCTGTGTTATACCGGACCTCTTCTATTTCGACACCCAGTTCTTGTTGTATGAAGTCTGCAATCTCTACTGCTAACACAGTCCCACAGAGTTCAAGTCTGGGAATAGTAAGATCAGGCTTGGGAGCTAACTTAGCTTTACCAAAGACAAATCCAACGTGACTTTGATTGTTGGGTTCTGTCACCTTCAGATAGGCAACCACTGCTATGGCTTCTGTGGAGGCATCTGAGAACACATGGAGTTCCTTCTTTATGGTAGAGGTAAATGAGGTTTTGACATAACATCTCGGGATGTGGATCTCCTCCAAAGTACACAAACATTTCTTCCAGGCTTCCCATTTTGCTCTTTATCAGAAGGAAATGGGGTATCCCAATCCTTGACAGTTTCAGAAAGCTGTCTCAATAGGGATTTACCTTGTATGATGATAGGCGCTACAAATCCCAGTGGATCAAATAAGCTGTTCACCACTCATAGGACACCACGTTTTGTGAAGGGCTTGTCTGCACAACTTATTTGAAAACCGAAGGAGTCAGCCGAGAGATCCCACCTGAGGCCTAAGCTCCTCTGCACAGGTGGGCTATCCAGTCCCAGGTTAATATCCTTGAATCCAGGTGCATGATCATCTGACTCAAAGGCTCTCATTACAGCCAGGCTGTTTGAAGCAATTTTGTGGAGTGTAAGTTTAGCTTGGTGCAACATACTTTGAGTCCTTTTAAGCAGATCAATAGCCGCTTCTTCAGTCGGTAGTGATTTGAGTCCATCATCTACGTAGAATTCCTTTTCTACAAAGTCTCTTGCATCTGCACCATACTCGGACTCTCCTTCTAACGCAGTTCTCCGAAGGCCGTAAGTTGCTACGGCAGGTGAAGGGCTGTTTCCAAATATGTGTACCCTCATTCGATACTCCACCATCTCTGCTTTGGTGTCATTGTCCCTGTACCATAGAAACCTGAGGAAATTCCGGTGGTCCTCTCTGACTACGAAACAGTGGAACATCTGTTCAATGTCAGCAGTGATGGCAATGAGCTCTTTCCTGAACCTCATCAGCACTCCTAATAAGTTGTTTGTCAGATTGGGACCTGTGAGAAGGACGTCATTAAGCGATACACCTTGATGTTTGGCACTTGAATCAAAAACAACCCTAATTTGATTAGGTTTCCGAGGATGATACACTCCAAATGAACGCAAGTACCAGCACTCTTCGTTCTTCTTTAAAGATGGAGCTGGTTCTGCATGGTTGTTACAGAATATTTTATCCATAAAGGCGACAATGTGTTCTCTCATTTCAGGCTTGCTGTTCAAGGTACGCTGAAGAGAGTTAAATCTAGACAGAGCTTGTTCCAGATTATTCGGGAGTTTTGGCCTGGTAGCTCGGAAGGGTAGTGGAAAAACCCAGTGATTGGTTTCATCTTTAAAGAACTCACTGTCCATTATCTTGAGAAATTCCTGTCCTCTGTCCTCTACTGACAAGGCTACTTTATCATCGTTCTTAGTTGTGTGAAAGACTGACCTCCCCAAGTTGTCAGCAAAGGGGGGAGAAATAAGATCAGATGGCTGTATGAGGTCTGGAGACTTCTCTTTCACCTCATAGTTATGAGGACACGGCTTAATGCAAGTTGTGTGTCCATCTCCATGCACTTAATTCTTGAAGGAGTCAATTTTTGGTTGATCCAAGCATACATTTCCTATGACTACCGATACCAAGTCCAATCTCTGGGCGTATGGCTCATAGTCGGGTCCATTACACTGTTGACGCACCTTGTGTACCCTTAGATTGTCTCTGCCAAGCAGGAGTAGAATCTCGGCGTTGATGTCCATAGGTGGGATAATGCTGGATAGGTGCTTTAAGTGTGGTTGGTGAAATGCAGCTTCTGGAGTAGGAATCTCATCCCTATGGTTGGGTATTTGGTCACATTCGATCAGAGTTGGTAGTGGTATTTCCGTATCCCCATTGATAGGAGAAGCGATGAATCCTTGTGCCCTTCTGCCGCTAGTCTCTATGCGGCCCGAGCAGGTGTTTAAGGTGTAGGGTTCTGATGGTCCCCTAATTCCAAAGACTTCGAAGAATTTAGGTCCTGCTAGTGACCGGTTACTTTGGTCGTCGATGATGGCATACATTTTTACAGTCTTTTCTTGTTGTCCGTCTGGGTAGACCTTTATTAAGCATATCCGGGCACAACATTTATCACTTTTACCCTTCCCACATACATCCAAGCATGAGCAGGAAACAGCTGTGGTGGTGTTAGAGTGATTCTTGGGCTCCCCGCCATGACTTGGAGGAGAACTAATGGCGACTGCAGCCGGTGAATCTCTAGCGAGGGGGGTTGGGTGCATAGCCGAGGCATGTCTTTCACTATGACACTCCTAACAGTTGATGGCAGATTTACAGTCCTTGGCCATGTGCTCCAATGAAGCGCAGCATCTGAAACATACACCAAGCGCGGTGAGGACTTTTTTGCGCTCCTGTATGGTTTTGGATCTAAACCCTCTACACTTGTCAGTGAGTGTGGTTTTTTATGAATAGGACACTTACGATTGAAGGACTTGTCTCCTGATGAGGTAGTGTTAAGTTTTCCCGTGGGTACTGCAGGTGATGTCGCTGAAGCTGAAGTGTTGGACTCTAGGAAGTCAAGGCTGGGGTCATTCCTCATCTGAGACTGTTCATCAATGAACCTACAGAAATTAATAAATGGGGGAAAGGTGACATCATGCGCTCTTTTGTACCTTGAAACTGATGCCGCCCACTTCTCTTGCAGACTGTATGGTAGCTTCACAACAATTGGGTTCACTCCGTGTGCTGTATCAAGGTAGCACAGTCCAGACAAACGAGGGACTTAAGTCCTGAAGCTTATGGACTTCCTTGAGATTGATCTTTGGAACGTTTTGAAGTCTTTTGAATAGGGCTTTCTCTATTGCTTCTGCACTGCCGAAGGTACGTTCAAGTCTCTGCCAAGCGGTAGCGAGACCTGCTTCTGCTTGTCCCATGTAGACAGTTCTGAGGCTCTTGAAACGTTTTGTAGAGCCTGGGCCCAGCCATTTGATCAAGAGGTCCAGTTCCTGCTCTGTGGTTAGGTTGAGGTTGGAAATGGCGGCTTTGAAGGTTGCTTTCCAGGCTCTGTAGCTCTCTGCACGGTCATCAAATTTTTAGAGACTGGTGTTGATTAGCTCTCTGCTCACCATAAACCTGGCAAACTCAGACATATCTGATTTCTCACTGCTTGTTGTCATGACAACTCGCGATGCCCCTGGGGCATATGGGCTGCTTGGCGTGAAAGGGTGAGATGCTCTCGGGTAAAATGATGTTGCTGCAGGGTTGAGTTGTGGTGTAGCCTCTGTAGATTCTGATGACTGCTGCTTAAGCTGTGTAGGTAGGCCAGAAAACATCTTGCTGTAATAACTGTCCTTGAGAGCGCACATCTGGCTGACTGTTATTAGCTTGCTCAGGTGCTGTGGGTGGTGCTGTCACCGCAGGTAGAGCTGACTTGGAGGTTTCAGTGTTGTCGGCTTGTACAGTACTGGAAACGGGTTTTGGCGTGAATAACTGTTTCAGCACATAGTCACTGGTGCGATCGACTGGATCATCTATTTCCTGTGGCAGCGAGCAGACTGGATCAAGACCTTGGCTGACTGCTTGCTCAAGTAGTCTTACTTTGGCTAACGCAATTACCACTTCCATCTCTGATTCTAGTATCTTTATCCGAGCCTCTGCTTCTACCCTTTTGGCTTCTGCTTCTGCCTTTGTAAGAGCTTCTTTTTCAATGAAGGAACGTCTCACTTTGGATTACTCTGCACTTATGCGGGCCTCTATTAGTTTGTCACTTAGGACTGAGCTTCTTGAGCACTATGATCTGTATGAACGAGAAGAATGTTTAGATGAGTTTGATCTGTGTGTTCTAGTTTCTTGCAGATGAGAGATGCGGAGTTCTGCTTTATTTTTAGCATCCTGCACCATGGCATCTCTTTCTGTGACTACTGATTCCGCCTTGCTCAGTTCTGATAGGGCTTCATCAATATTAGAGTCTTTTAGAAAGGTTACGCACCTTGTTGTCTGTCTCATGTATCTTTCATAAGTCCAACTGCAATTTGTAAGCTTGTAGCACCACCTGAGGAGGATTTAAGTCCTGACATGAGGGAGCAAACTCGTTCCCATTGCTCTTCCAGGTTATCACAAAGCTCATCTTTTATGGTGTGATAGTTTTCAATGACCTTTAATGATGGTTTGAGAGAGCGTCTTGGTCGGACATCTTGGTCTGCTGAAAGCGTGGGGTCTGCATCCTGCTCTTCATAATGATCAGTATCAGGTTGCATTTGCTTTGTTTTATCACCAGGGAACTCTGTAAGGTCCTTTTCAGCCATTTTTATTTAAGGTGTACTGTCTCTTTAAGAAAATAAACTTTTGAATAGGGGGCTGAAAATCGCAGCACGACACCTTGATAAGATTCCTAAGGTGTTTTGAGTAAATTGCGGAGTTTTGGGGTCAGGGTGTCCAAGGCGATGTAAGAAGATATGCAGCTAGTTTCTATTCAAGATAAGGTGTGAGGGAAACCCCGCTTGCATAAACAGCACTTCAATTATGTGAGCAAAAGTTCATATAGGATGTACAGTGCTTCCCCTTAGACTTGTATGGACATGCTCTGCTGCTGGGCAGATTTTGCTGCACGTGGACCTGTTGCTAGGGAGATTCCTGAGTGTAGTCCTGAGCTCTGAGGATTCTCTAGCAGGGTTATTGGACTTTAAGGCAGTTTTTGACTGTTCTGTCCCCACATGAAGGCGAATGAAGGTGTATCTGATAGTGGCTGTGTGACTTTCCTACCTTCGTATCCAAGCAGTGGAGCAGATCGAACCGGCAGAAGCTCAGGCAGATGGATTCAGGCATAGACACAGTGATGAAATGAATGTGGGTTTATTTGACCCAAAAGCAGTCACAAGCGGTGATACAATACTGTAATGGTAGCAGAGGTATTGATGCTGTTCTGTATGAGTCTTTCCTGATACTGTAGAAACTGCTGCTGAGACTTTTGCTGAAACTTCTGCTGATCAAAAATGGATGCCTTCACAAGCCCAGAGATGAATGTCCAGTCACACAGCAAGCAGACTAAAAACTAAAATGGCTGCAGAAAGTGAGAAGGACCCAGGCTGCCTAGCAACCACTCAGAACAGAAAAACTTTATCAACAATGAACAAGAGCAGTGGCGTTAAGTACACAAGTTCTGGCCAGCAGATGGCAGCAAAACAAGAATGCATATAAACAACAAAAACAACATAGTGAAGGTATAATTGCAATAGACAATTAGATAAATGCGAGGAGAACAGCACTGGGAGTAAGCCAGTAAGCCTGTAAATTAGAGTAACCGAGTCTAGATATACATATCATGTACATTAATTAAAAAGATACTGGTGATAAGGAAGGTCCTGGGCAGCGTTTATTATTGTCGGGGAGAAGGAGAAGCAAAACAATGCTGAGGTAGCGTTCCGAGCTGCTGACAGGATGACGGGACTAAGTGGGAGGACGCGCTTCTGAGGAGAATGACAGCGCGAGCCAGCTGACAACCAGCTGGGGTGGGAAATACCTCAAGGATGCGGTGTGGACCGTTTATGAGATATTTAGATGAATAGAGGATAGTGGTGATGTAGGTGATATAGAGTATATAGATATACCTATAGGGAAATAGTATAATAGAAAGAAAATAATAAAAATTAAATGAAGTAATGAATTAGACATATGAATTACAAATATGAATATAATATAGTGACCAGCTAACTGAAATGTACATTTATACTGTAGTGAAATAACCAGAATATATGGCTATATACTGTATAATATATATTAGGATAAAACTAAATGAAAAAAAATGGAAATAACATTAAATATATATATATATATATATATATATATATATATATATATGAAATTATGAAAAATGTTTATGAGGTATATGAAATTTGTGAGGAGAAAATTCTCAGATACTTATCTCTAGCTATAGCAGCAAAGAAAGAGGAGGAGCCTATCCTGATGAGCTATTATATCTATTCGGACTATACAATTGTTAACCGAACACTAGACATTAGTTAACACCTGTTAAAAAAAATTCTTGGAATATACTGTTAACTCTTTGTTTGCTGCTCTAGAAAACAGTAAAGAAAGAATAGCATAATGTGAGTCTCCTGGATTGTAATAAAATCAATATTACAGAAATCTCTGCACCAGTATATGATTTAGTACTAGAATCAACAACAACCAACAACACAAAACTGAGTCTACATAGCCAAGAGATTAAGATATCATAGACTTTATAGGCTAAATGCATATAAGTAATAAAAATAAGTACCACATGATAAAGCCAGAGAATTCCAGCCATGGCCGCCATGCTGCTGTTAGCAGATAGCAGGGGGCTAATGATTGGTGCTTGTTTGTGTATATGACTGTTGTTAAGCAACACATAGGATGGGCAGCGTTCCCACTGGAATGGTGTGTAATGATGTGTGTGTGATGCGGTGTGAGACATGCTTTGTGAGGAGATGAGAAAGGAAGAATTGTCACCTGAGAAAAAGGTAAAATAAAGCAGCATGGATAACAGGAAACAGAAGCTGGCAACCACTGCCTCCTGAATGAGTACCTCTATGGGGCATGTGGGCTATGGATTGCAAAGACACCATGCGATTCGTACCTATGTACAGTGGTCCCTAAACTTACAATTGCCTTAGGTTACAATATCCTGTCCTCTAAATAGACAGTGATTTACAGCTTTCTGCAGCTCTTCCTTAGTTTTGTATGTAAGAGCTTGCTTTATCTGTATTAGTTATCTATTATTTGTATTTAATTCTAACTTTGTCTTATATTTTTGGATGACACTTTAGGGCTTTAGAACCAATTATCAGGTCTCCAGATGACTTTCTGTCATCAGTTATCCCACCATTCTTATATCAAATGTCCAATATGTATGTTACGCCGAGCGCTCCGGGTCCCTGCTCCTCCCCGGAGCACTCGCGGCATTCTTCTGTGTGCCGCGCCCCGGTCAGACCCGCTGACCGGGAGCGCTGCACTGTTATCACCGGTGGGGATGCGATTCCCTGAGAAAGCGTTTCTGTGTGTTCCATTGCCAGTGTACCCAGACCCTTGCCGTTGCCCCTGACTACGAACCATTGCTGCTTGCCTAGACCTTCTGCTACGTCCGACCTTGCTCTTGCCTTGTCCTTGTGTACCGCGCCTGTCTCAGCTGTCAGTGAGGTTGAGTCGCTATCGGGTGGAACGACCTGGGGGTTACCTGCTGCTGCAAGTCCATCCCGCATCGCGGCGGGCTCTGGTGAAAACCAGTAACCCCTTAGATTCCTTTCCCCTGGTACGGCCCACACCATCACCTCACTGACACAGAGGATCCACCACCAGTGTCCTCTCCACATACCTTTCCGGATCCTGACAATGTATAGTGGAAAGCAGAATATATAGAATAGCAAAATATACAAAGCCTGTTAAAAACACTTAAAGACAGGGTAGGTTCTCGCATAGCTAAATTAACCTCCACAATAATTAAAAAATTACACAAATCTCAAGTATTGAGTGTTTACAAAATTTTTTATTCTGCTCTCCACACTGTACCATGAGATTATATCTAAGGAACTGGAGCTGTTATTACCCAGAATTCACTCCCTCATTGACCAAAGGCTTGCCTTAATCAAGTTATACTGCGATAATGTTAAGATCATATGCAGATCATATCCAATGCTTTTTGATAGGAAATAGCTGGGTTAAATATGTAACCCCAAATTGTTTCACATGTGGAGCAAATTTTTACGATTGTCTCAGGCAGTGTCTGTGCATCCAAGAATTTTGGAACAGAATTCGGTCTTTAACAACCAAACATTTAACCAAATCTGGTCCTTCTACTATATGTAGGTGATATGTAGTTATTGTATATTGATAATTACTCTCATATTGTGGAGAAACAAGCACACCTGCTGCATTTAGGAAGGATGCCATGCTACAAATATGGGGGAAAAAACTCTGACAATGGATTGGGTGGAAGCAGCTCAACAAAAGGAAAATAGGTCAGAAGATTTCTCTAACTATTGGGAAGCTTTTCTTAACTGTGCATAATGTTGGGGAGAGATTATATAGGTAGTCTTATCATAGGTGAGTACTTCTGTTAGCAGTATAGAATAGCTCGAGAGTCTCGGTAATCGACGAGGAAACACTCAACTCCGTTTCCCAAACCCTGCAGAAGAGACTGAAAGGGTAATTAAATGATTAGAAACAACCATGAGACTCCGGCCTTCTCCTCAATGTTTTTGATAATCTCAAACTATTAGTTTTGATTCAAGTGGTTTAGCAAAAATATTACAGCCCCTTCACTTGACACTTCACTGACAGGCTCAAAAATTACTGGACACACATTGGAATATTATTTTTAACACTTGGAAATAGTTTGATATTTAACACAGCCCCTTCATTTTGACAAGCTCAAAAATGACTAGACACACATGGAAATATTATTTTTAAAACTTGAAAATAGTTTGATATTTCCAATAGTAATTGTCGGCCTGAAATCTGCAATGTTTGACCAAATGCAGAGAAGCTTTGCCAGACTTTTTCTGCAATCACTACCAGTCACTGCTTGCTTGTTACAAGTAAACTATGCTTATTCAGGTTGAGGTCAGATTAAGGACTCTTATCATTAAAAATTATTATTATTAAAATGATTTCATTTGCTATTCTGAAGAAGCTTTTATTTTCTTAAGTGATATGTTTTGGTCATTATACGTGTATATCATATTTGCAGCATAAGCCGTCCTATCATTTTTGCAACATGTGATAGAATCTGAGCATAAAGGCCTGTACTATACATGGTTTATCCCACGTATGCACCTGAAGTCACAACATCAATATGCACCAGTGACCCAGTTTCAGTGGCAGCTACGCATGCCTAGGCTAAAAGTGTGCCTCCACCATAAGAGATTATGTGGTATGCTTTGGATCAAGAGCCCTTCCTTTCTTTCTTCAATCTGTTCTGCCATTATTCAGGTGCAAATTAATATGCATCAAACAATAGAAGGAAGAAATGCTCATGGCACTCCATGCGCTGGCATAAAAAGTGCTTCTTTATTTCAAACCAAGGGATTCATAGACATCGGGAGTAGAGACAAAGGGACAGGTCAACGACCGTTTCCCCGCTCCTGCGGCTTCTATTGGACCATAAATGGTCCAGTAGAAGCCGCAGGAGCGGTGAAACGGTTGTTGACCTGTCCCTTTGTCTATGCTCCCGATGTCTGTGAATCCTTTGGTTTGAAATAAAGAAGCACTTTTTATGCCAGTGCATCGAGTGCCGTGAGCTTTTCTTCCTTCTATTGTTTGATACGTGGATCTATTGCTAAAGCCACTGAGCACCGAAAGACTGGCTTCATGATTGTGACAGCTCCAACAAGCCGACACCTCTACAGTTAGCAGGTAACAGATGGTGGACTTTTATATAGCAGTGCCGCCCCACATCTTCTTTGTGTGTTTCACAAATTAATATGTGTTTCTTCTTTCAAATAATGGATTTGCTTATTTTGGTGTTTCCTTAGCACAATTTATGTGGCCTTTTTAATCTGAAATGCATCCAGTACAGCCATGCATTGGGAATGGGATCGCATGGGTCCCATGGGACCCAATCCAAAATGTGCAGCAGCAGGCGGTAATAAGGCTGCTACGGGTTGGAGCAAGTCAGGTGCTATGCCTGCAGGTCCTGTAAATCCTGCACACTCCTGCAAAGCCGACAGAGCCTCTAAGACGGCCTACAAACTGAGTGCCACCAACTGATTTATATGGGCCACAGCACCAGCAGCCTGTTTAACATCTGCAGCACGGGCCGTGGCCACTACAAATCAGTTAGTCACTGCTGCCACTTTAAATCAGGGAGCCATGTCGGCTGCCGGCACTGACGAGTGACACCCGGACATCACGCTGTGTCAGTGCAACTTAGCGGACATCAGACCTGATGAACCCCTGCTTCTGAGCCTGCAGAAGAGCACCAGAGGTCATAGGACAGGGGATCATATGGAGCAAAGGAGGATAGAGAAAGGATAGGGGGATTAAAATGTCACAGGAGGGATAAAGGGGGGAATATGGGAGCGGGCGGGATTGGACACACATGTTAGTGGCAGCAGGTAAGATTCGACACACATGTTGTGGGAGTGGAACAAACACCTTGCTGAAGCAGACAGTAATAGTCAGAAAGCAGGATTTAAAAAAAACTGTCCTGTGTAGGGCTCTAGCATCCAGTGGTTTGCATATTGAGAAATACCCTCTGTATTTACAGTGGTCTCTTGATCCTTTACCATGTGACATGCCTCCCTCTTTGAACATATTCTTGATTTGGTTAAATGTTATAAAATAGTTTTTTTTTCTTTTAAGGCCCTTGGTGTTGCTAGCTTGACAGTGGTGTCCATTTTCATAAGATTGTATCAAACTGCTTATTTGGCCACTTTTTGCTATCACTCATAAAGCTATTCATTTTTTTAGCCTTTTGATGGCCTTCTTCGCTTGTGCTGATACGTCTTTTGCCTATAGTTTGATGAAGAGTTACCAGATGCAAATGATATTCTTGAAATCCACTTCATCTCCACCTTTTATCTATTGAATGTTCCAAGAAAAAGTAAAGTAACTGTACACACCTGACCATAAAATTGCGTTCTATTCAATTGTTCTATCACTAACCTCTATATTTTTTATGGGAGTCAATGGACATATATTTGATGGACTGTTTTAACAGAGCCATTAAAGTTCATGCTCAAACTTAATTTAATCCCAACATATAGGATTTTTTTTTCTTCTAAAACACAATATTCTACATAAGTGTAAAAAAAATAAACACAAAATCCTTTTTTTTGTCCCCCCAAATCTTGCGCTGGGCCTGTGTAAATACAATACATTACAAAGCTCCTTCAGTATTAGTGCTGAGTTTGCTTGTCATAGAATCCATTTTACAATAATCTGCTATACATTAAACGAAAACAGTCAAAAGTAAATATCAATTTTGCTTGCAAATATATAGACACATGGCATAACTATCCAAGTGGATGCACATCACAAACAAGTTTCTTATGTAATTTGTGCTGCAATATTTTCCATATCTGTAATGCTTTTATTGCACCTGAAGTTGCAACAGAAACTATGAAAGCAGCAATCAGGGAGATTTTTTATAGGTTTAATATATGGCTTCTTCTGCACTTTTCTTCTGGTTTTCTGCAGTAGCTGCTGCAAGCTGAGCTTCTCCTGGGAGTACAATGGGCTCTCAGGATAGTGAGCTATCAATAATGAAGACATCTTATGATGCTAGCTTTCTCATTATTGACTGGCTGGTAATGTGCTTGCTGTGGAAGCACATACCATAGAAAATAAAGGCCACCATGGAATACATACAGCAATAAACTGCTGTATTTCTTGAGATGGGAGTAGCAATGAAATATGATTCTCAAAACTTTAGAACAGGCAAAATAGAGTTTACCAGTCCACAGAGGAGGGGAAATGTCTTCTACTTAAATTTAGCCTCTGTATACAGCATTCCTTAGTTATAGAAGTCCATCTTAAATTATAGTATATAGAGTAATAAACTAGATTTTTTTGAAAGACTAATAATTTTTGAAATATCTTTTATAAATAACATTGACATTTCAAAACAAGTTGCAGTAAAAGTTTCTTGAAATGTGTCACTTCTCAGTCTTAACACACTTAAGACAAATGTCCTTTTTTAAAAACTTGAGTACAAATATAGCATAAACATTAATACAAAAATTATTGTTCATATGTCTGTAAATAATATGTGTATGTTCATCATATTTAGATATAGGAACCTGACAAGAATACACACTCAAATAACCCTACATACAGTCATTTATTCTCCAATGACAACCACTGACTTACTGACATGAAAGGCTCCCTGTCAATTTTTTTTTAAAAAGGTTCTCCCATGACCAAAACAAGATCTTTTGGTGGTTTCACATTTGTCCTGATAGGAAATTATCTCTCAACCAGAATGATCAAGTAATATTGAACAGCAAAAAAATAAAATTTTGCAGACTGAATGCAACTCTTACCATCTGGAAAGAGATCATCCACATTAGACATCTTTGGATGATAGTCAGACAAGTGATCTTTTCATCAGGGAAGAATCTTGTCAGAACTGAATACTCTAAGAACATTCCCAGAATGATAGTTTATCCTTCATCCAGTGTCACTGATCGTGTATGGCCAACATGTGCATGGTAAATATAGATAAAAATATATATACTGTATAGTGTATATAGTGTATTTGGCTGTATTTATAAAATAAAAATTCATCAAACTTGTGTTTATTCAATGACCATCAACCATCAACCTGTTTAACCATCAACCTGTTTCTTTCTTATATGTATAGCCACCTTAAAAAAAAGATTTCAGCTCTATACCATGCATGGGCAGATACCTGATAAAGAGAGATAAATCAAATTATATCTGTCTCATGGCTGTTTTCTATATTTAGAAAATCATGTTTTCCTTCAAGGCTCAGGTGTTAGAAAAGGCTGAGCTACAAAATGGATAATGCCTCCCTCCTCAACTCCACCCTGCCCCGCATGATTTATGTACAAGGCTCAGTGCTGGAGGCAAAGCAGGGAGGGGCGAGAAGGGAGGAGGCATGTATGCTGCAGCTCAGCACTGCCTCTATGGTAAAAAATTTAATTACTAAAAAATTAAATACCCCCCACGACCAAAGTGGTCTCAACAGTTGACTACTTGTCTTGCCCTGATTCCATCCCTAGGATGTGCATCAGTGTTAAAAGTTAGACCTTAAGCTATCCATTATCCTCAAAAGCAGGTTCTGCAGCAGCTCAGGTGTAATCCCTACTATTTAAGAAATACTAGAGATAACAGTAACATTTCACACTCTCATGATTTGATATGGTCATGGAACACATCGTCTTTGCCAATCTTTTTTTTTATATTTTACAGTAAGAGCTATAGTGTTATAAAATATATAATATTCAAAATAGGGCATTCAAGTATATCAGGCATTCCACTAGCCATGACAGTTCATCCAGAGTCATCCAGTCATAAATATATCACACCTTAAGTGGCTTAGAGACTATAAAAGTAGTAGACCTGATCCAATAAATGATTATCATGCAGTCTAAGGGTTGGGGACCCAACAGAGCTGTACAATGCATGTTTATTACCTCAGATAGGAATGTTCATTGATTCTATTATATGACGTTATGTATTCTACCCTCACAGTAATTATATGGCTGTTCACGAGTCAGTTTCCTGGAGATTGTAAAACAATGAAAACAGAAGAACAGTGTAAACTAAACAAGTTTAAAAAGTATCAGGCGTGGAATAAATGGGAGAAAAAAATCCATATTACAGAATATTGCTTATTACTTAAAGGGGTTGTAGCCCATTCCAGCTGTATGTAGTTCTACTAAATTGCTCCTGACATGCTTGAACAGCATTTTGGTTTTGCCCATGGTGAAGAGAGTGTGGAATCTGTTTGTTTTGCCTCTGTGAACAGGTGTCTTTTATACAGGTAACAAGGTAGAGGTAACAAGGTGAGATTAGGAGTACTCCCTTTAAGAGAGTGCTCCTAATCTCTGCCTGATATCTGTTTTAAAGACACCTGGGAGCCAAAAATCTTGCTAACTGATAGTGGATCAAAGTAAATTCATAACTTTGTTAAAATGTGTTATTCTTTTTGTCTCTCGCTGTTTAAAATAACCAACTATTAAAATAAAAGACTGACCATTCCTTTCTCAGTGGGAAAACGTACAAAATTAGCAGTAGATCAAATTCGTCTTCTTTCCTCCATTGTATCTTTTTCAGATATTGCAGTCTAGGTGAACATTTATGAAGATGGGCCCTTGGCTTTTTTAAAATGCAATGAATAACCAACCAAAGCTATGTGTAAATATGTATGAGGTGTCCCAGTACCGCATTTCATACGGTACTTATTTATCTATGGGTCCCCGTAGCCAGAGTTCCTAGGACTTAGTAATATCTGTTAGTCAGTCCGCCCCTAGTCGCCTCTATTATAGTGTATAGATTCCTAATTTTTCCATAGAATAATGTATATACCGTAGGTACAAGCAAATAGAAGCAGCTCCGCCCCAGGCTTCTGCGCGCGGACAGGACCAGGACTAGTCCAAACATATGCAAGAAAGGAAGAATGTCCAGCGCACACACGTGTAAAACCGAGCTGCTTTATAACTCAGGTAACGTGACGCGTTTCGGCCCGCAGGGCCTTAGTCATACACATGTTACTAGCACTTAGATCATTTATATATGCAGGGTGAGAATGTCCTGGACGGAGCTTAGCCCTGAATCACGTGACATCACGTCTGCACATATAATTACAAACAATGTTAAAAGGTACGTACCATATCTTTATTTCATCATACTTATAACAAAATTATATAAAATCGAGAAAAAAGAAAAATGTTACATTGTAAAATAAATCCTATGCGTTAGTTGTACATATCTGGTTCCAAAACCTGGAAAACCAGACTCCATCCATTTAAACATATACCCGGACGGTAATGAACAACTGGCACTTGGACCTAAAATATCCAATGCTGATCTTGAAAAACGATTATGTACCAGAGCAAGAAAACAGTTTCAGGCAGTCAGAACGCCAAGTTGTAGACAAGTTAAGCAGAAAAAATTATTATATGCTTATATAATAACACTGAACAGGTGATTGGAGAGCATAAAACAACCGAAACATGCACAGCAATGTCTGGATTATTAGCATTATGATCATAAAGCCCCACTAATTTAATAGTGTAAAATCGTGTCCAGTCTCCTGTTCAGACCTAGCGGTATCCTCGTCTCAAGAGTGACAATCCAGTATATTTCACGATCCAACACTTTCTATCTCATGTTTCCACCTCTCAGTGGTTTATCCACCCTTTCGATACCTTGCACCGCTAGGCTAGAGGTATTTCCACCATGTACCTCAGCACAATGCTTGCTGACCATTGATACGTGCCGTGCCTGGAAATGTGCAATATCTGATAGATGTTTTCGTACTCTGATTTTTAGTGGGTTGATAGTACAACCCACGTATTGCACACTACAGGCACGGCACGTAAGTAGATACACAACTCCAGCTGTATTGCAATTAATGTATTATCTGATATTGAATGTTTTATTGTTGCTTGTGGATGTGAATGATACTGAATTGTTCATGTAGTTACAGCAAATACATTTTCTAGATCAGCATTTGTATGTACCTTGGCAATTAAGCCAAGTAAGTGCTTTTTTTCGGAGAGGTAGAAAAGAGGCTAGGGGATAATGTCTGGCCCAAAGTTGGGGCTCTCCTGGATACACATCTAATGCTCCCTTTCAATGCTGTCCGAAATTCAGGATCAGTATATATAATCGGCATGTTCTTTTTAATGATATTGCTGATTACCTTGAACTCAGTACTGAACTGAGTAGAAAAAACCACAGGTGGCTTGAGTTTTTTCTTTTATTAAATCAGAATGACTCTTCTTAGTAGCAATACTCTGTGCTTTTTTAATGGTCCAATCAGGGTAGCCACGTTGCTTAACCCCTTAAGGACCGGGGGTTTTTCCGTTTTTGCATTTTCGTTTTTTGCTCCTTGCCTTTAAAAAATCATACCTCTTTCAATTTTGCACCTAAAAATCCATATGATGGCTTATTTTTTGCACCACCAATACTACTTTGTAATGACGCCAGTTAATTTGCCCAAAAATCTACAGTGAAACGGGAAAAAAAATCATTGTGCGACAAAATTGAAAAAAAAAAAACGCTGTTTTGTAACTTTTGGGGGCTTCCGTTTCTACGTAATACATTTTTCGTTAAAAATGACAACTGATATTTATTCTGTAGGTCCATACGATTAAAATGATACCCTACTTATATCGGTTTGATTTTGTAGGACTTCTGGAAAAAATCATAACTACATGCAGGAAAATTAATATGTTTAAAATTGTCATCTTCTGACCCTATAACTTTTTTATTTTTCTGTGTATGGGGCGGTATGAGGGCTCATTTTTTGCGCCGTGACCTGAAGTTTTTAACGGTACCATTTTTGCATTGATAGGACTTATTGATCGCTTTTTATTCATTTTTAAATGATATAAAAAGTGACCAAAAATGCACTATTTTGGACTTTGGAATTTTTTTGCGCGCATGCCATTGACCGAGCGGTTTAATTAATGATATATTTTTATAATTCTGACATTTCTGCACGCGGTGATACCATATATGTTTATTTTTATTTTCATTTTTATTTACACTGTGTTTTTTTTTTTATTGGAAAAGGGGGGTGATTCAAACTTTTAATAGGGGAGGAGTTAAATGATCTTTATTCACTTTTTTTTTTGCTTTTTTTTTTTTTTTTGCAGTGTTATAGGTCCCATAGGGACCTATAACACTGCACACACTGATCTTCTATGCTGATCACTGGTTTCTCATAAGAAACCAGTGATCAACGATTCTGCCGCATGACTGCTCATGCCTGGATCTCAGGCACTGAGCAGTCATTCGGCGATCGGACAGCGAGGAGGCAGGAAGGGGCCCTCCCGCTGTCCTGTCAGCTGTTCGGGATACCGCGATTAGCCGCGGCTATCCCGAACAGCCCGACTGAGCTAGCCGGGAACTTTCACTTTCACTTTTAGCCGCGCGGCTCAGCTCTGAGCGCGGGGCTAAAGGGTTAATAGCGCGCGGCGCCGCGATCGGCGCTGCGTGCTATTAGAGGCGGATCCCGGCTTCACTACGACACCGGGCCCGCCATGATATGACGCGGGGTTACTGTGTAACCCCACGTTATATCAGAAGAGCAGGACCAAGGACGTACCTGTACGTCCTTGGTCCTTAAGGGGTTAAAGGAGTAGTCCAGTGGTGACCCAGTGGTGAACAACTTATCCCCTATCTTAAGGATAGGGGATAAGTTGCAGATCGCGGGGGGTCTGACCGCTGGGGCCCCCTGCGATCTCCTGTACGGAGCCCCAACAGCCCGCGGGAAGGGGGCGTGTCGACCTCCGCACGAAGCGGCGGCCGACACGCCCCCTCAATACAACTCTATGGCAGAGTCAAAGCGCTGCCTTCGGCAATCTCCGGCTCTGCCATTGAGATGTATTGAGGGGGCGTGTCGGCCGCCGCTTCGTGCGGGGGTCGACACCCGCTATCTGGCCGGAGAGCCTGGCCCCTGTACAGAGAGATCACAGGGGGCCCCAGCGGTCGGACCCCCCGCAATCTCAAACTTATCCCCTATCCTTAGGATAGGGGATGAGTTTTTCACCACTGGACTACCCCTTTAAGTCTGTTGCTAATGGCAACCACTTCGCTCGAAAAATCCTCATCGATCGAGCAATTGCGGCGTGCCCTGATCATTTCTCCTGTGGGTAAGTTCTCTGTTACATGCGAGGGATGACAGGAACCGGCATGTAAAATGGAATTTACTGCGGTAGGTTTTCTAAATGTGCATGTAACAATATTTCCGGTATCACTGTCACCCCGCAATGCAAGATCCAGGAAGTCAACCACACTATGCTCCTGGCCGATGGTAAAGTGAAGGTTGAGCTCATAAGAATTCATGAACTCTTCAAATCCCTGTATGGCCGCCACATCGGACCCCCAAATAAACAGGAGGTCATCGATGTAGCGGCCATACCACAACAAGCCAGAGGAGAAAGGGTTAGTGGGGGCGAAGAGAATCCCCCTCTCCCACCAACACATGTAAATGTTAGCGAGAGAGGGGGAGAACTTCGCCCCCATAGACGCTCCTGTCACCTGCAGGAAAAATTTAGAATCAAACATGAAATAATTGTGACCAAGAAGATATTCAACGGCCAAAATAATGAATTCACGTAGGTTGACTGGATACTGTGAATGCGTATTTAGAAACCATGTAAGTGCACTAATAGCTAATCTGTGTGGAATGACCGAGTACAGGGAGGTCACATCTGCTGTGACCCACCTGCACTCAGGTCGCCATTGTACAGAGTTCATCATACTTAGAAGATGTTTAGTATCCTTTATATGGCCAGGTATCATAGGTATGAGGGGCTGTAACAAAGAATCAACCCATTCACATAATCTTTCATTCAATGACGAGATGCCTGCCACAATGGGCCTGAGTGGGGGAGGAAAAATGTCCTTGTGTACCTTGGGGAGGGAGTGGAATATAGGTATGATGGGATCTTGAATAATGATATAATCTGCTATTTTTTCAGTCATACATCCACTCTCAACCCCAAGGCGCACCAAAGACATTAGTTGGTTTTTGAATTGGGCTGTGGGATTATTGGAGAGGGGTCTGTACGTATCAATATCTTCCAACATTTGCATATTCAATTTATAATACAGACCACTATCCAAAATCACAACAGCCCCCCCCCCCTTATCGGCCTGCCTAATTACAATCTGATCTAATTTGTTCAGTTCTGTTAGAGCCTGACGATCTTGTAAAGTTAGATTGTGGTGGATGTTTTTGTTGCCAGATGATACCAACAGTATTTCATGCTCCACGGACTCCTGGAACAAGTCCAATGCCGGGGAGCGTGAGGCAATGGGGTAGAAGCCAGGGTTGGAGATATGAAATTCGGGAACCTTATCTTCAGTGTTACCATCATATAACTCCTGTAATTGCGTCCTGACTATCAAATCCCTAAATTCACAACTTGGCGTTCTGACTGCCTGAAACAGTTTTCTTGCTCTGGTACATAATCGTTCTTCAAGATCAGCATTGAATATTTTAGGTCCAAGTGCCAGTTGTTCATTACCGTCCGGGTATATGTTTAAATGGATGGAGTCTGGTTTTCCAGGTTTTGGAACCAGATATGTACAACTAACGCATAGGATTTATTTTACAATGTTTCATTTTTCTTTTTTCTCGATTTTATATAATTTTGTTATAAGTATGATGAAATAAAGATATGGTACGTACCTTTTAACATTGTTTATAACTATATGTGCAGACGTGATGTCAAGGGATTCGGGGCTAAGCTCCGCCCAGGACATTCTCACCCTGCATATATAAATGATCTAAGTGCTAGTAACATGTGTATGACTAAGGCCCTGCGGTCCGAAACCCGTCATGTTACCTGAGTGTCCAATGTATCCTATGGCAACCATGCAATAAAGCAGCTCGGTTTTACACGTGTGTGCGCTGGACATTCTTCCTTTCTTGTATATACCGTAGTATTATTTCTGCATATAAATGGTTAATTACTTGTTTCCATGGTGTTGCAGGGCCTTTGGGTCATGTGATGCGTTCCAAGCCTCATTCTGGATGCATTCCAGGCCTCACTTTGGTATCTCTAGCCTTATTTTGGGTTTTGCAATGTATATAGATGCTGTGATGTAAGCAATCCCATGATACCATGTAAAGTGAGTGGCAGACGTTCGGACCAATCAAAATCGTCTCGCCCCCTGCCCATATAAGGGCCATCTTATCTCTCTCTTGTTCCTGGGATAGCAAGCAAGCAAGACCTGTATAGCAGTAATCGCAGTGAGTTAGGCCTGAGCCTTGCGGCAACGGCTGAATGATCTAAATTATAGAGTGTGTCATCCCCTAAGCACTCTGCACTATCACCGGACCCAATATTTCAACTAAATCCGGACGGATCTGCACATCACTCCTTAAATTCAGAGACTATAAGTTTAATGCAATGCCCGCAACTTCTGCCAGTCGCTAAGCAACCTAAGAACTGTTATATGAGACTGTTACTACGCATTGGACATTGCAAGCACTGCAGTAAAGTTATTCAAGTTCAAGTTAAATCTGCTTGTGGACCTTCAGTCATTTCATTGCACCTATCGCTTCTGGGAAGGGCGGCGATAGGCCGGAACATAGATTCAGCATACCAGCCCTCACTCTGGCGTCACGAGTAACTGGGTTAATATTAACCCCTCATATACCAACATCATACCATCCCTACCATACACCCCCCAAAGGCTACCACATGTATATACACAGGCTGTAGACCATTAATATTCCTTGCACTCCTAGAGATTGAGTTACATTACATCTCAGGACATTTTCAGTGATCAGAATACTGTCAGTTGTATTTCTCTATAATCTCGTTCTTGAACGGCAAGCCCTATGACTAAATCCAATAGATGGGAGAATGCTCTTGAACCAAGTTTAAGGCCCTTAATTCCTTACAATAGCGCTTTCACTTTTCACATTGACTGATTTCACAGACCAGCGGATCGCAATAGAGGTCTATTCAATAGGTCTCTCCTTTTTATTTCATTTTTTTCTTTACTGTAGGAGCTTAGTAATGTGCTTTCTATAATTTGCAGACCTAAGCAATGCACTTCACAAGAAAAATGCTCGGCCCTATTTTACAGCCTTTGCTGTGAACCCATTATGACTTTGAAAATGAGTTGAATTTACAGGCAAATTTACTCTCCGTCCTATTTCTGGATGAAAAACTTTCAGAAATATCTTTCAGTGCAATTTATTTGCAGTGAAATATGTTTGTGTACTGCAGAAAAAAAGCTGATGAAGTTCATTTGTCTGGGACAAATAAGGCCAACTTTTGGCACGTTACTATTTATTCCTAAAAAAAAGAAATATCCTGTCGAGATGTCAAAGGGGAGGGGGGAGGAGGAGACAAACTTTGTAATATTTAAAGCTGTTTATAGATTAACAAAAGTTACTTTGCAAAGTAATTTTCTGTCTTATTCTCTAGATCTCTTACTAATTCGGCAGCTATATCCTAGGGCCCTGCACACTACAAAATTTCCACTGGGAATTATTCTAAATCTCAATGGGGTTCTGAATAATATTCTTGATCTCAATGGAATTCGTCTGCACTGTGCACACTGTGGTATACAACTATAATAAACTTTATCATCCCTTGAAAATATGATTCATTCAACTACAGACTTTATAGATGTGTGCTCGGATTGCTTTCAATTATATAGTCCACGTGCATGGAGTTCTACCTTCCCCATGTATCATGCATTATATATATCAAGAGGGCAGGTTAAGTCTATCAGACCTTCAGTTACTTCTAGGCATTATTCAGACAAGTGTGTTTGTACATTCTTTTTTGATACAGCATTTTCATGAGCTGAAAGCTTAAGGTGTTGCAGACACGGCCACTTCAGTCCCAATGTGCGAACTGAACATGTACTGACTGAAATGGTCGTGTCTGCAACACCCTCAGCTTTCAGCTCATGAAAAAACTTTATAAAAAAAAAAAGAACAATAAAAAAGAAAGATTTTTGCAAGAAGCATGTCAGAACTTAGTTGTTTTCAGTCTGACCACAGTGCTCTCGGCTGACACCTCTGTCCATGTCAGGAACTGTGTTGAGCAGGAGAGGTTTGCTATGGGGATTTGCTCCTCTGGACATTTTCTGACATGGACAGAGGTGGTAACAGAGAGCACTGTGGTCAGGCAGAAAACAACTATACAACTTCCTCTGGGGCATACAGCAGCTAATCAGTACTGGAAGGATTGAGATTTTTATTGTTTTTCACCAGAGTACCGCTTTAAATGGAATGGGTTATGATAAAAAACCCTGTTGCTTAATACACGTTTTTGTGTTAAACATATTTTTGTACGAATTTGTGGTGATTTTATTTTTTTATTTTCCCTTTTAGTTATCATTCTAATAATAGGCTGACACTGTCTGTTCTGAAGAGCAAACTTTTCAACAGTCCCCCTATCATCACAGACAGGAATACAGTAAAGGTGATATGGTGTCCCGGTACCGTATTGCATACCGTACCTTGTATGTTGGCCCATAAATTCAGAGTTACTACGCTCAGGTAGGGTCCCACAGGTGGGACAGTACCTAGTTCTCTAATTTTATAATGTTTAAATGTATATAATATAATGTATATTAGTATGCTTACCTTGGTAGCGTCGCAGGACCTTCGGTCATGTGACTATGTTAATTCCTCTATGGTATGCTGGAGGACTTTTGGAGGTCCTTGGGTCACATGTTACCCATAACTCTTTGTACAGAAGATTGACAGTTGTTATGGACCAGTGAGCTTAACCCCTTAAGGGCCAGGCGTTTTTTGTTTTTTGCACTTTCGTTTTTTCCTCCATAACTTTAAAAATTCATAACTCTTTAAATTTTGCACCTAAAAATCTGTATTATGGCATATTTTTTGCACCACCTATTCTACTTTGTAATGACATCAGTCATTGTACCCAAAAAGCTACAGCGAAACGTAAAAATAAATCATTGTGCTACAAAATTGAAAAAAAAATGCAATTTTCTAACTTTTGGGGGCTTCCGTTTCTACGTAGTACATTTTTCGTTACAAATGACACCTTTTCTTTATTCTCTAGGTCCATATGGTTAAAATGATACCCTACTTGTATAGGTTTGATTTTGTATTACTACTGAAAAAAAATCATAAATACATGCAGGAAAATGTATATGTTTAAAATTGTCATTTTCTGAGCCCTATAACTTTTTTATTTTTCCGTGTTCAGGACGCTATGATGGCTCATTTTTTGCGATGTGATCTGAAGTTTTTGTTGGTACCATTTTTGCATTGATCTGACTTTTTGATCGCTTTTTATTCATCTTTTCATGATATAAAAAGTGACCAAAAATACGCTATTTTGGACTTTGGAA
Organism: Hyla sarda; assembly: GCF_029499605.1. Lineage (NCBI taxonomy): Eukaryota > Metazoa > Chordata > Amphibia > Anura > Hylidae > Hyla > Hyla sarda. Next base: position 121,421,084 of record NC_079195.1, read on the forward strand.
TTTTTTTGCGCGTACGCCATTGAACATGCGGTTTAAAAAGCAGTATATTTTTATAATTCGGACATTTCCACATGCGGCGATACCACATATGTTTATTTTTATTTACACAGTTTTTTTTTTATTCTTGGAAATGCCAGGTGATTCAAACTTTTATTAGGGGAAGGGATCATTGAAAGGCTTAATGATTTTTTTACACTTTTCTTATGCCATATTATAGCCCCCAGGGGGGGCTATAACATTGCATGTAATGATCTTTACCACTGATTGATGCATCTCCATAGGAATGCATCAATCAGTTTTTTCGGCGATTGAATGCTCAAGCCTGGATCTCAGGCTTGAAGCATTCATTCGGCGATCGGACTGCAGGAAGGAAGGTAAGAGACCTTAATCCTGAAGTACAGCTGTTCGGAATACCGCGATTATACCGCAGCGATCCCGAACAGCTCCCTGAGCTAACCGGCACGCTTTACTTTCACTTTCAGCCGTGCCGTGATATGATGCAGGGTTACCGTGTAACCCCGCGTTATATCACGGGAGCGGGACTAGGGGTGTAAGTTTACGCCCTTGGTCCTTAACAGGTTAAAGTGTATCATGGAAAAACAAAGGAGATTTCTGAGGACCTCAGACAAAGATATTTAAATGCTCATCAGAGTGGAAAAGACTACAAAGCAATCTCTAAAAAACGAATTACACCAAACCACAGTCAAACAGATTGGCCAAGATTTATCAAACTGTGTGAGAGAAAAAGTGGAGTGATTTTTCCACAGCGACCAATAACATCTCAGCTAACGAGTTCTGGTAAAGTGAAAGCTTAGCTGTGATTGGTCGCTATGGGAAAATCACTCCACCTTTTTCTCTCACACAGTTTGATAAATCTGGGCCATTGTGTACAAATTATGGAAATTCAAGACAATACAGTGATCCCTCAACATACGATAGTAATTTGTTCCAAATGAACCATCATTACTTGCATCCTAGCAACCAATAAGAAAGTAGTTAGTTGAAAGATATAATCGCGCATGCGCATTTTGTGAATTTCTTTATGAATTTTGCATGAAAAAAAGTGAATGAATATGCGAAATTATATATTTGCGAAATATTACAAATTCTAATATGGCCTACGCCACTCATCATTAGTCACAAAGGAACCCAACGTAAAGGTCTTTCTTACATTAGCTAATGTTAATGTTCATGAGTCTGCCATCAAGATTATGCTGAGCAACAATCTTGTGCATGGCAGAATTGCAAGGAGAATGCTGCCCAGCTGCAGTTTGCTGGACAAGCCAGAAGGCTAATGAAACAATGCTTTGTGAATCGATGAGAAAATAGAGCTTTTTGATGTAAATTAAAAGTGTTATGTTTAGAGAAAGAAAAACACTTCAATTACAGCATAAAAACCTCACACCATCTGTGAAACATGGTGTGGTTGGTTTCATGATTTGGGCCTATTTGTTGCATCTAGGTCAGGAAGGTTGTTATCATTGATGGAAAAGTAAATTCTGAATTATCAACACATAAGAGAAGATTATAGATGTAGCACTCACCAAGAGATATTTGTTGCCGAGTCTTAATCCATAGTAATTAAAGATTCCCACCGGCAGTGCCTATTTAACCTCTTCTTTGAGAATTGTAAATTATACCAGCAAATTCTAAAGGAAAATTTCAGGACATTTACCTGTGATCAAAATTTCAAAAGAACATGGATCATGCCCCAATACAATAACCCTAACTACACAAGCCATTGAACCCTATCCAAACAAGTCAAAGAATGGTGAAAGAATATACTTAAATATTTAGAAGTCAAAGTCCTGACCTTAATCCATTAGGATTATTGTGAAAGGACCCACATGTCTTGATATGGTAAATTTTTATACTATTGTATAAAAATGTACCGGTATGAGCTGACATTTCCTGGTCAACACATGTCTTGCAGAAGGCAAACAAAGGCAGAGCTGGGGCCCAAATCATGATCCCAAAACATAGGTTTTTTTTTTTTCTCTCCGTTTTATTGGACAGAACCAGAGCTGGCCTATATGCCAGCAGTACTCACATCTGTACTTCCTTTTTCTTACATTTCTGGATAATCACAGAACAGCACCTACTTGCAATTACTCCTTCTCTCACAAGGAGACAATTCTCTGCTTAGGCTAAACAGGCTGGCACTGTGCTAGGGGATGATTTACAGTATAGTACTATTAAAAAATGAAACAAATTGAATTCATTTTTCACTTAAATTTGCCATTGAATTCAATTCAGATTCTATGGGCAGTTTGGATTTAACCCCACACTCGCTTAACCAGGTACAGAACTCCTGTCTTAGTGAGTGTAAGTGGTTACATGGCGATGCATAGCACAGGTGCCTGCTCCTCTGACCACTTCTTTTCCCAGACAGCTCTCTGTTTTACTGGTCATTCTAGCAATCAAGTGCAACTCCATCACACTGGATTCACTGCTGATCACGTGAGGTATCACAATCGGGGACCTCAACCAAAGGAACACCTGTACTCGCAGACCATCCACTCCTTCCCCAATTATTTCTAAACATCCTCTTTTATTATTTCCTGGTGCCAGAAAGTTAAGCAGATTTGTAAATTACTTCTATTTAAAAATCTTAACCCCTCCAGTACATATCAGCTGCTGTATGCTCCAGAGGAAGTTATTTTCTTTTTGAATTTCTTTTCTGTCTGACAACAGTGCTCTCTGCTGACACCTCTATCCATGTTGAAATTGGGAGAGATGAAAAAGAACAGGGGGCGCTCCATTGTAGTGTATATCGACTTGGTGTGAACCCTCCATCACACTTAAAGGGTAGCTCCCACCATCCTTTTTTTTTTTTTTTGCTAGCCCGTTCCCCCCCCCCCCCGCTACGGCACTAGCCCGTTCACTACTCCCCCCACCCCCACCCCGCCCCGCATACCCCGTTCCCTCATTACACTTTCAATTACTGCAGAGTCCGGCAGCGGGCGTGCAGGGACAGCGGCGGCAACGAGGCGGCGGTGGCGATGTGCGGGAGGAGTGGCCGGGGAGCCAATGCGCTCGCTCCCGCCTGTCTGATTGACAGCCAGGGAGCGAGTGCAGCCTAACTGAAAAAGGACTGATTGCCACTCCAAAATCAGTCCTTTTAAAGTGGCCGGTTTTTAAATGTAAATTAAACCTTTTTAATGAAAAAAAATAATAATAAAAGTATATTAGAGATATGTTGTAGTACATAAGTACTACAACATATCAAAAAATAAAGTTGGTGACAGTGCCCATTTAAGTGATATACTCACCTGTATGGTGATAGCAATCTGATCCGCGGCTCCTGAGTGGTGGTGATCAGGGTGCAGTAGGGTGTATTAGAGGTATGTAAAAGCAAGGCTGCCGCACTCGGACCGAGTCAGACCAGTGTAGAAATGCAAGTTTAAAGAGAAAAAGGCAGCCTTGGAGGCGCTGCTCAAGGGTTGTCACAAAACCACGGACTCAGGCCAGCACAGCACAATAAATATTTTATTTGACAATACAGATGATGCGTTTTGGCAGATACATAGTATGGCCAGACCACACCAGCACCGCATGCACACAGGATCCCCACCATCACAGTTTTACTCGCTAACTATGAGAAGCGTACTGTCAAATTGGGCCTGAGGAAGGCACTATGTATGTGCCGATACGCGTGGTCCATATTGTCAAATAAAATAGTTATTGTCCTGTGGAACATACAGTAGCTGAAAAGTACTAGAAGGATTAAGATTTTGTTAATGGACATAATTTACAAATCTGTTTAACTTTCTGGCACCAGTTGATTTAATTTTTTCTTTTATTTTTACTACCAGAGTACCCCTTTAATCTTGTTTCGGATCAACTATGAAATAGGACACAAGTCTCAATTAAGTGGATAGGTAAATGTCTAATTATGTCCAAATCTAGGATCCCTCAACTTTCCAGGCCATTTCAAAGCCACCAGAGGTAGTCAGGATTCTGAAAAAAGCTGAGCTTGCTACCAAAGATGTTCAGATGGGAATACCTCTTTAAGCAAACAGAGTAGATACAAGAGTGTTTTCGTTGTGCTTCAGGCATTATGCATAAAATCCTGTGTGTATGTATAATAAAATATAATGTATTAAAAGCTTTATTTGTTAAATGTTATGATGTTATCGCTTCTCTCTTGTCTAATTTTCTCCCAGCATGTGAATTAGTCTATTGGGTTTTGAAGCAATGTGTATTAGACAATTAACACATGCATATTTTTTGCAGATGTATCCTTAGAGATTTCAGCAATGAAAAGTAAAGAACTGACTGGCTAATCAAATTTGGTTTAGATGAAATGCTCTTAATTATGTCATTTGCAATGCAAATTTCTCCTGTTTAGTTGGCTAATTATATTTTGTAATTCATAAGGCTTTGCTTTCTGTGGTTTCTGATCATATATCAATAACTATGGTGATACACTAACCTTGAAATGGATTATTTCACTGTAATAAGACCATAAAATTACTATCCCAGACATCACATGTGTGTTATAGACCCAGCTTCTTAAAGCCCTGTAATTCAGCAGTTATCACTGGGGTTAACTCCAGACTACTCTACATTTCCTTTTTAACCATACATGGATTGTGGAACAGTGCAATCTTGTTCTTTGAAGTGATTTCACTATTTGGCAGTCTTATAAATTTGAATCTGGTTGGGCAGCTTGTCATAGAATGCTCTGTGCAGTGACAACAAGCAGGGCTCTGTACACTTATGATAAGCAGGGCTCTGGCACCGAGGACAAGCAGGACTCTTTGCACCGAGGACAAGCAAGGCTCTGTGCACCGAGAAAAAGCAGGGCTCAGTGCACCGAGGACAAGCAGGGCTCTGTGCACCGAGGACAAGCAGGGCTCTATGCACCGAGGACAAGCAGGGCTCTGTGCACCGAGGACAAGCAGGGCTCTGTGCACCGAGGACAAGCAGGGCTCTGTGCACCGAGGACAAGCAGGGCTCTGTACACTGACGACATGCAGGGCTCTGTACACTGAGGACAAGCAGGGCTCTGTACGCTGAGGACAAGAAGGGCTCTGTGCACTGAGGACAAGCAGGGATTTGTGCAGTGAGACTCTGTGACACACTCCTGGCTCGCACAGCAGCATTATTGACAAGCCAGGAGCCTGCACAGAGCCCTGCTTGTCCTGCACTCACTTCCTGTATTTGGACTCCTCATAGAGACACACAGACGAGGGACAGCATTTTTTTCACTCAAAATATGCAATTTTTTTTAAAACAATGTATGTTACAAATATACATATAATGGTATTAGTTATATTACATAAAAAGTTTCTGCTAACAACAAGTACACTTAAATAGTATGGGCCTGAAAATGTCCATTAGACACAGTTGTGGAAGCAGGGTGACACCAGTTAGTGATACCAATTGTTACGCCTAGCGCTCCGGGTCCCCGCTCCTCCCAGGAGCGCTCACGGCGTCTTTCTCCCTGCAGCGCCCCGGTCAGTCCCGCTGACCGGGAGCGCTGCACTGTCATGGCCGTCGGGGATGCGATTCGCACAGCGGGACGCGCCCGCTCGCGAATCGCATCCCAGGTCACTTACCCGTCCCGGTCCCCTGCTGTCTTGTGCTGGCGCGCGCGGCTCCGCTCTCTAGGGCGCGCGCGCGCCAGCTCTCTGAGACTTAAAGGGCCAGTGCACCAATGATTGGTGCCTGGCCCAATTAGCTTAATTGGCTTCCATCTGCTCCCTGGCTATATCTGATCTCCTCCCTTGCACTCCCTTGCCGGATCTTGTTGCCTTGTGCCAGTGAAAGCGTTTAGTGTGTCCAAAGCCTGTGTACCTGAACTTCTGCCATCCATCCTGACTACGAACCTTGCCGCCTGCCCCCGACCTTCTGCTACGTCTGACCTTGCCTCTGCCTAGTCCTTCTGTCCCACGCCTTCTCAGCAGTCAGCGAGGTTGAGCCGTTGCTAGTGGATACGACCTGGTTGCTACTGCCGCAGCAAGACCATCCCGCTTTGCGGCGGGCTCTGGTGAAAACCAGTAGCCTCTTAGAACCGGTCCACTAGCACGGTCCACGCCAATCCCTCGCTGACACAGCGGATCCACTACCCGTAAGCCGAATCGTGACAGTAGATCCGGCCATGGATCCCGCTGAGGTGCCGCTGCCAAGTCTCGCTGACCTTACCACGGTGGTCGCTCAGCAATCGCAGCAAATTGCCCAACAAGGACAGCAGCTGTCGCAGTTGACCGCCACGTTACAGCAACTTCTGCCTCTGCTACAGCAGCAACCATCTCCTCCGCCAGCTCCTGCACCTCCTCCGCATTGAGTGGCCGCTCCTAGCCTCCGCTTGTCCCTGCCGGACAAATTTGATGGGGACTCTAAACTCTGCCGTGGATTTTTGTCTCAGTGTTCCCTGCATATGGAGATGTTGTCGGACTTGTTTCCTACTGAACGGTCTAAGGTGGCGTTTGTAGTAAGCCTTCTTTCAGGAAAGGCCTTGTCTTGGGCCACACCGCTCTGGGACCGCAATGATCCTGCCACAGCCACAGTCCAGGCCTTCTTCGCTGAAGTCCGGAGTGTCTTCGAGGAGCCTGCCCGAGCTTCTTCTGCCGAGACTGCCCTGTTGAACCTGGTCCAGGGTAATTCTTCAGTGGGCGAGTACGCCATCCAATTTCGTACTCTTGCTTCCGAGTTATCATGGAATAACGAGGCTCTCTGCGCGACCTTTAAAAAAGGCCTATCCAGTCGCATCAAGGATGTGCTGGCCGCACGAGAGATTCCTGCCAACCTCCAAGAACTCATCCATTTGGCTACCCGCATTGACATGCGTTTTTCTGAGCGACACCAAGAGCTCCGCCAGGAAAAAGACTTAGATCTCTGGGCACCTCTCCCACAGCATCCTTTGCAGTCTACGCCTGGGCCTCCCGCCGAGGAGGCCATGCAAGTGGATCGGTCTCGCCTGACCCAGGAAGAGAGGAATCGCCGTAGGGAAGAAAATCTCTGTCTTTACTGTGCCAGTACCGAGCATTTCTTGGTGGATTGCCCTATCCGTCCTCCACGTCTGGGAAACGCACGCACGCACCCAGCTCACGTGGGTGTGGCGTCTCTTGGTTCCAAGTCTGCTTCTCCACGTCTCACGGTGCCCGTGCGGATTTCTCCTTCAGCCAACTCCTCCCTCTCAGCCGTGGCCTGCTTGGACTCCGGTGCCTCTGGAAATTTTATTTTGGAGTCGTTTGTTAATAAATTCCGTATCCCGGTGACCCGTCTCGTCAAGCCGCTCTACATTTCCGCGGTCAATGGAGTCAGACTGGATTGCACCGTGCGTTACCGCACAGAACCCCTCCTGATGTGTATTGGACCCCACCACGAAAGGATTGAGCTCTTCGTTCTCCCCAACTGTACCTCTGAGGTCCTCCTCGGTCTGCCGTGGCTCCGGCTTCATTCTCCCACCCTTGATTGGACCACCGGGGAGATCAAGAACTGGGACTCTGCCTGCCTTAGGAAGTGCCTCTCCCCCCCTCCCAGTCCCGTCAGGCAAGCCTCTGTGCCTCCTCATGGCTTCCGTCCTTGTGTCACCCTGCCCCGTGCCAAGCTTCACCCTCTGCCCTCCCTCCCCATTCCAACTCCTGCTGCACTGCCTGCCGTTGAGGAAACCCTCCATTCTTTCCCGGTGTCCTCATCCCAGGGGAGGCAGTTACCGGACAAAAAAAAGGGGAGACCTAAGGGGGGGGGGTACTGTTACGCCTAGCGCTCCGGGTCCCAGCTCCTCCCCGGAGCGCTCACGGCGTCTTTCTCCCTGCAGCGCCCCGGTCAGTCCCGCTGACCAGGAGCGCTGCACTGTCATGGCCGTCGGGGATGCGATTCCCACAGCGGGACGCGCCCGCTCGCGAATCGCATCCCAGGTCACTTACCCGTCCCGGTCCCCTGCTGTCTTGTGCTGGCGCGCGCGGCTCCGCTCTCTAGGGCGCGCGCGCGCCAGCTTTCTGAGACTTAAAGGGCCAGTGCACCAATGATTGGTGCCTGGCCCAATTAGCTTAATTGGCTTCCATCTGCTCCCTGGCTATATCTGATCTCCTCCCTTGCACTCCCTTGCCGGATCTTGTTGCCTTGTGCCAGTGAAAGCGTTTAGTGTGTCCAAAGCCTGTGTACCTGAACTTCTGCCATCCATCCTGACTACGAACCTTGCCGCCTGCCCCCGACCTTCTGCTACGTCTGACCTTGCCTCTGCCTAGTCCTTCTGTCCCACGCCTTCTCAGCAGTCAGCGAGGTTGAGCCGTTGCTAGTGGATACGACCTGGTTGCTACTGCCGCAGCAAGACCATCCCGCTTTGCGGCGGGCTCTGGTGAAAACCAGTAGCCTCTTAGAACCGGTCCACTAGCACGGTCCACGCCAATCCCTCGCTGACACAGCGGATCCACTACCCGTAAGCCGAATCGTGACACCAATGCAGGTAGTGTCATGACAGAGACAATTCCCACAAGTGGTATGCTTTTTTGCTTGCAGTTTTACTGGAGAACCGGAACAGGAAAAGAAGTTCATTTATTCTTCCAAAGTGGGACACATAGACTTGAACAGTTTTAACACCCCTACCCCTTAATTCCCTGGTTGAACTTGATGGACATATGTCTTTTTTCGACCGTACTAACTATGTAACTATGTAACAAGTTGCTGAATGTCCTGCCATCTGTAACCCGTTTTCAAGTTCTTGACTGTGACTGCTGTGTCTTGTGGTACAACTCACACACTCTCCTGTCTGCAGCAGGGTAGAAGGAGTGTGCTTAAAGTTTCGACATTAAACAGATGTTTCTTGAAATTCACAAAATTTTCTGACTTTGGCGAATCCAAAAGATTTGCAATTCATTTCAGTCAAATTGCAACAAGGCATCAAACATTTTACACATTGGAAGAAGGATCATATGACCTTGGCTGGTGGCATAGACTTCAGCAACAACCTATGCCAGCTACCTGGTTTTCTTGTATATACACCTAATGCTTACACCATGCTCCCTTGTGTGCTAAGACCCTCCAACAGGAAATAAAAAAAATACACCTGGCTCAGATAGCGTAAAAGGGCACCAAAGCACTGACACCAAAGTCTCACCCCCCCCCCCCGTACCTATTCAAATTAATAATTAGTATATATAACACAGGATCAGGCTATCAAGCAAAATATACTTAATATGCTCTTTGTAACCTTTCTTCATAGCAAAGAAATGAAGAAAGTGCAAAGAAACCTTTAGTGAGTGTATATGAAGATGGGCATTCTAAACTGGCCAGCCGCTGTAGAAATCTAGTCCAAACTGTAAAATATATGTTTTCCTATATAATCTGAAAACTGAGAAAAAAATGTGGTAGCCCTTGGGGGGTGTATGGTAGTTGGGGAGTTGTTTCGGTAGATGAGGGGTTAATGTTAACCCTATAGTTTGTGACGCCAGGCTGAGGGCTAGTATGCTGAGGTAATTCTCTGGCCTATCGCCGCCCTTCCCAGTAACGGTAGGTGCATGCATAAAATGACTGAAGGTCCACAAGGTATTTGAACTTGAACTTGGATAACTTTACTTAAATGCTTGCGGTACATCCAATGAACAGTAACAGTCTCAGGAATACAGTCTCGATCTATTGCAATGACTGACAGTTGTTGCGGACCTTGACTTCTCATGAAAGTCTCTGAATTAGGGAATATTGCGAAGATCCGTCCGGATTTAGGGGATAGATAAGGGCCGGTGATCTTGCAGAGTGTTTAGGGATTGACACACTCACAATTTAGCAGATATCAGCCGTGGCCGCAAGGCTCAGGCCTAAACTCACTAATGACAGCAGCGCAGATCCTTCTCCATCAACAGCCCACAAGGAAAGAGAGTGAGCAATGGCCGCCGCTCCCTTATAAGGGCAGGGGCAGGGCCGCTTTTACTGGTCCAATCAACTGTCTTTCACCGTTTCAAGGAGTGATGGGAGATAAACGTCACAGGAACCTCCAAAGGTCCTCAAGCATAAAACCATAGAGTTCACCCGGTCATGTGACCCACAGGTTCTGTTCCGCTATGCATAGGTAATTAACCATTTATATACACTTGTAGAATCTAATGCATATACATATCCTGAAGAATTATTAGATAATAAATACCTAAATGAGAGGTGACTAGGGGCGGGCTAGTTAAGAAGAACCCCGACGTCCTAGGGACTCTGGCTATGGGGACTTATATACAAATGTACCGGATAGGATGCGGTACCGGGACACAAAAACAACACACATCCCAGATTTATCAATGCTGTCTATTACTTAGTCAAAAGATGAGTCAAATTTATATCAGTAGCTTACGCTGTTTGACAAATGTAGTGCTTCTTTCTACAACGTCTAACTATTTAAGCCAACATTCATTTAGTTTAAATTTGCAGAAATGAAATTTGAGAAATGAAATTTGCATAAACACACCAACTAGAGACAATTAAGCATTAAAAAAAAGGGCCAAATTTATCATGAAAGAGAATTTTCATATGAAAAAATGGAATCTTGATTCCGGCGCTTCTCCTCGGTATGAATGATAGATGGAGTCCAAGTTCTTGAGAACAGGGTTTCTTTAATGCAGATTTGAGTCTGTAACAGACTCTTCATCAAGCATAAAACATCCGGTTTTAAAAAGGCCGGGGGAGGACAATACCACCTGGTCACAGGGTCACCTAAGTGACGTAAAAAGCATTATAACATAACTAACGAAAATCATGTAAAAATCATGTTATATCAAGGTATAACAATAATAGAGCAGTTCTATAGACATGGGTAAAGAGAAAGCATGTTTGTTTAAAATTCTATAAGTGTATCTCTATCTCTTGCTATAAGTGTATGCACTATTGCCAGATCTTACAGTGCGGCTTTGAAAGAATGAAATGAAAGCTAGGCAGGTAAACAGTAATATTCCTATATCATTGTGGGGGATGAACGTGCTGACGTGTTTATGTGTCAGATGTTCTAACCGGGATGTGTCCAGCGGAGGCAGCTGTGCTGACGTGTTTCCATATCATGAATAGGATCTGTGGTATAGTGTCCACCCCAGTAGGTGAGTTACAAGTTTAACTCTTCCCAGCAAAGTAAATGTCAAAAAGAAAGGGGAATTATAACGCGTATGAAGTGCTCTAAAAGATAACTTTTACCAGTTTCTTAGTTAAAATCCACCAATAATGTGACCCAGTAAAATATTTCCAAACATATTCTGATACCAATTGTACCAATTTAAGTAGTTTGCTCAAAGCGTTTCTGCTGCATAAAAAAGCTTCCTCAGGGGAACAATGGTAATGGTACAATCACGTATCTCCTTAATACATAGTCTGATAAGTCAGATAATAAGATAGTCAAAGATAGAACAAAGTCATAGGGTAGGACTGTACTGTTTCAATGAATAAGCATGATGCTTTAATCACTAATAGATAGGCATTGAAAGTTAAATTGTAAAGTAGGTCCATCACAGTACAATATAAATAATATAGAAACAGTACTGTTACGCCGAGCGCTCCGGGTCCCTGCTCCTCCCCGGAGCGCTCGCGGCGTTCGTCTCCGTGCAGCGCCCCGGTCAGACCCGCCTGGCCCAATCAGTACCTGCACCTGTGTCCTCCTTATAAAAACCCACTTCCCCTTCCTGGTATCGCCGGATCTTGTTGCCTAGTGCCAGTAAAAGCGTTTTGTGTATGTTCCAAGCCTGTGTTCCAGACCTTCTGCTGTTGCCCCTGACTACGACCCTTGCTGCCTGCCCTGACCTTCTGCTACGTCCGACCTTGCTCTTGCCTTGTCCTTCTGTACCGCACCTGTCTCAGCAGTCAGTGAGGTTGAGCCGCTACCGGTGGATACGACCTGGTTGCTACCGCCGCAGCAAGACCATCCCGCTTTGCGGCGGGCTCTGGTGAAAACCAGTAGCAACTTAGAACCGGTCCTCTGGTACGGTCCACGCCAATCCCTCACTGACACAGAGGATCCACCACCAGCCTGCCGAATCCTGACAAGTACATCTTGTGTGATCAGTACTGGAATGACTAGTTGCCTGAGGACAACCTGTATAAAATTAAGCAGAGAAAAAAAACAATTGCTATCAGCATGCTAGATGGTTTCAGAAGCAATGTGTTGGCAAAGGAAGATCTCACTACCTCCAGTCCCTTCAGTATGCCTGTAAAGTAAAGAGAGAGAGATTCCCCCATCAGGGGTATTGTCCAAAGGCAAGGTACCTGGAAACTGCCGCCAGAATCTGGCTACTCACATTTGGATGTCCGGTATATCATAAATTTACACAGACCCGAGCACTACCTACAGTGGTAGGGAGCCAGTTTGCTGGCTACTGGCGCTCTGCCCGGGACTTCTGGCGTGTGGTCTGATATCCAGAATGCCGCTGTCACATGACACAAGTCCCAATCACGTGGGTCGTAATGCCGCAATCTTGCACGATGGGAATGCAGAGACGTGATCTACTCTGCTCACGTGATGCCGCCACATCCGCTCTGCCTTGTCACCGTCGATGATTACATGCCAGGAGTTAAGTCCCACTCACCAGGGTGAGATAACACCACAGAGAAATCAATTTTAATTGAAAATGTGTTATTAAACTCGTGATTTAGGCTGTTGAATGTGGTACTTTGTCAATGGTGAGAAATAAGAATGCAAATGGTTTTCTGAATGAGGCCCGTCAAGCTTATCGGCTACTTTATACAATACATATCATGAAGAATGAGAGTAAGCAGGCCCCAGACAAAGCTCTTTTGTGCACTGGATGATGTATATGTGTGATATATTAGTCCAAAATTACACTTACACTACAGTAATGGCTCCTCCCATTGGGAGGGAAGTCCCTAAATAATATAAGGGTGGGAAGAAAAAGGGGGCCTAGTGAGCCTATACTAATCCCTAGTATGCCCTATTTGTGCCCTTACTACCTAGGTGGGGTGGCTGCCCTAAAAAGGGCGGTCCCGCTCTGGAACCTCCTGTTAACCCATTAGCTACACTAACTATGTAATGACTCTAATCTCAGGACACCTACTAAGGGTCCACTATCTACCTATCATGTCATCACTTAATGGAAGGAGCTATATGAGTGTGCCTGATATCTAGAGGAAGCATGAAAAATTCTGCTGTTCATTGAGACCTGTAGGGGCAGTGGAATTAAGTTGATGAATCCATCAACATTTTTCTGTAGTAATATACGATCCATATCTCCACCCCGAGAGGAGGGTTTAACTCATTTCATTGGTATGAAACTAAGGGGGAGATTTATCAAAACCTGTGCAGAGGAAGAATGATGAAGTTGCCCCTAGCAACCAATCAGATGGCTTCATTCCTTCTTTAGAGGCTTTTATAAAAAATGAAAGAAGCGATCTGATTGGTTGCTAGGGGCAACTGCACCACTCTTTCTCTACACAGGTTTTGATAAATCTCCCCTTAAGTCCTTCTTTATGGCCTCCGTGTATTCTGTTAATATGTATTATATATTAATATATATATATATTAATTTCTAATAACCCCTAAATGCTCAAGTATTCTTCTTTTAAAGGCCTGTGGGGATTTACCCACATATTTCATGACCCCACATGAGTCACAGTTAATGAAGTTCCTTATTCTATAGTTCATGTACAAAGGGACAGGACTTTCATTTGCCACATCTATAGCAACCGTTCGATCTGGGTACATTTCCTAATCAGGTATCCCTTGAACGCGTATCTGGGGCCAAGTGTGTAATTTTTTGCACAGTAATGGCTGGTAGAGATGAGCAAATCGAAGTTGGCGAACCTGAATTCATTACGAATTTCATGAAAAATTCGATTCACAACGAATACGAATATCGCCGCGATTCTATCGCGCGAATCGCTTCATTTAACTCCATTTTACAGCGTTCCAGGCTATTGGAGACCTAAGATGGCGGATCCACATGTGAGTACATGGGGCAGGGGATTATGGGAGGGCGGGAAACAGCGGCAGGAATGAAGGTAGGCGGGCTGACCCTGAATCACATGTGAGATGCAGCCTATCAGTGTTCACTGACCCCTATGATGTAACAGCCCTATATAATCAGCGGCCATCTTCCTTCTGGTCATTTCACCTATGCACGAGATAGGGAAAGGAAGTGACTGCACGTCTGTGCGCTGATCGCATAGAACGGCGTTATACAGCATATATGCAGCGGTGACATCAGCATTAGGGAAAGACACAGGGCACAGTGTTGCTGCAGTTCTGACCGAGAACGATTCTAGCAAAACCTCGTATTCTCCTTACTCAATATAGCAGGCATAGAGGTGCTGCATAGCAGTCACCTGCGTCATAGATCTCACAGCTGTTTTACCTGTATGGAGCATCTAATCTCTTTTTTCAGCCCAATTGAGTTTTTTCTGTTGCTCCACAAATCTGATTCTCACAATTGTGTGACAGAGTGCAATTTAGGGTTTAATCCCTGTAAAAAAAAAATTCTGTGGTGCTGCACAGTTGGGTCCTGCTGCTGTTCAGAAATAAGTCATATTAGTGTGGACTTTAGTGCCTTTTTACCATTCTTCACCTGTTACTCTTTCTCTGTGCTAAATTCAGTGTTATACCACACGTTATACACCTGCCGGTGTACGAAAGAAAAAAAAAAATCTTTTCCTGCGTACAAATACGCTTAACAGTGGCCTTATCATTGCAAAGGGCCTAAATACAAGCAAACAGCGTACCATATACCACCTTTTTTTCTGTCTCGGTGCTAAATTCAGTGTTATACCACACGTTATACACCTGCCGGTGTATGAAGAAAAAAAAAGCTTTTCCTGCGTACAAAAACGCTTAACAGTGGCCTTATCATTGCAAAGGGCCTAAATACAAGCAAACAGCGTACCATATACCACCTTTTTTTCTGTCTCGGTGCAAAATTCAGTGTTATACCACACGTTATACACCTGCCGGTGTATGAAAGAAAAAAAAAAAAGGTTTTCCTGCATACAAATACGCTTTTTCAGTGGCCTTATCATTGCAAAGGGCCTACATACAAGCAAATAGCGTACCATATACCATTTTTTTTCTGTGTCTGTGCTAAATTCAGTGTTATACCACATGTTATACACCTGCCGGTGTATTAAAGAAAAAAAAAAGTTTTTCCTGCATACAAATACGCTTAACAGTGGCCTTATCATTGCAAAGGGCCTAAATACAAGCAAATAGCGTACCATATACTCCCTTTTTTCTGTCTCTGTGCTAAATTCAGTGTTATACCACACGTTATACACCTGCCGGTGTATTAAAGAAAAAAAAAGTTTTTCCTGTGTAGAAAATATGCTTTTTCAGTGGCCTCACCATTGCAAAGGGCCTACATACAAGCAAATAGCGTACCATATACTACCTTTCTTTCTGTCTCTGTGCTAAATTCAGTGTTATACCACACGTTATACTCCAGGTGTATTAAAGAAAAAAAAAAGGTTTTCCTGCGTACAAATACGCTTTTTCAGTGGCCTTATCATTGCAAAGGGCCTACATACAAGCAAATAGCGTACCAAATACTACCTTTTTTTCTGTCTCTGTGCTAAATGAAGTGTTATACCACACGTTATACACCTGCCGGTGTATGAAAGAAAAAAAATTGTTTTTCCAGCGTACAAATACGCTCAACAGTGGCCTTATCATTGCAAAGGGCCTACATACAAGCAAATAGCGTACCATATACAATTTTTTTCCTGTGTCTGTGCTAAATTCAGTGTTATACCACATGTTATACACCTGCCGGTGTATTAAAGAAAAAAAAAGTTTTTTCTGCATACAAATACGCTTAACAGTGGCCTTGTCATTGCAAAGGGCCTAAATACAATCAAATAGCGTACCATATACTCCATTTTTTCAGTCTCTGTGCTAAATTCAGTGTTATACCACACGTTATACACCTGCCGGTGTATTAAAGAAAAAAAAGTTTTTCCTGCGTAGAAAATATGCTTTTTCAGTGGCCTTATCATTGCAAAGGGCCTACATACAAGCAAATAGCGTACCATATATTACCTTTTTTTCTGTCTCTGTGCTAAATTCAGTTTTATACCACACGTTATACACCTGCCGGTGTATTAAAGAAAAAAAAAAGATTTTCCTGCGTACAAATACGCTTAACAGTGCGCTCATCATTGCAAAAGGCATACATACAACCAAGTAGTGTACTGTTTAGTACCTGTATTTCTGTCTCTGTGCTAAATTCAGTGCTATTGCACACATTAGTATACACCGGCTGGTGTATACAACAAAAAAAATTGTTTTTTTCTGCGTATAAATACGCTTAACAGTATTAACTTATTAACTTAACTTAAGCGGCCTGGGATAACCGTGGCTCCGATGTAGTGGTCCAGCCTGCCGCATCACCCAGTGGCCATCCGCTCCCTCCATCATCCAGCCAAGGCTCCACCACCTCAGCCGAAGGGAGCATTGTGTCAAACCATCCTTCTGGCGCTCCTGCTTCTTCCGCTTTTTGTCAGCCATTCTGCCAACAATCAAAAACCGCCATCAATTTCCAAGAGACAATAGTATGCACCCACTCCAATCCAACGGCGCAGAAGTTGAATGTGCTCCTGTCCAAGTTGCTGGTGTTGCAGTCCCACCCTTTCCAACTGGTGGACTCTGCAGCATTCAAGGAATTGATGGCTTGTGCTGAGCCGAGGTGGAGAGTCCCAAGCCGTCATTTCTTTGCGAAGAAGGCAGTACCAGCCCTGCATAAGTTTGTACAAGAGAAGGTGGGCCATTCCTTGAGCTTGTCGGTGTGTTCAAAAGTGCACGGCAGCGCCGACGTGTGAAGCTGTAACTAAGGGCAGGGACAATACATGTTTTTTATGGCCCACTAGGTAAATGTTGTTCCTGCACAGCTACAACAGCAACTTGGACAGATCACACCGCTTCCTCCTCCATGCTCTCGCTCCCAGGCAGTTGGTCCTTTTACAGTGTGCGCCTCCTCGTCCTCCTCCTCCCCCGTGTCGTCAGCCTCCCCTGCACGTCCAAATCTCGGTGGCCCTTCATCGTACCACGTGTGTAGGGCACAGCGGTGTCAAGCAGTCCTTCGCATGGTTTACCTTGGCGAACGGAGTCACACAGGGAAGGAACTGCTAAAGTTCATTAGGGAAGAAATCCGAGTATGGTTTACTCCACGAAATCTGGAAATGGGAACCATGGTGACAGACAATGGGAAGAACATTGTGGCCATGCTGCGACAGGGAAGTGTGAATCATTCGCCCTGCGTGGCACACGTGTTGAATCTGGTTGTCAAGAAGTTCATCAAGTCTTCACCCCATTTGCAAGACATCCTGACAATAGCAAGGAAACTGTACATGCACTTCAGCCACTTGTACACCGCCAAGCACACTTTGCTTGAGCTGCAGCGTCAGAACGGTAACCCACAACATAGTCTCCTTTGTGACGTTGCCACATGTTGGAATTCCACCCTCCACATGTTGGACAGACTATACGAACAAAGAAAAGTCATCACGGATTTTTTGATGATACAAGCAGATAGGAGTACTCCCCTGTGTAACTTCAATGTGAACGAGTGACAGCTCATACGTGACACCTGCCGTTTGCTGAGGCCCTTTGAGGAAGCCACATTTTTTGTTAGTCGCTCGAATTACGCCATGAACAACGTAATTCCACTTCTACATTTACTCCAAAAAATGATTGAAAACATGGCTGGTCACGGCAATGGAGACATTGCGCCTACATCAGAGGGCTACATGAGTCCTGTGGGGGATGAACTGGAGGAGGATGATGAGGGGCAGAGAGGAGCACAGTCTACGGTGGATGATGTAGCCACTGTTTCTGGTCATTGGACAGGAGAGGAGGAGCAGGAGCAGCCAGAGGAGCTGGAGGGTTATTACGAGGGAGGCGAGACAGAGGACCCAGACACACTGTGGCAGTATGCAGTGGAGATGGAGGCAGGTAGTCCCAGCGAGTCACTGTCACAAATGGCACGATGCATGCTGAGTTGCTTGCGTAGTGACCTCCGAATTGTCAAAATTCGTCAGCTCGATGACTTCTGGATCTCCACCTTATTAGAACCTCGCTACCAGCCCAGAATGGGGGCCTTTTTTACACCCACTGAGAGGAAGGACAAACTGACCTACTTCAGGGAGCTTCTACGTAGTCGGTTGGCCGATGCCTATCGGTCACATGGTCCATTCACTCACAGGTCTGACTCGGGGGGCCCTCTGCGCTCACCTTCCACTGCTATGGCTGCTGGGGAGGGGAGGGGTGGCAGGAGCAGTACCGGCTCAATCAGCAGCAGCCTGAGTCTACAGTAGCTCATGAGTAGCTTCCTTCAGCCGCATAGTGAAGCTACTCATCAGCAGCAGGTGGACATGGAGCAGGACCTGGACCAGCAGGTGGTGGCTTACCTCGACATGACCCTGCCAACAACCGTTGAAGATCCGCTGGACTTCTGGGCAGCCAAACTCGATTTATGGCCGCAACTAGCGGAGTTTGCCCTGGAAAAGCTGTCCTGCCCGGCTAGTAGTGTGCCATCAGAGCGGATGTTTAGTGCGGCCGGGGCCATAGTCACCCCAAGGCGAACTCATCTGTCCCCTAAAAATGTGGAGAGACTGACGTTTGTCAAGATGAATCAGGGATGGATCAGCCAGGATTTCCAGCGACCAATGACAGATGGGTCTGAGTAGATTGAACATGCTCCTACAACAAAATTTTCTCTATTGTGGTTGTTTAAAAAATCCTCTGGGGCAGACCTGGCCATTGTACTGCCCGCTTGCCACATACGGCCCTTTGATTGGCTCTGACCGGCCCGTGCTGATTGGGGGACAACTATGCTGCCTAATCTGGGGGACAACTATGCTGCCTAATCTGGGGGACATCTATAAGGCCTAATCTGGGGGACATCTATGCTGCCTAATCTGGGGGACAACTATGCGCCTTATTTGGGGGACAACTATGCTCCTAATCTGGGGGACAACTATGCTCCTAATCTGGGGGACAATAAACTCCTAATCTGGTAGACATCTATGCTGCCTAATCTGGGGGACAACTATGCTCCTAATCTGGGGGACATCTACGCTGCCTACTCTGGGGGACATGTATGCTCCTAATCTGGGGGACATCTATGCTGCCTAATCTGGGTGACATCTATGCTGCCTAATCTGGAGGAACACTATGCTCCTTATCTGGGGGACAACTATGCTCCTAATCTGGTGGACATCTATGCTGCCTAATCTGGGGGACAAGTATGCTCCTAATCTGGGGGACATTTATGCTGCCTACTCTGGGGGACAAGTATGCTCCTAATCTGGGGGACATCTATGTTGCCTAATCTGGGTGACATCTATGCTGCCTAATCTGGGGGACAACTATGCTGCCTAATCTGGGGGACATCTATGCTGCCTACTCTGGGGGACAACTATGCTCCTAATCTGGGGGACAACGAAGCTCCTAATCTGGTGGACATCTATGCTGCCTAATTTGGGGGACAAGTATGCTCCTAATCTGGGGGACATCTATGCTGCCTACTCTGGGGGACAACTATGCTCCTAATCTGGGGGACAACGAAGCTCCTAATCTGGTGGACATCTATGCTGCCTAATTTGGGGGACAAGTATGCTCCTAATCTGGGGGACATCTATGCTGCCTACTCTGGGGGACAAGTATGCTCCTAATCTGGGGGACATCTATGTTGCCTAATCTGGGTGACATCTATGCTGCCTAATCTGGGGGATAACTATGCTCCTAATCTGGGGGACATCTATGCTGCCTAATCTGGGGGACAAGTATGCTCCTAATCTGGGGGACATCTATGCTGCCTACTCTGGGGGACAAGTATGCTCCTAATCTGGGGGACAATAAACTCCTAATCTGGGGGACATCTATGCTGCCTAATCTGGGTGACATCTATGCTGCCTAATCTGGGGGACAACTATGCTGCCTAATCTGGGGGACAACTATGCTCCTAATCTGGGGTACAACTATGCTCCTAATCTGGGGGACAAGTATGCTCCTAATCTGGGGGACATCTATGCTGCCTAATCTGGGGGACATCTATGCTGCCTAATCTGGGGGACATCTATGCTGCCTAATCTGGGTGACATCTATGCTGCCTAATCTGGGGGACAACTATGCTCCTTATCTGGGGGACAACTATGCTCCTAATCTGGGGGACAACTAAAATCCTAATCTGGTAGACATTTATGCTGCCTAATCTGGGGGACAAGTATGCTCCTAATCTGGGGGACATCTATGCTGCCTACTCTGGGGGACAAGTATGCTCCTAATCTGGGGGACATCTATGCTGCCTAATCTGGGGGACATCTATGCTGCCTAATCTGAGGGACATCTATGCTGCCTAATCTGGGTGACATTTATGCTGCCTAATCTGGGGGACATATATGCTGCCTAATCTGGGGGACAAGTATGCTCCTAATCTGGGGGACATCTATGCTGCCTACTCTGGGGGACAAGTATGCTCCTAATCTGGGGGACATCTATGCTGCCTAATCTGGGGGATAACTATGCTCCTAATCTGGGGGACATCTTTGCTGCCTAATCTGGGGGACAACTATGCTCCTAATCTTGTGACATCTATGATGCCTAATCTGGAGGACATCTATGCTGCCTAATCTGGGGGACAAGTATGCTCCTAATCTGGGGGACACCTATGCTGCCTTCTTTGGGGGACAAGTATGCTCCTAATCTGGGGGACATCTATGCTGCCTAATCTGGATGACATCTATGCTGCCTAATCCGGGGGACATCTATGCTGCCTAATCTGGGGGACAAGTATGCTCCTAATCCGGGGGACATCTATGCTGCCTACTCTGGGGGACAAGTATGCTCCTAATCTGGGGGGACATCTATGCTGCCTAATCTGGGGGACAAGTATGCTCCTAATCTGGGGGACATGTATTCTGCCTACTCTGGGGGACAAGTATGCTCCTTATCTGGCGGACATCTATGCTGCCTACTCTGGGGGACAAGTATGCTCCTAATCTGGGGGACATCTATGCTGCCTAATCTGGGGGACAACTATGCTCCTAATCTGGGTGACATCTATGCTGCCTAATCTGGGGGACAAGTATGCTCCTAATCTGGGGGACATCTATGCTGCCTAATCTGGGTGACATCTATGCTGCCTAATCTGGGTGACATCTATGCTGCCTAATCTGGGGGACAAGTATGCTCCTAATCCTGGGGACATCTATGCTGCCTACTCTGGGGAACAAGTATGCTCCTAATCTGGGGGACATCTATGCTGCCTAATCTGGGTGACATCTATGCTGCCTAATCTGGGGGACATCTATGATGCCTAATCTGGGGGACAAGTATGCTCCTAATCCGGGGGACATCTATGCTGCCTACTCTGGGGGACAAGTATGCTCCTAATCTGGGGGACATCTATGCTGCCTAATCTGGGGGACAACTATGCTCCTTATCTGGGGGACAACTATGCTCCTAATCTGGGGGACATGTATGCTCCTAATATGCGGAAAACTGATGCTTCTGGCCTTGGGCCTATAATTTTTTGAAGTTTAGCAGTAGCTAAATACATGCTTAATGCAAATGTCAACATTGATCTTTAAATGTAAGGGGTTATGAAACCCCCTTGGGTACTGCGAATGACTGCTCCAGACTCATTCTGTGTCTTTCACAAACTACTTGCCTCCCTGGTGCCTCAGGCCTTGGGCCTTAAATTTTTGGATGTTTAGCAGTAGCTAAATACATGCTTAATGCAAATTTCAACAATGATCATTAAATTGTCGGCGCTCTGCCAGGGCCTTCTCCTACCCCACCTGGGCCGATCCGAGGACCTCACTAACCAACTTACTAACTAATCCAATCGCTTATAGCGACGGGCGGTGTGTACAAAGGGCAGAGACTTAATCAACACCAGCTTATGACCCTCACTTACTGGTAATTCCTCGTTTTAAGGTTAAATATTTGCAATCCCAGATCCCTATCACGAATTGGTTTCAGCGTGCAACACGCACCTGTCCTTGAAAGATAGAGACACGCTAATCCGTTCAGTGGAGCACTAGTGCGGCCCAGGATATCTGAAGCCATAACACACCTGTTATTGCTCGATCTCGCAATTGATCGGGCAAGGTAAGGGTTTATTAAAGCCTCTTGGGTACTGCTGAGGCCTACTCCTGACTGCTCCTGGTGCAATGTATGGGGTAATTAAACACTCTTGGGTAGTGTTATTGTTAAATTTACTGATAATTTTAGCAGTAATAAAATTGAATTCAGCAGAATGCTAACCGTTACACAACGGAACGCTTGTTGCGTGTGATTTTTTAATTTAAAAAAAATATATGGAGAGGGATGAACTCTGCTTAATCATTTTTGGCGATTAGAATCCTTTTGTGAGCTGATCTTTTGGAGACAGATGCGCTTACACACATGTAATAATTTTTTTAACCAAATGTCAAACATTGTGTGGTTTATTATTTTTGAGAAGAATGTCTTTTGGTGGTCCACTGTCCGTTCTGCATTATAGAGTCTTCTGAACTGCTGTATATGCGCTTGTTTTTAAAAAACAGGTAATTTATCAGACAATTTCAATAAAATTTTGCGTTTTTTTGGGGTGGATTGTGAAGCCCGGGTGTGTACTCGTGCATCAGCCAACTCCAGGCTGTGTCTTTCAGGCAATCTATGGGTTCCTGATGCCGCAGAGGTGAGGCCTGGATCTGGGATTTTAAAATTTTTGGATTGCGGGTGCTACCAAAAAAGATGGACACACCCGAATCCGTTCATTGGAGCGCTCCTGCGGCCCCGGACATCTGAGGGCATAACACACCTGTTATTGCTCGATCTCAGGAGAAGGGGGGTTCATCATCGGGAGAAGAGAGTTGCAGGTTGCCCTTGAGTCACAAAGGCAGTAGCACGGTTGGCAGTCAGCGTGGTGTGGCAGTAGTGGAAATTCTGGAGCCAAACGTGCCCGGGGGAGACCACCTGCTTCGCGGCAGCTTACCTTTCCGGGAGTTAGCGGGTTACCAGCACCGATCGATGAAAGATAGAGATACGCTAATCCGTTCAGTGGAGCGCGCCTGCGGCCCCAGAAATCTGAGGGCATAACACACCTGGTATTGCTCAATCTCGCAATTGATCGTGCAAAGGTAGGGGGTTATTAAAGCCTCTTGGGTACTGCTGAGGCCTACTCCTGACTGCTCCTGTGTAATGTATGGGGTAATTAAACACTCTTGGGTAGTGTTTTTTTTTTTTATTTACTGATAATTTTATCGGTAATAAAATTGAATTTTCCAGAATGCTAATCGTAACACAACGGAACGCTTGTTGCGTGTGATTTTTTAATGAAAAAAAAAATATACGGACAGGGATTAACTCTGCTTCATGATTTTGGGCGAAAAAAAGTCCTTTGGTGATCTGATCTTTTGGAGACAGATGCGCTTACACACATATTGAATTAGTTTTTGTAAAAAAATTTCAAATATTGTGTGGTTTATTATTTTTGAGAAGAATGTGTTTGGGTTTTCCACCGTCCTGCATTATAGAGTCTTGTGAACTGTTGGATATGCGCTTGTTCTTACACAAAGATATTTCTTTAAAAAATTTCTAAAATGTTGTTGTTTTTTGGAGGGGATTGTGAAGCCCGGGTGTGTACTGGTGCATCAGCCAACTCCAGGCTGTGTCCTTCAGGCAATATATGGGTTCTGATGCCGCAGAGGTGGGGCCTGGGTCTGGAAATCTCAAATTTTTGCATAGCTTGTGCTACCAATGAGAAATCTTTGTCAAAAATTTCATATATTGTGTTGTTTTTTTGGGGGGATTGTGAAGCCCTGGTGTGTAGTGTACTAGTGCATCAGCCAACTCCACGCTGTGCCATTCAGCCACTAAATGGTCTCCTCTTGCTTCCAACATGTCCACGCTGTGCCATTCAGCCACTATATGGTGTCCTCATGCTGCCAACACCTCCAAGCTGTGCCATTCAGCCACTATATGGTGTCCTCATGCTGCCAACACCTCCACGCTGTGCCGTTCAGCCACTATATGGTGTCCTCGTGCTGCCAACACCTCCACGCTGTACCATTCAACCACTATATGGTGTCCTTATGCTGCCAACACCTCCACGTTAAGCCACTATATGGTGTCCTCATGCTGCCAACACCTCAACACTGTGCCATTCAGCCACTATATGGTGTCCTCATGCTGCCATCACCTCCACGCTGTGCCATTCAGCCACTATATGGTGTCCTCATGCTTCCAACACCTCCACGCTGTGCCATTCAGCCACTATATGGTGTCCTCATGCTGCCAACACCTCCACGCTGTGCCATTCAGCCACTATATGGTGTCCTCATGCTGCCAACACCTCCACGCTGTGCCATTCAGCCACTATAGGGTGTCCTCATGCTGCCAACACCTCCACGCTATGTCATTCAGTCACTATATGGTCTCCTGACACTGATGCCACCACCAGGCTCTGTCATTGTGCTCCTGTGCGGCAGTGATTCTAAGAGCGATGCCGGTAATCTGCATGCTATTATGAATAACAGTATTATTTCACTACCCCAGCACACTCCATATGCGTTTTAGGACACAGCAAAGTGTTCTATACCCCTATAGAGGCTGTATATAGGCTAGAAATAGCCTTTTTTAATATCGATTTGCCACGAACAAATTCGGATCGAAACAAACTTTTCGGGAAAATTCAGCGAATCGGCCAAATCGAATTTTTGAAAAGTTCGCTCATCTCTAATGGCTGGCTTTGTCACTGGAGATATAAATGTAGATGAGTTGCTCTCGCAAGCGAAAGAGGTCTTATCGGACAAGGCAATTGTCCAACCTAGATGAACACCATTGTTGAAAGTTGCATTTCACGATCTGTTGACGTGTCCTAAGCAGTACGCTATTTCTTGTTGAGAGGTACAGGGGTTCGATAACTATATCCAGCATGGCATAGTCCCTCGTGGTCTCCAAATCCCTGTCCTCCCAGATGTACGCTTAAGCACACCCTCAGTTCTCAAAAAGTGGGAACAAGAAGCAACAAATACCTCTATTAGGTTTATACAGATCCTGTTAGAAGAGGAGAAAATGTATTTATAGACCACTGAAACAAAACTTAAATAACAGAAAGAAATAACATTAAAATGGGATTTTTAAGAGTGATCCGGATTTTATTAATCGTGAGACCCAACTTAAGAACAGTGTTCACTTCAATCTCAAACAAAGAAAACATTCTCAATTTGTGAGAGATTTACATGATTTTCAGGAGAATCGCACCTACACTGTTCTGGGTGAGAGGAGCTCCCCCCACCTCGTGAAAGCGAGACTGAGATGTCCTCCTCAGAACCAGACCACTCAGAGTCTGAGAAATCTGGTGGGAGAGGTAGAGGAGGTAGAGATAGAGGCTTCTCTAGGGGTCAATCAGCAGGGAGGGGAGGACCTCGGGGATTCAGAGGCACGGGCAGAGGCCAAACAAATCAGACATCATGTACTACCGATGGTTTCTCTGCCTCTTCCTCTGCAGTTTCTCCTTTTTTAGGGACAGCAAGCAGGGACAACAGCAGGGATCCATATCCCCTATGTCCAAAAATCCACTACTGAATAATTCATTGTCTGGTGATACAATGCAGGTGGTTAACCTCTCAGGTTTTGTGTTGTCTGAGCAACAGATGCATCTCCTTAGTAGGGGTCTTTCATTTGTGCCCACTGTGATGTATGAATCCTTCACATGGACTAAGGATTTGCACTTGTTTTTCAGAAAACTAAAGTGGCATAACTTTTGTGAGAAAAAAGAGAGGAGTGAGTGTCAGGATCTTGGGATTGATGTGGGGGACCTGTTTACAACAAGAACCCTTGTAGGTCTGCTAGACAAAAATAATAGACCAAGGGGTTGTTACGCCGAGCGCTCCGGGTCCCCGCTCCTCCCCGGAGCGCTCACAGCGTTCTCCTGTTCGCAGCGCCCCGGTCAGACCCGCTGACCGGGTGCGCTGCGATAATGCCCCCAGCCGGGATGCGATTCGTGATGCGGGACGCGCGCCCGCTCGCGGTGCGCATCCCGACCCGCTTACCAGACTCGCTCCCCGTCTGTGCTGCCCCGGCGTGCGCGACCCGCTCCCTAGGGCGCGCACGCGCCGGGTCTTTGCGATTTAAAGGGCCGGTGCGCCACTGATTGGCGCATGGGTTTTAATTAGTGTCTTCACCTGTGCACTTCCCTATATCACCTCACTTCCCCTGCACTTCCTTGCCGGATCTTGTTGCCATTGTGCCAGTGAAAGCGTTCCCTGTGTGTTCCTAGCCTGTGTTCCAGACCTCTTGCCGTTGCCCCTGACTACGATCCTTGCTGCCTGCCCTGACCTTCTGCTATGTCCGACCCTGCTCTTGTCTAATCCCTTGTACCGCGCCTATCTCAGCAGTCAGAGAGGTTGAGCCGTTGCCGGTGGATACGACCTGGTTGCTACCGCCGCTGCAAGTCCATCCCGCTTTGCGGCGGGCTCTGGTGAAATCCAGTAGCAACTTAGAACCGATCCACCGACACGGTCCACGCCAATCCCTTTCTGACACAGAGGATCCACCTCCAGCCTGCCGAATTCTGACAGTAGATCCGGCCATGGATCCCGCTGAGGTCCCGCTGCCAGTTGTCGCTGACCTTACCACGGTGGTCGCCCAGCAGTCGCAACAGATAGCGCAACAAGGCCACCAGCTGTCTCAACTGACTGTAATGCTACAGCAGCTTCTACCACAGCTTCAGCAACCATCTCCTCCGCCAGCTCTTGCACCTCCTCCGCAGCGAGTGGCCGCATCCAGCCTCCGTTTATCATTGCCAGACAAGTTTGATGGGGATTCTAAACTTTGCCGTGGTTTTCTCTCGCAATGTTCCCTGCATTTGGAGATGATGTCGGACCAATTTCCAACTGAAAGGTCAAAGGTGGCTTTCGTGGTCAGCCTTCTGTCTGGGAAAGCCCTGTCATGGGCCACACTGCTCTGGGACCGCAATGATCCTGTCACTGCCTCAGTACACTCTTTCTTCGCGGAGATTCGAAGTGTCTTCGAGGAACCAGCCGAGCCTCTTCTGCCGAGACTGCCCTGCTGAACCTGGTCCAGGGTAATTCTTCTGTGGGCGAGTACGCCATCCAATTCCGTACTCTCGCCTCTAAATTGTCCAGGAATAACGAGGCCCTCTGCGCGACCTTCAAAAAAGGCCTATCCAGTAACATCAAAGATGTGCTGGCCGCACGAGAAATCCCTGCTAACCGGCATGAACTTATTCATCTGGCCACCCGCATTGACATGCGTTTTTCCGAAAGGCGTCAGGAGCTCCGCCAGGATATGGAATTTGTTCGCACGAGGCGGTTTCTCTCCCCGGCTCCTCTCTTCTCTGGTCCGCTGCAATCTGTTCCTGTGTCTTCCGCCGTGGAGGCTATGCAAGTAGACCGGTCTCGCCTGACACCTCAAGAGAGGACACGCCGCCACATTGAGAACCTATGCCTGTACTGTGCCAGTACCGAACACTTCTTGAAGGATTGTCCTATCCGACCTCCCCGCCAGGAAAGACGCACTCCGACTCCGCACAAAGGTGAGACAGCTCTAGGTGTGAACTCTGCTTCTCCACGTCTTACTGTGCCTGTGCGGATTTCTTCTTCTACCTTCTCCTTCTCAGCTGTGGCCTTCTTGGATTCCGGATCTGCAGGAAATTTTATTTTGGCCTCTTTCGTTAACAGGTTCCTCATCCCAGTGACCAGTCTCGCCAGACCCCTCTACATCGCCTCTGTTAATGGTGAAAGATTGGACTGTACTGTGCGTTACCGCACGGAACCCCTCTTAATGTGCATTGGACCCCATCATGAAAAGATTGAATTTCTGGTCCTCCCTAACTGCACTTCTGAAATTCTTCTTGGACTACCTTGGCTTCAACGCCACTCCCCTACCCTCGATTGGACCTCCGGGGAAATCAAGAACTGGGGTACTACTTGCCACAAAAAGTGTCTTATGTCTGCTCCCAGTCCTGTCAGTCAATCCTCACACCTCGCCGGCCATGCTGGCATCAAGAAATCCGTCCAGCTCATCTCTCGTTTTTATTGGTGGCCTACCCTGGAAACAGATGTTGTTGATTTTGTTCGGGCTTGTACAAGATTCCTTGCTGACAAGACTCCTCGCCAGAAGCCTGCCGGTCTCCTCCATCCTCTGCCTGTTCCTGAGCGACCATGGTCTCAGATTGCTATGGACTTTATTACAGACTTACCATTATCCCATGGCAACACAGTTATTTGGGTGGTCGTTGATCATTTTTCTAAGATGGCACATTTTATTCCTCTTCCAGGTCTTCCTTCTGCGCCTCAGTTGGCGAAACAATTTTTTGTGCACATTTTTCGCCTTCACGGGCTTCCTACGCATATCTTCTTGGATAGAGGCCTTCAATTTGTGTCGAAATTCTGGAGGGCCCTCTGTAATCAGCTTAAAATCAAATTAAACTTCTCGTTTTCTTATCATCCCCAATCCAATGGGCAAGTGGAAAGAGTTAATGAGGTTCTTGGTGACTATTTGCGACATTTTGTTTCCTCCCGCCAGGATGACTGGGCCGATCTCCTACCATGGGCCGAATTCTCGTACAATTTCAAAGTCTCTGAGTCTTCCGCTAAATCCCCATTCTTTGTGGTGTAAGGCCGTCACCCTCTTCCCCCCCTCCCCACTCCCACGCCTTCTGGTTTGCCCGCTGTTGATGAGGTGACTCGGGACTTCTCCACCATCTGGAAAGAGACTCAAAAATCTCTCATACAGGCCTCATTCCGGATGAAGAAACATGCCGACAAAAAAAGAAGAACTCCTCCTGTCTTTTCTCCTGGAGACAAAGTGTGGCTCTCCGCCAAGTATGTCCACTTTCGTGTCCCCAGTTATAAACTGGGACCACGTTATCTTGGTCCTTTTAGAGTAAAATGCCAAATCGACCCTGTCTCCTACAAACTCCTTCTTCCTCCTTCGCTCCGTATTCCTAATGCTTTTCATGTCTCTCTCCTTAAATCACTCATCCTTAACCGCTTCTCTCCCAAGGTTGTTGCTCCTACTCCTGTCTCCGGGTCCTCTGACATCTTCTCGGTTAAAGAAATTCTGTCATCCAAGACGGTCAGAAGTAAAAAAAAAATTCTTGTAGATTGGGAGAATTGCGGCCCGGAGGGGAGGTCATGGGAACCCAAGGACAACATCCTTGACAAGGACCTTATCCACAAGTTCTTGGGTTCTAAAAAGAGGGGGAGACCCAAGGGGGGGGTACTGTTACGCTGAGCGCTCCGGGTCTCCGCTCCTCCCCAGAGTGCTCACAGCGTTCTCCTGTTCACAGCGCCCCGGTCAGACCCGCTGACCGGGTGCGCTGCAATAATGCCCCCAGACGGGATTCGATTAGAGATGCGGGACGCGCCCGCTCGCGGTGCGCATCCCGACCCGCTTACCAGACTCGCTCCCCGTCTGTGCTGCCCCGGCGTGCGCGGCCCCGCTCCCTAGGGCGCGCACGTGCCGGGTCTTTGCGATTTAAAGGGCCGGTGCGCCACTGATTGGCGCATGGGTTTTAATTAGTGTCTTCCCCTGTGCACTTCCCTATATCACCTCACTTCCCCTGCACTTCCTTGCCGGATCTTGTTGCCATTGTGCCAGTGAAAGCGTTCCTTGTGTGTTCCTAGCCTGTTTTCCAGAGCTCTTGCCTTTGCCCCTAACTACGATCCTTGCTGCCTGCCCTGACCTTCTGCTACGTCCGACCCTGCTCTTGTCTAATCCCTTGTACCGCGCCTATCTCAGCAGTCAGAGAGGTTGAGCCTTTGCCGGTGGATACAACCTGGTTGCTACCGCCGCTGCAAGTCCATCCCGCTTTGCGGCGGGCTCTGGTGAAAACCAGTAGCAACTTAGAACCTGTCCACCGACACGGTCCACGCCAATCCCTCTCTGACACAGAGGATCCACCTCCAGCCTGCCGAATCCTGACAGGGGTGAGGGGCCCTCCACGACATGTGGTCCCACTAGTAAGTCATTCACACCTACCAGTGAAACCTCCTGTGTAGACTTCTTCCTGGACCTGGTACAACTGGATTTAAAAACACTTGCCACTTTTGCCTTACCAGCTAAAATGAATCTCTCAAGACAAGATTGATATGTAATGAAACAGAACACACTACATTCAGATGTGTCACAAATTATTGGACGACAGGTCCACCTTTGAAATTCTCCCTAGGGATCCTACCCGTGAATATCTTTTGGAAATGAAAGATATTATTTCTCAGGCCAAAAGCGATAAATTGCTTTGTTACAAGGAATACCAGTTTTTAATGGCAGCTAAACTGACTATTGCTAACTTCTACGCTCTTCCTAAGATTTATATGGGGGTTACCCCCCCCCCCCTTAAAGGGAGTCCGATAGTATCAGGGGATAGGTAGCATAGGGCAGAATATAGGCATCTACTTAGATAAGGTTCTGAGAGACTTTGTCATTACCCTTCCATCTTACACAAGGGACTCGATGGATCTCTTGAGTAGAATTGAGTTCATCAACTTAATTCCACTGCCCCTACAGGTCTCAATGAACAGCAAAATTTTTTGTGCTTCCTCTAGATCTCAGACACACTCATATGGCTCCTCCCATTAAGTATTGACATGATTGGTAGATAGTGGACCCTTAGTAGGTGTCCTGAGATTAGCGTCGTTATATAGTTAGTGTGGCTAAGGAGTTAACAGGAGGTTCCAGAGCGGGTCCACTCTTTTTAGGGCGGCCACCCGCCTAGGTACTAGGGGCACAAGTAGGGAATACTAGTGACTAGTATAGGCTCACTAGGCCCCCTTTTTCTTCCCCTCCCTTATTTTACTTAGGGACTCCCCTCCCAATGGGAGGAGCCATTACTGTAGTGTAAATGTAATTTTGGACTAATATATCACACTTCATCCAGTGCACAAAAGAGTGTTGTCTGTGGCCTGCTTACTCTAATTCTTCATAATGTGTATTGTATAAAGTACAATAGAAAAGTAGAGGGGGGCCCACTAATTATAACTAAACAGCTGAGGGGTGCTGCTCCAGTGAAGAAATGCAGAACAGCTACTATACCAAGTTTTCACTAGAAAGAAAGTACGCAAATCAGAATTTTTTTTTAAATATATTATAATGAATACAAAATATTTTATTAGAACATGTATATTAAAATGTCACATATACACAGAGACTACTAAAATCAATTAAAAACAGCTCAAACTGAGCATAGCACAACCCTGGGGAAGGGTCATGAACCCCCTCCCACAGGTAGTGATCCCATTCTCTAATTGGCAAGCTGCAAGACATATACCATGTACAATACAGAATATTACAAAAATCCCAGCCACCTATCCTGCCCCACAGTAACAAATAAATTGCAGTAAAAGCTGATTTGCAATGATACTTAGGCAAGGACAGAGATGGATGTCCAGTATACCAGGACGGGGTCATGCCAGAGCCCCATGCGTTTCGTCACAGAGCGACTTCCTCAGGGGTGTTGAAAACTTGGTATAGTAGCTAGCCTATAAGCTTGATGGGCCTCATTCAGAAAACCATGCATCACTTGACCAGAGTAGATCACGTGTTTGCTTTCCCATCGTTGAGATCGCGGCATTGCGACCCACATAATTGGGACTTGCGTTATGTGGCAGCAGCATTCTGGATATCAGACCGCACACCTGAAGTCCCGGGCAGAGCGCCAGCAGCCAGCAAACTGGCTCCCTACCACTGTAGGTAGCGCTCGGGCCCGTGTAAATTTATGATATACCGAACATCCAAACGTGAGTAACCAGATTCTGGTGGCAGTTTCCTATCAAGGTACCTTGCCTTTGGACAATACTCCTAATGGGGGAAATCTCTCTCTTTACTTTATAGGCATCCTGAAGGGACTGGAGGTAGTCCTCTTCCTTTGCCACCACATTGCTTCTGAAACCATCTAGTATGCTGATAGCAATTGTTCTTTCTCTCTGCTTTATTGTTTACAGGTAGCCCTCAGGAAACTAGCCAGTCCGGTATTTATCACACAAAATGTACTGTTTCTATATTGTTTATATTGTACTGTGATGGACCTACTTTACAATTTAACTTTTAATTGCTATCTATGAGTGATTGAAGCATCATGCATATTCGTCTAAACAGTACAGTCAGACCCTAAGAGTTATAATTCCCTTTTCTTTTTGTGTTTCCACATCAGTTGCTATTGCTAAAGCTGCTGTACTG
This sequence comes from Hyla sarda, assembly GCF_029499605.1. Taxonomy (NCBI): domain Eukaryota; kingdom Metazoa; phylum Chordata; class Amphibia; order Anura; family Hylidae; genus Hyla; species Hyla sarda. The sequence goes on from NC_079195.1 coordinate 121,453,188, forward strand.
GAAGGACGTTTTTTTGGATGTATAAATTGTCAACTATCTTCCCAAAACGCTTAAATTAGATAGTTGAAACTATTATATGATATATCACCTTCTACATATAATATCCAGTATTCCCTATCCTTTATATAGACCACTTTTTTGGCTCGATACTAAAAACTTCCTCACTCCATAGTGGGGCTATGTGCTAAAAACTCTCTATTTTTACATAATTTATTCCACATATTTTTTAATGCAGAATTAACTGTATATTTTATCCCTTTTATACCAAACCATATATATACTAAATTGTATTTATTAACTGTATGTCTGCTCCTTTACCATTTTTACCGCATATTTGTATGTAACTGCACAAATTTATGTGCCCAATTATTCCATGAAATGTTATTTGCTTTAGTTACTATATCCTATTTGGGGCCTCTATACATAGTTATATACACCCTCATTATAGGCACTGCATGACCCTGCACATGCCATTTTAATGCTCAAATGCAATAGTTGCTCCTCTATTCATATACCTAAGTATATATTATTGCTTATTTAATCACATGCAACCTTGCTGCTCATTGTGGTATGTTACCAACATGCACGATTGTCTCAATATTACCAATATGCGCAGATGTCTCAATTTATCTGATACAGTTTACACTATCTGTGTTCTGAAGTAACAATGGTCCTTTATGTTAAATCACACAACGATCCTCGTTCCTCTCCGCCTAATATGAAGGATGTACGATTCATTCCAATACATATTCACTTTTCCGGTCTTCTGGCAAAAAATAAGTCCCGCAATGTGTTTGGGGCTCCAGTACGGCAACAACAGCAATAACAACTGATATGGAAACACGTCAACACAGTTGCCTCCGCTGGACACATCCCGGTTAGAACATCGGACACATCTTTACACTGACCATGGCAACATCAGCAATGAATGTATTGCCCCAACAAGTGTGTACCCTGTGCGTTACTTACTGCTTTGGGCCAAACTTTGTATAGGGTCTAAGTATCCCCCTGGTTTTAACTTTTTATTCCACTATTCCACTCCAGGATGTGGAAGCTGGACTTCATCTACAGGGGAGACACCAGGTCATTACCACAAGAGTGGTCCTGGTTAAGTAACAACTGTCCAGATAGGTCAGAATGGCCCGTTCCCAAGTACTGGGGATACAGGCAAGAGGGGTGAGTTGAGGCTGTCGATGGTAAGAGCCAGCAAACAGAGTCCAATGTAGCAGAGCGGAGTCAGCGGTATTAACAAAGCCAAGTAGCTCAGAAGCAGCCAGTTGTGTTAACTAACTCAAAATACAGAGGCATGGTTGATAGTCCGGGTTATGCACTGAAGAATCAGCAAGGTACAGCAGGATCAGACAGAGGCAGAGTCAGGCAACAGGCTTGGGCCAGGAACACAGCATATCAGCAGACACAGCATATCAGCAGACAAGCTGCAATATTGCTCAGGCATCAGGGAACAGGTAGAGCAGAGTTACATAGAGCCTGTCAGGGATTGGAGGAGGAATGGAATCAGAAACAAAAACAAACCTTTAAAAAACAGTAATTGCATATGCTATATGGGGTGTGCCAGAAACTTTGGCCACCTGTGACAGTACAAAAGAGGAAGGCAAAAACCTGCAGCTGGGAGGGGGAGCTTAGTGAGAACTTGACCGAGGTAAGCTGCGGAACGTGCTGCATGACAACGTCTGCCAACTGCTGGCGTTACGAGGTGTTTGTATGTTCTCCCCATATATGTGTGGGTTTTCTCTGGTTAACTTCCACACTTCAAAAAATACTGATGATTGAAAGTAGTACTGCAGTCTTAGACAGTAATCCCCTATCCGCAGGGGACTTAATATTTCTGTGGCTTTGCACGACTAATGCGCATGTCGTCGACCTGCAGATAGGGGATTAGTAAAAGGAAAGAATGGTTCTCTGATCCTGATAAAACAATCTGAAGACCGAGGAGCTAGTGAGACACTTGACAGTAAGTGTAAAAGTAAAATGGTAAGAAACACAAAAGAACTAGTGCTCAAGGTCTATAAATATAAAATTGAAACAAGAGGAAATTTATTAGTACAGCGATCCCCTGACCTACGATGGCTCCGACATACGATAATTTCAACATATGATGGCCTCACAGAGGCCATCACATGTTGAAGGCAGCATCAACATGTGATGCTTTTGTATGTCGGGGCCATCACATAAACGGCTATCCGGCAGCGCAGACTGCTTCAGCTGCCGCTGGATAGCCGTGTAAGGTGCCCTGTGTGTTGCGGTGAGTGTCACTCACCTGTCCCCGACGCTCCGGACCATCCTCTTCAGGATCCCCTGCATGGCCGTCACTCTCCTTCCTCGTTATCATGTCGCCACGCACGCCGTCCCCTCATCCAATAGGAGTGGCGTGCACAACGACGTGATGATGGCGGTGAAGAGCGACGATTCTGGGCAGCGGTGATGGTCCGGAGCGGCGGGGACACCACGGAGACGCAACGACAGCGATGGAGAGCAACATCCAGGGCAGCGGTGATAGTCCAGAGCGGTGGGGACAGATAGTATATCTTTCTACATTATTATTGCACAGATCCCTCAACATACAATGGTTTCAACTAAAGATGGTTCTTTTGGAACGAATTAACATCGTATGTTGAGGGATCACTGTATATGTATAAAAATGCATTTTTATACATATACTAATACATTTCATATTGTTTCAATAGACCTTGAGCACTAGTTCTTTTGTGTTTCTTACCAGAAAGGGGATAAGTGTCTATGGCTGCAGATGTCCTTTAATTCAGAATTTTTATTGCAAGTCCAAAGAGGACAATGAGTGAATATTACAGCTTCTCTCTCAGTGCAATAATAATCTGTTTTAAGATAAAGCTATATGTTTACTTTATCAGCTATGATATTCCTGCATTCAATGTATGTATTTAGTCTGTATATATGAAAAAGAATCTATATCTTATTTCTGAGTTGTTTAAAGTATATTGCTGTAAATAGCAAGGTCATAGATATGCACATGTTAAACGTTGTTATGGCAGTACAGTGTGAATGTGGAAAGTCTGGGCCCCTTACTGTAAAACCGCCCCAAATCCTTCTATTGTAATTCGTAACTGAAGCTGAAGCTTTCAGCAGATACACATATTGGTTGCTTTAGCCATTAGCCATGCAAGGGAGATGGTAAGTCATTTTTCTAAGGCCATCTGTGGGGACTGTGGTTTTTATGGTCTTAGAGACAGATTATAGTTTGTCTGTCAGATAAAATTGCCTGTTCTTCCATAAAGAATGGTATGCCAAAAGTAAACTTCAGTTATATATTTTTTTTAAATACATGGTACATTTATAGTGAGGGGAGAATCAATACTATGGAAATGGCCTGGGTTACATTTTTTCTTACTTTTATATTCTTTGTAGTACTCAGAAGACGCACTGTAATACAACACTCAATGTCAGCCCTGCAGGCTGTAGAAGAGAATCCAGCTTTGATCACATGCAGTCACAGGTAGAAAATATAACTGTTATAATGGATCTATTTGCTCTTCAGTAATGTCTTATTTAGTGAAAACTTGTATCCCTCAATAAATAATTCATAATAAAAAAATAAAAGCATTTTACCCTGTAAACTATTGAGTCCATTCTTCTTGGAAGGCACCAAGTTTTTTTCCCTTTGAAGTTATGCTGCTGAAATAATTCTGCAACTCTGTATTGTACTGTTCCCGTTATTCCTCCGGGAAATCTATGAACAAATTCATGATACTGCTCCCCTTGTCCCTACACACAATCTAATCCTCACTGACAGTATCGCACTGTGGAGAGACACATCCTACTGAACAGAGGATTGGAGACTTTGAGTAACTTCTGATTGATTATTGCGAAACAAAAAGTCTCCATGTAGGCCAAGCAGTACTCATACATTTCCAGGAGTAATAAAAGAGAAAGGCCACAACACAATTCTAAATAGATGTTCCAGAATTGTTTGGGACAATAACATTATTTTCAATAACAGATGTCATCAGAGATTACAGCTTCTCTATAATCCAGTAACTTCAGCAGTCAAGTCCTGGAAAAAAAAAAGTGTGCAAACTCACCCAAGATTTCCACTTAAAGGGGTACTAGACATCTTATTCCCTATCCAAAGGATAGGGGATAAGATGTCTGATCCCGGGGGTCCCGCCACTGGGGACCCCCACATTCTCCTTGCTGCTCCCGGCGTTCGTTTAGAGCATTGGGTGCAGCGCCGGAGGCTCGTGACATCATGGTCACGGCCCCTCAATGCAAGTCTATGGGAGGGGGCGTGAAGGCAGTCACACCCCTTCCCATAGACTTGTATTGAGGGGGCATTACTGTGACGTCACAAGCCTCTGCCCTGCATCCTCAGTCATCCGAAGTTCGCTCTGTGCACCGGATGTCTGGGGTGCCGCAGCCGAGATCATGGGGGTCCCCAGCAGAGGGACCCCCGCAATCACACATCTTATCCCCTATCCTTTGGATAGGGGATAAGATGTCGAGGGGCGGAGTACCACTTTAAGGGCTGGTCCTAGAGGACTCCTGCTAATGGGAACTGCGTTCCTGCTGTGGAAAAAGTGCAGGAACTCCATTCCCATGAATTCCTGGAGGACTTGATCCCTGAGTAACTCACAAGTGACATCTTCTCAGATTGATGTCATTCTTCCAGCTGCATCTTCCCTCTACAGAGTTTGATGCATGGACATTACCGGCTCATGTAGGAAAACAATTATAATCATGTCAGACACTGTGCCCCCTGAATATAACCCTGCCACACACTATGCCCCTTGATAATAATAATACTGCCACACACGTGCCCTGAAATATTACCCCTTCATATACTATGCCCTAAAAATAATATTTCCACCCTGGTACTGTCCTCCTCCAGACTCCTCTGTCCTCCCCTCTCCCACCCTAGCCCCCTCTGTCTTCCTCCTCTAGACCCCTTTGTCCTACCCTCTAACACATAGGCCCTGATTTACTATTGCAAACCCGACATGTTTAGTCAGGTTGTGTGCCATAATCTGGTGCATTGCGCCAGAATTTGAGCCAGAATTTACCCCAGAATTGAAAAAAAAAAAAACAACTAACTCTCCATTATACTGTGAAAACCCAAAAAGGGGCATGGTCACCGAAAAGGGCGGGCCTGACATTTAAAAAAAATCCCAATACATTTACTAGGGTTCCACAGAAAATGTAGTGGAATTGAGCTGAAGAAACCCCAACCCGAAAAGTGAAAAATGTAGTGAAACCTTAGTAAATACCAGGGGAAAAAATGCAGGGAATTAAAACCCACAAAGAAAACTCCACTCCACTCCTAGTAAATCAGGACCATAGTGTCACATACTGACTGAATAGGTAATAAATTAAAATCTTAATATAACACCTTTAATGGATAATTGGATAGAATGCAAACTATATTTACTTTCAGAGTAGACTGACAAAGATACTGTATAATATACTTTACATGCATGAGAAAATACACATGCAATTGCACAAATACAGTATGTGGAGTTGCATCTGTATTTTCTTATGCATGGGATAAGATCAGGGTCAGCCTTTATTTTTGCTTAAATTATACTGTCCAAACAATGAACTAGGAGATACATTAGAATTCTGTGCAGCTACTTTCCCCGATCAAGTGTAGCATTGGGGTTGTGAGCTCCAGGTACCCAGACCAATAGGGACAGGTGATTATACCTATGCACAGGTAAGGTAGCCGAAAGGCTGGCTACCTACCTTTACTATATACACAATTTTTGTGGAAATAAGGTTTTAGTTTCCTACTGAAATTAAAAATACTGTATTAAAATGTGGTGAGGTAAAAAACAAAAACACAGCCCTATAAGGACTCTGATAAGCTCATTGCCCTTGCCTTCATTCCAGGTTGGTTAGGACTGAGGTGAACAGAACTAAGCAGTTGCCATTTCATTTCATAGGTTTTCATAAAGGAGAAAGAAACACTTATTTTACACCACATGGGATCTTAATGAGAGACAATAAATAATTGGTTCTATATCCAGGTGATGGAAAAGTAGTGTTTTTTCCCCCAAGAGGTGAGGTGCCCCAGCTCCTACACTGCCAAGAGCCATTTAAAGGGGTTATCCAGCCAAAGAGCAACACCCGCATTCTATGCGGGACTGCTTGTCCAGTCTTTTTTCCCGGGAATGGGGATGTGATGTAACACCACGCCCCCTAATGATGTCACGCCATTTCCCCTTCATTCATGTCTATGGGAGTGGGTGTGACTGCCATCACGCCCCCTCCCATAGACGTGAATGGAGGGGGTGTGGTGTGACGTCACATCCTCAGTCCCAGAAACAAAGAGCTTTCCGAGAACGGAGACGCAGTCCCGAATAGAATGCGGGTGCTGCACGGAGATCGCAGGGGGTCTCAGCGGCAGGCCCCCCCAATCAGACATCTTATCAATGGATGGGGGATAAGATGTCTTTGGCCGGATAACCCCTTTAGAGCCTTGATTAAACACGTATAAGTACAAAACCTTGTGTATCACAAATATGTTCGTCTTAAAGTTTCCATGTTTATATTTGCTCAATTACCTCTGTAAAATTTTTATAATCTTTAAACACAATTCTTTATGTTTTATTAAAGCAGATTTTTTTTTTTTTTTAGCAGCTAAAAGGCTGGTGATATATTCTGAACTTGTCTGCTCTGATATGAATTGCTCAGGCATTTCCTTTTAAAGATGCCATAAAAAAGGCATCAATAAACATGGTTTTTGCTGGGCTTCTAATTGAGCAGTCATGGGGAAGAGGGTATTAACCTTTCTGCTATATAAGATAATTGCTTGCAGTAATTAACCATTACCCAAGAAATAATTAAATACTAATGCACCTTTTAAATGTTGACTTCTTTCTACATAAACAAAGTTACTATGTCGCTGCTTCTGACACATACAAGTTTACTTAAAAGATATTCAACTTTACTTTAACAAGTCATTAAAATTAATAGTGCATAACTCAGGTAAAGCTACTTTGTCCTATCTCTCACTCCTTGAGCTATTTATATTGATGTAATACAGGTCATGTAAGACCTAAAGCCCAAGGTCCAGTAATCAGGCAGACGGAGAGATACCATTAGGCCTCAGGAAATGAAAGCTTATAATCCTTTATCTTAAGTGCTTTCTCATAGATTCCACTAGGTATGTGGACCAGACTAATGAGGTGCAGAGCATTAATATAGAAGACATAAATTGTGGACCACAGCCCGCAAGGTCATTGCTTCACAATTGTCTGTGAAAGCACAATAATTCTACATACAAAGAGGATGCCAACTATTTCAATTGCAAATTCTGACAGGCTGCATTTGTGATTTATGCTGAACTAAGGGTCGTACTTAAAAGGAACTGGGGACATACCAAAACTCATAATAAGGAACTCTGTGCCGAAACATGACACCATAATATAACACCCAGGATAGGAGGGCACAGCGATGGTCATTCAAAAATAGATGACCTCATAGATCCTAAACCCCTATATTACATTAAGGACAACAGAATAAAACCCTTCTATATACCGTATATACTCGAGTATAAGCCGAGTTTTTAGCACAATTTTTCATGCTGAAAGTGCCCCCCTCGGCTCATATTTGAGTGAAAAAATAAAATACCGTTGAGGGGGTGGTGGTGAGGGGGGGGGGGGTGGCCGGGCCATCTATCTTCGCTGCAGGGACCATTCGACTAGTAACGCTGCATTGAAGACGATGCACAGGGATGTCTGTGATCAGCAGACGTCCGTGATGTCAGGGGCATCCCTGCTCACGGACGTCCCAGCGCGTCGTCATCAATGCAGCTTCACTAGTCTGGGGCTGGCCCGGAGCGGAAAAGAGGGCCTCCCTGTGAAGATGGACGGCCCAGACCGGCTCACCCTGCCCATTGGAATGCGGACGGTCCCTGCAGCTGCTAAGCAACAGGACCGAGAGATCTGGGGAGGTAAGTAGACAACAAGGGGGGCCTATATGATGACAGAGGGGGCAGTCTGGATGATGGCAGGGGGATATAGACTGGGGGTGATGACAGGTGGGGTTTGACAGGGGGTGATGATGACGGGGCTCTGAATGATGACAGGAAGGGTCTGGATGATGACGGGGGGGGGGATGATGTATTTCCCCCCTAGGCTTATACTCAAGTCAATAATTTTTCCCAGCTTTTGGGGGTGAAAGTGACAGGGGCCTCGGCTTATATTTGGGATGGCTAATACTCGAGTATGTACGGTACTTACCTTTCTGTGGATTTTAATTTTAATTTTTGCGCAAAATGCGGAATTGGTGCAGGTGAGGAATTTAAACTTAGCTTTAAAAAAAGGTCACCTTTTTAACTGTGCTGTCAGAAAGCATCCAGAAATTCTGCGTCAATTCCACATCAATTCGCATCAATTCCACAAATGCTGGACAAATGCAGAATTGAAGCAAAAATAAATGCGGATGTAGAATTGATGCTGACATGCAGAATTTCTGTTGTGTGAACATGGCTTAAGGCTATGTTCAGATGTCAGAAATTCTTCATGGAATTCTGCAGGAAAATTCTGTATGAATTTATAGAAAGAGAAGTAGTTATTGATCAACGGGGGCCACGTCTTACCCAATGTACAATTTAATCATCCAGCATAATCACAAGTATAAAGGGCAGTTACTTAGTGCCAGGGATGTGCATATAAAACTTAGCTTTTAATTTATCAAAATACTAATAAAAAAGATATAATAGTGTTTAGTGATGTATAAATGATATTTGTTAGATCACTAGTATCATTGGTCTACACTGGCCTCTGCAGGGCCCAGCCAGTCCAGTGCAACCAATCACCCTAGGCGGCACATGCACACCACAAGGTGATAATAGTTTTAAACCATTGAATTTATAGCAAATACACTTCAATGGAATTCCGCTGTCCCATTCACACAGCGGACTTTATGCTGCAGAATTTGCGCTGCAGGAATTCCATTGACGTGAATGGGTAATTCATTTCTGCAGGGTTTACTTCAGAATTTTCATGCAGAATTCCGTGCAGAAATTCTGCCGTGTGAACATAGCCTTAAGGGTGAAAACACACAATCCCATTGAGCGATAAATATCTGTATCCAATAACTACTTCTAAAATTCTGTTTTTAATCTGCATGCTTAAACAATTATACACTAATCATTTTGGGAGCAATGACTACATACAGCCAACCACAACCACACGACAACTGCAATTCAAATGGATTGTGTGTTTTCATCCTAAATCTAATGTCAGGACACGAACTGGTGGTGCCTGGGGCTACAGAAGGACTAAATAGGACCTGAGAGAGTGACTGTTAGAGATGAGTGAACTTTTGAAAAATTTGATTGGGTCGATTCGCCGAATTTGTTTGCAGCAAATCTATATTAATAACGGCTATTTATGGCCTACAGAGAGCCTCAATAGGGTGTAGAATACTTTGCTGTGTTCTAACACGCCTATGGGATGTGCTGGGGTAGTGAAATAATACTGTTATTCAGATTGACATGCAGATTACCGACATCGCTTTTAGAATCACTGCCACAGAGCGGCACAATGACAGAGGCTGGAGGTGGCATCAGTATGAGGAGACCATATAGTGGCTTAATGACACAGCTTGGAGGTGTTGGCAGCATGAGGAGACCATATAGTGGCTGAATAACACAGCGTGGAGGTGTTGGCAGCATAAACAGGCCATATAGTGGCTGAATGACACAGCTTGGATGTGGCTGAAGCATAAGGAGACCATATAGTGGCTGAATGACACAGTGTGGAGGGGTTGGGAGCAGGAGGAGACCATATAGTGGCTGAATGACACAGTCTGGAGCCGGCAGCAGCATAAGTAGACACTAGGGCTTCACAATCCCTAAGATTAAAAGATGAATTTTGAAATTTAAATTCAAGATTTAGGGTAGCTAGTGCTACTATAAAAAAAAATTTAGGGCCAGACCCAGGCCGTGCAGCATCAGTAAACCATATATTGGCTGAATGGCACAGCCTGGAGTTGGCAGCAGCATGAGTAGACACTAGGGCTTCATAATTCCCACGATTAAAAGATTAATTCTGAAATTGAAATTCAAGATTTTGGGTAGCTAGTGCTACCATAACAACATTTTTATTCCCAGACCCGAATGACACAGCCTGGAGTTGGCTGAAGCATGAGGAGACCATATAGTGTCTGAATGGCACAGCCTGGAGTTGGCAGAAGCATGAGGAGACCATTTAAATTTACAATTTTGAAATTGAAATTAAGGATTTTGAAATTGAACTTTTAACTCCCAAGTTTTAGTGTCCTAGGCCCAGCGTGTGGGTATACAAACACAAAGATTGCAGCGGCACATTTTATAAAAAAAAAAGAAAAACATTTTTTTATCAGAATTTTTTATCTCAGAATTTTTTTATCAGAATTTTTTAAGGCTCTCAGCGCACTTTTTGATCAAAACTTGTCCCCCCATCCACCACGTGGAGGTGGCCATCTTCGGATGGGTCCCTAACATACATTATGAGTCTAATATGAGTCCGGCGTGTGGGTACAAAGGACAAAATCTAACAAGGAGTCAAATGTCACATGGCAGCACAATCACAGAGCCTAGAGGTGGCATCAGTAGGAGGAGACCATATAGTGGCTGAATGACAAAGCCTGGAGTTGGCTGAAGCATGAGAAGAGACCATATAGTGGTTGGATGAGACAGCCTGGAGGTGGCATCAGTATGAGGGGACCATATAGTGGCTGAATGACTGCCTTGAGTTTGTGGCATAATGGGGAGACCATATAGTGTCTGAATGGCACAGCCTGGAGTTGGCAGCAGATGAGGAGACAATAGGGCCTCACAATCTCTAAGAATAAAAGATTAATTTTGACATTTCCATTGAAGATGTATGGTACCCAGTGCTACCATAGACATATGTAGGCCCAGCAGCATCACTAAACCATGTAGTTGCTGAATGACACAGACTGGAGCTGGCTGAAGCATCAGTAAATATATTGGATGAATTGCACAGCCTGGAGGTGGTTGAAGCATGAGAAGAGACCATATGGTGGCTGAATGAGACAGCCTGGAGGGGGCAGCAGCAGCATCAAGAGTCCTGAAAGTTACCCTGTGAGTGGTGCGGTGGGTGGCAATACCAGTACCCGGTGACGAAGGTGGGTTAAAAAAGGTCTAATGCGGAGGAATGTTTGTAACTGGGGAGCAGCGCCTTAAATCTGTTTGGCACTTTCCATATTTGTGAAGTGTTGGTGTGGCACCATGGTCAATCTACTCTGCATTAGGCATTGGTGGTTGGAAATCCTGGCTGATTCATCTTCACAAAGATCAGTCTCTCCACATTTTTCGTGGACAGACGAGTTCTCCTTGGGGTGACTATTGCCCTCGCCGCACTAAACACTTGCTCTGATGGCACACTACTGGCCGGGCAGGACAGCTTTTACAGGGCAAACTCTGCTAGTTGCAGCCACAAATCAAGTTTGGCTGCCCTTAAGTATGTCGGATCTTCAATGTTTGTTGGCATGGGCATGTCAAGGTATGCTACCACCTGCTGGTTCAGGTCCTGCTCCAGGTGTACCTGCTGCTCATGAGTTGCCTCATTATGCGGGTGAAGAAAGCTACTAATCAGCGACTGGAGACTCAGACTGGTGCTGATGGAGCTGGTACAGCTCCTGCCAGGTGAGCGCAGAGGGCCCCCGATTCAGACCTGCGAGAGGATGGACGATGGCACCGATAGGCATCGGCCAACTGACTACATAGGATGCCTCTGTAGTAGTTAATTTTGTCCTCCCTCTCAGTGGGTGTAAAAAGGCACCTGTTTTGTGTCGGTAGTGAGGGTCCAATAAGGTGGAGATCCAGAAGTCATCCCGCTGCCGAATGGTGACAGTTCGGCTGTCACTACACAAGCAAGTGAGCATGCATCGTGCCATTTGTGCAAGTGACTCGGAGGGACTCCCTGCCTCAATCTCCACTGCAGACTGCCACGGTATGTCTGGGTCTTCTGTCTCACCTTCCTCATAACCCTCTGGCTCCTCTGGCTGCTCCTGATCCTCCTCTGCTATCAGATTACTAAAAAACTGCCCATTTGGCAAAATCTAAATTATGCTCCACTGTGCCCCTCCCCCTCCTCCTCCAGTTCAGCCCCCACAGGGCTCATGTGACCGTGAGATGTAGGCACTACGTCTCCAGTTCCCTTGACAAGCATTCGTTTCCAACACATGTTGTAAGGAATGAAGCAGTGTAATGATGTATATTCATTCTGTAATCCCTCAAGGAGGGTGTGCTTTGCGGTGTACGAGTGACTGAAGTGCATGCAAAGTTTCCTTCCCATTGTTAGGATGTCTTGCAAATGGGGGGAACACTTCAGGAACTGCTTCACAACCAGATTGAACATGTGTGTCATGCAGGGCGCATGGCTCAGCCTTCCCAGTCGCAGCACATGTGAGATGTTCTTCCTGTTGTCGGTCACCATGGTTCCCATTTCCAGTTATCGTGTAGTAAGCCCCGCTCAGATTTCTTTACGAATGACTTTTAGCAGTTCCCCCCCTATGTAACTCTTTTCGCCGAGGCAAACCTGTGAAGAACAGTGTGATACCTCTGTGCCCTGCACACATGGTATGCTGAAGGGGCACTGAGACTTCTCCTTGCAGTGGAGGCTGAGGACACTGTGGAGGATGAGGAGGCGGAGTCGCACACTGTCACAGGACCAACGACCCTAGAGCGTGGAGGAGGAAGCGGCGTGATCTGTCCAAGTTGGTGTTGTGGCTTAGTGTTGCTCACGAATATTTGCAATGCAAATTTTATTTGCGAATATCGCATATTCACGAATTCGCGAATATAACACCATATATTCTTAATTACGAATATTCTTTTTTTTTTCACAGTACACATCACAGTGATCATCCCTCTCTGCTTCCAGCTTGTGTGGTGTAAAGAAGGCTCTAATACTACTGTGTGAGACTGGCGTGCGAATTTTCGCTTATGCTAATTTCTGTATATGCTATTTTTCGCATATGCTCATTTTCGCAGACGCGAATCTTCGTATATGTGAAAATAAAACGCAAATATTATGAATGTGCAAATTTAGCGAATATATGATGAATATTCGTCCATATATTCGCGAAATATCGCAAATTCGAATATGGCCTATGCCGCTCAACACTATTGTGGCTGTGCAGGAACCACATTCATCCAGTGAGTCGTGAAGGACATGTATTGTCCCGGACCTTAGTTACAGCTCCAGACGTCAATGCTGCCACGCACTTTGTACACAATGACAGGCTCAAAGACTGGACCACCTTCTCTTCCACAAAATTCTGTAGGGCTGGTACTGCAAAGAAATGACGGCTTGGCACTCCTTTGGCTGAGGTGGTGGAGCCTCAGAAAGAGGGAGCGGCGTGCCACTGGGTGATGCAGCAAGCTGGGCCACTATATCGGAGCCACGGTTTCCCCAGTGGTGGTAAAGCATATGTTGATGCAGGGCCGTGGTGCCAACATTGGGACCCTAGCCACGCTTCACCTTCTGCCAACATATCTTGCATGTGGCTGTGTGCACCTTCTCCGGATGCTTGATGAAAAACTACCACACCGCCGAGTAGCTGATTTTCCCACCAACAGTCCGCACTAATTGACTGCTACTGCCGCAGTCTCCAGGAACCCCTGTTCCACTACCTCCCAGAAAAGTAGGCTGCCGCGAAGCAGGTGGTCTCCCCCCGGCACGTTTGGCTCCAGAATTTCCACTTCTGACACCATGCTGACTGCAAACCATGCTACCACCTTGCTGGCTCAGCTCTGCCTCACTGGCATCCTGCAAATCTCTTCTCCTGATAATGATGAAGCCCCTTCTGCACCCGGCTCCCAATTGAAATCGACTTCATCATCATCAAGTGCCTGCACGTCATTGATTTCCTCCTCAGGTTCCTCAACAGTGTCTGCTTCAGGACCCTGAACCCTGGCAACACTGCCTCCCACGTCACACTCCTCATCACTACTTGCCCGACTAGCGGAGGAAGCGGCTGATGTCTCCTCCACTTGTTTGCTGTACAGTAGCTGCTGACTGTCCTCTATTAGATCGTCCTCAGTGAATAGTGGAGCTGAACCCATAGCATAAGATACTTCTGTAGGGGAGGGAACAGCATAGAACAGAGGCAGTGGGAGGACAGGGACTGCTCCCGCGTCATGCCAACTGAGGGTTTTGTCTGAGGAACCCACCGACTGTTGACTGGGGGTATCAGATGTCACTTGTGAGGAAGTGGATGACCGTGTTAACCAATCGATGATGGCAGATGAGTTGCTGGTCGAGACACGACCGCTAGCTGATACCCAGAGCATAGGCCTCTTGCTGCGACTCCTGCTGCCACTCGCCCCTAGTCTGCTGCGACCTCTGCCTAATGAATTTAGGCCTCTGCCACTCCTCTGTGCAGGTCCTGGCGCTTCTCTGCCTGACATATTTAGTGCGTGTATGAGGGGAATACAATACGCTTCAATACGCTTAAAACAGTATTTGTCAAGCACAGCAGCAGGTGTGTACTTTTGCCTGGACTTTTACAGTGTCTAGGCCCTTGACAGATTAACAGGTACGAAATAGTAAACTGCTTAGATGCACATATGTGGTATGCACTTATGAGGGCAGAAAAATGCGCTACAGTACACTTAAAACAGCATTTGAGTAAAAACACAAGCTGGTGAGTAGTTTTGCCTGGACTTTCACAGTATCTATTCTCTTGACAGATTAACAGGTTAAAAATAGCACACTACTTAGATGTAGGTGTGTGGTATGCACTTATGAGGGCAGAAAAATGCGCTACAGTACACTTAAAAAAGTATCTGAGTACAACACCAGCCGGTGAGTACTTTTGCCTGGACTTTCACAGTATCTAGGCCCTTGACAGATTAACAGGTACAAAATAGTACACTACTTAGATGTAGGTATGTGGTGTGCACTTATGAGAGCAGAAAAATGCGCTATTGTACACTTACTAAACGTATTGGAGTAAAACACCAGCCGGTGATTTCTTTTGGCTTTCCTTTCACAGTATGTATGCCTTTGACGGAATAACAGGCACAAAATAGTACACCACTTAGATGTAGGTATGTGGTATGCACTTATGAGGGCAGAAAAATGTGCTACGGTAGTCTTAATAAATGTTTTGGAGTAAAACACCAGCCAGTGATTACTTTTGGCTGTCCTTTCACAGTATCTAGGTCCTTGACAGATTAACAGGTACAAAATAGTACACTACTTAGATGTAGGTATGTGGTGTGCACTTATGAGAGCAGAAAAATGCGCTATTGTACACTTAATAAACGTATTGAAGTAAAACACCAGCAGGTGATTTCTTTTGGCTTTCCTTTCACAGTATGTATGCCTTTGACAGAATAACAGGCACAAAATAGTACACCACTTAGATGTAGGTATGTGGTATGCACTTATGAGGGCAGAAAAATGCTCTACGGTAGTCTTAATAAATGTTTTGGAGTAAAACACCAGCCAGTGATTACTTTTGGCTGTCCTTTCACAGTATGTAGGCCCTTGACAGATTAACAGGTATAAAATAGTACACTACTTAGATGTGCGTATGTGGTATACACTTCTGAGGGCAGAAAAATGCGGTACAGTACGCTTAAAAAAAACATATTTTTGCACAACACCAGCAGAACACAACAGTACTGCAGCACAAAAAAAGCTGTGTACT
Organism: Hyla sarda; assembly: GCF_029499605.1. Taxonomy (NCBI): domain Eukaryota; kingdom Metazoa; phylum Chordata; class Amphibia; order Anura; family Hylidae; genus Hyla; species Hyla sarda. Next base: position 121,468,854 of record NC_079195.1, read on the forward strand.
AAACATAAAATTTCACTCTGTCAAAGACTATTAGGAATGGACTGCTGTGTATTATACCGTTTACAGACTAGTATAACCAGTAGATGAGTTGTTGTGGAACAAAGACACAGAATTGCGCTGAAAATTATTCCTGCCTCCTCTGCTAAGGTTTATGTTGTTGAGGCAGCTTGTTGAAATGTTGAGGGAACACACAGCTTTTGGCCCCTCTCTGTAATACAATGCTGAAGAAAGTGACTGGGAGGTTAATAGCTGCAGTAAAAATCATTTTCAGTGAAAAAAACACTGCTTTCTGTCCACCAGAACGCTGATATGACTAGGATGGGAAACGCTGCTGGAATGAGCTTACACACACAGCAATGTCCGTCCTATCTGTATGCAGTGTAATGAATGATATGGCGAGTCACAAAATGGCTGCAGATTATATAGGGCTGTGACATCACAGGGGTGACTGGCTGCTGATAGGCTGCATCCTGCATGTGATTCAGGGTCATCCCGCCTACTTCCCTTCCCGCCTTGCCTTCCTGCCTTCCCAGCGTTCCTTGCCCCATGTACTGACATGTGGATCGGCCATTTTAGATGCCCTGGAGCATGGACCGCATGAAATGGTGCTTACTGAAGCGATTCGCGCGATAGTATCACGTAACGAATTTGGGTTCGTCAGCTACGATTCGCTCACCTCTAGTGACTGTATGAGCTGTAAGTGACTGTAGCTGTTGTCTAAGCAGGTTACTGTACTGGATTATAGAGGGTGGAGTATGGTGGATATTTAAGAACAATGTGCTGAAATACTGTTATTGCACAGGCTTTTACCTTCTGTGATCAAATAGTCAATGCATGTGTTTTTCTTTTGTTGTATTTTTGTATACTTTGTATCTATTATACAATTTTAAAGACACTATTATACTTCATATGTTAGCAAAAAAAAAAAATAATAATAAACTTCCAGGTTGTTACTTTCTCATCTGCCTTTAATGATGTGAGCCTATGTGTGATTCACCATTTATCTGTAAGTATGCTATTTTTCCTTCATATTTTTAACACTTTTCCTGGAAATGATTTAAAGAAGTAGGTCTGAATCACCCCGTATACCTTGGAGACCGGGACGATTAAATAGAAATGCCCACCAGGAAGAAAATGTAAGGCCGACATATCCACATAAATGGCTCAGACATCGTATTTGTTCTATGCAGTAGATGATCTAGCATGAACACTTTCCCTGCAGAAACCTTCAAAGCCTGCGTGGTGCCACCTCTGAACACAAATGAGTTTTGCATTCAAATGTACTTTCCCTGTTGCGGAGACATTAGTTGTGACAGCTGAAATAGTACACGTGAATTCGGGGAAAAAAATCATCTCGTGCGAGAGGAGCAAAACGGTACTGATTTATAAAAATTTTAATAAGTGCTGAATTACCCCAAGGCACCTTCTGCTGAGTAAAAGCTTCTGACCTTTTTATGATTTAGGTTATTCCACTACTTTTAGAAAAGATGAATCTCTCTATTATGGGTGCTAAACAATGCATAGTGTATCCACAGGCAAGATAAATAGCATTATTACCACTGTGGCATGCAATGCATTAACCCTAAGTGTTGAATGGGCACAGTAGGATAGTCAGTCTCTATTACATATTTGCTATCCTGACTTTGTGAGTCGGGTAACTATACATCATTTTGCTGCACATCTTTGCATAAGAATGTGCTCTATATTTGTGAAATGAATTGCTGATTATATAGTAAACTGAATGACAATAATTTTTAACTCGCTGTTCAACTGGACGGTCCATTGCACAATGGACACCAATAGATCCCAACAGAACCCATTGACTTTAATGGGGCTCATCTGGTTTCTGTCTGTTGGGTGGCTGGCTGGTATTGAATTTATTTGTCTTCCTTTTTTCTCAGAAGTTCTTTATTTGCAGCCTACAAAATTAGTGTTTTTTCGGACTCTTCCCAGATTACTGTCAGATGCTGAAAGGTACTTTGTCTGTTGTGTGTGAAGCCTGCCCCCTGAGTAAAATATGTGGAGAGAAGAAACACAGAAGTAGCGCCTTGATGGTGCCTTTACCTTTCTAGTTACAGGAGGTAAAGGGGGGGGGGGATTTAACGGGAAGGATAGGGAGATTTTCTGCTCACCATTCAGAGTTGTGCTGTATAACAGGCACAACTCTGCGATGCATATAGGCTGGTATGCGGCAAGGTTCTGGGGCCGCTGACCGCTAGATCTGCTGGCCGATGTTCTTGCTTGTCTCCGGTGCTGCAGGGTGTCACCCGGTGCCGGTGATGTGGAGTGCTGAAGAAGAAAGGGATACCCTTTTGAAATGCGTTGTCCAATCCTATTTGCTTTTTTATTTTTACTTTTGTGTTCTATAATTATTTGTGTAAACCCAACTGTTCAATAAATCCCCCCCCCTCTAATCCAAGACGTTTCCAGCTACCTTATTTTCGCAACGGAGAAGCGCTTTCACACACCGAGGCTTTTCTGGGATAAATCCCTGTATGGGATCTCCCGCAACCTGTTCCTGTACTAAAGCCTGCCCCCTGGTGACCTTATTGGCGCATAAGTGCATGCATTTATCATCACACAGATCCAGATGATGTTGGAAAAGTCATGTGATCAAAGGGAACGTGGCTGTGCTGCAATGGGTGTGGTGAATGATATATGGGAGGGAAATAAATCACCTCCCACCTTGAAACAAAGGATCCTAGGGATTGTAGTCTGAGGAGGCCACAGAAACAGGAAGTAGCCAGTTCCAAAAAACAAGCCAGTAGAGTAATGGAGGACACAGGGCATGGCCATTTACCACCAACACAAGCACAGATCCTTAGTAAGCATATCCACTACTGTATGACACTTTCTTACTAAATTTACCTTATGTTGGCTACCCCCTTTAAGTTTACTTACAAAATAGAGGAGAAAAAATTGCGACAGACAATATGAAGTATTCAATTATACAAATTATTTATTTACTCAAGAGTAAGCTGTACGCTGTAATTGCTTAGCACATATAGTGGACACATACACTAGAAAAATAATTAATTGTGATTACATAATAAATATTAGTCAGTTAAAGGGGTATTCTGGCCTTAGAGATCTTATCCCCTATCCAAAGGATAGGGTATAAGATGTCTGATCACGGGGGTCCTGCTGCTGGGACCCCCTGCAATCTCCATGCAGCACCTGGCATTATCTGCCGGGTGCTGCTCCAGAGACCAAGAAGTGACATCACACCTCACCCCCTCGTGACATCATGCCACACCCCCTCCATTCATGTCTATGGGAGGGGCGTGACGACCCTGCATTCAGACATCTTATCCCCTACCCTATCCCCTATCCTTTGGAAAGGGGATAAAATGTCTAAGGCCCGGAATACCCCTTTAAATAAAAACTGGGGGAGGGTGCAGAGTAAGGCTTCAACGATCATTGGTACCTAGATTAGATTGATGGCATAGTGATGGGCAGGAGGATAACTTTGCTTATGTTGGGCTTGACTAACCAAGTGTGTCTAAAAATCATGTGCCCAGTATTCCCAGGATGCAAATTCTTCTAATTGATACATATGTGGTCAACTTTGGCTTTACATGCAAATACAGAGGAGAAGTTGATTTTCAATATTTGAAAAGAAGTATTGGGAAATTAATAAGGAAAATTTATTTAGACAAAATTTTACCAGGAATGTTTCTGTTTCCATTTAAAAGGGTATATTGCAGTGGCATAGCCAGGGACAGATAAATTGGCTGAAGCCCCAGATCTTGTACTCACAACCCCGGGTCTGGCTCAGGCTTGCTCACTAATAAGGATCATCAGGTAAGCAAGCATCGCCTTCACCTGCATCTGTGGTTTATACTGACGGAAGATCGTGACCTCTGCCTGTATTTATTGGGGTATAACACGTACCAGCCTATAACATGCACCCTCATTTTTCCAAAGAAATGTGGGTAAAAAGTTTTTCACCCAAAAATCCTTGTTAAAATGAGGGTGTGTGTATACCCCGATAAATGTTTCTGGCCCCGCAGAAGCCACTGCGGTTCAATGATTTAAAGTGGCCGCATTAAATCATGTAACTGAAGTGGCTTCTGCAGGGCCAGAGGCTCCCCCCCACCCCCGCATCCCCAGCATTTACCTGTCCACGTGCTCCTGCAGGCTCTGGTGGCATTCTGCACTGTCGCTGCACACTGACGAGTGATGTCACGTTGAGGACGTCCCTCGTCAGCGGGCAGCGCACAGCAACAGTGCAGGACGCCACCGGAGCCTGCAGGAGCATGCTGACAGGTAAATATAATAGGCAGGAACCATTCGGCATGTGGGCTTCTGGCCCTGCATAAGCTACTACAGTTACATGATTCAAAGCGGCCCCTTTAAATCATTAAACAGCAGTGGCTTCTACGGGACCAGAAAGAGTTTATCTCCATATAACACGCAGATAGACTTTAAAGCGTACTTGTCATAGTGCAAAAAAGTGATATGTTACTCAGTACCTAATCCTGATCATGTGCATATTGATTTGCATGCTGATTTACTTTTTCATCTTGCTAGCTGGAGGGGGCGTGTCTACCTGTCTCCCTCACAGTGATGACTCCTCTGCTCTGAGTCTCGGGAGCGAGCCTGGGCAGTCAGCCAATCACTCCTCTCTACTCTGTAACCCTTTCCTTTCTGGGTATATGTACATTCCTATACAGGTATGGGTATGTGCAGAGCATTGAACTCTTGTCAATAGTAAAGACTAGGGTGCAAAGCTCTGCACATACCTCCACCTGTATATGAATGTACATACACACACACTACACATACCCCCCATGTGTATAGCAGACTGCAGAGCATTGCACCCCAGTGTCTGTAGAAGATCCTAGGGTGCAATACTCTGCATTCTGCACATACTCCCCCCCCGAATGTGTGTGTATGTAAATTCTTATACAGGTGGGGGTATTAGCAAACTGCAGAGCATTGCACCTTAGGGTCTGTGGAAGACACTAAGGTGCAGTGCTCTGCAGGGCGCTTAGCCCCATGTGCAGAGGATTGCTGAGATGCAGACACTTACAGACCCAGTCGGGCCTGGGCCACAGCACAAGCAGTACAGGAACAGTCACGATCCTCCAGGGCAGGCTACCCAGGCTCCACAAAATGGCAAGGGGGGCGGCGATGGCAGGGTGAGGATACATAGGTGAGGCACAATCCCAATGCAGCCCTCTAGTACCGAGCTCTTTGCTGCTGCAGCACAAGGGACAGACAGCACAGAGCTCGGCTGCAGACTCCTCTTTGCCTAATAGCATGAAAGGTAAGGCCTCGCTCACTGCTCTACAGGGGCTAAATTACTATAAAAGTAACCTTGATGCGTGTCTTGGATGCAGCGTGGGAGTGGTGGAGGTTTAGACAAAAACTCCAGCAGGGCCCGTGAGTGTTTTCTGCACTGCCTGTGTGTGCCCGTGCTTACACTCTACAAGATACTGCACGGATCGCCTATACTGGATACCAGTATGCTTTACGGCCAATATCCAGGATGTTGCAAGTTCTAGACTAGTCTGTCTGGCTAAAAGACAGGTGACACCTAGTGGCGAATATTTTGAGCTTCCACCCCTTAAGGACTCAGCCCATTTTCACCTTAAGGACGCAGGCCTTTTTTGCAAATCTGACTACTGTCAGTTTAAGCATTAATAACTCTGGGATGCTTTTACTTTTCATTCTGATTCCGAGTTTGTTTTTTCGTGACATACTCTACTTTATGTTAATGGTAAACATTCCAAAATTTTATGAAAATTTGCAAATTTTGCATTTTTTTTTTTACTTTGAAACTCTCTGCTTATAAGGAAAGTGGACATCCCACATAAATTATATTTTGATTCACATATACAATATATCTACTTTGTGTTTGCATTATAAAGTTGACATGTTTTTATTTTTGTAAGACATCAGAGGGCTTCAAAGTATAGCAACAATTTTCCAATTTTTCTCAAAATTTTCAAAATCTGAATTTTTCACGGACCAGTTCCGTTTTGAAGGGGATTTGAAGGGCCTTCATATAAGAAATACCCCACAAATGACCCCAGTACAAAAACTGCACCCCTCAAAGTATTCAAAATGACATTAAGTAAGTGTGTTAACCCTTTAGGTGTTTCACAGGAATAGCAGCAAAGTGAAGGAGAAAATTCAAAATCTTGATTTTTTACACTCACATGTTCTTGTAGACCCAGTTATTGAATTTTTACAAGGGGTAAAAGGAGAAAAATCTTCATGAAATGTGTAACCTAATTTCTCTCGAGTAAGGAAATATCTTATATGTGTATGTGAAGTGCTCTGTGGGTGTACTAGAGGGCTTAGAAGGGAAGGAGCGACAATGAGATTTTGGAGAGTGAGTTTTTCTGAAATGTTTTTTGGGGGGCATGTCACATTTAGGAAGCCCCTATGGTGCAAGAACAGAGAGAAAACCCCCACATGGCATAGTATTTTGGAAACTACACCCCTCAGGGAACATAACAAGGGATCCAGGGAGCCTTAACACCCCATAGGTGTTTGACGACTTTTCGTTAAAGTTGGACATGTAAATGAATTTTTTTTTCACTAAAATGCAGTTTTTTCCCCAAATGTTAGATATTTACAAAGAGTAATAGGAGAAAATGTCCCCAAAATTTGTAACCCCATCTCTTCTGAGTATGGAAATACTCCATTTGTGGACGTCAAGTTCACTGCGGGTGCACTACAATGCTCAGAAGAGAAGGAGTCACATTTGGCTTTTGGAAAGCTAATTTTGCTGAAATCGTTTTTGGGGGCATGTCACATTTAGGAAGCCTCTATGGTGCCAGAACAGCAAAAAAAAAAAAACACAAGGCATACTATTTTGGAAACAACACTCCTCAAGGAATGTAACAAGGGGTCCAGTGTGCCTTAACACCCCACAGGTGTTTGACGACTTTTTGTTAAAGTTGGATGTGTAAATGAATTTTTTTTTCACTAAAATGCAGTTTTTTCCCCAAATTTTACATTTCTACAAGAGGTAATAGGAGAAAATGCCCCCCAAAATTGGTAATCCCATTTCTTCTGAGCATGGAAATACAGTGACCCCCCGACCAACGATGGCCCCGACATATGACGAAATCGACATACGATGGCCTCTCAGAGGCCATCGCATGTCAATGTCAGCATCAACATACGATGCTTTTTTATGTCGGGGCCATCGCATTAAGTGCCATCCGTCAGCTGGATAGCAGCTTAATGTTCCCTGTGTGGTGCGGTAAGTATTACTTACCCCTCCACGATGCTCCGGGGTGCCCTCCGAGTCCAGCGCTGGTCTTCCGGTGTCTTCTCGGCCCTCTCCGATGACGTCAATACGCTGCTGCGCACGTCATCCAATAGGAATGGCGTACGCAGCGGCGTAATGACGTCGCTACGCAGGCCCAGTAAGGCCTTGCGGAAGACAGAAGAGGACCGGAGAAGACAGAAGAGGACCGGAGAAGACAGCAGAGGACCGGAGAAGACAGCGGAGAGCCCAGCGGAGGCCAGGGTCACCATCGGGAGCGGCGGGGACACCATCTCGAGCGGCGGGGACAGGTGAGTACAGATTCCTATACTTTACATTGCACGAATCCCTCAACATACAATGGATTCGACAAACGATGGCTCGTTTGGAACGAATTACCATCGTATGTTGAGGGACCACTGTACCCCATGTGTGGACATCAAGTGCTCTGCTGGTGCACTACAATGCTCAGAAGAGAAGGAGCACCATTGAGCTTATGGAAAGAGAATTTGGTTGGAATAGAAGTTGGGGTACTTGTGCATTTACAAAGCCCCCCCGTGATGCCAGAACAGTGGACCCCCCACATGTGACCCCATTTTGGAAACTAAACCACCCCACAGAATTTAATAAGGGGTGCAGTGAGCATTTACACCGCACTGGTGTTTGACAGATGTTTGGAACAGTGGGCTGTGCAAATGAAAAATGTAATTTTTCATTTTCACGGACCACTGTTCCATAAATCTGTCAGACACCTGTGGAGTGTAAATATTCACTGCACCCCTTATTACATTCCGTGAGGGGTGTAGTTTCCAAAATGGTGTTACATGTGGGGGTCCATTGTTCTGGCACTATGGGGGCTTTGTAAACACTCGTGGCCTTCAATTCCGGACAAATTTTCTCTTCAAAATCCCAATGGCGCTCCTTTTCTTCTGAGCATTGTAGTGTGCCATCAGAGCACTTTATATGCACTTATGGGGTATGTTCTTACTCAGAAGAAATTGGGTTACAGATTTTGGGGGGCTCTTTTCCTATTTTCCCTTGTGAAAATGAAAAATTTAGGGTAACACCAGCATTTTATTAAAACAATTTTTTTTCCATTTTCCCATTCAACTTTAATGACAATTTGTCAAACACACCCACGAATTTCCGTCAAACGTGAGGTGTTCAGGCTCACTATACCCCTTGTAACTTTTTGTGAGGGGTGTAGTTTCCAAAATGGGGTCACATGTGGGAATTTATTTTTTGCGTTTATGTCAGAACCGCTGTAAGATCAGCCACCCCTGAGCAAATCACCAATTTAGGCCTCAAATGTACATAGTGCGCTCTTACTCCTGAGCCTTGTTGTGCGTCCGCAGAGCATGTTACGCCCACATATGGGGTATTCCCGTACTCAGGAGAAATTGGGTTACACATTTTGTTTTGTTTTTTTCCTTTTACCTCTTTTGAAAATAAAAAGTATGGGGCAACACCAGCATGTTAGTGTAAAAAAAATTTTTTTTACACTAACTGGCTGATGTAGACCCCAACGTTTCCTTTTCTTAAGGGATAAAAGGAGAAAAAGCCCCACAAAATTTGTAACTCAATTTCTCCTGAGTACAGACATACCCCATATGTGGCCCTAAACTGTTTCATTGAAATATGACAGGGCTCCGAAGTGAGAGAGCACCATGAGCATTATTGGACTAAAATAGGGATTGCATAGGGGTGGACATAGGGATATTCTACTCCCGTGATTCCCAAACATAGTGCCTCCAGCTGTTTCTAAACTCCCAGCATGCCTGGACAGTCAGTGGCTGTCCAGAAATGCTGGGAGTTGTTTTTTTGCAACAGCTGGAGGCTCCGTTTTGGAAACACTGCCGTACAATATGTTTTTTTTTTTTTTTTGTAAGGGGGTGTATATATAGTGTTTTACCCTTTATTATGTGTTAGTGTAGTGTAGTGTAGTGTTTTTAGGGTACATTCTCACTGACGGGTTTACAATGAGTTTCCCGCTAGGAGTTTGCGCCGTGGCAGAAAATTTTCTGCAGCTCATACTTGAAGCATGAAACTTACTGTAAACCTGCCCGTGTGAATGTACCCTGTACATTCACATGGTGGGTGGGGGGGCAAACCTCCAGCTGTTGCAAAACTACGTTTGCAACAGGTGGAGGCACACTGGTTGGAAAACCTTCAGTTAGGTTCGCACGTCATTGCCGCACGTCATTGCCCCCCGCTGCCACCGGTCAGACAAGGGACCTCCACCGCCGCCGGACACGCTACAGTTCCCCTGTTCTGCCCGGATTACCGTTGGTGGGCAGAACGGGGGAACCGAACGTTAAGCCCCTCGCCCCTGATCTGCTATTGGTCGTCGCTTCTTGATGACCAATAGCAGGGATAGGAGGGGTGGCACCCCTACCACCTAACTCCTATCCCTTCAGGGGGACCGGGGGTGTCTTGGTTCCCCTAATCCCCCAGATTTTCCGGGTCACCGGACACCGGTATGACCCGGATCGTCGACCTGGGGGGTCTCAGGACCCCCCTGGCCATATGCCGGGGATGCCTACTGATAGATATCTGCAGTCATCCCAGTCCGGTCCCCGCCGCTAGTGTATGTCCTACGTCCTTAAGGACTCAGGATGCAGGGCGTATGCATATGCCCTGCGTCCTGAAGAGGTGAATTTCTGGTGAAAACAGTATATTGTGAAATGGCATATTATAATGAGTCCGGCAATATATCAAGAGTTTTCAACAATGACAGTGCCTCTTTTAGCTTACATTTTTTGCTTAAAAAATGTGTTACACACCCCTAAATACGGTACATATTTGTACTTTTTTATTAACATATTTGTACTTTACATTTTACTTAGAATGTAAGAATTTTTTTCTTAACTATCGGTGAGATTTTGGCTTGTGCGGGCTGCCTAGGAGTAATAGAAGTGTGGTTGTAGCAGTCATACTACTATCACTCTCAGATCTTGGCATGTACAATTTGCATAGTTATGGTGTGACTGAGAGTGTGATTAGGGGTGTCGCTGGAGCTATTGGATCTAGTCTTTTAAAGGCCTAGCTGGTTTATTGGTTTTACAAATCAGTTTGACCCTTCGATGCACATTGGACCAAAAGAATTATATATTCTTAAGTTCAATACATTTGAATGGAGTTGTGTTTGCAGCATGTGTATAGATTCATTAGATTGAATGGTTGCAGATTTTTTTGCAACAAGTCTGTCAAGTGTGAACTTACCCATAATCAATGAATGAACCTTCTTAATTAAGGTATAGCGTCTCGCACAATGTGATCCTATGGTATATAATAAACAATTACATTTTTATAAATTTCTTTGAATTTCAAAGTTAAAATACTTAAATGTGACTTGTAACTAAGACTTATGCTCTTCCATTAACAGTCTGAGGTTGACTGGGAGTCTCATTTTATTTAAGTTATGCTATAATTTAATTGTTTAGTTTTTTTTTTTTTTTTTTTTTTTTTTTATGAAAGGCTCTAGCAGTACTTCACTGCCAATTCACTCTCAAGTGGCACATCATCACATGCCTGAATTTCCTTATTAGAGCAAATTCTGCCACCAATATATTGAAGAGGGCATAGTGTTTAACCTTCACCCTTGGTTGTCATGGAAAATGCATGGCAGGCCGATTACAGGGTTTTGGTTCAATGGGCTTTGTTTGATGGATGGTGAGAATTTGCTCTCATCAATTCCCTTTTACGAAATTTTAATCCATCCCCCTCCCAACCCTGTGTCGACCTGATGTGTAAAGGAATTTGGTAATCTCCTGCAAAGCGTCCCTTTAAAGGGGTACTCCACTGGAACCCCTTTATTTTAAATCTGGTGCCAGAAAGTTAAGCAGATTTGTAAATTACTTCTATTAAAAACTCTTTATCCTTCCTGTATTTCTCAGCTGCTGTTATGATCTACAGGAAGTTCTTTACTTTTTGAATTTCCTTTCTGCCTGACCACAGTGCTCTCTGCTGACACCTCTGTCCATTTTAGAAACTGTCCAGAGCAGGATAGGTTTTCCATGGGGATTTGCTCCTACTCTGGACAGTTCCTAAAATAGACAGAGGTTTCAGCAGAGAGCATTGTGGTCAGGCAGAAAGGAAATTCAAAAAGTAAAGAACTTCCTGTGGATCATAATAGCAGCTGATAAGTACTGGAAGGATTAAGATTTTTTTTAATAGAAGTCATTAACAAATCTGTTTAACTTTCTGGCACCAGTTTATTTTTTTTAAAAAAAGTTTTCCAGTGGAGTACCCCTTTAATGCATCACTAACTTGTCGTAAAGTCAGGGTTCCCTTGCTTGAACCTGAAACACTTGTTTCTATTCACTTAGCTATGATAGCATGGACTGTCTTTTTATAATAGTGCCACCTTGTCACATGCTGAAACCTAGAAAAGAGGCTTATTGTAAATTACTCACTAAGCTTAACTGTTTGCATTGCTGTTGTAGCTTGTTTTGTGTGTAATGAAGTGTTTTAATGTTATTCAATGATAGTTAAGTGAGGAATGAGTACAATTGTAAACAGGAGCATAAAATGATTGGCTTCAAGCCATGGTTGTAAGCGGTAAATGCTATTATATGTGATAAATCTTCTATTTTCTGTAACTCTTGGAATTTTTTCCAGACTCGATTGCAGGCTAATGATTTCGCAACACTTTCTTTTAATGGCTGTTGTGCTAGTTAGCATAATTAATTAAATGTAATATATATGGATAAATAATGTATAAAATAACGCCATTTTCATACACCCAATGAAGAAAACCAATCTAAACTAAAATTTACACATAGTAAAAGTGGCATATAAATAATTGTAAATACTGGATAAATATTAATATTATTATTAATACTCGATATTACAGGAAGATTGCAGCACAATGTTCCAAGTCAATTATAACTCTGTAGTATTGAGCATATAGCAGTGGAAATATATCCAACGTGACGTGATGTTAAAGGGGTTATCCAGGAAAAAACTTTTTTATATATATCAACTGGCTCCAGAAAGTTAAACGGATTTGTAAATTACTTCTATTAAAAAAATCTTAATCCTTTCAGTACTTATGAGCTTCTGAAGTTAAGGTTGTTCTTTTCTGTCTAAGTGCACTCTGATGACACGTGTCTCGGGAACCGCCCAGTTTAGAAGAGGTTTGCTATGGGGATTTGCTTCTAAACTGGACAGTTCCCGAGACACCTGTCATCAAAGACACGTAACAACCTTAACTTCAGAAGCTCATAAGTACTGAAAGGATTAAGATTTTTTAATAGAAGTAATTTACAAATCTTACTAATTTACAAGAGAGAATTGGGGCGCAGGGTAAATGATGTGTGGTCACAACTGGCTTGTTATGTTAAATATTAATATTTATTAATGTATTATAGTAATCAATTTACTTAAATTGTAAGACGTGGTAAGTACCGTGACTCACAGGGCCCTTGTAAAGCCACGGCACTCCCTACAAATAATTATATAGTATGAATAAAATAAACATAAAATAATATAATACTATACATAAATATAATAAAACATGATAATCCTACTGAGACCAATCAAGAGTTAAAAAAAATAAAACAGATAGTCCTCTTTAGGGTTTGGACCTCTTTAAGTATTGGTAACTAATAGCAACCAATGGGGCTATTATGTATAGCAACATGTCCACAATCTGATAAGTCTTTTGGTGAATAGATTAATAGGTCAGTATCCAGTTCATTAAAGCATATCAATGTCCTGCAGCGCTGTTATAGATATATATCACTTGGTAACAGAGTTGTAATAGTAGCCGGCAATTGTAACAGTTAGTAGAATTAGTGTAAGTAGTTTAGCAGTTACAGTTGTGAGCCATAGAATGATACAGTTATGCTCACTGCCCCGGGACCGATACTTGTCAGGTTGCTGTTGTTCTTTGGGGATGCTGCGATCCCTGCTGCGGTCCCTCCTGCGGCTCTTGGGGATAGTTGGAGATACTGCGATCCCTCCTGCACTCTCTCCTGTGTACTTTGCTGGAACAAACACCGTTGAATCTCTCACTGCAGGAGAGGACACTGCTGGGAGACTCTGCCGTCTCCTATGATAGAAGTGCCGTGGCTGGCGGTGGGCTCCGGATGTTGTAGCTCCAGCACTTCTGCTCAGAGTAGCGACCGCGTCCTCGTGGTTTCAAGGAGCGCGTACGTGGCTGGCAACTGACCGGGTAGGACACCAATTGTTGTGGGGCTCACAGAGGGCTTGTGTGAATGGTCTCAATGGTCATATTAGGGGGATGGACGCGTTTCAAGACTATACTCAGTCTTTTCCTCAGCAGCAGTATAAATTATTATACTATTATATTATATTATTATATTATTATACTATACCAGTTCATTATACTTTAATGAACTGGATACTGACCTATTAATCTATTCACCAAAAGGCTCATCAGATTGTGGACATATTGCTATACCTAATAGCCCCATTGGTTGCTATTAGTTACCAATACTTAAAGGGTAGCGGGTAGAAAAAAAAAATAATAAAAGTATATTAGAGATATGTTGTAGTACATAAGTACTACAATATATCAAAAAATAAAGTTGGTGACAGTGCCCATTGAACCCCTTGGGGACGGAGCCCATTATGACCCTAAGGACGAGAGCATTTTTTGCAAATCTGACCACTGTCACTTTAAGCATTAATAACTCTGGAATGCTTTTACTTATAAATTTGATTCCAAGATTGTTTTTTCGTGACATATTCTACTTTATGTTAGTGGTAAATTTTCGCTGATACTTGCATCCTTTCTTGGTGAAAAATTTGAAAATGTCATGAAAAATTTGAAAATTTAGCATTTTTCTAACTTTGAAGCTCTCTGCTTATAAGGAATATGGATATTCCAAATAAATTATATATTGATTCACATATACAATATGTCTACTTTATGTTTGCATCATAAAATTGATGAGTTTTTACTTTTGGAAGACACCAGAGGGCTTCAAAGTTCAGCAACAATTTTCCAATTTTTCGCAAAATTTTCTAAATCGGAATTTTTCAGGGACCAGTTCAGGTTTGAAGTGGATTTGAAGGGTCTTCTGGTTAGAAATACCTGATAAATGACCCCATTATAAAAACTGCACCCCTCAAAGTATTCAAAATGACATTCAATAAGTGTGTTAACCCTTTAGGTGTTTCACAGGAATAGCAGCAAAGTGAAGGAGAAAATTCAAAATCTTCATTTTTTACACTGGCATGTTCTTGTAGACCCAGTTTTTGAATTTTTACAAGGGGTAAAAGGAAAAAAATCCTCTCAAAATTTGTAACCCAATTTCTCTCGAGTAAGAAAATACCTCATATGTGTATGTCAAGTGTTCGGCGGGTGCAGTAGAGGGCTCAGAAGCGAAGGAGCAACAATGGGATTTAGGAGAGTGAGTTTTTCTGAAATGGTTTTTGGGGGGCATGTCCAATTTAGGAAGCCCCTATGGTGTCAGGATAGCAAAAAAAACCACATCGCACACTATTATGGAAACGACACCCCTCAAGGAATGTAACAAGGGGTATGGTGAGCCTTAACACCCCACAGGTGATTGACAACTTTTTGTTAAAGTCGGATGTGTAAATGAAAAAAAAATATTTTTCCACAAATTTAACTTTTTAACAAAGGGTAATAGGAGAAAATGCCCCCCAAAATTTGTAACCCCATTTCTTCTGAGTATGGAAATACCCCATGTTTGGACGTCAAGTGCACTGCGAGCGAACTACAATGCCCAGAAGAGGAGGAGCTTTTAGAGAGATAATTTGTTTGGAATGGAAGTCAGGGGCCATGTGCATTTACAAAGCCCCCCGTGGTGCCAGAACAGTGGACCCCCCCCCCCCACATGTGACCCCATTTTGGAAACTACACCCCTCACGGAATGTAATAAGGGGTACAGTGAGCATTTACACCCCACTGGTGTTTGACAGATCTTTGGAACAGTGGGCTGTGCAAACAAAAAAATTTAATTTTTCATTTTCACGTACCACTGTCCCAAAAATCTGTCAGACCCCTGTGGGGCGTAAATGCTCACTGTACCCCTTATTACATTCCGTGAGGGGTGTAGTTTCCAAAATGGGGTCACATGTGGGTATTTATTTTTTTGCATTTATGTCAGAACCGCTGTAAAATCAGCCACCCCTGTGCACATCACCAATTTCGGCCTCAAATGTACATAGTGCGCTCTCACTCCTCAGCCTTGTTATGCGCCCCCAGAGCACTTTACGCCCACATATGGGGTATTTCCGTACTCAGGAGAAATTGCGTTACAAATTTTGGGGGTCTTTTTTTCCTTTTACCTCTTGTGAAAATAAAAAGTAAAGGGCAACACCAGCATGTTAGTGTAAAAATTTTATTTTTTTACACTAACAGGCTGGTGTAGATCCCAACTTTTCCTTTTCATAAGGGGTAAAAGGAGAAAAAGCCCCCCAAAATTTGTAGTGCAATTTCTCCCGAGTACGGAAATACCCCATATATGGCCCTAAACTGTTTCCTTGAAATACGACAGGGCTCCAAAGTGAGAGAGCACCATGCGCATTTGAGGATTAAATTAGGGATTGCACAGGGGTGGACATAGGGGTATTCTACGCCAGTGATTCCCAAACAGGGTGCCTTCAGCTGTTGCTAAACTCCCAGCATGCCTGGACAATCAGTGGCTGTCCGGAAATGCTGGGAGTTGTTGTTTTGCAACAGCTGGAGGCTCCGTTTTGGAAACACTGCCGTACAATACGTTTTTCATTTTTATTAGGGGGACAGTGTAAGGGGTGTATATGTAGTGTTTTACTCTTTATTAGGTGTTAGTGTAGTGTAGTGTTTTTAGGGTACATTCACACTGGCGGGTTACGGTGAGTTTCCTGCTAGGAATTTGCGCTGCGGCGAAAAATTTGCCGCAGCTCATACTTGAAGCAGGAAACTTGCTGTAAACCCGCCCGTGTGAATGTACCCTGTACGTTCAAATGGGGGGGGGGGGGGGGCAAACCTCCAGCTGTTTCAAAACTACAACTCCCAGCATGCACGGTCTGTCAGTACATGCTGGGAGTTGTAGTTTTGCAACAGCTGGAGGCACACTGGTTGGAAAACCTTCAGTTAGGTTCTGTTACCTAACTCAGTATTTTCCAACCAGTGAGCCTCCAGCTGTTGCAAAACTACAACTCCCGGCATGCACGGTCTGTCAGTACATGCTGGGAGTTGTAGTTTTGCAACAGCTGGAGGCACACTGGTTGGAAAACCTTCAGTTAGGTTCTGTTACCTAACTCAGTATTTTCCAACCAATGAACCTCCAGCTGTTGCAAAACTACAACTCCCAGGATGCACGGTCTGTCAGTACATGCTGGGAGTTGTAGTTTTGAAACAGCTGGAGGCACACTGGTTGGAAAATACTGAGTTGGGTTCTGTTACCTAACTCAGTATTTTCCAACCAGTGTGCCTCCAGCTGTTGCAAAACTACAATTCCCAGCATGTCTGATCACACAAGGGCATGCTGGGAGATGTAGTTATGCAACACAACTACAACTTCCAGCATGCCGAGACAGCTGTTTTCTGTGTGGGCATGCTGGAATTTGTAGTTTTGCAACATCTGGAGTGCTACAATTTAGAGACCACTGAACAGTGATCTCCAAACTGTGGAGCTCCAGATGTTGCAAAACTACAACTCCCAGCATGCCCAGACAGCAAATAGCTGTGTGGGCATGCTAGGAGTTGTAGTTTTGCAAGATCTAGAGGGCAGTATAGAGATCACTGTGCAGTGGTCTCTAAACTGCAGACCTCCAGCTGTCTGGGCATGCTGTCTGGGCATGCTGGGAGTTGTAGTTTTGCAACATCTGGAGGGCTACAGTCTAGAGACCACTATAGTGGTCTCAGACTGTAGCCCTCTAGATGTTGCTAGGCAACTACTCACCGGCTTCCGTCGCATCCGGGAGCCGTCCTCTTCTGCCGCACGCCGCCGCAGATCTCCGTCGCCGACCGCTGATCCCCGTCGCTCCGCTGCCTCCGGAGGGGTAAGTGGACTCCGGGGCCGCTCCTCTTCGTTTTCCTCGTTCTGCCCCACCTATTGTGGAAGGGCAGGACGGGGAAAACGAAAGTAAACCCCTCCGCCCCAGATCTGCTATTGGTGGTCGCGTCTAGACCACCAATAGCAGAGATAGGAGGGGTGGCAACTCTGCCACCTCATTCCTATCGCTTTAGGGGGATCGTGGGTGTCTTAGACACCCGCGATCCCCCTTCTTTTCCGGGTTACCGGGTCACCATAGACCCGTAATGACCCGGAATCGGTGCAAATCGCAAGTGTGAATTCACTTGCGATTTGCGCCGATCGCAGACATGGGGGGGGGGTCTAATGACCCCCCTGGGCATTTGCACGGGGTGCCTGCTGATAGATATCAGCAGTCACCCCGGCCCCGTCCCCGCCCGGCGTGCGGCGGGGGCCGAAATTCCCACGGGCGTATGGATACGCCCTTCGTCCTTAAGTACCAGGACGCAAGGGCGTATGCATACGCCCTTCGTCCCCAACAGGTTAAAGAGGTCCAAACCCTAAAGAGGACTATCTGTTTGATTTTTTTTTTACTCTTGATTGGTCTCAGTAGGATTATCATGTTTTATTATATTTATGTATAGTATTATATTATTTTATGTTTATTTTATTCATACTATATAATTATTTGTAGGGAGTGCCGTGGCTTTACAAGGGCCCTGTCAGTCACGGTACTTACCACGTCTAACAATTTAAGTAAATTGATTACTATAATAAATTAATAAATATTAATATTTAACAAAACAAGCCAGTTGTATCCACACATCATTTACCCTGAGCCCCAATTCTCTCTTGTAAATTAGTAATATTTTTATTCACCTTGGGTATTGGTGATATTGTTGGGTAGCCCGGGTTTGTTATTGGTTATGGTCTGAACAAAGAACCACTCCAAATCCTCCTTTTAATTTACAAATCTGTTTAACTTTCTGGAGCCAGTTGATATATATATATATATATATATATATATATATATATAAAAAAGTTTTTTCCTGGATAACCCCTTTAAGTCCCCTCCCAGAACCATTTTCAAGCAAGGTACATGTTAATATACTCAGTATACTGTATATGTATACAAACCAGGTGAAAGTGCAGTTGCATATAGAGTGCATACAGTGCAATATCATATTATATGTGCTTTACTTATATTAATACATGTATATATAATAAAACCAGCTCCATATATCATTAATAAGATATGTGGGGGCATGAGCATGACAGTGACCACACATTAGGAACATCTTTAATGCAAATAAATATAATACCTGATCTCCTAGGCCCACATAGTATGTATAGCATGGGTCAGTGCAAAAAGGGTGTGTGTCCGTTATCTCCCCAGAAATTATGGAGCTATGATATTGTCAGGATTGGTGGGGGTCAAAGCAGTCGGACCCCCACTGGTCAGCTTTTCATACTCTATCCTATGTATAGTGAATAACAAGCTGAGATATGAATACCCCCATTAAAAAACAGATATTCACGGTTCTCACCTATAGATAAGTGGCATATAAAGGAACTAGAACAGTGGTTCCTAAACTTTTTTGCCCCAGTACCCCATCCCATTTTCAAAAATGTCAACCCCCATATTAGCAATATGTTCATAATTAATATAGTGATTGTTATTTTAAGTATATCTGCTTTTCTTTACTCAATAACCTCTCCCCAGACCCCTACACCTCTGACCACCTATGTACACAGTGTGACTGCACAAGCAGAATAGAGAGTACAGCTTTGGAGTATGATACAGGATGTAACTCAGGATCAGTACAGGATAAGGAATGTAATATGTACAGGGCTGCCATCAGAAATTTTGGGGGCCCTTACACAGCTCAAGGCCTGTAGGTAGGTCCCCCTGTATATAGTTGCAGCCCCCCATAAACAGTATTAGCCCCCCCCCCCCCCCCTTAGGTAGTAGGAGCAGCAGCAGACTCCCTTTAGGTAGGTGTTAGCAGCAGCTCCCTTTAGGTAATAGTAGTGGCTGCCCCTTTTAGTTTAGTAATAGAAGCAGCCCCCTTAGCTAGTAATAGAAGCAGCCCCCTTAGGTAGTTATAGAAGCAGCCCCCTTAGGTAGTAATAGAAGCAGCTCCCTTAGGTAGTTATAGAAGCAGCCCCTTTAGGTAGTAATAGAAGCATCCCCTTAGGTATTAATAGCAGTAGACCCCTTAGGTTGTAATCAGTAGTCCCCATAGGTAGTAATAACCAGCAGAACCCCCTTAGGCATTAAGAATTGTGATTAATGAACTCTGCAAAGATTTTGCAAGCTGCGAATAATTGTGCGCATACGTGTGAATGGGACTGTGTGTGAGAAGTACGCACGAAAAGTAAGGGGGTAGGCGAAAATATATTTGCTGCGAGGATGTGTAAAGTGCGTAGCGAAGCCATACTTTGATCCTCTGGACCATTCATCCCTGAAGGGGTTAATTACTTGCCCAAAAAGCACACAAAGAAAGCCTGCACTGCTCCACGCCCCGCCCCTGGGCGTGGACATCAAGTGCACATGTTGCAGCTGAAAGGGAACTTAAATTCAGTGTTAAATTCAGTGTTTTGGAGAAGCCTTATATAAAAGGAGCACTGCAGGGTGACCTCTTCAGTCTGCAGGAGGAAGAAGAGAGTACAGACATAGAGGAGAGTAGCATTCCACGTGGAGTGAGTTCCAAGATGGAGCCCGAACAACGAAGCACAACTTTTCCAGGACTTGACCGACCGCCTGCAGCGGTTGTCGCTCAGCACTGAGGGGACCAGCGATCTGCCTCCATTGCCTGATGATGACGCCTGGCTACCCCGACAGCGGAATCTCCAAGGACTTCCAAAGCGGCATCACCGGTGAGACTGTCCCCTCACCACCGGACATGGGGGTCCTGGGCCGAGAGCCCGACGGAGGAATCCAGTGTGAGTACCCTGGCGGAAGCAGCATTTTCCTGCTCCTCCAGTCCAGAGCCAGAAGTCCCCCTGTCCCGGGTGTCCCTGCCGAGTGCACGCCCGTGCTCCCCCCCTCTGCCAAAATGGGTGTTCGGGGACAAACCGGAGCTGATCCAATTCATGCGGGACACTGTCCTACCTCAGCCCGGGAAGCCACATCCACCAGTCCCCACAGCACAGAGAGAGAGGGCCCACAGGGAGGCTGAAACCGCTGCAGTCCATGAGAAGCTGAAAGCCCGACATTGGGAACTTTATGAGGAAAGGGTTAAACAGCAAACCGACACAAAACAGCTGGAGGCCCTTTACATTCAAATGTGGGACTACCCCCGAGAGGGTGAAGTACAGCTAGATCGTCGACGCGATACCGTCATAAAATTCTATAAGTCCAGGGGGTATGGTACCCTGCAGGATTGCAGGAACGGGGGTACCCTCCTGGTGAACCAACGGGCCGTCCAGAGGATCTATCTACCTAAGAGATATGGAAGAGGGGGAAATTGTGGAGTACACCCCAGTTAAAAGTCTGCAGGGTGAGTGGGCTGCAGGGTCACGAGGCCCAAAAACCCCACACAGCTCCCATTCAAGTGTTTCCCCTCTGATGACTGGGAGGCGGATCCATTTGGACTCAGGCCGACAAGGCCTTCTACAACTGCCTGCAGAGAAAAAACAAGCTTAAGTTCCCACGATGTGGATCTTCTGCATCAACCAATGTCCTACCATGATGTCTCCAAGTCTGCAAATGTGCCCATGCCTACTCCCACTGAGGAGGTTTGGCCTAAACTACGGGCACCGACCACTGTGCCTAGGCCTACTTCGTGCTCGGAGGTTGGCCTGACCACCAGGCACCTACAAAAGTGCCACGGCCTACTCCTATCAAGGAGGTGAGGCCGAATCAACCGGCACCAACCATTGTTCCAGTAACCCCAGCAGCGGCTGTTAACTTCATGGTTAATGTGAACCCATCCGTATCCTAGTCCAGGCTCATGAATGTTGCCTGGAATACCACCATTAACCCTGTCAAGGGGTCCTCACCTCGCTCTGAGTCCCAGAGGGGTAAAAATCCAGTCAGGCGAGGGTGGGGCATCCGAAGAGATTTCAAGTAGAGCCTTCATTAACTATTTGGGTATCCAGTGTTTTTTTTTCTTGTCTTCTACAGACTGTTATGGATGCAACCTGTTCAAGAAAGTGCCTGGCAGGACTGTGCCACGAAAAGTTCCTGTTATGCAACGCAAGCATCAAGTTTTTTGCCCGGCCCATGGCCAAGAGACTCCTAGTTCTGAGGAGATTTGTAAGTGTGTGCCCGGCGTATGTGGTAGCCACGTCTTTTCATGGACTCTTAGCACAGGTGGACTGTAGATCCTTGTGTGACTGTTCTATTGTATATACCTCTAGAGTAATATATATTTTTTTGTGCAGCAAAATTGCACTAATGTCAGGTGAATGCACCTGAAAATTTCTGTGTCTAAAATAAAAATGTATGGTAAAAGGATAAGAAAATGTGGCAAGCTTGTGGGGGGTATAGGGTATATGGGGTGTAGCTGTGCAGTGATGAAAGGGTGCTGGTTTAACCCTTAATTATCGTGACGTCAGGGTGAGGGCTCCTCTGTATATGCATGTCCTATCGCCACCCATCCCAAGAGCGATAGGGAGGAATAATAAATGATTGTCCACAACCGGAGTTTCAGAAAACTGTCGGAACTATTACTGCAGGTTTTATGCAGAATTAAACAGGAACAGTCTTTGTACAATAAGAGTCTATTGGGATCCTGAAAGTTGGTTGGGACCTTGTGAGTTTTAAACTCAGGAGATTTATATGCGCTGTTCCGCTGGATTTAGGGGATTGAGTTTAGGTCCAGCAGTCACGCAGACTTTAGCGGGGAGTTGTATTGTAACTCACGATTTGGTAAGTTGCGGTATTATCAGGCTTCGGCCTGGTCTCGTGTTTGAAAGTTGCACGGATCTCTTCTCTCTGCTAGTCCGGAACCCAAGAGATGCTGCTTGCTTTGCAGCTTAGGCGCAAGAGCGAGGTTTGGTTGGCAGCTCCCTTATATGGGCAGGGGCTGGCCTTGAGCTCATTGGTCCATACCATCTGTCAGTCACTTTACACAAGGGATTATGGTCTAAACATGTGACCTCACATGTGATCTAGGAAGGTCCTTTAACATACCCTAAGAGAATTAACATTAGTCACATGACCGAAGATCCTGCAACACTAAATACACAATTAAAATTCACAAATACACAATTAAATATACACACAAACATCACAAAATTAAAGAAGGAAGAGGTGACTAGGGGCTATCCCACCAGGAGGACACTACTGGAATGAAGTAACTCTGACTTTGGGGACCACCATACAAGGTACAATATACTATACAGTACAGGGATACCACAAAAATGTAAATGGTTATTTACAGGAACCTCGATTTCTGTACACAAGTACAAAACGTTCTTGTAGGTGTTGTAGTAGCTGTCTTTAGGTGGCCCTCCCAGCTCCTCTGGGAGTAACATTTGTCCCCCCCCCCCCCCCTCACTAGCACCTTCTGAAAAAAAAATTTCCTTAAGATACCAAGGCTAATCTCATATAGTTTCATGTACACATAGTACATCTTATAATTCTACTAGT
This sequence comes from Hyla sarda, assembly GCF_029499605.1. Lineage (NCBI taxonomy): Eukaryota > Metazoa > Chordata > Amphibia > Anura > Hylidae > Hyla > Hyla sarda. The sequence goes on from NC_079195.1 coordinate 121,491,637, forward strand.
GTACCTACCTCATGTTAAATTTCAATACACAAAACACAAACAAATATCTAACACTTCCAAAATTCAAGCTTTAGAGACTGTAGCAATCCATTTTTCAGTTCCATACCACTGTTTGTACACTAACTTGTTTTCTTTCCTATGTGTTCAGGATGCTTTTCCTGGCCAGAAGATGCTCCTGTAAGCCTAAGTAAAAGCACGTAACCAGAAAGGTAACCCTCAGTAAGTGTTATCTTGGAAGAGTTCTAGGGATAAGAGCGAATAGCCAATGGACCCTAGTAGCTAGGTATTGGTCAGAGAGATACAGGCAAGCCAATACAAAACCAGTGTATAAAACAGGTAATCAAATGTGGTATAAATAAATTAAAGGTGAGATTATTGTTGTTCTTGTATGTAGAAGCCTTCAATTCATTATACATACTTGGTGCGATAGTCAATTGTCAGTAAAAATAATAAATAAACAATACAGTGTCAGTCAGCACTTGAACTCATGCATAGACAATAGATGAATAATAAGATAAATAGTGATAGTAAAAGTAAAGGGATTTCTTAAAATATTCTAGCTTGATCCTGCTAGGAAAATCCAGTCGGGAATTGAGAATTCATCATTATCCTAGCTATCCTGTTGAAGAATTCATAGTCTAATATTATCCTGGTCGTGAATTCATGGTCATACACTATCTTGTTTGAACATTCATAACTCTCTACAATCCTGTTCATCGAATCCTGTTCGGGAATTCATGGGTACTACAACCCTACTCGTGAGTTCACTAGTACTTCCAATCCTGTTAATTAATGTAATATAATCCTGTTGATATATTATCGTATTTATCGGCATATAACACTCACTTTTTAGGCTAAAATTTTTAGCCTAAAGTCTGTGTGCGTGTTATACGCAGATACACCCCCAGGAAAGGCAGGGGGAGAGAGGCCTTCGCTGCCCGCTTCTCTCCCCCTGCCTTTCCTGGGGTCTAGAGCGCTGCTGTCGGCCCTTCTCACCCCCTGACTATCGGCGCCGCTGCCCGTTCTGTCCCCCTGACTATCGGTGCCGGCGCCCCATTGCCGGCGCCGATAGCCAGGGGGAGAGAAGCGGCGCCGACAGCCAGGGGAGAGAAGGGGCAGCGGCACCCATTGCCGGCGCCGCTGCCCCGTTGCCTCCCCCCATCCCCGGTGGCATAATTACCTGAGTCGGGTCCGCGCTGCTGCAGGCCTCCGGCGTGCGTCCCCGGCGTCGTTGCTATGCGCTGAACGGCGCGGTGCATGACGTCAGTGCGCCGCGCTGTGCATAGCAACGACGCAGGGGACGCACGCCGGAGGCCTGCAGCAGCGCGGACCCGACTCAGGTAATTATACCACCGGGGATGGGGGGAGGCAACGGGGCAGCGGCGCCGGCAATGGGTGCCGCTGCCCCTTCTCTCCCCCTGGCTGTCGGCGCCGCTTCTCTCCCCCGGCTATCGGCGCCGGCACCGATAGTCAGGGGGACAGAACGGGCAGCGGCGCCGATAGCCAGGGGGTGAGAAGGGCCGACAGCAGTGCTCTAGACCCCAGGAAAGGCAGGGGGAGAGAAGCGGGGAGCGACGGCCTCTCTCCCCCTGCCTTTCCTGGGGGTATATCGGGGTATACACGCGCACACACGCACCCTCATTTTACCATGGATATTTGGGTAAAAAACTTTTTTTACCCAAATATCCTTGGTAAAATGAGGGTGCGTGTTATAGGCCGGTGCGTGGTATACCCCGATAAATACGGTATATATATATATATATATATATATATATATATATATGCAATCTCCACCACAGCACAAAAAATCAGAGGTCCAGGATCAAGTAGAAAGGCTTCCAAGTTTATTCACACCATAAATGTGATAGCGGTGCGACGTTTCGGCAAACTGCCTTTGTCAAGCATGCTTGACAAAGGCAGTTTGCCGAAACGTTGCACCGCTATCACATTTATGGTGTGAATAAACTTGGAAGCCTTTCTACTTGATCCTGGACCTCTGATCTTTTGTGCTGTGGTGGAGATTGCATATTTATGGACTGCTGACCTGCCAGTTCGCTGACCACGTGCACATACAGAGGGGGTCTTTGCTGGCTCTTTCGCTTGGAATTACTATATATATATATATATATATATATATATATATATATATATAAAGAAAATTTTGGAGCTTGCAAGGTCATTTGATTATGCGCAAGGACTTTTTGCTATTGTGTGTTTTCTACAGCCTGACTAAAGGACATTATAATTATGCCCAGGACTGTTCATGGACTTTTCCAAACCATTTGATACGGTTCCACATAAACGGTTGGTGCATAAAATGAGAAGGATGGGGCTGGGGGAGAATGTGTGAAAGTGGGTGAGTAACTGGCTCAGTGATAGGAAACAGAGGGTGGTTATTAATGGTACTTATTCTGATTGGGTGACTGTAACTAGTGGGGTACCACAGGGGTCAGTATTGGGTCCTTAATGACCTAGTAGAGAAGTCGAATAGTAAAGTAGCAATCTTTGCAGATGATACTAAACTCTGTAAAGCGGTAAACACAATAGAGGACAGGGCACTGTTACAAATGGATCTGGATAGGTTGGAGGCTTGGGCTGGGAAGTGGCAGATGAGGTTTAACACTGATAAATGTAAGGTAATGCACATGGGGAGGAAAAATCCGGCCTGGGATTATGTATTAAATGGGAGCACACTAGAGACAACTGATGTGGAAAAGGACTTGGGAGTTTTAGTTAACAGTAAATTTAGCTGTAGTGACCAGTGTTGGGCAGCTGTTGCCAAGGCAAATAAAATCATGGGGTGCATCAATAGGGGCATATATGCCCACAACAAGGAAATACTTCTTCCGCTGTACAAATCACTAGTCAGACCACACATAGAATACTGTGTACAGTACTGGGCACCAGTGTACAAGAAAGATGTAGTGTAGCTGGAGAGGGTTCAAAGACGGGCAACCAGGGTAATATGGGGAATGGGAAGACTACAGTACCCAGAAAGATTATCAGAATTAGGGTTATTTAGTTTAGAAAAAAGAAGGCTTAGGGGAGACCTAATAACTATGTATAAATATATCAGGGGACAGTACAGAGATCTTTCCCATGATCTATTTATACCCAGTACTGTATCTTTAACAAGGGGGCATCCTCTCCGTTTAGAGGATAGAAGGTTTCTACACCAGCAAAGACAGGGGTTCTTTACTGTAAGAGCAGTGAGACTGTGGAATTCTCTCCCGGAGGAGGTGGTCATGGGGAACTCTGTAAAATAATTTAAAAGGATTCTGGATGCATTTTTGGAGAGTAAGAACATTGCTGGTTATGTAAATTAGAATTATAGGGACAGAACGTTGATCCAGGTATTTATTCTGACTGCCATATTTGGAGTCGGGAAGGAATTTTTTCACCTCTAGTATGAGGGTTTTTTGCCTTCCTCTGGATTAACTCAGTAGGGACTCATTAGGAATATAGGTTGAACATGATGGACTCCGGTCTTTTTTCAACATTATGAACTATGTTACTATGTTACTCTCAGCATTTCGTCCCTCTGCCTTAGGGGACCATCGTCGAGGCCGACTCATGTTTAGTAAGGGGGTTTGTGGTGTCCCGGTACTGGACTTCGTCCCGTACCTTTGTCGTAAGTCCCCACAGTCAGAGTTCCTCCATGCTGGTAGGGCTTTCCTGTTGGGTTAACCCCTAGTCACCTCCTAATGTCATTAAAAATGTATATATTTAATGTATTTTAGTATAGTGTAAATACACGTACAGGACCTTAGGTCATGTGATCGTTAATTATTGTGTTATGCTAAGGTTCAAGGACCTTTGGGTCATGTGATTAGGTCATGTGATGTAACCATAATGCTTTGTGCTAGGACTGACAGGTTTGGGGACCAATAAACTTTGATCCTGCCCCTTCTGTATATAAGGGCGCTGTATCCAATAATCTCTCTCTTAGTTCCTGATTGCAAAGCAAGCCACATCTCTTTCCCTTGGGATCTCAAAGTCAGCAGATCTGTTATCGCAGTGACAAGACAATTTAGGCCTAAAGCCTACCACTTTAGCACCTGGTTAAACCATGAGTTAATTCAGCTCAAATCTCATCAATCCTACGTGACTACTGAACCTAAGCATACCCCTAAATTCAGTGGAACAGCGTAAAAAAAAAATCAAAGCTTATTTGCTACAAAGTCCCAGCCAACCTGTGAGGAGCCTAAGTCCCTGTCCTCTGTAAAGACTGTTTGTTATTCATTGTGCATAAAATCTGCAGTAAAGTTATTTCAAGTTTATTACAATTCCGGCTGTGGACAATCCTTTTTTCCTCCCTATCGTTCTCGGGACGGGTGGCGGTAAGACATTTATATATCTAGAGGAAGCCCTCACCCTGGCGTCACGACAAACAATGGTTAATGCTATACCCTGCTACATAACTCTGCAACACCCCTGTTCACTCTACAACCCCCAAGCTCACCACAGTAATAATAGCTCTGGCGCATGGTGATGACATCATTCCTGTGCAGGAGCACAGAGGATGGAAGCCCCGGTCTTTTGTCTGCGTCTGCATAATGTGGGTGGGCTACGAGAGTGATTGACAGGGTGGGGAGCCAATGGCTCTTCACTTAGTCAATCAGCCGAGCCCGAACTCCGCATTGAACTATAAGCACATCTGTAAGACGCGCATATAGTTTAATGCGTCCTGGACCGGCCATGGAAGCAGGAGACCGCTGTAGACAGCCGTCCACTGCTTCTGTGCTGCAGCAGCTGCAGGGGGGTGCAGCGAGGGCCCGGGCTACCTTGGAGCTCAGGCCCCTTACTGGAGTACTGGCTGTACCCCCCTTACGGCAGCCCTATATACATACAGTGACTGCACCAGCAGAATAATGAATGTAGCTCATGGGTATATCAGATTTTACTCCTTTCTCTTTTATTTTTCTTTAATTAGTTACTCCTTTCCACACACACAGAACAAAGCCATACCAAAAAAAAAAAAAAATAGAAAGAGCAAGGAAGGTTACAGCGACATATCAATAATACTCTATAAATCTCTAACTGAAAAAAAAATCATTGTCTTTCGTTTATTCCCCAGCTTTCATTTATTTTCACAAAACCTTATGTATAAGGGGATAAAAAAGAAAAATAAAGAGATACCAACAGGCAGTAAGACCTACTCACAGTAGCTTCCACCCCTTCATTATCATTCTACAGTATATACTCGACAGTTCGCTCAATCTCACTCTCTTCCCCAAGTCTCATCTTTCCCGCATTACTCCACCTCAACCTACCTCTCTCTTCATTCTACTCAATATATCTTCCTAATAGTAAATCATATTCTGGTGTTTCCTGAAATTGTCGCTATACTACCCATGTACTTAGGAACTTAAAGGGGTACTCCGGTGGAAAACTTTTTTTTTTTTATTTTTTAAATCAACTGGTGCCACAAAGTTAAACAGATTTGTAAATTAATTCTGTTAAAAAAAATCTTAATCCTTCAAGTACGTATTAGCTGCTGAATATTACAGAGAAAATTATTTTCTTTTTGGAACACAGAGCTCTCTGCAGACATTACGAGCACAGTGCTCTCTGCTGACATCTCTGTTCATTTTAAGAACTGTCCAGAGTAGGAGAAAATCCCCAAAGCAAACATATGCTGCTCATCATCCCCCCACCCTGTCTCATCATCCCCCCCTCATCATTTCCCCCTGTCTCATCATCCCCCCATCATGTTCCTCCTATGAGTGGTCTTCAACCTGTGGACCTCCAGATGTTGCAATACAACCAACTGCTGTCCGGGCATGCACGGGAGTTGTAGTTTTGCAACATCTGGAGGTCCACAGGTTGAAGACCACTCTTCCCCTTTCCTTACCTGGCTGCGCTTCGGCAGGCGGCAGGTCTTGCGGGCTGCGGTCAGTGAAGCAGATGAGTGACGTCCTCACTGTTGGGTCCTGCTGCTGTTCAGAAATAAGTCATATTAGTGTGGACTTAAGTGCCTTTTTACAATTTTTCACCTGTTACTCTATCTCTGTGCTAAATTCAGTGTTATACCACACCTTATACACCTGCCGGTGTATTAAAGAAAACTTTTTTTTTCCTGAGTACAAATACGCTTAACAGTGGCCTTATCATTGCAAAGGGCCTAAATACAAGCAAATAGCGTACCATATACTACCTTGTTTTCTGTCTCTGTGCTAAATTAAGTGTTATACCATACGTTATACACCTGCCGGTGTATTAAAGAAAAAAAGTTTTTCCTGAGTAAAAATACGCTTTTTCAGTGGCATTATCATTGCAAAGGGCCTACATACAAGCAAATAGCGCACCATATACCACCTTTTTTTCTGTCTCTGTGCTAAATTTAGTGTTATACCACACGTCATACACCTGCCGGTGTATTAAAGAATTTTTTTTTTTCCTGAGTAAAAATATGCTTAACAGTGGCCTTATCATTGCAAAGGGCCTAAAAACATATGCTGCTCATCATCCCCCCACCCTGTCTCATCATCCCCCCCTCATCATTTCCCCCTGTCTCATCATCCCCCCATCATGTTCCTCCTATGAGTGGTCTTCAACCTGTGGACCTCCAGATGTTGCAATACAACCAACTGCTGTCCGGGCATGCTGGGAGTTGTAGTTTTGCAACATCTGGAGGTCCGCAGGTTGAAGACCACTCTTCCCCTTTCCTTACCTGGCTGAGCTTCGGCAGGCGGCGCGTCTTGCGGGCTGCGGTCAGTGAAGCAGATGAGTGACGTCCTCTCCCGTCTCCTTGCGCGGCATTAGGGATGTCACTTTTCGGCAGCGACTACAGGAAATGAAAAGTGACGTCACTGATGCCGCGCAGAGAAGCCGGCAGAGGACGTCACTCATCTGCTTCACTGAGCGCAGCCCACAAGACTCACCGCCTGACCTGACCTGCCGAAGCGCAGCCAGGTAAGGAAAATAAAAAACTATAAAAAGCGGGGGGAGTGATGAGGGAGGGGGAGGTAAGAAAAATGAAAATAAAACTGTCACTTGTTTTCCCCCACACTATCCACAGGTACTGGTGGATAGTGCGGGAGATGCTGATTAAAAAGTAGCGCAGATCCGGACAAGGTAGGGCTCATTTTAATCAGCGTCTCCCGCACTATCCACCAGTACCTGTGGATATTGCGGGAGAAAACAAGTGAAAGTTTTCCAGAGCGGGGAGGAGATGCCGCTGGTTACTGATTTAAAGTGGCCGCGGCCGTGCTGCTAATACTTAACAAGCAGCTGCTGCTGCGGCCGCTTTAAATCAGTGACCAGAAGACTTATCTGCATATAACACACAGGCAGGCTTTTTGCCTTAAATTTAAGTTTTAAAAGTGCGTGTTATACGCCGATAAATACAGTAATTAAATCTTATAATTAGCTTCCTGAAGTTGGGCACTAATTGATGTGCAATGTGCCAGCTTAAAGGGATTATCCAGGAAAAAACTTTTTTTTATATATGAACTGGCCCCAGAAAGTTAAACAGATTTGTAAATTACTTCTATAAAAAAATCTTAATCCTTTCAGTACTTATGAGCTTCTGAATTTAACGTTGTTCTTTTCTGTCTAAGTGCTCTCTGATGACACGTGTCTCGGGAAACACCCAGTTTAGAAGCAAATCCCCATAGCAAACCTCTTCTAAACACATGTCATCAGAGAGCACTTAGACAGAAAAGAACAACCTTAATTTCAGAAGCTCATAAGTACTGAAAGGATTACGATTTTTTTAATAGAAGTCATTTACAAATCTGTTTAACTTTCTGGAGCCTATTGATATATATCTATATATATATATATATATATATATATATATATACAGACAAAGAATAAGTCAGCCAGCACTTTAGTTGATACCAAACTATTATATGAACCTAACCTATACAAATAAACCTGTACGCCCCTGAAAGACCAGGCCTGTTTTTTCAAATCGGGGATGTCTGTCTTTATTAGAAAATTACTCTGGTAACGTTTTGCCAATCCCGATAATTCTGACATTGTTTTTTTGTCACAGGTTGTCCTTCATGTACATCGTAAAAGTAAGCCGATATCATTTGTAGTTTTTTTTTTTACAATGCCAAAAATCATGACATTTTTTTTTTTAAATTAAGATTTTTGCTATTTTAACACTAATAAGTTACATATATTTATACTTATTGACCAAATAGTTTATGAAACTTATACTTTCAGATGTCTACTTTATTTTGACAGCATTTTTTTGTTTTTAATTAACATTTTAAATTAGTTAGAAGCCTAACAATTTAACTTGAAATTTAGAAAATTTAGAAAATTTGAAAAGTACATCTTTTTTTATGTGCTATGCAAGGTTTGCAGAAATTTGAAGGTGGAAGAACATAGGAACCCCCCCCCAAATGACCCCATTTTAAAAACTAGACCCCTCAAGTTATTCGCTAGGGGGTACAGTGAGTATTTTAACACCATTGTTTTTGACAGGAATTATTACAAGATCAGTGTTAAAAATTTGAAATTAGCATTTTTTCACAAATGCATCATTTGTGGGGCATATTTTTTGTACATCACTTCTGATATTGCAAGAAATGCACCCTATATTTTATTAAGCTGCTCAGTCCGTGTTTGGAAATACCCCCACTTAGGCCATGTTTGGTTCCTTGGTCACGTGGTAGGACCCAGAAGGAGAGGAGCGCCATTTGGCTTTCAGGGCATCATTTTAGGCGGAATGGATTATAGGCCACACTTCATGCCTGCAAAGGGACCGTACAGAACCATACAGAACCCAAGAACCCATACGGAACCAAGCTGTCAGAACCATACAGAACCCCCACAAGTGATCCCATTTTGGAAACTACACCCTCTAAAGTATTCATCTAGATAAAAAATTTGTACTTTGAGTCCTTTTTGTGTGGCTGGAATGGATACAAAGTCAGTGGAAAAATTTAAATTTTCTTTTTTTTCCACAAATGCATAATTTATGGGACATATTTTTTGCACATTGCATCTTAAAAGTAGAAAATGCACCCCATATTTTATTACGCTGTTTGTTCCGTGGCCACATGGTGGGACCCAAAAAGAGAGGAGCACCATTTGGCTTTCAGGATAACATTGTACAAATTATAGGCCGCACTTCATCTTGCAAAGCATTCTAGCTGTCAGAACAATACCACACACCCAGATGTGACCCCATTTTTTTTTTTTTTTTATATATTTTATTCACGGATCCAGAGCATGTACAAAGCATATATGACAAAAGTGCATTGAAATCAGTCAGAATCTGGAACAACAATACAATGTCAGGATAATAGGTCAAAAGTATCGTCTGGATCCAGTTTGTAATACGGAGGATTACCCCCAAAATATAGGAAATAACAAGTAACAACTGTGAAACAAAACCTCAAATCTCCCAAGGAAGGCTGCACCATTCCCACCCGAGTACAGTGTCGTACCTATGTAGGGTATTTGCCACCTGAGGTCAGACTATACATTATGCATACAGAGAGTTCTAATAGTGGGGTCCCATAGAGAGCCAAGGATGTAGAGGATCATATAACATTAAGATGGTAGCTCTAGATTACCAAGAGTGCCCCTGAGAGCCTCAGTTGAATACCATGTAGTATGTTTAAAATATGTCATTATCCTGTGACGTTCGCCGACATCAGGTAAGTAGTGCAGATATCTTTTCCATTTATTAAAAAAGGCCTTTGCATGCAACTCTGAGCATCTTATGGACAATAACATCTCTCTATGTAATACAGAATGATATTCCTTTAAGATTTCTGTAATTGTCGGCACGGTAGGTTGGAGCCAGTGTCTAAGCAAGCACAGTTTAGCAATCAAGATAAGTAAGTGTACACCCTTGGGCATTTTGCCCCTATCAGGAGGGTTCGATTCTCTAACAGGTAGATAGTGAAAGAGGTATGGTTCTGGGGAGAACGGTAAATGTCTATCCCAAATGGTCAGTATTAAAGAGGATAGGTCAGACCACAATTTCGACACCTGCGGGCATTCCCATAAGCAATGCCAGAGGTCTGCCCCTTGTAGTTGACATGTCGGACAATGTGTGAGGAACGGAGGTGGGGGTGGCGTGCCCCTCCATTTAAATGCATACGTAGCCTTGTGTAGAATACGCCAATGAATTTCTCTTAACTGTGCACTGGGGGTAGAGCCATTGACAGCCAATAAGCCCTCTAGTAAACAGGGGGCGATTTCAGAGTCACCAAGTTTAGAGGACCATTTGGCAAGAGCTGTGGCCCCCCGTCCCTTTAACGCTATATCCCTGATGGTTGCGTAGATCAGCGAAAGGGAACGGTGGGACTGTGTACTCCCCAACAATTTGTCAAAATCATTAGGTTTTTCTACCGTCGCATAACCTCTCACTACACCATGAAAAAAGGAGCATAATTGATTATACAGCCACTGATGGGAATCGGGAAGGGTATATTTGCTCTGGAATTCCCCCCAGCTCATGAACACTCCAGTAGATTCAGTCAAGAAATCAGCAAACTGAGTGATACCCAGCGATTTCCAATTGTTGCCTATCGGACTATTGGTACAGTGATCAAGCGCAGGGGTGCTCCACAACTGAAAGTGTCTAGAAAGACACCAAGGCATCCCACACATCTTACGGAGCGCCTTCCACGTTGCCAATGTGTCACTAAATAGTACATTCTTTCTCAATGAACCAGGGATATCTTTATAAGGTAAATGAAACAGGGTGGACAGTGAACCCAGCGGGCAGAGACCCCTCTCCAAGGGCGTGTTTGAAAAATGAGCGGTATCAAAGATCCAGTCCCGGACATGTCTAAAAATAGCTGACAAGTTATATAGACGAGCATTAGGCATTTGCAATCCCCCCTTCTCTCTTGCTAGACATAAAGTGTCATAGGCTACTCTTGGGCGTTTACCTACCCAAATAAACCTTGTAAAACTAGCATGGAGCCTTTTAACATCAGTATGGCGTAATAACAGGGGAATTGTCTGCAGCGGATAGAGGAGTTTTGGGAAGCTCATCATTTTAATTAATTGCACCCTACCATAAAACGAGAGAGGCAGGTTCTGCCATCTGTGCAACTCGCCTCAATTTTTGCAAACAAGGGGGGATAGTTTAGAGTATACAGGGAGAGTGGAGTGCAACCTAATTTTATACCTAAGTAAGAGATATATTTCTTAGCTACTTGAACCAAGGGTACCCGGGCAGGATCATGAGATCCCGAACCTAAAAATAGCAGTTGACTTTTATCTAAATTCACCTTGTAGCCCGATAAAGAGCCAAAAGGGAACAAGGCTCTAAAAACAGCCGGCAGCTGGGTCTCTGGTTCGTTTAGATATAGCAGTATATCATCAGCAAAGCAGCTAATTCGCACCTCCTCCGACCCCACCATAATACCTTCATAGATGCTGTGCTGAAGAAAGTACTGTGCCAGCGGCTCCAAGGCCAAGTTAAAAAGCAGGGGTGAGAGGGGGCATCCCTGTCTTGTGCCCTTCTGTAATGGAAATGGGGTAGAAAGATATCCCGGTAGATGTATTCTAGATACAGGATTCTTATATAAAGCCGACAAAAACGTTCTAAAACTACCCATTAACCCCATTTTGTTCAGTACCAACTCCAGCCAAGACCAGTGAACATTATCGAAAGCCTTTTCGGCGTCTAAAGACAACAGTGCTGGAGCCCGGCTGGAGTATGGACGAGACGCCACCGCCCCTTGAACTGCTAGAACTGTCCGTATATTGAACACGGCAGCTCTATTTTTAATAAAACCAACCTGATACGTCCCTATCAGGGATGGCAAATATATTGCCAGCCTGTCTGCTAATATTTTGGACAAGAGTTTAATATCGACATTTATTAAAGATATAGGGCGGTAGGCGCTAGGTTGAGAAGGGTCCTTCCCCATCTTATGTAAGACCTTTATATGGGCCAAATTGCCAGATGGGGGTAACATCCCCACCGACAACGTACTATCATATACTGCCAATAATACTGGACTAAGCTTCTCACGTAGAATCTTAAAAAACTCCCCCGTAAAGCCGTCGGGTCCAGGTGCCTTACAGCATTTCAAGTGGGAAATCGCCTGAGCAACCTCCTCCAGCGTAATAGGGGCATTAATCAAGTCCCTATCCTCCGCAGACAATTCAGGAAGTGTAATGGAACTCAAAAATCCGTCCCCTGCAGCAGTATCTATATCTTGGGCCGCATAGAGGTCTTGATAATATTGACGAAAAACCTCCACCACATCCCTAGGCTGCCCATGCAGGGTGCCAGCTTTATCTCTAAGGGGCCGGATGGGCTCTAGGGGCCACTGACCACGCGCCATATTGGCCAATAATTTCCCAGACTTGTTTCCAAACCTGTAAAATTCCGCCCTAAACTGGTCCCTGTAGTAGGAATCCACCGCAGCCCGAGAGATTTCAAAATCATGCTGCGCTTGAACCCAAATGTCTTTCTTTACTGGAGTTGGCTCATCTAAGAAAGAAGTATAGGTTTGTCTCAGTTGCGTAGTCATGCGATCATAGTTGTCCCTAGCCAATTTCTTATGGTGGGCAACATGTGCTATAATTTTCCCCCTCAACACCGCCTTACCAGCTTCCCAAAACAAATGAGGGTCGTCCCTATGTGCCTCGTTAAACATGGCATATTCCTCCCACCAGTGGCTTAGTAGTTGGACAAAAGACTCATCTTTAGCTAGCATAGCAGGGAATCTCCAAACCCTATCTCCTCCCGGGGGTATTGCTGGGGTCAAAGACAATCCCACTGGTGCATGATCTGAGATAATTATGTCATAAATGTGTTCAGATTGGACATGCGACAAAAGAGGATGGGAAATAAACAGGTAGTCTAGGCGTGACCAGGACAGGTGAGGGTGTGAAAAATGTGTGTACTCTCGTTCCGTAGGATTCAGATGTCTCCACGCATCAACTAACCCCGTAGTGTGAAGGAGTGATTGCAAATATAGTTCCGTGTGTGGTGTACTACCCACATCTCGTCTCCTGTCCTCCGCTGCATTGACTACGGTATTAAAGTCTCCGCCCACCACTATAAATCTTTCTGTGTCCGCCAAAATGTGCGAGGCCAGAGCATCAAAAAAAAATGGCTTTCCCAGACTGAGGACCATACACATTGTATATGCTATAAGAATTATCCCCTTCCATCAAAAGGACATGTTGCAGCAACCCCTCCACATCTTCCCAATGTGCTTTAACACTGTGTACCAGTCTCCTATGTATCAGGATCAATACCCCCCTTTTCTATTTACAGCTGGGGACCCCAGAACACGTCCCACCCACATTTTCTGCATTCTCACAAAATCCTCTGTAACTAAATGCGTCTCCTGAAGAAGTGCCACATCCGCCTTCAGTTTTTGTAGATGGCGTAAAACAGACGAACGCTTCTCAGGAGAACGCAAGCCCTTAGTATTCCAAGAAATAATTTTCATATGGAGGATAGGAAAATACGAGTAAAAGACCTAGGTGTTCCTGTAATACAAATAATGGTAAGAGTAAAAGGCAAGTAAATAAACTTAATGAGGTGCAGCCTCCCCGGGAGAAAACCCAAAAACAAAAAAAAACACCAACATATAAATGGCAATAACACAGAACCAATCCCTGTCTATGGTAAATCCCATAGATCTAAGCGAGATAGGGAGATTAAGGACTTCACTTCTTCCGCGGACCTCCACTGGGTTCCCGCAAACCCAACTCATCAGTACACCGCTTAGTAGTACAAAGCAAACCAGAAGAGGCTCCGGCCCTGAACCTCTGGGATGGTGATAAGATGACAGTGTCAAGGCCATGTGAGAACAGGCAGGAGAAAAGTAAAAAGGTAAGTGGATGGAAGAGAAAGAGGCAAGGAGTAATAGAAAAGTAGGAGGGATGGGGGGAGAAGGTAAGGTGTAGGGTAAAAAGGTGGGGGGCAACAGAGGGTGAGTAGAGGAGAAGAGTAGGGGGGGGGGCGGGGGGGGGGGATGGGGAAAGGAAAGAGTAGGGGGGGGGGGAGGGGGAAGGTGGGGAAAGAGAGAGAGTGAGCACCCAGGTAGCTAAGCTGCCACAGCGAGTTCCGAGCAGACCATAACTGTAAAATAATCAGCATGAGCGCAAAGAACAATCACAAAGTCCAGAATAGACGAAGAAAAAAAATAAAATAAAATAAAACGGGATACAGTATATTTCTCACGTGCAGTCGAGGGGAATCATGAAGCAGTCCATCGTAGTTCAGGGAAAGAGCGTCCTAAGGAGAAGGTCACACTAGTCCACAGAGCAGAAAAGAGAAAAAAAATTCCACAGTCCCTGGAATCAGTCAGAATCAGGTCACTCCATCGCAACTGGCGGAGTAGGAGGGCTTGCATGGCGTCGTCTCTTATTCTTCTCCGACAAAGCAGTCCCTGCAACTGCGGCTCTCAAATTCAATGCCGCCATTGCATCTTCAGGCGTAGTAAAAGATTCAGTAGTACCATCTAACTTGAAAACTCGGAGCACTGCAGGGTATTGTAGAGTGAACTTTCTCTGTTGAGCCACCAGTTGCGAGCAAATTGGAGAAAATGCCTTGCGCCTCTTTGCCACCTCCGCTGAGAAATCATTAAACAGCAACACCTTGTGACCACGTACCATCAGAGGAGATGTCAGCTTTTTGTAGGTAGAGAGAATCAAAGCCTTGTCCGCATAGTTTAAGAATTTCGTGATCACTTGTCTTGGTCTGTTATCAGCATTAGCAACAGAAGAGGCCGCAGGTTGTCTTACAGGGCCCAGTCTATGAGCTCTCTCCACTGCAGCCTTAACTTTAATGCCCAGTGCTTGTGGCAGTTCCTCCGCACAAATGGCGCATAGTTGATGAGACGGTATTGATTCAGGTAAACCCACCAGTCTCAGGTTGCTCCTGCGGGAGCGATTTTCTAAATCATCTGTCTTTTCCTGTAGAGCTTTAGTGAGTTGAGCAGACTGCTGTAGTTTTTGTTTAGCAGACATCATCTCCTCCTCCATTACATTCATCCGCTCCTCCAGGTCAGCTATCTGGGAGGTATGAAGGGACACCTCTCCCTGGATATGGGTAAGGGCAGAGGCAATAGAGGTATCAATTTGCAGTTTCAAATCAGGCAGGAGCATTTTCGTTACCTCCGCTGCCATTAGAGTGGCCAGTGACTGAAATGAGAACGGCAGTCCCGGAATCATGGCCTCCTCCGACCCAGTCAGCAGGCCTGCCAGCGATCCCGCTGTTTCAGTGAGTGGAATCGCCGCCATCTTCCCGGCCCCCAGCTCTCCACAGGGCTGTAATTGCGTCCCCGCTCTCTGGCCCTGCCCGTCCCGCTCCTTTGTATAAAGCGGTCCATCTGGTGCCTGCCGCACTCCACTAACCTCCGGCCCCAGACGGGTAGGAAAAGATTGCTGGATGAGGTGTTAGGAGCGGGTGGACGAAGCGGTGCGGCCGGAGCTCTCTTTCGCCGTACCTCACATCCGCGCGCCGGAACCGGAAGTGTGACCCCATTTTTGAAACTACACCCCCTAAAGTATATACCTAGGGCAAAAGTGAGTATGTTGAGACCTTATTGTGTGGCTAGAATTATTTCAAAGTCAGTGGAAAAAATAGCAATGTGCTTTTTTCCCACACATTCTTTATTCGTGGGACATCATTTTGGTAAGTCGCTTTTGAAATGGAGGAAATACACACATATTTTATCACCCTGTTTGTCCCGGGCTGTGTAGTACCCCTACTTAGGCCATATCTGGTTGCCTGACTGCCTGGTAGGACCAAGAAGGAGAGGAGCCCCCTTTGGCTTTCAGGGCATCATTATATGAATAGTCCCCATTCATACTGTATTTCTGCAGTATAGGTGTCCGTTGTCATGTCAAAAAAGGGATGCCAACATATATTTCAGCGGTCTCATTCAGAAATAAATGGAGATGCTACAGTATACGTCAGCATCACTCTTTTTGACATGATGCTGAAGGATACCTCTTACACTGCGGAAACGCAGTATGAATGGGACGCAGTGTAGGGTCACATAGAGCGCATATTTCACACCGCGTATGCCCCCCAGGAGTCACAAGGGCGAGATCACTGCTGTGGCTGGGTAGCTCAGTGTGTCCGCTCATGACTGCCGGTGGGAAATCCGCCCCTATGAGTGGAAACACAAAGCTACCCAGCCGCAGCAGGGAGCTCATTATTGTGACTGTTGGTGGGCATCCGCAGCATGTAATATGCTGTGGATGTGCGCTCTGTGATCTTACACATTATAATTTTTTTTCATTATATTTATTTAATAAATGTACTTTTATTTAATTTTTTTACATTTTTTTACACTTTTTTAACACTTTTAATTTATTTTATTTTATTTTTTTAACTTTTTTTAATGCTTTGGAATACTAAATATTTGCTGATATATATTTGCTGATATTTGCTGATATATGCTGCCTGATAGTTTTACACTAGCAGGCAGCATATCAGGACATGCCTCTAGCATGTCCTGACAGGCAATAACCGGGGCAGACCTGGGGGTCCTTGTAAAAACCCCCGGCTGCCCAGGTAACCAGCAGCACCCCGCAATCATTGTGGGGTGCTACAGGAGAGAGACAGAGGGAGCCCCCTCTCTCTGTCAAAACTCCTTACAGCTCACGGTCGCTTCTGGCCGCGGCTGTAAGGGTTAAACTGCCGGGACCAAAGTTTTCTTTGATCCCGGCAGTGCGGCAGGTCCCTGCCCGCCAGGGATCACATACAGCACCCCGTGATGACGTTGAGCTCCCTCCCTCTGTCATAACACTTACAGCCCCCGGTCACTTCCGACCATGGCTGTAAGTAGAGATGAGCGAATCGAACTTGACGAACCCGAATTCATTGCGAATTTCATGAAAAATTCGATTCGCAACGAATATGAATATCGCCGCGATTCTATCGCACGAATCGCTTCATTAAACTCCATTTTTCAGCGTTCCAGGCTATAGTAGAGATAAGATGGCGGATCCACATGAGAGTACATGGGGCAGGGGATTATGGGAGGGCAGGAAACAGCGGCGGGCATGAAGGTAGGCGGGCTGACCCAGAACCACATGTGAGATGCAGCCTATCAGTGTTCACTGACCCCTGTGATGTCACAGCCCCTATATAATCGGCGGCCATTTTGCCTCCCTTCATTTCATCTATGCACTCAGATGGAGAGGACGGGACTGTGTGTGTGTGTGAATAGCTCATACCACAGTGTTACACTGCAACTGCTAGTCACATCAGCATTGGGGAAAGACAGGAGTGCAGAGTGCTGTGCTGTTACTCTGAGAAGGATCATTGATAGCTAAACCTCCAGTTCACGTTATTGAGCATTGCAGCAGAGAGGGGCAGATAGCTGTCAGCTGCCTCATACAGATCTCCAAGCTGCCTGAACTTTCTGAAGCATCTCATCTCCTCATTTTTCAGCTCTATTGAGTTCTTTTTTCTCCACAAATCTTCTGCTGCTCAGAATTGTGTGACAGCGTACCATATACTACCTTTTTTCTGTCTCTGTGCTAAATTCTGTGTTATACCACACGTTATACACCTGCCGGTGTATTAAAGAAAAAAAAAGTTTTTCCTGAGTACAAATACGCTTTTTCAGTGGCATTATCATTGCAAAGGGCCTACATACAAGCAAATAGCGTACCATATACTACCTTTTTTCTGTCTCTGTGCTAAATTCTGTGTTATACCACACGTTATACACCTGCCGGTGTATTAAAGAAAATACATTTTTTCCTGAGTAAAAATACGCTTAACAGTGGCCTTATCATTGCAAAGGGCCTAAATACAAGCAAATAGCATACCATATACTACCTTTTTTTCTGTCTCTGTGCTAAATTAAGTGTTATACCACACGTTATATACCTGCCTGTGTATTAAAGAAAAAAAGGGTTTCCTGCGTAAAAATACGCTTAACAGTGGCCTTATCATTGCAAAGGGCCTAAATACAAGCAAATAGCATACCATATACTACCTTTTTTTCTGTCTCTGTGCTAAATTCAGTGTTATACCACACGTTATACACCTGCCGGTGTAGTAAAGCAAAAAAAGTTTTTTCTGAGTACAAATACGCTTTTTCAGTGGCATTATCATTGCAAAGGGCCTACATACAAGCAAATAGCGTACCATATACCACCTTTGTTTCTGTCTCTGTGCTAAATTCTGTTTTATACCACACGTTATACACCTGCTGGTGTATTAAAGAAATTTTTTTTTTCCTGAGTAAAAATATGCTTAACAGTGGCCTTATCATTGCAAAGGGCCTACATACAAGCAAATAGCGTACCATATACTACCTTTTTTTCTGTCTCTGTGCTAAATTAAGTGTTATACCACACGTTATATACCTGACGGTGTATTAAAGAAAAAAAAGGTTTTCCCGCGTAAAAATACGCTTTTTCAGTGGCCTTATCATTGCAAAGGGCCTAAATTCAAGCAAATAGTGTATCATATACCACCTTTTTTTCTGTCTCTGTGCTAAATTAAGTGTTATACCACACGTTATACACCTGCCGGTATATTAAAGAAAAAAAAAAGTTTTTCCTGCATACAAATACGATTAACAGTGCGCTCATCATTGCAAAGGGCATACATACAACCAAGTAGTGTACTATTTAGTACCTGTATTTCTGCCTCGGTGCTAAATTCAGTGCTATTCCACACATTAGTATACACTGGCTGGTGTATACAACAAAAAAAGAGTTTTTTTCTGCGTATAAATACGCTTAACAGTGCGCTCATCATTGCAAAGGGCATGCATACAACAAAGGAGTATACTATTTAGTAACTGTTATTCTGTCTAGGGCCTATATACTTTGAAAGGACAGCAGTAAGTAATCACCTGCTGCTGTTCTATACCCTCATAAACGCACTAAGTATGTCAGGCAGGGAAGTGCCAGGATGTGCACAGAGAAGGGGCAGAGGCCTACATATGTCAGGCAGAGTTGGCAGCAGACTTGGGGTGAGTGGCAGCAGGAGTCGCAACAATAGGCCTGAGCTCCCGTTAACACCCAGCGGTCGTGTCGTCAACACATCTCTCCTCGTCAATTGGTTTGCACACTCATCCCCATTATCACAAGCGACATCTGACAACCCCAGTCAAAAGTCGGTGGGTTCCTCAGACACAACCCTCAGTTGGCATGGCCCGGGAGCAGTCCCTGTAATCCCATTGCCTTTGTCCTATGCTGTTCCCTCTCCCAAAGAAGCATCTCATGCTTTGGGTTGAGCTCCACTATTTAGCGAGGACGATGTAATAGAGGACAGTCAGCATCTAATGGGCAGCCAAGAATGTGAGGAGACATGCGTCCCTTGCTCCGCAAGGCGGCCAAGTAGTGATGCGGAGAGTGACGTGGGAGGCGGTGTTTCAATTGCTCAGGGTCCTGAGGCAGACACTGTTGTGGAACACGAGGAGGACATCAGTGACGTGCACACATCTTTTGATGATGATGAAGCCGATCGCAATTGGGGGCCGGGTGCAGAAGCCGGGGCTTTATCATCATCATCAGGAGAAGAGATTTGCTCTTGGTCTATGAGGCAGCAAGGCGGTAGCACAGTTGGCAATCAGCGTGGTGGTGGCAGTAGTGGAAATTCAGGAGCCAAACGTGCCAGGGGGAGACCACCTGCTTCGCGGCAAGCTACCATTCAGGGAGGTAGTGGAACAGGGGTTCCTGGAGACGGCACCAATAGCAGTGAAATAGTGCGAACTACGGGTGGGAAAATCAGCTACTCTGCGGTGTGGTTGTTCTTCATAAGGAATCCGGAGGACCTTAGCGTAGTCACATGCAAAATCTGTGGGCAGAAAGTGAAGCGTGGCCAGGGTCCCAATCTCGGCACCACGGCCCTGTGTCAACACATGATTCACCACCATAAAGCGGCCTGGGTTAACCGTGGCTCTGAGGTAGTGGTCCAGCCTGCCGCATCACCCAGTAGCCATCCGCTCCCTCCGTCATCCAGCCAAGGCTCCACCACCTCAGCCGAAGGGAGCATTGTGTCAAACCATCCTTCTTGCGCTCCTGCTTCCTCCGCTCGTAGTCAGCCATTCTGCCAACAATCGATCGGCGAAGCCATGTCCAAGAGACAACAGTACGCGCCCACTCATCCAACGGCGCAGAACTTAAATATATGCTCCTGTCCAAGTTGCTGGTGTTGCAGTCCCTCCCTTTCCAACTGGTGGACTCTGCAGCTTTCAGGGAATTGATGGCTTGTGCCGAGCCGAGGTGGAGAGTCCGAAGCCATCATTTCTTTGCGAAGAAGGCATTACCAGCCCTGCATAAGTTTGTACAAGAGAAGGTGAGCCAGTCCTTGAGCCTGTCGGTGTGTTCAAAAGTGCATGGCAGCACCGATGTGTGGAGCTGTAACTACGGGCAGGGACAATACATGTCTTTTACGGCCCACTGGGTAAATGTTGTTCCTGCACAGCCATAGCAGCAACTTGGACAGGTCACACCGCTTCCTCCTCCACGCTCTCGCTCCCAGGCAGTTGGTCCTTTTACAGTGTGCGCCTCCTCCTCCCCCGTGTCCTCGGCCTCCACTGCACATCCAAATCTCGATGGCCCTTCATCATACCACGTGTGTAGGGCACAGAGGTGTCAAGCCGTCCTTCGCATGGTTTGCCTTGGCGAACGGAGTCACACAGGGGAGGAACTGCTGAAGTTCATTAGGGAAGAAATCCGAATATGGCTTACTCCACATAATCTGGAAATGGGAACCATGGTGACCGACAATGGGAAGAACATTGTGGCCACGCTGCGACAAGGAAGTGTGAACCATTCGCCCTGCATGGCACACGTGTTGAATCTGGTTGTCAAGAAGTTCATCAAGTCTTCACCCCATTTGCAAGACATCCTGACAATGGCAAGGAAACTGTGCATGCACTTCAGCCACTCGTACACCGCCAAGCACACTTTGCTTGAGCTGCAGCGTCAGAACAGTATCCCACAACATAGTCTCATTTGTGACGTTGCCACACATTGGAATTCCACCCTCCATATGTTGGACAGACTATACGAACAAAGAAAAGCCATCACGGATTTTTTGATGATACAAGCAGATAGGAGTACTCCCCTGTGTAACTTCAATGTGAACGAGTGGCAGCTCATACGTGACACCTGCCGTTTGCTGAGGCCCTTTGAGGAAGCCACATTTTTTGTTAGTCGCTCGAATTACACCATGAACGACGTAATTCCACTCCTACATTTACTCCAAAAAATGATTGAAAACATGGCTGGTCACGGCAAAGGAGATGTTGCGCCAACATCAGAAGGCTACATGAATCCTGTGGGGGATGAACAGGAGGAGGATGATGAGGGACAGAGCGGAGCACAGTTTACGGTGGATGAGATGGCCGGTGTTTCTGGTCATAGGACAGGAGGGGAGGAGCAGGAGCAGCCAGAGGAGCTGGAGGGTTATTACGAGGGAGGCGAGACAGAGGACCCAGACACACCGTAGCAGTATGCAGTGGAGATGGAGGCAGGTAGTCCCAGTGAGTCACTGTCACAAATGGCACAATGCATGCTGAGTTGATTGCGTAGTGACCCCCGAATTGTCAAAATTCGTCAGCGCAATGACTTCTGGATCTCCACCTTATTAGACCCTCGCTACCGGCCCAGAATGGGGGCCTTTTTTACACCCACTGAGAGGGAGGACAAACTGACCTACTTCAGGGAGCTTCTACGTAGTCGGTTGGCCGATGCCACATGGTCCATCCACATCGGCCACATGGTCCATCCACTCGCAGGTCTGACTCGGGGGGCCCTCTGCGCTCACCTTCCACTGCCACGGCTGCTGGGGAGGGGAGGGGTGGCAGGAGCAGTACCGGCTCAATCAGCAGCAGCCTGAGTCTACAGTCGCTGATGAGTAGCTTCCTTCAGCCGCATAGTGAAGCTACTCATCAGCAGCAAGTGGACATGGAGCAGGACCTGAACCAGCAGGTGATGGCTTACCTCGACATGACCCTGCCAAAAACCGTTGAAGATCCGCTGGACTTCTGGGCAGCCAAACTCGATTTATGGCCGCAACTAGCGGAGTTTGCCCTGGAAAAGCTGTCCTGCCCAGCCAGTAGTGTGCCATCAGAGTGGGTGTTTAGTGCGGCCGGGGCCATAGTCACCCCAAGGCGAACTCGTCTGTCCACTAAAAATGTGGAGAGACTGACGTTTGTCAAGATGAATCAGGGATGGATCAGCCAGGATTTCCAGCCACCAATGACAGATGGGTCTGAGTAGATTGACCATGCTCCTACAACAAAATTTTCTCTATTGTGGTTGGTTATGAAACCCTCTGGGGAAGACCTGTGGATTGTACGGCCCGCTTGACACATACGGCCCTTTGATTGGCTCTGACCGGCCCACGGTGATTGGGGGACAACTATGCTGCCTAATCTGGGGGACATCTATGCTGCCTAATCTGAGGGACAAGTATGCTCCTAATCTGGGTGACATCTATGCTGCCTAATCTGGGGGACAACTATGCTCCTAATATGGGGAAAACTGAAGCTTCTGGCTTTGGGCCTATAATTTTTTGAAGTTTATGGAGTTAGCGGGTTACCAGCAGCGGTCGATGAAAGATAGAGTCACGCTAATCCGTTCAGTGGAGCACGCCTGCGGCCCCAGAAATCAGAGGGCATAACACACTTGGTATTGCTCGATCTCGCAATTGATCGTGCAAAGTTAGGGGGTTATTAAAGCCTCTTGGGTACTGCTGAGGCCTACTCCTGACTGCTCCTGGTGCAATGTATGGGGTAATTAAACACTCTTGGGTAGTGTTTTTTTTTTTTATTTACTGATAATTTTATCAGTAATAAAATAGAATTTTCCAGAATGCTAATCGTTACACAACAGAACGCTTGTTGCGTGTGAGTTTTTAATTTAAAAAAAAAATACTGACAGGAATTAAGTCTGCTTCATCATTTTGGAGTTAGATGCGCTTACACACATATTGAATTAGTTTTTGTAAAAAAATTTCAAACATTGTGTGGTTTATTATTTTTGAGAAGAATGTCTTTGGGTGGTCCACCGTCCTGCATTATAGAGTCTTGTGAACTGTTGGATATTGCGCTTGTTCTTACACAAAGGTATTTCTTTAAAACATTTCTAAAATGTTGTTGTTTTTTGGAGGGGATTGTGAAGCCCGGGTGTGTACTGGTGCATCAGCCAACTCCAGGCTGTGTCCTTCAGGCAATATATGGGTTCCTGATGCCGCAGAGGTGGGGCCTGGGTCTTGAAATTTCAAATTTTTGGATAGCGGGGGCTACCAATGGGAAATCTTTGACAAAAATGTCATATATTGTGTTGGTCTTTGGGGGGGGGGGGGGATTGTGAAGCCCTGGTGTGTACTCTTGCATCAGCCAACTCCAGGCTGTGTCATGCAGGCAATATATGGGTTACTGATGCCGCAGGGGTGGGGCCTGGTTCTGGAAATTTAAAATTTTTGGAAAGCGGGTGCTACCAATGAGAAATCTTTGTCAAAAATGTTATATATTGTGTTTTTTTTTTTTTTTTTTGGGGGGGGGGGGGGGATTGTGAAGCCCTGGTGTGTACTCTTGCATCAGCCTACTCCAGGCTGTTTCATGCAGGCAATATATGGGTTACTGATGCCGCAGGGGTGGGGCCTGTTTCTGGAAATTTAAAATTTTTGGAAAGCGGGTGCTACCAATGAGAAATCTTTGACAAAAATGTTATATATTGTGTTGGTTTTTATTTTTTTTGGGGGGGGGGGGGGGGATTGTGAAGCCCTGGTGTGTACTCTTGCATCAGCCAACTCCAGGCTGTGTCATGCAGGCAATATATGGGTTACTGATGCCGTAGGGGTGGGGCCGGGTTCTGGAAATTTCAAATTTTTGGATAGCGGGTGCTACCAATGAGAAATCTTTGACAAAAATGTCATATATTGTGTTGTTTTTTTGAGGGGGATTGTGAAGCCCTGGTGTGTACTCTTGCATCAGCCAACTCCAGGCTGTGTCATGCAGGCAATATATGGGTTACTGATGCCACAGGGGTGGGGCCTGGTTCTGGAAATTTCAAATTTTTGGATAGCGGGTGCTACCAATGAGAAATCTTTGACAAAAATGTCTCATTGTGTTGATTTTGAAGGGGGGATTGTGAAGGCCTGGTGTGTACTGGTGCATCAGTCAACTCCAGGCTGTGTCCTACAGGCAATATATGGGTTACTGATGCCGCAGAGGTGGGGCCTGGGTCTGGAAATTTCTAATTTTTGGATAGTGGGTGCTACCAATGAGAAAACTTTGTCAAAATGTCATATATTGTGTTTTTTTTTTTTGGGGGGGGGGGGGGGGGGGGGGGGGAATGTGAAGCCCTGGTGTGTAGTGTACTAGTACATCAGCCAACTCCACGCTGTGCCATTCAGCCACTAAATGGTCTCATCTTGCTGCCAACATGTCCACGCTATGTCATTCAGTCACTATATGGTCTCCTGACACTAATGCCACCACCAGGCTCTGTCATTGTGCTGCTGTGCGGCAGTGATTCTAAGAGCGATGCCGGTAATGTGCATGCTATTCTGAATAACAGTATTGTTTCACTACCCCAGCACACTCCATATGCAATTTAGGACACAGCAAAGTGTTCTATACCCCTATAGAGGCTGTATGTAGGCTAGAAATAGCCTTTTTTAACATTGATTCGCCGCGAATAAATTCGGATCGAAACAAACTTTTCGAGTAAATTCGGCGAATCGGCTGAATCGAATTTTTGAAAAGTTCGCTCATCTCTAGTAAGAAGCAAAGACTTTCATTCAAATATTCATTGCAAATCTTTTTTCTTTAACTTAATTATGCGATCACCATATATTTTTATGACAGGTACATGTTCAAGCACCATGAACTGAAGTTCCATTGTTTGTGTCTAGCTTCACTTAAGTGTTTAGGAATTGGAAGATCACACTTTTTTTTCATTTTGTATATATGTGGTTATTAAAATTGGTCTTAATATCGCACGTGGTCTCTCCTCCATATGGGAGTTTACATTGCACCGTAGCTCATGTATAACATGATGAGAATTTCTTATCAGATAATATTTGATGTAATGTGATTTGATGTTTGAAGAGTAGTGGAATGTACAAAAGGTCAGTCTTTCTGTATCAGCTTGAAATGTACACAGCTTTTGCTTGGAAAAGAACCTTTGTTAGTCATTGTAAGATTTTTTTATAAAGGTGCAATGACATGTGACACATCTTTCTTAACAAGCTTCTTCCTTACATTTTCTTTCTTTCTGTATAACAGTAAGACAAAAATTCCACAATGTGTTGAAAATGCTCACCCCACAATAGACCAATGTCATCTAAAAATATTTGTGAATAGGAGTGAAAGTTAATTATGAATGTACATACATAGGATCCTGTCTTGTTTCTGAATGTACAGTGGGGATCAAAAGCTTGGGCACCCAGGTAAAAATTTGTATTAATGTGCATAAAGAAGCCAAGGAAAGATGGAAAAATCTCCAAAAGGCATCAAATTACAGATTATACAATCTTATAATATGTCAACAAAAGTTAGATTTTATTTCCATCATTTGCACTTTCAAAATAACAGAAAACAAAAAAATGGCATCTGCAAAAGTTTGGGCACTCTGCAGAATTTATAGCATGCACTTCCCCCTTTGGCAAGTATCACAGCTTGTTAACGCTTTTTGTAGCCAGCCAAGAGTCTTTCAATTCTTGTTTGAGGTATCTTTTCCCATTCTTCCTTACAAAAGTCTCCCAATTCTTTGAGATTTCTGGGCTGTCTGTCACACACTGCTCTTTTAAGGTCTATCCATAGAGTTTCAATTATGTTGAAGTCAGGAGATTGTGAAAGCCATGGCAAAACCTTCAGTCTATGCCTCTTGATATAATCCCCCGTGGATTTTGAGGTGTGTTTAGGATCATTATCCATTTGTTGAAGCCATCCTCTCTTTAACTTCAGCTTTTTCACAGATGGCATCAAGTTAGCATGCCAAATTTGCTGAAATTTTATTGAATGAATTTTTCCTTCTTTGTGAACAAGAAGACAAGACAGAAGCCAGCACTCACCATTCAGGGGTCTTTTATTTCTTGATGCAGTGCGGATACATCAGCGGGCAGGGTAAAGGGTGATGGGGTATCGGGACAGTACTGTTTCGTGCGGCCTGCGCTTCCACTAGCCGATAATGTTGGCGTGGACGCGGTGCGTGCGTCCACACCAACATTATCGGCTAGTGGAAGCAAAGCGCTACAGTTCAATTGCAAAGCAATAGTCTAGTACAAAATAAAATCCAACTAAACAGCAGAATTGTTTTTGTAATTTTTTTGCTTTGTTTTACAATGGCCTTTAACAAACAGGGAGTACTGGAGAAACAGCTAAATGAATCAGAATATATGTTATGGCTACTATGAATAGAAATAAACATTAGAAATGACAGAAAACTGGGCTTATGTGAGATGATGCCATGTGGTACCTTTTGCTGGTGCCCCAACATGTTTTACTACTATACAAAACACAAATAACCATGGCATACAGTGCCTAATGGCCAAACAACATAGCCATATAGTTTATTTAAAGTGGTACTCTGGTGGAAATTTTCTTTTTTCAAATCAACTGGTGCCAGAAAGTTAAACAGATTTGTAAATTAGTAAACTTGATAGAATGAAAAGTCGGCACTCACCGGTTCTTCCAGTTCAGCAGTATTTATTGCACATACTCACAGCCTTAGTACATAATCAAGGGAGGAGAGGTTTGCCCTGTTACCATCTACTGTCCTCCCTCAATTATGTACTAAGGCTGTGAGTATGTGCAATAAATACTGCTAAACTGGAAGAACCGGTGAGTGCCGACTTTTCATTCTTCTATCAAGTTTACTGAGGTTACGGCTTTTATGTGTCAGAGCACCACCTAATCCATTGCCGCAACAATGACTTAGTGTCCGTCCGCTCAAAGGTACAGAAGTAAGCAGTGCCGAACGTCTTGATTATACTTATTTAGATTTGTAAATTACTTCTATTAAAAATTTTTTATCCTTCCAGTACTTATCAGCTGCTGTATGCTCCAGAGGAAGTTTTTTTTTTCTTTTTAAATTTCATTTTTGTCTGACCACAGTGCTCTCTGCTGACACTCTTTTTTATTATAAAAGTACAAAACACAAAACAAGTTCATTTCACTGTAACAAAATTAACAAAACTGAACATAAAAACAAACTATCCGTCTCAAAATAACAACTTAAACCTTCCTAACCGGCCAGCCCAGATAAACCAAAAATAAATGAATAAATAAATCATTACCTACTATAGTCCAACACACACACACACACATACCTAATGAACATAAATAAAGTTTTCCTCGCTTGGATCAAAAACTAAAAATATCCAAACTAGGAAACATAACCACACTCCCCCCCCCCCCCCTAAAAACAAAAATATGGCTAGCTGCCTTAACAAAAATAATATAATACTATAGTAACTGAAAACTGGTCCGACTGCCTTTCTCTCAAAATAATTATGACATTATATAAATAATAATAAAAATAAAATAAAAAATAAAAAAAATTAAAAATGTAAATAAAAATACAAAAAAATTCCCACTATACATAAAACCATACAGAATATACATACCAAAAAAAAAAAAAAAAAAAAAAAAAATACATTTATAACACAGAAAAACAACCTATACTAAAACTATCCCACCACCCCCTCTGGACATGGGTCAGAGTCCATAGGTCACAGTTTTTGTCCACAACTGACCCATACCAGACCCCCAAAATAGTACCCACTGCAACAGTCCAGTCCTGGGTACACACCACCACCACCCCCCCCCCAAAAAAAGAAACCCCACCCAACCTAAAATACACCCCTACCCACCTAATGTAAACAGAACAATATATACAAAACAATATATACATAGTCTACAACAAAGCAATATTAACAGTACAATACACCAAAACCACAAGGCCCAAGTTTGGTTGCCTGCAAGCCCTTTACAATCCATCCATAGAAAACAAAACAAAAGGCTAAGGTGACATGCATAGCCCCCCACCAGGAAGAAGGATGGCAATCCTGATAAAATTAAATTTAAATTCCTCTCCCTATCAACCTCTAACCCTATCACTATCCCTTCATGAAACTGACCCTATACTCACCCTAAGATATATACACTATCCCTGGCCAAAATAAGGTACTTCACCTTAAGGGCCTAGTACCTAGGGCACATCAAAAGAAAAACCTCTCCATAGGAGAGAAGCCCTACTGGTACCAAGACTGCCATACTCCAAAGACCTGATCTTCCCGAGGTCACCAGTGATGTTCCTACAGACCTCCACCTCGGAGAGGACTTTCTGTTGGGTCGATACTAAGCACCGTGCATTCCATGTGTAGTACCTAACCACTAAACTAACTAAGAATAAAGTGCCCCGGTCTCGGCCACCCAGGGACCTGAATGCCCCATAAGCCCACTCCGGATAGGTAAGGCCGGCAAGTTGACTCCAGTTGATGGAAGCGCCCACCCGGTTGTAAACCCCTATATTAAAGGGACAATGAAGCAGGAAGTGGTCCATGCTTTCCAGCGTGTCCCCGCACTCTTCTCGGGGACATCCCCGGTCATCAGAGTTCCTACACTTCAGGTTGTCCCTTACATATAGCTTCCCCTGAAAGCAGCGCCAGGCCAAGTCCCAAAACTTCTGGGGGATCCTTTTCATGTTCAAAAGATACAACCCCACCCTCAGATCCCGACCTGGGCAGTCCCTGAGCGCCAGAGGCTTCTGGAAGTGGGTCAACAGAACCCGTTTGTCAAGGAACTGCCTTGACTGGGTCCTGATCTCCCACACTCCCAGACCCCACCGGCGTATCGCCTTCAGAGTCGGGGTAGCGTAAGCCGGAAGATATCCATGGGGTGTACGGAGGTCCTTCACTCGCCCTCCTCTCTCCCATTCCTGGAAGAAAGGCCGAAACCATTCCCTGCAGGAGAGTACCCACGGAGAAGCCCTCTCTGACCAGAGGTTTGCGATGTTAGCTTTCAAGAAGGTGTTCGTAAAGAACACCACAGGGTTTACCATAGATAAACCCCCTAGTCTCCTCGTGCGGTACGTAACCTCCCTCTTGACTAGGTTCATCCTGTTCCCCCATAACAGTTGGAAAAACAGGCTGTAGATCCTAGTGTAGTAAGCCTCTGGCAAGATACATACACTGCCCAGATAGATAAACAAGGGGAGCAGGTATGATTTCATCAGGTGTACCCTTTCCCTGAGGGTCATAGACCAACCCTTCCACTGGTCCACCTTCTGAGCGGCATCCTGGAGCTTACCATCCCAGTTTTTGGTGGGATAATCATCTTGGCCGAATGTGATGCCTAAGACTTTTGCTGACTCTTGGGGCCCTGGAAGGGTGTCCGGGAGATCAAACGTGGGGTCTCCCCCTCCCAGCCAGAGACTCTCACACTTATCCCGGTTGATCTTAGACCCGGATGCCTCCGAGTAGCGGTCCACCTCCGACATCACCACATCGACCTCCTCTCTTGAGGAGACGAAAATAGTGACATCGTCAGCGTACGCCACCACTCTCTGGGCGACATCCAGCTCCGCCAGACTCATCCCGACTCCCGCCAACGGCCCACAATCTACCCTCCGGACGAAGGGATCGATTGCGAACACGTATAAAAGCGGGCTAAGAGGACAACCCTGACGGACTCCGGAACCCACCACAAAAGAGCGGCCAGACCACCCGTTCACCAGCGGGAAACTCTCTGCCCCTGCATACAAGATCTTAAGCCAATTAACAAAAGTAGTTGGTAAGCCATATCTCAGGAGGACGGACCATAGGTACTCGTGGTTCACCCGATCAAATGCTTTGGCCTGATCCAAGGACAGCAAGTACCCCTTCCAGAGACCTGCACTACTCCGCTCCACTGCCTCCCTGACACTAAGGACAGCACTTAAGGTGCTTCGGCCTGGAAAAGAGCAGTGCTGAGCCCCCGAAAGGAGCCGGGGTGCAAACTTCACCAGCCGATTAAACAATATCTTAGCCAGAAGCTTCCTGTCCGTATTGAGAAGAGCTATGGGTCTCCAATTCTCAATCCGGCTAGGATCTTTACCCTTTGACAGAAGAATCAGGGCTGACCTCCTCATTGACTTTGGCAGAGTGCCCGAGGAGAGACACTCATTGAATACCTCAGTCAAGAGGGGAGCTAAAGACTCCTTAAAGGTCCTGTACCACTCGGATGTTAAGCCATCCGGACCTGGCGACTTCTTAGGGGCAAGCCCCTCGATCGCCATTCTCACTTCCTCTTCCCTGATTTCTTCTGCCAAAACATCAAGAGAGGGGTCTACCCCTGGCTCAGGAATGGTTTCAGTCAGGAAAACCGACATCCTGTCTCGATCTAGATCTTTCCTTCCCAAGAGGTGCGAGTAGAAGGATCTGACAACCTCCAAGATCCCTGATCTGGACCGATTCAGAGATCCTGTACTATCAATCAGTCCTGAAATGACTTTACTACTCACTGACATCTTACAGTTTCTGTAAGGGTCGGGCGAGCGGTACTTCCCGAAATCCCTCTCAAAAACCAAAGATGTGTGCCTATCGTACTGACACCTCATCAGCAAGGACTTCACTCTGGAGATATCCTCTCGGCTACCTCCAGTCGAGACGAGAAGCTCGAGTTTCCTCCTCAGACCCTGATACAGGCGGTACCTGTTCAGGGACCTGAGGCTCGAGAGCTGGCGGAAGAACCCCGCAACCCGCTTCTTGAATATCTCCCACCACTCTGACTTACTACTACATAGGCCCAGTAAAGGTACCTGGCTCTGAAGAAAATCCTCAAAGGACTGTCTTACTTCCGCTTCCTCCAGGAGGGACGAATTCAGCTTCCAATAACCTTTTCCCATCCGGGGGGTCTCTGAAACATTCAGGGAAAACAAAATCATACAGTGATCGGAGAACTCCACCTCAACCACGGACACTACGGAAGAGACAGCTTCCTCCTTTAAATAAAACCTATCTATCCTAGACCTGCGACTACCTTGATGATAGGTGAAACCCGTGTGGCCTGAGGGGCTCCGGATGTGGGCGTCCTCTAGGCGAGCTTCTCTAGCTATGCTAATCAGTGCCACACTATCGCAAGTCAGCGGACCATTGGAGCCTCTCCTATCTTGGGACCTCGTGACATTATTGAAGTCCCCTCCAAAGATCACTTGCCGACTCGTAAAAAGAAAGGGCTTAATCCTCATAAAGAGATCTTTACGGCCCCGCTTAGTTTGCGGGGCGTAGATGTTAATGAGCCGGAGCTCTTGTCCCTTCATGAAGACATCTAAGATCAGGCACCTCCCCATTTCTAATTCAATAACCCGTCGGCATTCAACAGGAGCGGTAAAAAGGACCGCCACCCCACTATACGGCTCAGCCGCAAGAGACCAGTGGGAGGGACCGCGCCTCCACTCTCTTCTGGCTTTTACCAGAGAGGCTAGATCTGACAACCTGGTCTCCTGTAAAAGGAAAATGTCGGCTTCAACACGGCCGAGAAAATCAAAGGCTGCGAATCTAGCCGTATCTGACTTTATACTGGCACAGTTAATAGATGCCAGCGTCAATGGGGTGAGTGCCGCCATACAGGGTGATTAAATTAGACGGCCACACCCTTTACTTTCTCTTTCCCTTCTTTTTTGCCCCCTCATCCCCCGAAGAAGACGAGAGGGCAGGACCACTCTTGGATCTTTTTTTACACTCCGATTGATCCATATGGTCCCCGTCTCTGTCCGGCTCCGGTCTAGCCCTGCCCTCTGAGGAAGGTGCCTCAACAGGACAGGGCCCAGTTCCCCCCAGAGGCTCCTTCTCCCTAGGCACCCCGTCCTCACCTTCCCCCTCCAAGGAGGGGGAGGAGATGGTATCGAGGACGAGGTATCGGTTTGACAGGTCAATCAGAGGGGGGGCAGTCAGGCTTCCGTTTTGGACCTGGCCCGTAGTACAAGGAACTTCAGAGGGCTCTGACCTCTTCTTTCTCCCTTTCCTTTTGCCCTTATCTTTCTTTTTGGGCCTCACCCCACTTTCCTCATCCACACTTTCATAGTGGGAGGAATCGGAAGGGTCGGCCATATTGCCTTTCTCTCTGTGAAGTCTCCTGATCTCCTCATCCAGCACGTTCTCTTCTAGGGCTTCAGCGGTTACAGGGCCAGCTTCAGGAGCAGGGGCTAAAGCTGCCCCCGTCACCTGGGCACTCTCCAGCTCCCTACTCCTTCTACGATTTTCCTCCCGCCTTAGTTTGGCGGGGCCCTTTTTCCTCCTCACTAGCCCTGTTGCGCCCCCATCCCTGCCCGTACCCTCCCCAGCCGAGGCAACTTCGCAGCTCTCCTCAGCCGGAGCGGCCGCCGCACGGGCGAAGGCGCTAGGACAACGGCTAAAAGGGTGCCCGAGGACACCACACAGGTGGCACCGGATCTGCCTACAGGATGCGGCCAGATGACCCACCCCACCACACAAAGCGCAGACCTGCACAGTACAGGCTGCGCTAAAGTGGGTGGGGCTGCCACACCTGTGACAGACCTTGGGTTGCCCCTGGTAGAAGACCTGGATCCTATCGCGTCCAAGGAAGGCGGCTGACGGAATGTGGGCAACTGTACTCCCTGAACGCTTGAGTTTGACGGAAAACGTCCAGGCCCCGGACCAGATCCCGTGCTCATCCAAGTTTTTCTTGGGCATATCCGTCACATCCCCATACCGACCAAGCCAGGTCATAATGTCATAACAAGAAAGTGACTCGTTACGGGTCAAAACGGTAACTTTCTTGACAGAGTTCTGACGGGAAATCGCCTTGACGGCAAAATCCCGCCAGCCGGGCTCGTTCTTTGCCACTTCGTAGTTTGACCAGAAGAGTTCGAGACCCTCTGGCCGTACGAAACTGACATCAAACTCGGATGAACCGTAGGGGTGAATGAGGGCAAAGATGTCACTTGCCCTGAATTCCATCTGAAGGAGGAGCTCAACCACTTTAGAGCGAGGTGGGCACGCATCCTCGCCCCTCCAAATCAGACGGACCACATTCCTACGGTTACTGTCCTGCCCGGTTGTCGGGAGGGACCAGACCACCTCCCCATTCCGCTCTCGGAAAGCCCCCAAACCGTGCCTCTCTATCCAGAAAGACAGGTCGACCTCACCCCTTCCCTCTACCTGGATCGACCTGTCGCCCCTGCGTAAAGCCTCCAGGAGGCGCTGTTGCAAGTGGCCTCCAGAGCCGGACAGAGATGGGGACCCCCCTGAACCCCCGGCAGTGACATTGGCATAGCTCCTAGAAGCAGCCACTACCGGGGGGGCAGCCAGACCAGACCCAGACCCAGAACCGTCAGTACAGCCACTCACACCACTACTCCCATCTTTATTCCCATTCATACCCGACTTTCCACTCTTACCACTACTAGTCCTACCATCATTCACTCCACTTACACTCCCACATGCACTCCTCTCATCCACAACACTACTACACTCAGCATTCTCACATCCTCCACTCATTACCTGCCTAACAGATTCTGGGCTGGCTGGGACTTGTAGTATAGCTGGTTTAATAATGTTCTTTGCTTTCTTAGCTGTTGCTGGGGTTGACGCCAAGGGCTCCTCCTCCATGGGCGATGTCCCTTCTGGAGTCTGGAGCTGCCCCCCCGGGCGCACCCCAGCTCCGCCCACACTCTCTGACACGCAGGGAATCCCCACCGTGCCAGCTGTGCCCGTCCGCACGGGCTCTGCAGCAGACTCTGACGCCCGGACACTCCCCTCCCTCACAGAGGAGTGCCCCGCAGCGCCCACAGAACATATAGTACTCGGAGGACCGCCCCCTGAGCACCTGGACCCACCATTCTCTGCCAACGGCGCCTGGACACTCCCCCCCCTCACAGGGGAGTGCCCCGCAGCGCCGGTAATGCCCACAGCACTCGGGGAACCGCCCCCCGAGCACGCGGCGGCATAGCTTGCCTCGCCACTTCCCACCATGAGCCCATCCTGCCCCTCCCTACCGGCAGGATGGGTGGGCTTCACATCTATTGCGCCTACAGCCTTTTCAGACGCCATGCTGTACCCCCCTTGCTGGCCCCGGTCCATGACAGGAACGGGGTCTGGCAGTTTGGGGGGCCCAGCAGCCTGAACCAACTTCACAGCTGGCCCAGACTGCTTGAATGAATGAAAAACAAAAGATACCGTTTCCTGAACTTTCTGCTTCTTCCTTTTTTTCACTACATCATTCTTGCCAAGATCTTCACCAAAGGCAAAATCCTCAAAGCGGGTAGGTGACTCCTGCTGCACAATAGCTCTCAGCAAACCCCCACTAGCTGCGTCCTCTTCACAGCTATCCTCCATCTCCCCATCACTGGAAGGTAACGCCACTTGATAGGGCTCTGGGTAGCTATCTTGGGGGGGCTGGGGGTCACATGCACCAGGGGCAGCATCCCCCTCACTCTCCACAGCTTCACCTGACTCTCCATCACCTTCCTCCTCTCCATCTTCCTCCTCACTGCTGTCCTCATGGCTGTCTGCACATGCATGCGGGTTTTTAAATCTTTCATTGTTAGTAAGTTTTTCCTTAAAGAACCCTGCATCCTCAGCAATGTTCCTTCTGGCCTCCTCCACCTCAGCCACCTTTGCCTTAAGAGCCCGCACCTGAGCAGTAAACTTCTGCCTCTTACCTGCAGAGGCATTGTCAGCCTGGTAGCGTGAAAACTTCAGGTCTTCCCTCAGGCTCCTAAGTTTTCTTCCCAACTCTTCATACTCCGCCATCTTGGATTGGATCCGTGACCCATACATCTCCAGAGACTCCCTTGGACCCCGTACCCCCCATTGCTGGGGTTCAGGGGTAGCAGAAGGTCCGCTGTTCTTGGCTGTAGCCTTGCGTCCTTCGGGTTTGGACGGGGGAGCGGGCTCCGCATTTCTGCGGGCCCTGCTGGAACGCCTCACCCCGACCTTGGAACCGGCTGTAGATGCTATCTTCCCCCCTCTCGCCAGCCGGGAACGAGAGGTAGAAGCCCGAGACTCCCTTGGCTCCATGCAGGAAAGCTCTCCCCAGGGGCCTGCCACACCCCTGGGAAGGCAGGTGAAAAACGCTGCTTCTCTCTGTGTGGAAGTCTGGAGCTCAAAGGAGACACACCCGACAACTTCACACACTGAAACTGCTGTGTTCAGAGGATGTGCTCTCTGCTGACACCTCTGTCCATGTCAGGAACTGTTCAGAGCTGAATAGGTTTGCTATAGGGATTTGCTCCTGTTCTGGACAGTTCCTGACATGGAAAGAGGTGTCAGCAGAGAGCACTGTGGTCAGACATAAAAATAAATTCAAAAAGAAAAGAACTTCCTCTGTAGTATACAGCAGATGATAAGTACTGGAAGGATTAAATATTTTAAATAGAAGTAATTTACAAATCTATAGAAATAAATATATTAGGGCTCAGGGTTTAAGACAAATGGACAGATAGTAATTACATTTATTTATTATTATACAGTGTGACAATATAATATAAAATAAATGCTCGATCTGTTATGTCACCTATCAGAAGATAACACTGAGCCTCCTTCCCTCCTAACTGACAGAGAGGTATTGGCATTTAGGGGTGGTAACCCGTCCACGTATTCACCTCCCATCCTTATGGGCAGCTCTATAGATCTGTTCATTCGGGCGGTTGAACGCGACGTGAAGGCTTTGGTTTACCCCCGTATGGAGCAAAACCTGTCGCTAAAGGAGAGAAGGGCGCTTAGTTGGTTAAGTTGGTTAAGTTCAGTCAGACTTGAAGATTACTAAGGCAGATAAAGGGGGAAGTACAGTGGTAATGCCACTTGTAATGTATGAAGCTGAGAAAGCTCGCCTCCTGGGAGATATAGTTACCTATAAACGCCTAGGTAGTAATCCTACTAATAAAACCCTCATCCAACTACGCACTTTTTTGAGAACTAAAGTAGAAATAGGGCAGATCAATGTTAAAACTGCAGAAAAATTAATACCCAAACATCCTCAGTTTGCTAAATGGTATCATTTACCAAAGGTTCACAAGTCGCTGAGCCGACCCCCTGGTCGCCCCATTGTGGCGGGGATCGGCTCAGCGACTGAATACCTTTCTCAATACATAGAGTGGCTTTTGAAACCCCTGTTACCTTCCACAGCATCTTATGTTAAAGACACAGGGGACCTCCTGACACACTTGCATGATTTTCCATGGCAAGAGACTTACAGACTTACATCCATTGACGTTGAGAGCCTGTACACTCGCATCCCACATGATGGGGGTGTACAGGCTATCCGTTAGGTTTTGACAGAGACGGACAAGACTGAAGACTTCATCACTTTTGTAACTGATTCCTTAATGTTTATTTTGACGCGTAATGAATTCATAGATGGAGACATTTGGTATAGGCAGGAGACTGGAACTGCTATGGGCAGCCCGGTCTCCTGTACATATGCCAATCTTTTTTTGACTATTTTGGAACGACGTTACATATTTTCTTTTGTTAACCCTTATGTTCAGAATATCAAACTTTTTTTTAAGGTATGTGGATGATATTCTGGTAGTTTGGGAGGGATCTGAAGAGCGTTTTGCTTCTTTTGTTGATTTTCTGAACATAACTAACGAGGAAAATATGTTGTTTACGTCTGTTTTTGGGGGTTTTGACCTTAGTTTCTTGGACGTTAAGTTGGTTGTGAGGAATGGTGCGCTTACCACTGAGGGCTACCGCAAGGAGATTGCTCGCAATTCCTTGCTTAATTTTGATAGTTCCCACCCCTTACATGTTAAGCGCAGCATTCCTTACTCCCAATTTCTCCGTTTACGTAAAGTAAATAGTGACGACAGGGTTTTTGTGACTCAGGCAACTGACTGATACTGATCTCAAGGATGTGGCCAAAAACTGTCCTCTTATCACTTATAGGAAAAATCGAACACTAGGTGATAAATTGAAGCATGTCCAATCTGTTGGACATAAACCGGCCCTAAAAGGTTGTGAATGGCTATCTGGTTCTATGCCTAAGGGCAATTTTCGATGTGGAAATTGCTCATTCTGCTCCCAATTCTTGTGTACAAAAAATCTACGGTTGTTTTTTTTTTGCATGAAATAACCGATTTAATCACATGTCGTACCTCCTTTGTGGTCTACAGCATTTTTTGTCCCTGTGGCTTCTTCTATGTGGGCAAAACCATTCCACCCCTCCATGTGAGATTCCGTGAACATTTACGTTCGATACAGACTGGAGTTGGTGTCCCTAGGTTAGTTGCCCACATGGAAGAAGCCCACCAAAAAGATCCGAGTGTCCTCAATTTTTCGAGTGTAGAAAGGGTGAGAGATCTCCCAGGAGGTGGCGATCGTCAGACTTACCTTTTACGTCGTGATGCCCACTGGATCCTTAAATTGGAAGCCACGAGCAGTTTGGGCTTTAATGACCGGGTGGAATTAGCACCTTTGTTATAATATATTATCATTTGTATTATATCACTAGTATTCAATGTTAATGTAGATCATATATATCTCTACATGATTTTGTTTTGGTCTATATATTGATGTTTACTGTATATTTTAGTTTGTTTTATGAGCGGAGCCAGGACTTACTTTCGGGAGTCACATGATATCCTCTGTTTACATGTATCACGTGATGAGTGATGTCTCCGGATGTGACGCCTATTTTAGGTGTCGCCCGGAGACTGAAATCATTCACCGGCTTGAGGAAGCGCCAAACAGGCGTGAAACAACTTGTTCCGGAGCTCCTGTCCCCCCCGCCTCCACTTATATCATTGCCTTGCGTACTGGTGACGGAATAAAGAGTTGCATTCCAGGTGAGTGTGATCCTTCTTCTTTGTTTATGCATAATATAAAATAAGATATAAGAAAATAAAATAGAATAGTGGCGTCTGCGTATCACAGGGCCCTTCTGAAGGCGCAGCACCAGCTAATATTATCTAAAATATAAGTATTCCACAATGTGTTAAAAATGACGCATTTCAGGACTGTCTCAGTCCTTTCTTCAGCAGCTAAGAATATAGGTATTAAGGGGTCACTGTATTGTTATTTATACATTTAACTCTGTCAATTAGTGACATCAGATCCAGGGTAAACAACATAGTGGTAATACATTTATGAATGGAAGTAGTAAACCTCAGTTACACACTTCTAATTTCTATGCGCTATATGGGATAATAATGTCAATAAAATAAAATATAAAGAAAAATACATACATCTTTATCTTCGCATAAAATTATACCAATGAATAATCGGCTGTGACATACATTGTAAATAACAGTCTTTCTAAAAGTGAATTAATATGTGGAGTCCATTTGTGTGTAGACAAAAAAGATATGGTATATGCTAAAATTTAACTAATTGTATACAAATTATAACTAGAAAAATATAAACAATATAAAATTGTAAAAATTTACAATATAATGGTTGAAACTTTATAGTGTGTACTATGGATATATAATATTTGTGGTGGCGGAGACAGATAGGGAAATGGATGTGTAATATATATTAATGAGTATACATGAATACAAATTATGTGTACCTATTGAATAAATACTAAAATAAATTAAACATATAGTCAGTACATCTGATATATTATATTAAGAGGGAACTTTACAAAAACATCTGCTGGATATACATAGATGTTGCTATGTAGATATAGGCAAGGGCCCGATAAAGGGTCCGTTGGGGTGCTGATAGCACAGCCAGACCCCGAAGGGCCGTCCAAAGGGACCTCACCCATCTTTATTCCAAAAAGCCAAACAGTTCCAGGTCGTTATTCAAGCCCTTGGGGGCTAGTGACCCAAATTCGAATATTTTGCGGGATTCTGCACTAGACATTTTGCCGATAAAATTCCCTCCCCTCCAATCCTGGTGTATTTGTTGAAGTGCCGTGTATCTTAAAAGATTAGGGTTACCCTGGTGGAAAGATTTAAAATGTGCCGACAAGGGGTGTTTGTCGTTTTGTTTTTTAATATTATAACGATGTTCAAGAATGCGTGTTTTTAGTGCACGTGACGTGCGTCCTATATATTGTTTTTGACATGGGCATTCAATTAGATAAATTACACCCTTGCTGGCAGACTTTAAAAATTCTTTGATACTAAAAGTGTAATCATTTACTGTGGATTTCACCGTCACTGTTCTCTTATCGAATTTAGTGGATTTACAATTAGGGCATTGCCCACATCTAAAAAAGCCTTTTAAATCCACCAGGGTGGAGTCTGGTTTGGTGCATTTTTGATTGGGACATACAGTAGGAGCTACCTTGATGCCAAGATTAGGGGCCTTAGTGTATAGGGGGTTTTTCAGGGATGAGGTTCCCAATTGTCTTATCTTGTTGGAGTAATGGCCAGTATTTTTTAATTATGTTTTCTATTTTGCGATGTTGGGTATTATATGGGATAATTAATTTGGAGTTGTCTGTATTGGTAATATTTGGAGCTTCTGGAGTTTTCTGGAGAAAAAAGTTGTTCAATCTAGGTTTCTAACCTTCTCTAGGGATTGTTTCAGATGTTTACAAATTTACAAATCTGTTTAATTTTCTGGCACAAGTTGATTTAAAAAAAATTCCACCAGGTTACCTCTTTAAAGGGGTATTCCCCTAGAAAACATTTTTTTTTTGTCAACTGGTGCCAGAAAGTTTAACAGATTTGTAAATGACTTCTATTTAAAAATCGTAACCCTTCCAGTACTTATTAGCTACTATATGCTCCACAGGAAGTTCTTTTATTTCTGAATTTACTTTCTGTTTAACCACAGTGCTCTCTGCTGACATCTCTGTCCATTTAAGAACTTCGTCTGGAACATACCGCAGCTGACAAGTCCTGGAAGAGTCAAGATTTTTAAATAGAAGTAATTTACAAATCTGTATAACTTTCTGGCACGAGTTGATAAAAAAAAAAAATGTTTTCCAGTGGAGTACCCCTTTTAATAACAATGCTTTATGTGCCACCAACAAACATTGCAAAAAGTACCAATATGTATGTACCACCAGAGTGCTCTAAAGATTACCAATACACAGTGGCTAAATAACAGCTTCATACATGAATGAATCAATTTATAATATGAATCCATATACAAAAGTATATAAAACTGTAATAATTAATAATAATTAATGTTAAGATTTATGTTGGACTCTTCAGTAGTGTGGCTGGCAGCTAACCCTTGCCCTAGATAGCTAGGTAGACAGATATATAGATAGATAGATAAATAGCAACAATGGTAGAAGCAGCATGACCAGAGTAGTGATATATTAGCCAAAGTATAGGGTGCAGGAGGACCATAAAGCTCAGTCCCAGTCGCAGACTGAAATGTAGATCCAAAGCCAAAGAAAAGTCCAACAGCACTCCAAAGAATGTGAAAGCAAACGTGCTATTGACCCACGTTCAAGTGGATGCAAAACATCAACTTGAATATGGGTCAATAAAGCACATTTGCATTCACATCCTTTGGAGTGCTGCTGGACTTTTCTGTGGCTTTAGATAGATAGATAAAATTTCTTCTTGCCTATTAAAACACATTTTTTTTCTAAAGAGCAGCCGCCATGGCTTCTGATTTCATCAGCTGATTTCCATTGATCTAGTTATTCAGTATGGGGAATCCTCATCTGTCTAGTACAATTTCCTGTGGCTGTAGACTATTGTTGGCCAGGTTATGCTTGGACAAACTGGGTTGACATAAGCAAGAGATGCGCTTTCTGAGCACACAGAGCTGGGTCCCAAATAGAGGACCTGCTTTGTCCAAATGTCCTAACAAGGCTTTTGAAAAAGAACCAT
Organism: Hyla sarda; assembly: GCF_029499605.1. Taxonomy (NCBI): domain Eukaryota; kingdom Metazoa; phylum Chordata; class Amphibia; order Anura; family Hylidae; genus Hyla; species Hyla sarda. The sequence goes on from NC_079195.1 coordinate 121,532,275, forward strand.
CTTCATGAAATAACTTATATAATACTTCTGTGTCAGAACCTATAGGGTTAAAAGGTTCTGACAGCTTTTTTGTTGTTTTTTGTTGCTGGGTTACACCCGGCTGTCTTGACTGGTCAGCTGACCTTGATTGCAGCACTTGTGCTGGCTCCATATAAGTTGGCAGTCTACTCCCAGTCAGTGCTTGCTACAGAGCTCAGTTTGTACTCTGGCTAGCTGTCTTCTGTATTTGTTATATCTGGCTTTTTGAACCTTTGGATCCTCTCTTTGACTATTCATTCTGGTATTAGCAACTTGGTAATTTGACTTCTCCTGGCTTAGATGCAGTTAGTTGACTCTGGACTATTGTTTGAATGTGTAGTCGTATTTTCTCAGTCTGTCTGTTATCCCACTGTCCCCGGACCTAGTCTGTATCATTGTAGTTTATTATTTTGACAATTACGCCCCTCATGTATACAGGAAGGGACTGTCTTCGTGGTTACGGACCTGTAGTTTTGGGCAGGTATGTAGGTAGACAGGGATAGGGGAGCGGGCGAGATTTGTGTGCACTCCTTCCCTGCCCATTCCTGACATTATAGCAAGCCCATGTACCTGCAATTGCTTTGTTCCTGCATTATGGAAGCAATGTCTGCTTTGGTGGAGAAAATGCAGGGCTTGACTCAGTTGATCCAGAATTTAGCTGAGAAGGTACAGCATCAAGAGTCTTCTCAGTCTCAGTCAATATTAGTTCAGACCTTGACTCAGAGACTACAAGATCAGGAGCACTTAGTTCAGAGCTTGCTAGCCAGAATTCAGGAGCTGGAGTCTGCCCATACCCAGGTGTCATATGTTCCTCCTTCCGCTCCTGTGGAGCCACAAGTTAGTCTCCCTGACCGATTTTCAGGTAACCGCAAAATGTTCAAAACCTTTTGTGAGAGTTGCAAATTGTACTTCAGGTTAAGGCCTTACATATCTGGCACTGAGGCCCAAAGAGTGGGTATCATTATGTCTCTTTTGCAAGGGGATCCCCAGGAATGGGTATTTTCCCTTGGTCCTGATGCTCCGGAGTTGTCCTCAGTGGATGCCTTATTTGTGGGATTGGGTCTTTTGTATGCTGAACCAGACCATGCTGCATACGCTGAAAGTCAATTGCGTACATTAAAGCAAGGTCGCAGACCAGTAGAGGAGTACTGTGCAGATTTTAGGAAGTGGTGCGTGGCCTCCAACTGGAATGCTCCAGCCTTGATTTATCAGCTCAGACTAGGGTTATCTGACCCCGTAGAGGACATGCTTGTTACGTATCCCTCTCCTGACACCCTTGTACAAACCATGACTCTAGCTGTGCGTTCGGACAGACATTTGTGAGAACGCAAACAGGAGTGTTCTTCATCCTCTGTCTCTCTTGTCCTGCTTGATTCCTCTCCTGTTTCCAAATCTATCCCTGAGGATGAACCTATGCAGATAGGGTCAATTTGTACCCCGGAAGAACACAAGAGGTTTCGTCAACTCTATGGCCTGTGTTTCTATTGTGGTGAGGACACTCATTTCATCACCTCCTGTGTCAAGCGTCAGCGTCCAAGTGTCAATCGTGGTGGCCACTTAGGCGCACAGGTATGTCATGCCTCCCAGAGAGCTACGCCTAACAGAGTTCTTCTGGGAGCATTGTTCCCTCTAATGTACAATCAGATTTTAGTTCTAAAAGTATTATGAAGCCTGTTTTGCATCAGCATCTGGTTAAATCGGCATCTTGTGATATCATTGGCAATAAGATTCTGAAGAGCATTCCAGTTGATTTGGGGTCAGAGGGTAGTAATGAGGTTCAGGAGGATGACTGTGAAGACACCAATGAGTGGTGTGACTTGGGGGATGAGGTTACAGATGAGGACATTGATGGTCCATCTGTATCCAAGTCAAGACCTCTTTACTCTAAGGTTGTGAAGGGTCTGGTGGCCCCTCCTAAAGGGGGGGGGGGTACTGTCAGAACCTATAGGGTTAAAATGTTCTGACAGCTTCTTTGTTGTTTTTTGTTGCTGGGTTACACCCTGCTGTCTGGACTGGCCAGCTGATCTTGATTGCAGCACCTGTTCTGGCTTCATATAAGCTGGCAGTCTACTCCCAGTCAGTACTTGCTATAGAGCTCAGTTTATACTCTAGCTAGATGTCTTCTGTGTTATATCTGGCTTTTTGAACCTTTAGCTCCTCTCTCTGACTATTCTCTCTGGTATTAGCGACTTGGTACTTTGACTTCTCCTGGCTTAGACCCGGTTAGTTGACTCTGGACTATTGTGTGAATTTGTAGTTGTATTTTCTCAGTCTGTCTGTTATCCCACTGTCCCCGGACCTTGTCTGTATCATTGTAGTTTAATATTTTGACAATTACGCCCCTCACGTATACAGGAAGGGACTGTCTTCTTGGTTACGGACCTGGCGTTTAAGGCAGGTACGTAAGTAGTCTTATGTAGAAGGGAAGATAATAAGGGTCCCTCTAATACCAGATGATGCCCACCCTTGGTGTAAAGTAAATTATATCCACAAAGAAAGTACACCAATTAGGTAAATGTATAAAACATAACTTTTACTTATAGATCAAAAACATAAAATAAATCGAAAATAAGGTTACCGCAATAACACCATCTGTGTTGGGGAATGGGGAAAAGGGTACAGGTGAATACCTAATCTTGACTACCTACGATGGGCCCTTCCTAACGTAGTGTGGATAGGGTAAGGGAATTAAAAGCAGATAGTGGCAGAACTCCAACGCGTTTCATCCTGTATTGTGCAGGACTCATCAGGGAGTAGACATAAATTGGTAGTGCTATCAATATTCAAGATCTAATACCAATAAACAGTAACACATGTAAAACAGAAAGTAAGTTAGGTCCGTCAGGCACTGTCATATGCAGTCAGTAATACGGTCGGGTCGTAAGGAATAGTGACAGAAAAGATGTAACATATAACTTTACACAATAGGCACTGTTATATCAATACAAAATCAGAAAATAAAGTAATATAGGATAAATTCCCAGGGGATCCAAATTCGATCCGAGATGTACAATATCCCTAACAGATAAGTACTGGGTGATTGTTGTAATAGTAATAGAAGGTGTAACAGTGCAATAAGAACGGTCTCTATAGTCACTAAATTCCGGACCCGGTTATACCAGATGATTAGGTACAGATATGGACACAAATACAAAATGACTGCTAGTGGCTGAAGTGGATACTTCAAGAAGGTAGCAACCAAAAGACCACAGTGCAGGTCGGTGAAATCACCTATGGCCCAAGTAGGGCTACTGAATGAGGCAGCAAGGATATCGCCGATGATCCCTCCAGGTGGAGGACGCCCTTATGACCCGACCGTATTACTGACTGCATATGACAGTGCCTGACTGACCTAACTTACTTTCTGTTTTACATGTGTTACTGTTTATTGGTATTAGATCTTGAATATTGATAGCACTACCAATTTATGTCTACTCCTTGATGAGTCCTGCACATTACAGGATGAAACGCGTTGGAGTTCTGCCACTATCTGCTTTTAATTCCCTTACCCTATCCACACTACATTAGGAAGGGCCCATCGTAGGTAGTCAAGATTAGGTATCCACCTGTACCCTTTTCCCCATTCCTCCACACTGATGGTGTTATTGCGGTAACCTTATATTTGATTTATTTTATGTTTTTGATCTATAAGTAAAAGTTATGTTTTACACATTTACCTAATTGGTGTACTTTCTTTGTGGATATAAGGTACGTAAGTAGGCAGGTATAGGGGAGCAGGTGAGATTATTGTGCACTTCTTCCCTGCCCATTCCTGACATTCGGTTAAAAAAAAGAAATGCATATTTTATTTATTCTAAGTATGAACTTTTCTGTAGCAATTGTAAGAGTACATAAGTCTATTGCTATTTATTATCCGGTTGTCCACCTAAGAGCACCAGTTCTTCAATAGAAGTTGAAATTAATTGTATGACTATGAATACGTTATGAACTGTGCTGTCAGCCTGGGCAGAACAGATATGGTATTTCATTTACTAAAGTCCTGGAGAGACCTCCCTGCTTAAATTAATTCTAGTATTGAAACAGCATGATTAAAAAAAGACAAATGAGCACAGCCGAAGCCTTCTGATAATTGCTTTCTGTAACAGAACTACACATGCCATCTTTCAATCATAGCATACTTCAATATGCAGTCATAAGAAAGTTAGCTCGTAAATGACTACCATGAAAATCGTGAAGGTGGAAACAGATCAACATAACTAGAGGAAGAAATAAAATAGTGCATTTGTTTTGGATCTCCTCTGGGTAATAGATGGATACAATGATAAGCAGTACTCAGCACAACATCATTCACTGATACATAGAAATAGGTGTTCTTCAATGGTGCTGTAAGTTTTAGTTTATAGTGAATATGTTATTAGAGTGACCACTTTAATAAAAAGCCTCTATTAAATGTTCATAATAATAGGCATAGGCGGGCACAAAGGAACCTATGTGGGGTCCTGTTTAACTTTTACCCAATTGAATCCCTTTTAGCACACAAACAATGTGGTCAGGATACGAACAGCTCATTGATGTCAAAGTGAATTAAGTAATGCCTTATTTCCCCTGTGGTGGCACTGCAGTGCAACTTAACACTTATTGCTGAATTGCCTTACAGGTTACAAACTAGTGCTGGAGGTCACACCAGAGGGACACCATGTGATTAGCTTATCATCAAGAGATCCGTGTAACAAGAAGATATTGCACAAATAGACAACCCCTTTAATGATTCCTTAAGAAGCCATAACTGTGCATGTCAAAATGCTTCTTCCTCAAGAATAGCTCTTTCTTAGTATTCCCATATCTAGTGCAGTCACTAGTTCAGAGAGGATAGGAATCCAAGGAGCAATTTTTAACAACACAGTTCTCACAGATGGTAATGGTATGAAAAAAGGCTTAAAGGGTTTGCATGGAACTGGAAAAAGCTTTTTTTTTCCCCATGGTAAAAGAGAACTGTTGCTTCTATAAAAAAGAACCTTTCAGGACCATTACATCCTATATAGAGAGTTGCAGTAGGTCCAATGTATCCTTGAGCTGTGTCCTCACCATAAGCAGCAGATGACAGCTGCAATATATAGCCAATATCCCACTGCCATGTCTGCAATTTTAGTGACTACCATCCATAATGACTGAGGCATTAAAGAAATTTTTCAAAAGCACTTTTGGCTAGATTCTCTCTGCACCCTATGGTGTAATCGTGGGGGGCTGTGGGATTCCATTGCAGGGTTTCCAAAGCAGAGGCATGGTCTAATTGTTAAAGGGGGACTCCAGCACTTAGACATCTTATCCCCTATCCAAAGGATAGGGGATAAGATGCCTGATCGCGGGGGTCCCGCCGCTGGGGACCCCCGTGATCTCGCACACAACACCCCATTAAAATCAGTCCCCAGAGCATTTTCGCTCCGGGTTTGATTACAGCTGTCACGCCCCCTCCCACAGGCTTGCATTGAGGGGGCGGAGCGTGACGTCACAATGCTCCAACCCTGTGGTCGCCGGTAATCAGACCCGGAGTGAACATGCTCCGGGGACTGATTTTAATGGGGTGTTGCATGCGAGACCCCCGCGATCAGGCATCTTATCCCCTATCCTTTGAATAGGAGATAAGATGTCTAAGCACCGGAGTACCCCTTTAAGTTGCTTGCTTGCCATTGTTACATTGACAGACAATAATACTATGAGTTTTATATATATATATATATATATATATATATACATATAGTTTTTCAAGATATAAAAACAAGGTAGGTTAGTGTAGCTTACTCAATAATGTAAACCAAGTAATTTGAGAAATAGGCTTATACCCAAAGGTCAAAAGGAAAGAAAAAAAAATCACAATTTCTAGTAGATATATATATATATATATATATATATTTCTTCTTCGTCCCTTCGGCAGCACAGAAGGGGATATTACATTGCCTTATTCCGAATCAGGACCATCCTAAAGAATAATTAAATAATTAATCAATTAACTGATTTGGTTGCTGGGATGGGCCAGAGGCTCCATAAAAGGCCCCAGCACCCAAAGGACACTTGTGTTTTTTCTTGTCCTTACCAGAAATTTTGGATCATCCTTTGCTAGCACTCAGCCTTGCAGGGTCCTGGCTGCGACGTGTCCTTGCAGGGTCGCGGACTATGCTAGCTGATGCAGGGTCCAGTTGCTTGCGGGAGCAAAGTCCCGATGTCAGAGACAGAAGTGCGTGGCGGCGCCGTGCTTGTCGGGCACAGACTTCACTGAAACCCGGTATGCTCGCCCTGCAGCTGTAGGCGTCGGCGCCGCGATTACCCCCCGCTAGCCGGTATGTATGTTATTCTATACTTATACGTGGCGGCGGCGCGTTCCCGGCATCTCTTAGCCGGTATGTATCTATGCGGCGGCCCCACGGTTGCCGGACGCATAGAGCAGAAGGCCCAATATAGGTTTTTTTTGGTGTGCCACCAGTGCTTGTGTCAGGATTAGGTGTGCGGCGGTGCCGTGTAACATTCTTGTGTTTTGGCTGGGTTCTTATTCGCAGCGGCGCTGCAAGCAAGTTTCTAGTAGTTACCTGTGGTGCTGTGTTCGCTGCGTACAGGCAGCAGTTGGCTCCGGCGCATCCTCCGGGTTAGGACCTGTGCGCGCGCTACCAGCGGTGCTTACTTTCTAGCAGCTGGTGGGCGCGCGCGGGTGTTGTCAGCAGCAATTCTGCGCTGCGGGGAGTCAGGGGAGAGTGCTTATCAGGCGGGGAACTTGGCGTGCATCAGTCTCTCTGAGTTGGGCAGCCGGGTTCCTGGTCTGATAAGATAATGAAGTCTCCTTGTTACAAAGTTCAGTACAGTGAATCGAGTATTACTTATGGTGCTACAGGGGTTTTTCTTACTTCTCTCTACAGATGTCTTCTGTGGAGTGATCTAGGAAAAGAAAGTCAAAAAGCAAGCACAGATCATGCCTGTCATGTCAGCCACTACCTGATGACTGTCCTTATGAGGACTGTAAAGAGTGTGCCGCCAAGGTTAAAGAATCTGCTGTAGTCAAGGTTAAGCGATGCATTAGCTGCCTACAGAAGTTACAGTTAGGCTGGCCATCAAACCTCTGTGATACATGCTCACCTCCTGAACCATCATTAGACCTGGCTTCTGAAGCAAAGTCGTTTTTCTATTGGTTTCGCACACGTTTTTCAGATTCTAAGTCACTCTCTAAGAAAAGGAAGCATTATAGACGAGAATCTGTATCATCTGTCTACTCCTCCTCCTCCGCTTCAGTCAGACGGAAGCGATTTGTTCAAAAGAGTAGCAAAAGGAGGAAGAAAAGCTATAAGAGGCAACCGCTCTCTTCTTCTGACTCTGATTCATCTATGGCAGGGCCATCTAAGAGAAAGAAAAGGGGGCACAAGAGTAGGTGCCCGTCTTCATCCGTTTCTTCGGATTCGGATTCTTCTTCAGCCTCCTCCTCGGACTCTGAGATAATATCTGAGAATTTCTTCCTGTTTAAAAAGGAAAATGCGGAGAATCTAATAAGGAAGGTGAAGCATTGTATCCAGTCAGGGCATCATGAAAAGTCCACACAGGATAAAGAGGCCCTTTTCTATTTCCCAAAGAAGAACGAGACTGTGCTTCCAGGTCATCATGTCCTGAAAAGCATTATGGATGAGGAATGTAAAAGGCCAGATAAACGTCTGGATCTAGGTTCCAGGTTTAAAAGCATGTACAGATTGGACCCCAATGTGTCAGAACAGTGGGACCAGCCTAGCGGAATAGACCCAGCTATTGCCAGGGTTTCAAAGAAATCTTTCTTTCCAGCAGACAAGTCAATTTTGCTGAAGGATGCAATGGACCGTAAAGCTGAAAGTCTGTTAAAGAGGAGCCACTCCAATCTGGCTGCTCTTAGTAAGGCGGCCCTCTCATCTGTGCCTGTGTCTACAGCCTTGAGATTATGGAGATTATGGCCAGTTGTCCCAAGATATTCAAGAAGGGGTGTCCAGGCAAGAATTGAGTCAGCAGCTTGTATCCTTAAAATCTGCTACAGAGTACTTGTGTGACTTTTCACTTGATGTTTTAAAAATTGCGGCCAAGAGTATGGCGGTGAATAATTCTACATGTAGAGCCATATGGCTTAAGCCCTGGACAGGAGACATCTCATCTAAGTCTCATTTTTGTGCTCTGCCCTTCGAGTCAGGCAGGCTCATTGGTAAGCAGCTTGACAAGGTGTTGAAGCAAAACAAGAGGGACAAGGAACTGGCGCTTCCACATTCCTTTCGGAAACCCTTCAAGAGGTTTTAAGGACAAAATGCCAGATCTGGCTTTCGTAGAAAGCAATACCAGAATAAAGGAAGAAGATATCAAAACAGGTTCCAGGATAGGAACAAAAAGAAACAGTCCGGATCAGCAAATATTAAGCCAGAATTCTGACACCATCTGTATATCTGTAGATCAGGTTGGGGCAAGGCTGCAAAAGTTCTAGAGTTAATGGGAGAGTGTGACATAAGATCCTTGGGTGCTTCGCATTGTTCATCAGGACTATGCCCTAGAATTCCGTCACGAATTAAGAAACAGGTTTCTACTAAACCGGGACAAGGATCACAGAGTATTTCCTCTTCTGATGGAGCTTTTGGACAAAGGAGCACTGGAACGAGTACCCAAAGTTGAGGAATACCTGGGGATATATTCTCATGTGTTCCCAGTCCCCAAACCAGATCACAGGTGGCGATCAATCATCGACCTGCGTTACCTAAACAAACATCTGGTGAAAGCCAGATTCAAAATGGACAACATCAAGACACTGTGCAGCATTGTGGAAAGAGGGGAAGTGATGATCTTTCTGGATTTGAAGGATGCATATCTGCATGTGCCCATAAAGAAGGAGCACAGAAAATATCTTCGGGTAGCTATCCAGGTGGAGCAGAAGATTCTCCACTTTCAATTTCGGGCACTTCCCTTTGGGTTGTCTCCAGCCCCAAGGATATTTACCAAAATAGTGGTGGTCTTGGTTGCAGTCTTACGCCTCCAGAAGATAAGAATAGTGCCATATCTGGACGATTCGCTGGTGATAGCAGACAACCCGGAAACTTTACAGCAGCATCGTCTCCAGTGCTCTGACCAGCCATCGTTTCCAACACGTGTTGTAGGAAATGAAGCAGTGGAATGACGTTGTTCATCCCGTAATTCTGGCGACTTACTAATAATGTGGCTTTCTCAAAGTGCCTGAGCAAACGGCAGGTGTCAATTATGAGCTGCCACTGGTTCACATTGAAGTGATACAGGGGAGTACCCCTATCCGCTTGGATCATCAATATATCCGCAATGGCTTTTCTCTGTTCGTATAGTCGGTCCAACATATGGTTGGTGGAATTCCTACGTGTGGCAACGTCACAAATCAGACTATATTGGGGGATACTGTTCTGATGCTGCAGCTCAAGGAGGGTGTGCTTTGCGGTGTACAAGTGGCTGAAGTGCGTGCAAAGTTTCCTTCCTATTGTTAGGATGTCTTGCAAATGGGGGGAACACTTCAGGAACCGCTTGACAACCAGATTGAATACATGTTCCATGCAGGGCGCATTGCTCAGCCTTCCTTGTCGCGGCGCAGACAAGATGTTCTTCCCATTGTCAGTCACCATGGTTCCCATTTCCAGTTTTCATGGAGTAAACCATGCTCCAATTTCTTTATGAATGACTTTTAGCAGTTCCTTCCCTGTGAGACTCAAGGCATGCCATGTGAAGAACAGCATGACACTGCCGTGTCCTGCACACATGGTATGCTGAAAGGGCAATGAGACTTGTCTATGCAGTGGAGGCTGAAAATATGGTGAAGGATGAGGAGGCGGAGGCACACAATGTCACAGGACCAAAGGCCTGAGATTTTGGAGGTGGAAGCGGCGTGACCTGTCCAAGTTGCTGTTGTGGCTGTGCAGGAACCACATTCCCCCAATGGGCCATAAAGGAAATGTATTGTCCCTGACCATAGTTACAGCTCCAGATGTTGGTCCAGCCATGCACTTTGGTAAACACCGCAGGCTCAAGGACTGGCCCACCTACTCTTCCACAAAATTGTGCAGGGCTGGTACTGCCTTCTTCTCAAATAAATGAGGGCTTGGGACTCTTCACCTTGGCTCGGCACAAGCCATCAGTTCTCTGAAAGTTGCAGAGTCCACCACTTGAAAAGGGAGGGACTGCAGCACCAGCAACCTGGACAAGATCACATTCAGCATCTGTGCCATTGGATGAGTGGGCACATACTGTTGTGTCTTGGACATGGCTTCGCAGATGGATTGCTGGCGAAATGAATTATTCAAAATAGGAAGAGCAGGAGCATCGTGAGCGACAGAAGGAGGGTATGACACACAGCTCCCTTTGGCTGAGGTGGTGGCCTTGGATGGCTGAAACATGGAGCTGCGTGCCACTGGGTGATGCAGCAGGCTGGACCACCACATCAGAACCACGGTTCTCCCAGCTGTGGTGCCAAATGACACATCTTGCATATGGCTATGTTAAACTCCTCCGGATGCTTTATGAAAAACTGCCACACCACCAAGTAGCAGATTTTCCCACCAACAGTCCACACTAATTGACTGTTACTGCCACCGTCTCCAGGAACTCCTGTTCCTCTACCTCACGGGAAGGTAGGCTTCCGCGAAGCAGGTGGTCTCCCCCAGGCACGTTTGTCTCCAGAAAATTTCCACTTTTGCCCACCATGCTGACTGCCAACCATGCTACCACCTGCCTGGCTCAGGTGCTGCCTCACGGGCAACCTGCAACCCTCTTCTTCTGATTGATGTTGAAGCCCCTTCTGCACCTGGCTCCCAATTGCGATCATCTTCATCATCATCAAGTGTCTGCACGTCATTGATGTACACTCAGGTTCCTCCACAGTGTCTGCTTCAGGACCCTGAACGCTGGCAACACCGCCTCATACTTCACTCTCCTCATCAATGCTTGCCCGCTTAGCGGAGGAAGTGGCGGATGTCTACTTCTACTACTTCTTGGCTGGGCAGTTGCTGCTTACTGTCCTCTATTAGATCATCCTCACTGAATAGTGGAGCTGAACCCACAGCATAAGATACTTCTGTAGGGGAGGGAACAGCATAGGAGGGAGGCAATGGGTGGACAGGGACAGCTCCCGGGCCATGCTGAGGGTTGTGTCTGAGGAACCCACCAACTGTTGACTGGGGGTATCAGATATCACTTGTGAGGAAGTGGATGACCGTGTTAACCAATCAATGATGGCAGATGGGTTGCTGGTCGAGACACAACCTCTAGCTGATACCGGGAGATCCAGCCTCTCACTGCTCCTGATGAATTTAGGCCTCTGCCTCCTCTGTGCACGTCCTAGCACTTCTCTGCCTGACATACTTAGTGCGTATATGAGGGGAGTACGATACGCTTCACTACGCTTAAAACAGTATTTGTCTTGATCGGGTGTGTACTTTTGGCTGGCCTTTTACAGAAACTAGGCCTTTAAGACTTTATCATTAGTGTTGGACGCGAATATTCACATTTCAAATTCGCGAACATTGCTAATATATTCGCTATATATTCGAAATTGCGAATATTTGCTTTTTTCCCCGCATATGCGCATATTCGCATATTCCTTCTTTTTTTCCCAGAATATGCAACTATAACAAATATGCGAAATTCACGAATATAGGACGAATATTTGTCTATCTATTCACGAAACATCACAAATTTGAATATGGGCAAGGCCGCTCATCACTATTTATCATGAACAAAATGGTATATCATTTAGATGTACATATGTGGTATGCACTTATGAGGCGAGGAAAATGTGCTACAGTACGCTTAAAAAAGTATTTGCTTACAACACCAGCCGGTAAGTACTTTTGCCTGGCCTTTCACAGTATCTTGGCCCTTGAGACTTTAACAGGAACAGAATAGTACACCACTTAGTTGTACCTATGTGGTATGCACTTATGAGGGCAGAAAAATGTGCTACAGTACGCTTAAAAAAAGTATTTGTGCACAACACCAGCCGGTGAGTACTTTCACAGTATCTAGACCAGTGTTCCCAACCTTTTTCGGGTCGGGGCACACCTTGTCAAAAAAAATTTTCACGGGGCACCGCTACCGAGGTTGACGAGCAAAAAAAAAAGAGGGAGAAATGGTAAAAAACACAATGCAATATATCAATTTATCAGTGGGTATGTAGTTTAAAGGGCTGCTTTATACAGCAACTCACAAATGTGTCTTCCCTAATTTGCATCGTTGCCTTCTCTTCTCCATCTGGTCCGGACCATCATCACGATTTCTTCCACACACAATTCTTCACCGCTAAACCTGCAAAACAAATCTATTAGGCTCCGCACAATTATTATTTTTTTTTTACATTGGTGACAGAGGGGTGTAGAAGAGTGGACATGGGTGACAGAGGGGTGTAGAGGAGTGGACATGGGTGACAGAGGGGTGACAGAGGGGTGTACAGAGGGGTGTAGGGAGGTGTATAAGAGTGACAGATGGGTGTAGAAGAGTGAACATGGGTGACGGGGCATAGGGGGTGACAGAGGGGTGAATAGGGGGTGGACATGGGTGACAAGGATGTGGTCAGAGGGGTGGACAATGGAGGGTGCACATGGGTGACAGGGATGGACAGGGGTGACGGGGGGTGGACATGGATGACAGGAGGGTGGACATGGGAGACAGGGGGTCAGAGGAGTGGACAAGGGTGACAAGGGGGTAAAAGAGGGACAGGAGTGACAGAGAGGGGTGGACTGGGGTGACAAAGGGACAGATGGGTTAACAGGAGGGTGGACATGGGTGATAGGGTTGACTACGGGGGTAGACGGGGGGTAAACATGAGTGACAGGGATGGAAAGGGGAGTGGACAAGGCGGACATTAATGATAGGAGGGTGGACATGGGTGAGAGAGGGTTGGACATGGGTGACGGGGATGATGGGAGGGTGGACATGTGCGAGAGGGGGGGTGGACATGGGTGACAGGGATGACAGGAGGGTGAACATGGGTGACAGGGGGGGTGGACATGGATGACAGAGGGGGTGGACATGGGTGACAGGGATGGACAGGGAGGTGGACAAGGCGGACATTGATGACAGGGGGGTAGACATGAGTGACTGGGGGTAGAGGGTGGACCTGGGTGACGGTGGTGGGGGGGGTTTGGACAGGGTTGAGAAGGGGTAACAGAGGGGGGGTGGACATGGGTGACAGGGGGTGGACATGGGTGACAGGGAGGGTGGACATGGGTGACAGGGGTGTGTGGACATGGGTGACAGGGGGTATGGACATGGATGACAGGGGGTGGACATGGTTGACAGGGAGGGTGGACATGGGTGATGAGGGGGTGGGCATGGGTGACAGGGATGGACAGGGAGGTGGACAAGGCGGACATTGATGACAGGGGGTGGACATGAGTGACGAACGGGGTAGAGGGTGGACCTGGGTGACGGTGGTGGTGGGGGTTTGGACAGGGTTGGGAAGGGTTAACAGAGGGGTAGAAAGGGTACGGTACCTTAAGCAAGCCAGCCCGCGCACCTTGCCGTTCCACGGCAGGTACGGGAGTCCGGCGCAGATGCAGATCGTTCCACCCCAGGGCACCATTTTCGTCTCACTGCGCCGCAAGGGAGAGGGGGACGGAGGGGGACGCAGGGGGAAGCCACTTTTGCCTGGCCTTTCACAGTATCTAGGCCCTTGAGATTTTAACCCCTTAAGGATGCAGGGTTTTTCCGTTTTTACATTTTCATTTTTTCCTCATCACCTTCTAAAAATCATAACGCTTTCAATTTTGCACATAAAATCCCATATAATGGCTTATTTTTTGTGCCACCAATTCTACTTTGCAGTGACATTAGTCATTTTCCCAAAAAATCCACGTTGAAAAGAAAAAAAATATTCATTGTGTGACAAAATTGAAGAAAAAACTTTTGGGGGCTTCTGCTTTTATGCAGTGAATTTTTCGGTAAAAATGACACCTTATCTTTATTCTGTAGGTCCATACGGTTAAAATTATACCCTACCTATATAGGTTGGATTTTGTCGTACTTCTGAAAAAAATCATAACTACATGCAGGAAAATTTATACATTAAAAATTCTCATTTTCTGACCAATATAACTTTTTTTTATTTTTCTGCATATAGGGCAGTATGAGGGCTCATTTTTGCACTTTGCACCGTGATCTGAAGTTTTTAGCGGTACCATTTTTGTATTGATCGGACTTTTTTATCGCTTATTATTCATTTTTTCATGATCTAAAAAGTGACCAAAAATACTCTATTTTGGATTTTGGAATTTTTTTGCGTGTAGGCCATTGACCGTGCGGTTTAATTAATGATATATTTTTATAATTCGAACATTTTTGCACGCGGCGATACCACATATGTTTATTTTTTTTAGGGAAGTGGTTAAATAATCTTTTTTCACTTTTTTTCCACTTTTTTTTTGCAGTGTTATAGACCCCATATGGGGCTATAACACTGCACACACTGATCTTTCACACTGATCCCTGCAAAGCTATAGCTTTGCATTGATCAGTGTTATAGGTATTCTATTGCTCAAGCCTGTATCTCAAGCTTGGAGCAATCAATTGCCGATCGGATGCGATGGAGACAGGTGAGGGGACCTCCGCTCGCTTGCTAGCTGATCGGGATATTGCAATTTTATCGCAATGGTCCCCATGAGCCCAACTGAGCTGTCAGGAAACTTTCACTTTCATATTAGACGTGGCGATCAACTTTGATCGCCATATCTAAAGGGTTAATAGCGTGCGGCACAACGATCGGTGCCGCAAGCTATTAGCCCAGGGTCCCGGCTATCATTAGCTGCCAGGACCGACCCGGTATGACACAGGGCCACGGCGTGACCCTGTGTTATTTCCCGGGACCGGGCACAGGGCGTACAGGTATGCCCTGCGTCCTTAAGAGGTTAAAGGGGTCATCCACCATAAGGTGATTTTATTATGTATCTGCCAGACAGTAATGGACATGCTTACGAAGGATCTGAGCTTGTCTTGGGGTTAAATGGCTATGTTGTGAGATTACCATAATACTGTGGCTAGCTTTTTGTGAACTGGTATTTCCTGTTTCAGTTTTCTTTTTTTTACTACAAATCCCATAATTCCATTTTCCTGCCTTCCACACATCAGCCACCCCACCCATTGAAACATAAATGAGCTGCATCCATTCAAAAGACCTGTGGTTTTCAATCAGGGTGCCTACAGCTGTTGCATTAGATGCAGATTGATCTCTCTTCCACGAAGCGCTCCCTCCACCCATTGAAGCAGACAGGCTCCATGTCATCAGCTTACTAGTGAGTCAGGTCTCGGCCGCATTGCAACCTGGGTAAAATCTAAGACAATAGTAATTTTGTATGCTGTTAAAAATAAATATTGGGGTGAAAATCATATAAGAATTGTGAGAAAACCGTCACACACAGGTACATACACTATATTATGAACTACACTAACTTTACTGCCCCTGTAGCATAGTCAAATAAAAAAATTCCTGGAATACCCCTTTACCAGGAACAAAATAGTACACCACTTAGATGTACGTATGTGGTATGCACTTATGAGGGCAGAAAAATGTGATACAGTACGCTTAAAAAAGTTTTTGTGCACAACACCAGCAGTACACACCAGTGCTCCAGCACACAGTTGCTGTGTACTACACCCAAAATTGCACTCTCTCACTCCCTTCCCTATCAGTGCTTCTAGGCAGCATATGTGCTTGAGCTGAATCGCTGTTCTTCTTTGCAACACACTGCTCTCTGTAATAGAACGCTGTAGACAGTTGACTGGGAAACACACGCTGCTCTCTGTCCCTCTCTCTGTGCAACAGAACGCTGACTTGACTAGGAGGTGAATCGCTGCAGGAAAAAGCTTTTCTGTGCAACACACATCGCTGTCTGTCCCTATCTATCTCTGCAGTGAAAAGCTGAAATGACTGGCCGCAATATGGCTGCCGATTATATAGGGCTGTGACATCACTGGGGTGACTGGCTGCTGATAGGCTGCATCCTGCATGTGATTCAGGGTCATCCAGCCTACCCTTGTTCCCGCCTTCCCAAGATTCCTTGCCCCATGTCCTCACATGTGATCCACCATTTTAGATGCCCTGGAGCCTGGACCGCACTAAATGTAGTTTAATGGAATTTTTCCTTAAATTCATAACGAATTTGGATTTGCCAGATTTGATTCACTCATCCCTAGTACTATTAAATGGTACCGTTTGGTATCATTTGATGGGACTTTTTGATCACTTTTGTATACATTTTTATGGCATATGACAGTGTTTCCCAACCAGGGTGCTGGAGGGTGTTGCAAAACTACAACTCCCAGAATGCCTGGACAGCCAAAGGCTGTCCAGACATGCTAGGAGTTGTAGTTTTGCAACATCTGGAGGCATCCTGGTTGGGAAACACTGGTATATGAAGTGACCAAAAATGCGCAATTTTGGACTTTGGTATTTTTTTACGTGTACACCATCGACCATGCAGTTTAACTAACCGTATATTTTAACAGTTTAGACATTTACGCGCGTGGCGATACCACATATGTTTATGTTTAGCTTTTATTACATTATTGTAGTAAAAAAAAATGGAAAAGGGGGAATATCGCCCGCTCAATGCAAATCTATAGGAGGGGGCGTGGTGGCTGTCATGCTGACTCCAATAGACCTGTACTGAGGGGGTGGGGCGTGATGTTATGAGGGGCAGGGTCGTGACATCACGATATTCTGGTCCCAGCATCGCCCATCAGGCATGGAGCTAACTTTGCTCTGTGCAGCAGATGACATGGGGTGCTGCAGGAAACATCGCAGGGTTCCCAGTGGCGGGAGCCTCGCGATCAGACATCTTATCCAGATGCCTTTGGGCAGAGTACCCCTTTAAGTACCAGGACGCAATGGTGTACCCATACGCCCTTTATCCTTAACAGGTTACAAATGTAGATTTTTATCTGATAACTTAAAATATGCCACAAAACTTTTTTAGTTGTAGAGATGGCTACTTACCTGTGACTAGCTAGACGGAGTAAAGGTTTCCAGCTTCCGTATAGAGAAATCATTGTAGATGTAATGTTGAGTAATATAGCTGATAGAATCTGCTGGCATATGGATTGTGGTGCATAGGCCAAACACATTTCAGAGCTCACCTTGGGCCCTTCTTTAGCAGATACCTATTGTATTAGAAATATATACCTGGTTTTCCACCTTTTATATGAGTTATATGAGTTTTTTGATCATGTGACCAAAATCTGGTGGACCCAATTAAAAGGTAAACTGGATTGCTATGTTACTGTATCGGTAACCATCTTTTGATTAAAGTATAGTCAAAAACATCCATAAGAGGAGTGATGAGTGAGATATGAGGAATCAATAAAAAGGTGAGTGAATGGATGAATATAGATGAGACATCCAGCAGAGAAGTTTATTAATAAAAACATTGTATAGAAACTCACAGCATTGTGAAGCGGGGAGACGGGAAAAGGAAGTTAGGGAGTGTGTGGACCTGACAGCCATTTCGTACCTATATGGTACTTCTTCTAGTGGTCTGGTGGTCAGATGAAGTACTGTATAGGTACCAAACAGCTTTCAGGTCCATACACTCCCTAACTTCCTTGTCTCGTCTCCCCGCTTCACAGTGCTGTTAGTTGTTTTACCATGTTTTTATTAATAAACTTCTCTTCTGGATATCACATACCTGGTCTGATAGGTTTTTCGATAACTAAACTGTGCTTTTTGATTTGAGCTTCTTTGTTAATCAGCTAAAATGTTTGCTAGAAAAATGGGAGATTTTAAGTGTGAATACAAAACCTTTTTACACTACAATAAATACAGAACTATTGTGTATGAGATGAATGTTTTTGTGAAATATGATTTTAATAATTAGGATATTTAATTGCTCAATGAATGGATTCAATTACTGACATGTACTGGTGCGCTTCAGTGAAAGTAGATGAAGATAGGATATTGAAGATTGTTGTGCATTCAGCCTTAACAAGTGTTCAGTGAAATTCTTTTTCTTCAAGCATCTTTCTTTTGTACTGCTATTACAAAACATTGACTACTGATATATTACCAACATGATGTGTGGTCTGAAGGCCAGCAGCCTACTGCTGCTGCTTTATTGTAATCATATTTGATACTTCTTCTTGCCACCTGTTTGCAACCTGAGTAGTCACATTAGTCTGGCACCATCTGCCTTAGGGATTCTGGTGATATGCTGACTTTATGTACCAAATTTTTTTCATTAAAGGGGTATTCCAGGCAAAAAATGCTTTTTATATATCAACTGGCTCTGGAAAGTTAAACAGATTTGTAAATTACTTCTATTAAAAAATCTTAATCCTTCCAATAGTTATTAGCTTCTGAAGTTTGAGTTGCTGTTTTCTGTCTAACTGCTTTCTGATGACTCACGTCCCAGGAGCTGTCCAGCTCCTCTGGGGATATTCTCCCATCGTGCAAGGGATATTCTCCCATCATGCACAGCTCCAGTGACCTGACATCATCATTGAGCAGTTAGACAGAAAACTTCAGAAGCTAATAACTATTGGAAGGATTAAGATTTCTTAATAGAAGTAATTTACAAATCTGTTTAAAGGAGTACTCTAATCCAGAGTATTCCTGCTCCGTTCTGCCCGGGCTGCAAAATAAATGAAAATGAACCCTCACTCACCTCCCTGGGTTCCCGCGGAGCGCCACTACAGCTGTTCGGTCCTCCGGTCCATCCTCTTCATACTTCCTGGTGAAACGAAGCGTCACATGGCGCTCAGCCTATCGCCGGCCGAGGCTGAACATCGCTGTGGCCGGCGATAGGCTGAGCGCCATGTGACGCTTCGTTACACCCGTAAGTATGAAGACGATCGCTCCGCGGGAACCCAGGGAGGTGAGTGAGGGTTCATTTTCATTTATTTTGCAGCCCGGGCAGAACGGAGCAGGAATACTATGGACTAGAGTACTCCTTTAACTTTCCGGAGCCAGTTGATATATATATATATATATATATATATATATATATATATATATATATAAAAAGTTTTTGCCTGGAATACCCCTTTAAGGACATTGATTAAGTCTGCCCCCAGGGTGTCCCATAGACCAACCTAACAAGTATTAATGACCTAAGATGTCCACAGGGGATATTTGGCCCTGTGTACTAAAATAGCTTTTTGGTTTATACCTTTTTTTTTTTTTTTTTTACCTATTTGACTACTCTGCATTAATTATACCTACAGAGACAGCCTAGTTTTCAACTGGATATTCATTATGGGCCTTCAAAGGAGTATAGTATTTCATTCCTATACTGTGACATAAATTTCACATGAACCACCATAACAGAACAATGCAGTGAGGGTGAGAACATAGGAACTATGTCCATCTAATACTAATACAGCCACCAAATAGCTTTCTGGCTGGGATCAGAAATAATTTAATCCCTGAAGATGTCATGGTCAATGCTTCAGCTTCCTCTGTCACTCAACTGGTGCCAACACAGCTCAATCAAGGGATGTCAATGGATTGCTATGGAAAGTTTGTCTTGTACATACAGAAGCCTGTTGGGACTTGACCTTATCTTCCATCTAATGTCTGTTTAACCATGTAGTTTGCCTTCAGGTTCAGATACCCCTTTGGGTGTCCACAGCTAGGGACATTTCTAAATTTACTTGACACATTCACATTTTCGGTGCTAGATTGTGTAATAAGTCCCCACAATCCTGAATAAAGACTATTGCTGGGATTATCTCTACATAGATGAGAATATAATGATTCTTGAATAATTTGGAGAGCTCACCAGATAGCTAATAACCTCCCTGTAATCACTGATGACTAGATGGACTGAAAAAAAAAGCAGATATGATGGTTTCTAAGCCCTAATGACAACAATCTGTGGTGATAGAAAGAACTTGAACTCAAAGGGGTACTTCACCCGTAGACATGTTATCCCCTATCCAAAGGGTGGGGGATAACATGTCTGATCGCAAGGGGTCCAGCCACTAGGACCTCGGCGATATACGGGCCGGAGCTGCGGCATTTATGAACAGGGGCTTCCGTGTGTGTGATGTCATGCCACACCCCCTCCATTCATGTATATAGTAAGGGGGAGTGACAGCTGTGTACTAGTCTTCACACCCCATTCCATTGACATGAATGGAGGAGTTGTGACTAGAGATGAGTGAATCGAAGCTGACAAACCCAAATTTGTTACGAATTTTATGAAGATTTAGATTTGCAACGAATACGAATATCGCCGCATTTAGTGCTTTCCAGGCTCCAGGGCATGTAAAATGGTAGATCCACATGTAAGGACGTGGGGCAAGGAACGCTGGGAAGGCAGGAAGGCAAGGTTGGAAGGCGGGTGGGCGGGATGACCTGAATCAGCAGCTGTCACAGCCCAATGTATTTGGCAGACCTATTCTAGCTTGTCATTTTATTCATTACACTGCAGAGAGATAGGACGGACATCGCTGTGTGTGTGTTACACAGAAAAGCTTTTTGCAGCAGCGTTTCACCTCCTAGTCACCTCAGCCTCCTGTTGGATACAGCACAGCGTTTTTCCATAGAAATGAATTCTTACTGCAGCAGTTAACTCCCCAGTCACTGTGAACAGCATTGTATTACACAGAGGGGCAGAGAGCTGTGTGTTGCCGCAGAAACATTTTCAGAAGAGGGAGAAATTATTTTTTAGGGCAAATCTGTGTCTTTGTTCCACAACAACTGGTCTGCTGGTTATACAAGTCGGTAGATGGTATAATCCATACCCAGTAGTCCATTCCAAATAGTATTTGAGAGAGTATTTTGCAATTTTAGGTTTAGTACACAGTGACTGTGTGCTGCAGCACTGTTGTGTACTGCTGGTGTTGTGGGAAAATACATTTTTCTTTTCTTTTGCGTACTGTAGCGCATTTTTCTGCCCTCATAAGTGCATACCACATGCCTACATCTAAGTAGTGTACTATTTTGTACCTGTTAATCTGTCAAGGGCCTACATACTATGAAAGGTCAGCCAAAAGCAATCATCGGCTGAGGTTTTACTCCAATACGTTTTTTAAGCGTACTGTAGCACATTTTTCTGTCGTCATAAGTGCATACCACATCCTACATCTAAGTGGTGTACTATTTTCTACCTAATAATCTGTCAAGGGCCTAGATACTGTGAAAGTTCAGGCAAAAGTAATCACCGGCTGGTATTTTATTCCAATACGTTTTTTTTAAGCGTACTGTAGCGCATTTTTCTGCTCTCTTTGTTCCACAAAATATAATCTGCTGGTTATACTAGTCTGTAGATGGTATAATACATACACAGCAGTCCATTCCTAAAAGTCTGTGAGAGTGCAATTTTGGGTTTAGTACACAGCCACTGTGTACTGCTGGTGTTGTGCAAAAATAGGTATGTTTAAGCATACTGTAGCACATTTTTCTGCTCTCATAAGTGCATACCACATACCTACATTTAAGTATTGTACCATTTTGTACTTGTTAATCTGTCAAGGGCCTAGATACTGTGAAAGGCCAGGCAAAAGTAATCACCGGCTAGTGTTGTACTCAAATTCTTTTTTAAGTGTACTGTAACGCATTTTTCTGCCCTCATAAGTGCATACCACATACTAATTTGGTGTCCCAGTACCGCATTTCATACGGTACTTATTTATCTATGGATCCCCGTAGCCAGAGTCCCTAGGACTTAGTAATCTCTGTTAGTCAGTCCACCCCTAGTCGCCTCTATTATAGTGTATAGCTTTCTAATTTATCCATAGAATAATGTATATAGTATTATTTCTGTATATAAATGGTTAATTACTTGTTTCCATGGTGTTGCAGGGCCTTCGGGTCATGTGATGCGTTCCAAGCCTCATTCTGGATGCGTTCCAGGCCTCACTTTGGTATCTCTAGCCTAATTCTGGTTTTATAATGTATAGAGATTCTGTGATGTAAGCAATCCCATGATACCATGTAAAGTTAATGGCAGACATTCGGACCAATCAGATTCGCCACGCCCCCTGCCCATATAAGGGAGCGGCGGCCATCTTCTCGCTCTCTTTCTCCTGGCTCTTGATGAGAGAAGACCTATATTGCAGTAATCGCAGTGAGGTAGGCCTGAGCCTTGCAGCAACAGCTGAATGATCTAAATTATAGAGTGTGTCATCCCCTAAGCACTCTGCAGTATCATCGGACCAAATATTTCCCCTAAATCCGGACGGATCTGCACATCACTCCCTAAATTCAGAGACTACAAGTCTAATGCAAGGTCTACAACTTCTGCCAGTCGCTAAGCAACCTAAGAACTGTTATATGAGACTGTTACTACGCATTGGATATTGCAAGCACTGCATTAAAGTTATTCAAGTTCAAGTTAAATCTGCTTGCGGACCTTCAGTCATTTCATTGCACCTATCGCTTCTGGGAAGGGCGGCGATAGGCCGGAACATAGATTCAGCATACCAGCCCTCACCATGGCGTCACGAGTGACTGGGTTAATATTAACCTCTCATATACCAACACTATACCATCCCTACCATACACCCCCCAAGGGCTACCACACTAACAGTACATCTAAGTAGTGCACTATTTTGTAGCTGTTAATCTGTCAAGGGCCTAGATACTGTGAAAGGACAGCCAAAAGTACACATCTGCTGCTGTTCTAGACAAATACAGTTTTAAGTGTAGTGAAGCTTATTGTACTCCCCTTATATACGCACTAAGTATGTCAGGCAGAGAAGTGCCAGGACGTACACAGAGGAGTGGCAGAGGCCTAGCTCCCGGTATCAGCTAGTGGTCGTGTCTCGACCAGCAACCCAATTGCCGTCATTGATTGGTTAACACGGTCATCCACTTCTTCACAAGTGACATCTGATACCCCCAGCCAACAGCCGGTGGGTTCCTCAGACACAACCCTCAGTTGGCATGGCCCGGGAGCAGTCCCTATACTCCCATTGCCTCTGGCTTATGCTGTTCCCACCCCTAAAGAAGTATCTTATGCTGTGGGTTCAGCTCCACTATTCAGTGAGGACGATCTAATAGAAGACAGCCAGCAGCAACTGCCCAGCCAAGTGGAGAAGACATCCGCAGCTTTCTCTGCTAGGCGGGCAAGTAGTGATGTGGAGGGTGACATGGGGGGCAGTGTTCCCAGCGTTCAGGATCCTGAAGCAGACACTGTTGAGAAACCTGAGGAGGACATCAGTGACATGCAGACAGTTGTTGATGATGATGATGATGAAGCCGATCACACTTGGGAGCCGAGTGCAGAAGGGGCTTCATCATCATCAGGAGAAGAAAGTTGCAGGTTGCCCGTGAGGCAGCACCTGAGCCAGCGAGGTGGTAGCATGGTTGGCAGTCAGCATGGTGGCAGAAGTGGAAATTCAGCTGCCAAACGTGCCTGGGGGAGACCACCTGCTTCGCAGCAGCCAACCTTCCGGGGAGGTAGTGGAACAGGGGTTCCTGGAGATGGTAGCAGTAGCAGTCAATTAGTGCGGACTGTTGGTGGGAAAATCAGCTACTCGGCGTGGCAGTTTTTCATCAAGCATCCCGAGGAGGTTCACATGGCCACATGCAAGATATGTCTGCAAAAGGTGAAGCGTGGCCAGGGTTCTAACGTTGGCGCCATGGCCCTGCGTCAACATATGCTTTGCCACCATAAAGCGGCCTGGGAGAACCTTGGCTCCGATGTAGTGGTCCAGACTGCTGCATTACCCAGTGGCAACTGGCCAGCCAAGGCTCCACCACCTCAGCCGAAGGGAGCTGTGTGTCATACCCTCCTTCTGTCGCTCCAGATGTTCCTGCTCCTCCTATTTTAGTGGTACTGCAGTCCCTCTCTTTTCAAGTGGTGGACTCTGCACTTTTCAGAGAACTGATGGCTTGTGCCGAGCCGAGGTGGAGAGTACCAAGCAATCATTTCTTTGCGAAGAAGGCAGTACCAGCCCTGCAGAATTTTGTGGAAGAGAAGGTGGGCCAGTCCTTGAGCCAAAGTGCACGGCAGTGCCGACGTCTGGAGCTGTAACTATGGTCATGGACAATACATGTCATTTACGGCTACCTGGTGAATGTGGTTCCTGCACAGCCAAACAGCAACTTGGACAGGTAACGCCGCTTCCTCCTCCACACTCTCAGGCCATTGGTCCTGTGACAGTGTGCGAGTCCACCTCCTCACCCTCCACCGTGTCCTCAGCCTCCACTGCCCAGACAAGTCTCAGTGCCCCTTCACCATACCATGTGTGCAGGGCACAGTGGTGTCACGCTGTTCTTCACATGGTTTGCCTTGGCAAACAGAGTCACACAGGGGAGGAGCTGCTAAAAGATATTCATAAAGAAGTTGGAACATGGTTTACTCCATGAAAACTGGAAATGGGAACCATGGTGACTGACAACGGGAAGAACATCTTGTCTGCACTGCGACTGGGAAGGCTGAGCCATGTGCACTGCAAGGCACACATGTTCAATCTGGTTGTGAAGTGGCTCCTGAAGTGTTCCCCCCATTTGCAAGACATTCTAACAAGGGAAGGAAACTTTTCATGCACTTCAGCCACTCGTACACCACAAAGCACACCTTCCTTGAGCTACAGCATCAGAACGGTATCCCCCAACATAGTCTTATTTGTGACGTTGCCAGGCGTTGGAATTCCACCCTCCATATGTTGGATCGACTGCATGAACAGAGAAAAGCCATGACTGATTTCTTGATTATCCAAGCAGATAGGGGTACTCCCCTGTGTAACTTCAATGTGAACCAGTGGCAGCTCATACGTGACACCTGCCATTTGCTCAGGCCCTTTGAGGAAGCCACATTATTAGTAAATCGCCAGGATTATGGGATGAATGGTGTCATTCCACTGCTAAATTTCTTACAACGCGAGTTGGAAATGATGGCTGGTCAGGGCACTGGAGACGTGGTGCTTACATCTCACAGCCACATGAGCCCTGTGGGGGCTGAACTGGAGAAGGAGGAGGAGGGGGAGGGGCACAGTGGAGCACAGTTTATGTTTCACCAAATGGATGTTTTTTCTAGTAATCTGACAAGAGAGGAGGAGCAGCCAGAGGATTTTGAGGAAGGCGAGACAGAGGACCCAGACACACCGTGGCAGTATGCAGTGGAGATTGAGGCAGGGAGTCCCTCTGAGTCACTTGCACAAATGGCACGATGCATGCTCAGTTGCTTGCGTAGTGACAGCCGAATTGTCACCATTCGGCAGCGGGATGACTTCTGGATCTCCCCCTTATTGGACCCTCCCTACCGCCACAAAATAGGGGCCTTTTTTACACCCACTGAGAGGGAGGACAAACTGACCTACTACAGAGAAATCCTAAGTAGTTAGTTGGCCAATGCCTATCGGCGCCAACGTCCATCCACTCCCAGGTCTGAATTCGGGGGCCCCCTGTGCTCACCTTCCACTGCTATGACTGCTGGGAGGGGTGGGGTGGCAGGAACAGTACTACAGTCGCTGGTGAGTACCTTTTTTCACCCGCATAGTGAAGCAACTCATTAGCAGCAGCTAGACCTGGAGCAGGACCTGAACAAGCAGGTGGTGGCATACCTTGGCATGCCCATGCCAACCCACCTTGAAGATCCGCTGGACTTCTGGGCAGCCAAACTTGATTTGTGGCCACAACTAGCAGAGTTTGCCCTGGAAAAGCTGTTCTGCCTGGCCAGTAGTGTGCCATCTGTTTAGTGCTGTGGGGGTCATAGTCACTCCAAGGAGAATTTGTCTGTCCACGAAAAATGTGGAGAGACTGACCTTTGTAAAGATGAATAAGGCATGGATCAGCCTGGATTTCCACCCACCAATGCCTGATGCATCAGAGTAGATTGACCATGATGCCACACCAACACTTCACAAATATGGATAGTGCCAAACAAATTTAAGTCGCTGCTCCCCAGTTACAAACATTCCTCCACATCCGACCTTTTCACCCACCTGCATCACCGGGTACTGGTATTGCCACCCACCATACCACTCTATCACCGGGTCACTTTCAGGACTCCTAATGCTGCTGCTGACACCTCCAGACTGTGTTATTCAGCCGCTATATGGTCTCCTTATGCTTCTGCCACCTCCAGGCTGTGCAATTCAGCCACTATATGGTCTCCTCATGCTTCAGCCAACTCCAGGCTGTGCCATTCAGCCACTATATGATATCCTCATGCTTCAGCCAACTCCAGGCTGTGCCATTTAGACACTATATGGTATCCTCATGCTGCCACAAACTCCAGGCTGTGCCATTCAGCCACTATATGGTCTCCTCATGCTTCAGCCAACTCCAGGCTGTGCCATTCAGCCACTATATGGTATCCTAATGCTTCAGCCAACTCCAGGCTGTGCCATTCAGCCACTATTTTGCCTCCTCATGCTTCAGCCACCTGCAGGCTGTGCCATTCAGACACTATATGGTCTCCTCATGCTTCAGCCAACTCCAGGCTGTGCCATTCAGCTACTATATGGTCTTCATGCTGCCACAAACTCCCTCATGCTGCCACAGACTCAGCCACTATATGGTCTCCTCATGCTTCAGCCAACTCCAGGCTGTGCAATTCAGCTACTATATGGTCTTCATGCAGCCACTATATGGTCTCCTCATGCTTCAGCCACCTGCAGGCTGTGCCATTCAGACACTTTATGGTCTCCTCATGCTTCAGCCAACTCCAGGCTGTACCATTTAGCCACTATATGGTCTCCTCATGATGTCACAAACTCCAAGTGGTCATTCAGCCACTATATGGTCTCCTCATACAGATGCCACCTCCAGGCTCTTTCACTGTGCCACCATGTGACATGTGAATCCTTGTTAGATTTGATCCTTTGTAACCACACGCCGGGACATTCAATTTTAAAATTCATCTTTTAATCTTAGGGATTGTGAAGCCCTATTGTCTACTCATGCTGCCGCCAGCTCCAGGCTGTGTCATTGTGCCACCAAATGGTCTCCTTATGCTGTTGGCACCTTAAATTAAACTTTTAACATTTTTATATATCTAAAATCTTCAATTTAAAATTTCAAAAATATCTTAAATTTTCTCTAGTGTGAGGCCCTATGGTCTTGTCAGGCTGTTACCACCTCTAGACTGGGTCGTTCTGCCACTAAATGGTCTCCTCATGCTGCCGCCAATTTCAGGCTGTGTCATTCTGCCAAATTATGGTCTCCTCATGCTGCTGCCACCTCTAGGCTCATTGTCATTTTGCAGCCATGTGACTCCTTGTTAGATTGGGTTTTGTGGTCCTACAGTATTAGTTCAAAGTGTACACCGGGACATTAAACTTGGGAATCTAGTTTAAATTTTTAAAAATCGATGTTATCTTTTCAAGAATGAGGCCCTATTGTCGTCTACGTCATATTACCTGTGGAATTATCACAAAAATCCAATGAAACAGCTTGGAGCGAAAACAATGAACCATAACTGATTAAATGAAACATTCGCACTTTCATAGTCAAAGAGGAGCTGAGAGGCAGGGGTTGGAACAGGTGATATCTCGCCTGGCGGAGGACCGCCAGCTTGATTATTACCAGAATGGGTTTAATTCAAATTAAATTAAATTAAAATTACATAAAAAATCTCCTTATTCTCATCAATTTTGACACCATATGGTCTCTATGCTGCCACATTGACGCTCTGCAGCAGTGATTCTAATAGCAATGCCCCTAATCTGCATGTCATATTGAATAACAGTATTATTTCACTAACACAGCACACTCCCTATGCGTATTAGGACAAGGCAAAGTGCCCTACACCCCTATTGAGGCTCTCTGTAGGACAGAAATAGACATTTTTAAAAGCGATTCGCTGCAAATAAATTTGGTCCGAACCAAATTTTTTCAGAAAATTCGGCAAATCGGCCGAATCAAATTTTTCAAAAGTTCGCTCATCTCTAGTTGTGACGGTGGTGGTCACCTATCATCTGGCAAGGAGTGGAGTTAGTTCCATGCATTAGATTATGAGGTGCCATGCCAGAGATTGCGCTAGACCCTTAGCGATCAGATATGTTATCCCCTATCCTTTGGATTGGGGATAACATGTCTAGGGACGGAATACCCCTTTAAGACCATAAAACCTCTCTGAGCAGGCTTTTCTTGGGAAACCACCTGCATGCATAAACTCCTTACCTTTTACCTGTAGAGTCAAATTCTTTGAAGAGGTCTTGAATAAAGCTTAACCCAGTTGACTACAAACAGGAAGGATTCTAGCTTACCCAGAGTTGTCATGGTGTTTCTGATGGAGCAAAATTTCAGTTCCAAGAGGCTTCGAATCTTTGGTTGTGGTGCACCTCTCCAATGCCATATAGATTGGAGAACGATACGTTTAAACAATACTTGTAAAATGTAAAGTTGGGATCTGGTGGGAAGAGAGATCTTGCAAGCTTTTGTAATGTATTAACCCCTTAACGACAATGGATGTAAATGTATGTCATGGTGTCGTGGTACTTAACGCACCATGACGTACATTTATGCGCCGCCATGACCACGAGCACTGGAGCGGTCATCGCGTCATGCGCGGCAGGTCCCGGCTGCTATCAGCAGCTAGGGACCCGCCGGTAATGGCGGACATCCGCGATTGAGCGGATGTCCGCCATTAACCCCTCAGATGTCGTGATCAAAACAGATCATGGCATCTGCAGCAGTGCGGTACTTTGAATTGATGATCGGATCGCCCTCAGCCCTGCCGCAGGGATCTGATCATCCAGCATGGCAGCCAGAGGTCCCCTCACCTGGCTCTGGCTGTCTCCCGGGGTCTTCTGCTCTGGTCTGAGTCCCTATGGGGACTATTAAAGTGTAACAAAAAGAGTAAAAAAAAATTTAAAATAAAAAAGTAAAAAAATTAGAAAAATCCCCTCCCCAATAAAAAAGTAAATGTCAGTTTGTTGTCATTTAACCCTCAAAAAAGTGTAAAAAATAAAACAAAATAATACACATATTTGGTATCACCACGTGCGTAAAAGTCTGAACTATTAAAATATAGTGTTAATTATCTTGTACGGTGAACAGCGTAAATGTAAAAAAAAATTAAAAGTCAAATTGATGATTTTTTGTCACATTTTATTCAAAAAAAATGTAATAAAAAATGTATAAAAAGTAAAAGCTAAGCAAAAGTGGAACTGAGAAAAACTACAGATCATGGCACAAAAATGAGCCCTCATATCGCCCCATATATGGAAAAATGAGAAAGTTATAGGTGGTCAAAATAGGGCAATTTTAAACATACTAATTTTTTTTAAGCGGTTCAATTATAGAAAAGCATGTAACATGGGTATAATTGTATTCGCATTGACCCACAGAATAAAGAAAACACGTCATTTTTACTGGAAAGTGTACAGCATGTAAACAACACCTTCCAAAATTTGCTAAATTGCGTTTTTCTTTTCAATTTTCCCACATAAATAATAATTTTTTGGTTGCGCCGTACATCTTATAGTAAAATAAGTGATGTAATTACATTGCAATTGTGATGTAATTGGTGATGCAAAAAACAAGCCCTCATATGGGTCTGTGGAGGAAAAAACGAAAATGCAAAAATAAAATTGGTCTGGTCAAAATGGACCTGGTCCTTAAGGGGTTAATGACAAAAGTTGAGTGAGCCGAGTCCCCCAGAAACCAGATTTGATCCAAACCTCTGGGGGATTGCGGCTTGCTGTACTTGCAAACACTGCCAGGTTTGGCTCACGAGAACCAGGCATTGTCAAGGCTGACCTGTGCCCGCAGCTAGACAGCAGTTGGTACAGATCATGCTTTAACCCTTTGTTTGGATGAGCCCTATGCGCCGGCCCAGCTAGGAGTTAACGCTACTATGATTAGAAGCCTATTGACATGTCAAAAGTTGTTTCTAATCACAGTAAGGTGTCACAGTAAACCGCCAGTTTACTGTAAAATCTTGCTGGGCTAAGTGCTACTCAACTCTTTTTTGATGGTGGTGGTGGTGGGGAGGGGGGTGGTTGAAAACAGTATACAACATATATTGTATACTCAATACAGAAGAAGATCTCACTTACTGACCTTCTTCTTGTTTCTGGACACTTCTTATGTAACCCCAGTCTCTAATGATGGCATCAGACAGAAGATCAGACAGGAACAAGATTTGTTAGTATGGGTCTGTTCACATTGTACATTTTTAGCATGCCTTTTTGTTTTCAAGAAGGCATGTTAAAAATGTATAATGTGAACAAGCCTTTTCTGTCAGTGTGTTCCAAAACAGAGAACTTCCAAGTATTGTTAAACTACAAACCTATTATTCCCAAACAGGCCTTGGCTCAGCAGTGCTAATTAACGCTTCCCTTGCTAAGCTGGCACATTGGGCTCAGCCCAGGGAAATTTCACAGTAAACCAGCAATCTGGACAAATCACTGTTTTACTGAGACACCTAAGGCTAGGTTTCAACACAGTTTTTTTCTGGCATTTTTCCCCCCCCTTCCTTTATATTAGGCCTTCCTTTATATTTTCCAATCCTTTTGAATACACTTCTTGCTTTGGATCAAAAACTGCAGTGGCAGCTTTAAAAAAAAGTGCCATAAAAAAACCTCCGTGGAACGTTACTGTAATTAGAAGCATGTCAATCAGACTTGTGAAAAGTTGTTGAACGCATAGGGTCTCCCTTCTGAGACCTGCTGTGATTGTTAATTACAGGCTAAAGAAGCAGGCAGCTTTGCTCTTCGCTCCTGGCCGGCAGAGAGATCTGTTATTACTCTGTGTAGAAGTCTATGCAGAGAAATGACAGATCTCTGCTGACCGGAAAGTTGAGCGCAATGTCACCTGCTTTCCCAATCTGTAATTAACAATTGCAGTGGGTCTCAGGAGTAAGACTTGATGCGATCACAGTAATGGTTTCTAATTTTGGAACTAATTCCGGAAAGCTTGGTCACCTCTATTTATGACCATACTATTCTGAGGAAATTTTTGTGTGCTTTTCAGACCCAAGAAGAGGGTGCATAAGGGGTTATTAAAAGGCTGGTGGTTAACCCATGTCAGTGACCCACTCTCTCGAGTAAAGATATGCTGCTGGCTAACTTCCACCTCTTTTAGTCTTTCCCTGACAGTATTCCCTGGCACAGTGGGACCACACCCGCTGCCTGTTACGTGAAATAAGTATCTTCTTTTATTAAAATATCCTTATCACGCAGGTTAGCTCAGAAATAGAGCCCTGGTCAAGGTCCATGGGACTGTCGAAGAGGATATGAGCACAATGCTCTGCTATCTTTATAAGATATTAATGAAAGGAATAGCAGTGCTATTCAACTGCCACTCCAGTCAATAGGGCAACTGGAGACCCTGTTATCATGATTAGAGATGAGCGAATCGAAAGTGAATATCTCTGCGATTCTATAGTGCAAATCGCTTCATTAAACTCCATTTAGTGCGATCCAGGCTTTAGGGCGTCTAAAATGGCAGATCCACATGTGAGGAAATGGGGCAAGAAATCCTGGGAAGGTGGGAACAAGGGTAGGTGGGATGACCCTGAATCACATGCAGGAGGTAGCCTTTGAGCAGCCAGTCACCCCTGTGATGTCACAGCCCTATATAATTGGCAGCCATATTGTGGCCAGTCACTTCATCCTTTCACTGCAGAGAGATAGGACAGACAGCGCTGTGTGTTACACAGACAAGCTTTTTCTAGCAGCGTTTCACCTCCTAGTCACATCAGCGTTCTGGTGGACAGAGAGTAGTGCATTTTTCGAAGAAAATAATTTTTACTGCAGCGATTAACCTCCCAGTTACTTTATACAGCATTGTATTACAGAGAGGGGCAGAGAGCTGTGTGTTGCCTCATGCGTTTGAACAAGATGGCTCGGCTGTAGAAACGGAGAGGAGGGAAGAATACATTTTTTGCGCAAATCTGTGTCTTTGTTCCACAACAAATGGTCTGTTGGTTATACTAGTCTGTAGCTGGTATAATACATACTCAGCAGTCCATTCCTAATAGTCTTTGAGAGAGAGAGTGCAATTTTGTGTTTAGTACACAGCGACTGTGTGCTGCAGCACTGTTGTGTACTGCTGGTGTTGTGCATAAATACTTATTTAAGCGTACTGTAGCGCATTTTTCTGTCCTCATAAGTGCATACCACATACCTACCTCTAAGTAGTGTACTATTTTGTACCTGGTAATCTGTAAAGGGCCTAGATACTGTGAAAGGCGAGGCAAAAGTACACACCAGCTGGTGTTGTACTCAAATACTTTTTTAAGTGTACTGAAGCACATTTTTCTGCTCTCATAAGTGTATACTGTCGCACGGTAATAACTCAATTATGAATTATGGTCATAAAAAAATTAGTTATGAAAAATTTTCAATTATGAAAATTATTAAAAATATCAAAATGATGACCTGGTGAATTGTAGACAAAGCCAATCAATACAATTCACATCTGAGTCCGACTATTTCCTCAGATATTAATAAGTTCTTTTTAGGACGGGATGACATTAACGCTTAAGGATGTAGTTTTGCAATATACAATAATACACAGGTATTATAAAGTATGCAGATTTATTGGTTATAAGATTATAAACATAAATGAGTAACAAACACAATGATATATGCAAATTAATATCAATTAGATATTAGTAAACAGTACAAGATTGTTAATTGACTACATGTGAGTAGTAAGTAGCTTGTTACAATAAAACAAAAACTACTAGGTTAGAATATCATATGAGAAAAAGGTTACATATCACTCTATTCAGAGGAACCTCATGATATTAAGGTGGGCAATATCTAATCATTAGACTTCAATATGGAATGCTAAATTCACTCCCGCCCCCTTTAACCACTACAAATCACATGACTCCAAGAATGGGGAAATCATCTAAGGATATAAATATGGAAGAAATATGATATACTTCCCCCCATTCTGGACTATTTTCTATACATTTTCTTGGTAAGACATTAAGACAATTAGCAGAGATATATGATCTTGCTCTATATTTTAGGAGGAAGAACTTGAAACAAGTTTCCTGTGTGGGAAATATACTTATAACACTTTAAATTGAAGAGTAGTATCAATATGTATAAGCAATTATTTAATGCTTTGATAGATTATGAGTCTTGATTCTTCTGCAGATAGAATGAAGTCTCACAATATCCTAAAACTATAATCTCAATATCGAGATAATTAATTATTTTATTTTATTAATTTATTCACCAATCTAAATGGTATAATTCCATTCACATTATCCCAATTAGTCTTAATTAAATGGAATACCATTTTTGTGTCTCTTACCAAAACTTTGTAAGAACCTTACTTCTGCTCTGAGGAACACTGAACGGTCCATCTCATCGTCAGGGACAGCCATTGGGTCGGTGCCGTTTGATCAGTCCGGCTTTCAGGGATCTCACATGGCTTTCATGGCTTCCATCTTGTGGATCTCTTTGTCTTTGTGTTCTCTAGAGTACAGCCCTCAGCACAGAGAGTCTCCTGTCTCCAGTTCCCAGTTAGAGCAGTTCAGACTTCAGTTCAGACTTCAGTATTCAGTATCAGCTCCTAGTATTCCGTCTAACATCTGGTTTACCAGACTTTTTAATTAGTTAGACACACCCTCCTAAATTGGAATTCCCCAATGAATGTAGGTTGGGCGTGTAAATATGGTAATGATTATGACATCACTATACTACCCAAAATGCATTGAGAATATCACCCATAATGCCTTTCCTGTCAGTGTAATGTCACCTACCCATCCACTAGGGGTTGCTATTGCATAAGCAATTTGCATCATTACCATTAAGGGTTAACTTGTCAATAATTGGTCTTAAACCAACATTCCACACTTGAAATATGGAGCACTAGATTATCAAACATGGATTACTTTTGACATCTATAAGCAATCAAAACCTGGATATTCATAGACATCTTGGAGCCTATTAGACATCCTAAATTTATTGGAAAGATAAGAATCATGGAGGTCTCTAACACAGATGTGTGAATGTTTATGTCCAGTCAAATGGGTAATTAACTGTTAAACAGAATAACATTCACAAAGTCTTAGGAATATTTCTCCAGGTCTTAGGAATATAGAGCATGTTGCAATGTTTCCTATGAGAATCATATATAAGAAAATAGATACATACTGATGTCCTTTACAATACTAACAGTATATGACAATATCATATGTCATACGGATTACCTTATATATAGAAAGAACTAATGTTCATTCGGATGAGACATAGTTATTTCACAGTTCGTTATCTCACCCCCCTTTTCTCCCTTGGATGAATGGTAGTAGTGTTGTCTATAGAGTGTAACCGGACCCCTTATCTACAAAACCATAAATATCAAGAGATAAAAAGTATTCTACTCCCATGACTGGCATTAGAGATGCAGTAGAGATGAAACTTAAAAAATATGGCCTACTTTGATTATACGCAAAATGGCCAACATCATGCAATTATGCTATGAAACATATTAAAACATAGTGATTCATTTTTGGGACTTAATTAGCTGTAATTAGCACAAAAATATTACATACCTACATCTAAGTGTACTATTTTGTACCTGTTAATTTGGCCTAGATACTGCAAAAAGGCCAGACAAAAGTACTCACCCGCTGGTGTTGTACTCAAATACTTTTTTAAGCGTACTGTAGCACATTTTTTCTGCTGATGTTGCCACCTCCAGGCTCTCTCATTGTGCTGCTCTATGGTCTACTCATGCTGATGCTGCCACCTCCAGGCCCTCTCATTGTGCTGCTCTATGGTCTCCTCATGCTGATGCTGCCACCTCCAGGCTCTCTTATTGTGCTGTTATATGGTCTCCTCATGCTAATGCTGCCACCTCCAGGCTCTGTCATTGTGCTGCCATATGGTCTCCTCATGCTGATGCTGCCTCCTCCAGGCTCTCTCATTGTGCTGCTCTATGGTCTACTCATGCTGATGCTGCCACCTCCAGGCCCTCTCATTGTGCTGCTCTATGGTCTCCTCATGCTGATGCTGCCACCTCCAGGCTCTCTTATTGTGCTGTTATATGGTCTCCTCATGCTAATGCTGCCACCTCCAGGCTCTGTCATTGTGCTGCCATATGGTCTCCTCATGCTGATGCTGCCTCCTCCAGGCTCTCTCATTGTGCTGCCATGAATACTGCAAAACATAATTAAGGTGCTGGTCCCCAGTTACAGAAATTCCTCTGCATTAGACCACAAGTAAGTATTGAGGATATGCATTAGCTTAAACTTAATTTTTATTAGGATAAAATATTGAAAAATATATATGCGAAATCTAACAAAAGGAAAGGTGTGCAAAAACACCATGTGACCATGTGCTACTTACACCCCCAGGTATTGATGCAATTCAAAGGTGTAAGTGTAGGTAAAAACTTCACCTGTAAGGCCCTACTCTCGCATTATTTATTGCCTTTTTGGCTAATGTTACTCGTCCTAAAAAGGGCAGCCCCACACAGGAACCTCTGCCTATTTCCAACTAAAAACCCTTGGAAATGGAAGTGTTTTTAGGTGGAAATAGGGAGAGGTTCCTATGTGGGGCCACCCTTTTTAAGATGAGTAACACTTGCCAATAAGGGAATTAATAGTGCGAGAGTAGGACATGGAAGTTTTCACCTTCACCTGTTACAATGGACCATACATTGTTCCCTCTCACCTTTTAGAGGTCTTTGCATTGCATCAATACTTGGTGGTGTAGGTGGCACATGGTGTTTTTTGCCCACCTTTTCATTTGCTAGATTTCAAAAAAAAATTTGGGTCCATATGTTTTATCCTAAGAATAATGTTAAAAGCTAAGTTTTATGTAATGCATATCCTCAACACTTGTGCACACCAACACTGACAAAAAAGACCATTTTCTTCTGCATTCGTGCCTCAGCTACTATTCTGATCCTGCCACCCGCTTCATGCCACACATCTGATGCCAAGTTATCCTTCTTTCACCCACCTTCGTCACTGGGTACTGGTATTAACACCCACCACCCCAATCTACCAAAGTGTACCAAAGTGCACGGCAGTGCCGACGTGTGGAGCTGTAACTATGGTCAGGGACAATACATGTCCTTTATGGCCCACTGGGTGAATGTGGTTCCTGCACAGCCAAAACAGCAACTTGGACAGGTTACGCCGCTTCTGCCTCCACGCTCTCAGGCCGTTGGTCCTGTGACAGTGTGCAACTCCGCCTCCTAATCCTCCACCGTGTCCCATAGTCACCCCAAGGAGAACTCTTCTGTCCACGAAAAATGTTGAGAGATTGACCTTTATAAAGATAAATCAGGCATGGATCAATCAGGATTTCCACCCACCAATGCCTGATGCATCAGAGTAGATTGACCATGGTGCCACACCAACACTTCACAAATATGGATAGTGCCAAGCAGATTTAAGGTGCTGCTCCCCAGTTACAAACGTTCCTCCGCATCAGACCTTTTTTCACCCGCCTTCGTCATCGGGTTCTGGTATTGCGACCCACCGCACCACTCTGTCACCAGGTCACTTTCAGGACTCCTGATGCTGCTGCTGCCACCTCCAGGCTGTCTCATTCTGCCACCATATGTTCTCCTCATGCTGCCGCCACCTCCAGGCTGTGCCATTCAGACACTATATGTTCTCTTCATGCTGCTGCCAACTCCAGGCTGTGTCATTCAGCCACTATATGGTCTCTTCATGCTTCCGCCACCTCCAGGCTGTGCCGTTCAGCCATTATATGGTCTCCTCATGCT
The DNA here is from genome assembly GCF_029499605.1 of Hyla sarda. Taxonomy (NCBI): domain Eukaryota; kingdom Metazoa; phylum Chordata; class Amphibia; order Anura; family Hylidae; genus Hyla; species Hyla sarda. The sequence goes on from NC_079195.1 coordinate 121,568,843, forward strand.
GCCGCCAACTCGAGGCTGTGCCATTCAGCCCCTTTATGGTCTCCTCATACTGCCACCACCTCCATGTTGTGTCATTCAGCCACTATATGGTTTACTCATGCTGCTGGGCCTGGGACATTACCTAAAAATTTTTCTGGTAGCACTAGCTACCATAAATTTTCAATTTGTATTTGAAAATTCATCTTTAAATCTTAGGGATTGTGAAGCCCTATTGTCCCCTCATGCTACCGCCAGCTCCAGGCTGTGTCATTCAGCCACTATGTGGTTTACTGATGCTGCTGGGCCTGGGCCATTACCTAATACTTTTTATGGTAGCACTAGCTACCATAAATCTTCAATTTAAATTTGAAAATTCATCTTTGAATGTTAGGGATTGTGAAGCCCTATTGTCTCCTCTTGCTGCTGCCAATTCCAGGCTGTGTCATTCTGCCAGATTATGGTCTCCTCATGCTGGTGCCACCTCTAGGCTCTGTCATTGTGCCGCCATGTGGCTCCTTGTTAGATTGGGTTTTGTGGTCATACAGTATTAGTTCAAAGTAAACACCAGGACATTAAACTTGGGACTCTAATATAAATCTTGATTTGAAATGTAAAAAAATGTATGTAATCTTATCAAGACTGAGGCCTCATGATAGTCAAAGTCATATTACCTGTGGAATTATCACAAGAATTCAATGAAATAGCTTGGAGCGATAACAATGAACCATAACTGATTAAATGAAACATTCGCACTTTCACAGTCAGGGGGGCGCTGAGAGGCAGGGTCTGGAACAGGTGATATCTCCCCTGGCGGAGGAGCGCCAGCTTGATGCTCACCAGTATGGGTAATCAAAAAATGTAAAGAAATTCTAATTAAATTAAATAAAAATTACATAAAAAATCTGCCACATCCAGACACTCTGTGGCAGTGATTCTAATAGAGATGTCTGTAATCTGCATGTCATACTGAATATCAGCATTATTTCACTAACACAGCACACTTGCCTTGCGTTTTAGGACAAGGCAAAGTGTTCTACACCCCTATTGAGCTTCTCTGTAGGCCAGAAATAGCTTTTAGCTGATTCCCTGCAAATAAATTCGGTCCAAACCAAATTTTTTCAGAAAATTCGGTGAATCGACCGAATAGAATTATTCAGAAAATCGCTCATCTCTAATCGTGATCAATTTGGATCCCAATTAATGGACTCCAAAAAATCATACATTCATCACCTATTCTGTAGATTGGACCATGAACAACATGTATGACCCATCTCTTAACTCTTACTGGTTTAGTTTCCTTGCCTATTAGGAGGAAGCAAAATCAAGTATGCCGTCATGGAGAGGAGTTAGGAAAAAAAATTTGTGGCTTTAAAAAAATGCATACAAAAACTGCATAAAAATGTAAACAAGAAATACCCCTTTTACCAACCCTTAGTTGGACGAATGATTTATTTGTACAGTATTTGTTTTTCTTATCTGCTGTATGATGGCTGAATTTTAGTGATATTTAACACACCTAATCTTATACACACCCATATTTTGTTACACTGCTTAATAGTCTATGGATGCCTAGGGGTGTAAGAGTAGTTAGGTATCTCTTATGCAAAGCAAAATGTAAAAGCTGTTAAAAACTGGTTTGATAATTATAGTGGATTGCTGCATAACCCCTAAAGTATATAACCTCCATCTTGTATGTTAAAATATTCATTTCTGGTACATTAAAAACTCAATAATCAGAACACCACCTTTGCAGACCTTGGAATAAGTACAAAATTGTCAGTGAAGAGATACTCTTGGCTCCCGCAAGCCATTTTTTCTCTTTTATGTTAATTGTACCCAATGGATTCTTTTTTCTTTTGAAGTGTTTTTATGCTTAATTCACTAGGTGTAAGTTGTGAAAATGATGTCTTTTTAATGGCCTAAAAGCAGTTCAGTTGACATTGCATAATTTGAATATGTCTCTTCCTGTTGTGAAAATGGCTTATGGGAAATTTTAAATAACCTTTAGTTCTGTTTTATGCAATAGTAGCCAAAAGATCTTAACATACAGCTCTACTTTTGTTTTTAGGACTTTGCTATGGAGAAACCTGATCATGTCTGTGCAGGGAAATTTCTACTTATGTAGATCCATTCTTCAAAAGAGTGGTCTAGGACAGAAATATTTATACCCAGTACAGCTGAAAATTATTTGAGAAAAGAGAAAGAAGTTATGAATTTCAGGAAAAATTTTGATTTGCAATGAATGCAAATATAGCCACGATTCTATTGCGCAACTCGCTTCATTAAACTCCATTTAGTGCTGTCCAGGCTCCAGGGCATCTAAAATGGCAGATCCACATGTGAGGGTAGGTGGGATGACCCTGAATCACATGCAGCATACAGCCTATCAGCAGCCAGTCAACCCTGTGATGTCACAGCCAGATATAATAGGCTGCCATATTGCCTCCTACTGGAGGGGCATTTGTGACTTGGCAAAAGGAGGGGCCCGGACCATTCGTATTCTCATGCCAGTTTCTAGCCTATGGCGGGTGCTCACTCATCGTGTCAGACACGTCTCCAGCAAATAACGTCAGGACACATAAGCGGTTGTTTCCTAACATTCCTGCCACGTCTGCAGGGGGTTGCAGTGCATAGTTGTTGTTCTGACACATTTTCGGGGAACACCATCACGACACATAGGCAGTTGTATACCCTTCATACCTGCTAAGTCTGCAGTGGGTTGCACTATGTAGTTGTTTTTTAATGACACGTCTTCAGAGCAACAACATCATGACACATAGGTGGTTGTATACCCTTCATACCTCGCATGTTTGCAGGGGGATGCACTGCATAGTTGTTTGTTACTGACATGTCTTCAGAGCAACACATCATAACACATAGGTGGTTGTATACCCATTAACTGCCTCGTCTGCAGAGGGATACACTGCACAGTTGTTGGTACTGACATATCTTCAGAGCAATAACATCATGATGCTCAGGTGTTTGTTTAATTGTTATGCATGCCTCATCTGCAGGGGGAGGCACCACGCAGGTTATTGTTACTGACACGTCTTCAGAGCAATAACATTACGACACATAGGTGGTTGTTTACCCATTATTCCTGCCACGTCTGCAGGGGGAGGCACCACACAGGTTATTGTTACTGACACGTTCTTCAGGGCAATAACATTTCGACTCATAGGTGGTTGTTTACCCGTTATGCCTGCCACGTCTGCAGGGGGAGGCACCACGAGGGGTTATTGTTACTGACACATCTTTAAGAGCAATAACATTTTGACTCATAGGTGGTTGTTTTGCTGTTATGCCAGCCACATCTGCAGGGGGGGGGGGGCAACACAGATTATTTTTGCTGACACGTTCTTCAGAGCCATAACATTCCGACTCATAGGTGGTTGTTCACCCATTATTCCTGCCACATCTGCAGGGGGATGCACCACGCAGGTTATTGTTGCTGACATGTTTTTCAGAGCAATAACATTTTGACACATAGGTGGATGTTTACCCGTTATGCCTGCCACGTCAGCAGGGGGAGGCACCACACAGGTCATTGTTACTGAAAAGTCTTCAGAGCAATAACATTTTGTCACATAGGTGGTTGGTTTTACCTTTATGCCTGCCACATCTGCAGGGGGAAGCTTCACACAGGTTATCGTTACTATCACAGATTCAGAGCAATAACTCTACAACACATAGGTGGATAGTTATTCCACCATGCCTGCCACATCAGCAAGAGGAGACACCACACAGATACTGGTTACTGACACATTTTTTCTGAGCAATAACATCACGACACATACAGTGTGATTACGCATGATGACTGCCACGTCTGCCGGGGGAAACACCACGCAGGGTTGTTACTGACATGTCTCCACAGCTATCATCCGTCACACGGATGACGTTCACCTAGTAGTGCCTGCCATGTCGGCACTATTAAAAGCACAATGGTATGCAAGACTGGTCCAGCCTGAGGGCACGATGGCTAATGCATGGGGCTGTAGTGTCTGCAGGTACCTTGGGTATGCAAAGACTTATCACGTCTACAGACATTATGGCAATGAAGGGATGGGCAACTCGCAGCGGGACGCCACTCCAGAGACCAGTGAAATCAGGAACTGGGCAGTTTGGGGTATGGCTCAGTCTTCAGATAAGATGTTTTCAGATGTTGTTTCATTTTAAGGCAATATGGTGCCCCTGCCTCCTACTGAAGGGGCGTTCATGACATTTGCAGACCCATCCCAACCGTCCCTCTTTTTTTTCATTCATCCATTACAGGGTATGCCCACTAAAGGCGTGCCCTATGTCACGGCCATTGGGCACAAATCTGATGGATTTGTTAAGTTTAAATGTCCTACATAACAGGTATGTATGTACCGTTGTAATGACGAGCACAAGTGTGAAGCCCCAAACACAGATACTCTTTTAAGCTTACTGTAGCGCATTTTTCTCCCCTCATAACTGCATACCACATATGAACATCTAAGTGGTGTACTATTTTTGTTTTTGTCTCAAGGTCCTAGATACTGTGAAAGGCCAGGCAAAAGTACTCACCGACTGGTGTTGTACACAAATAATTTTTTAAGCGTACTTTAGCGTATTTTTCTCCCCTCATAAGTGCAGACCACATACATCTAAGTGGTGTACTATTTTGTACCTGTTAAAGTCTCAAGGGTCTAGAAACTGTGAAAGGCCAGGCAAAAGTACTCACCAACTGGTGTTGTACACAAATACTTTTTTAAGCGTACTGTAGCATATTGTAGTTCTCTCATATACGCATGTCAAAAAGAGAAGTCCCAGGACGTGGACAGAAGAGTTGCCAGAGGCCTAAATTCATAAGACAGAGGTCGCAGCAGAATAGGGGCAAGTGGCAGTAGGAATCGCAGCGAGATGCCTGAGCTCCCGGTATCAGCTAGAGGTCGTGTCTCGACCAGCAACCCATCTGCCATCATCGATTGGTTAACATGGTCATACACTTCATCACAAGTGACATCTGACACCCCCAGTCAACAGTTGGTGGGATCCTCAGACACAACCCTCAGATGGCATCGCCCATGAGCATTCCCTGTCCTCCCATTGCCTCTGTCCTATGGTGTTCCCTCCCCCACAGAAGTCTTATGCTGTGGGTTCAACTCCACTATTTAGTAAGGACGATCTAGAGGACAGCCAGCAGCTACTGACCAGCCAAGAAGTGGAGGGGAAATCTGCTGCTTTCTTGGCTAGGCGGGCAAGTAATGATGAGGAGAGTGGCGTGGGAGGTGGTGTTGCAAGCATTAAGGCTCCTGAAGCAGACACTGTTGAGGCATCAGTGACGTGCAGACACAACTCAATGATGATGATGAAGCCAATCGCACTTGGGAGCTGGGTGCAGAAGGGGCTTCATCATCATCAGGAGAAGAGGGTTGCAGGTTGCCCGGGAAGCAACAGCTGAGCCAGTGAGGTGATAGCATGGTTGGCAGTCGGCATGATGGAAGAAGTGTAAAGTCTGGAGCCAAATATGCCTGGGGTGGACCACCTGCTTCGTGGCAGCCTACCTTCCCGGGAGGTTGTGAAACAGGGGTTCCTGGAGTCGGAGGGAGTAGAAGTCAATCATTGCGGACTGTTGGTGGGAAAATCAGTTACTCGGCGGTGTGGCAGTTTTTCATCAAGCATCCTGAGGAGGTTAACCTGTCCACATGCAAGATTTGTAGGCAGAAGGTGAAGCGTGGCGAGGGTCCCAATGTTGGCACCACGGCCCTGTGTCAACATATGCAGCATCACCATAAAGCGGCCTGGGAGAACCGTGGCTCCGATGTGGTGGTCCAGCCTGCTGCATCACCCAGTGGCACGCTACTCCCTGTATTAGCCAGCCAAGGCTCCACCACCTCAGCCGAAGGGAGCTGTGTGTCATACCCATCTTATGTCGCTCGAGATGCTTTTGCTCCTCCTACTTTTGAGTCAGCAATCCGCCAACAATCCATTGGTGAAGCCATGTCCAAGATACAACAGTATGCACCCACTCATCCAACTGTGCAGAAGCTGAATGTGCTCCTGTCCAAGTTGCTGGTGCTGCAGTTCTCCCTTTTCAAGTGGTGGACTCTGCACCTTTCAGAGAACTGATGGCTTGTGCCAAGCCGAGGGGGAGAGTGTCATCCGCCTCCTCATCCTTCACCATGTCCTCAGCCTCCACTGCACGGACAAGTCTCAGTGCCCCTACAGCATACCATGTGTGCAGGGCACGGCTATGTCATGCTGTTCTTCACATGGTTTACTCCACGAAAACTGGAAATGGGAACCATAGTGACCGACAATGGGAAGAACATCTTGTCTGCTCTGCGACAAGGAAGCATGAGACATGCGCCCTGCATGGCACAAGTGTTCAATCTTGTTGTCAAGAAGTTCCTGAAGTGTTCACCCCATTTGCAAGATATCCTAACAGTGGGAAGGAAATTTTGCATGCACTTCAGCAACTCATACAACGCAAAGCACACTCTCCTTCAGCTGCTGCGTCAGAACGGCATCCTCCAACATAGTATGATTTGCGACATTTCCACATGTTGTAATTCCACCCTCCATATGCTGGACCAACTATACGAACTGAGATAAGCCATCGACGATTTCTTGATGATCTAAGCGGATAGGGGAACTCCCCTGTGTAACTTCAATGTCAACCAGTGGCAGCTCATACGTGGCACCTGCCATTTGCTCAGGTTCTTTGAGGAAGCCACATTATTAGTCAGTCGCCAGGATTAAGGAATGAATGACATCATTCCACTGCTTCATCTATTACATCATGTGTTGGAAACGATGGCTGGTCAGGGCACTGGAGATGTGGCGCCTACATCTCACGGCCACATGAGCCTTGTGGGGGCTGAACTGGAGGAGGAGGAAGGGGAGGGGCACAGTGGAGAACAGTTTAGGTTTTAGGACAGGAGAGGAGGAGCAGGAGCAACTAAAGGAGCTAAAGGGTTATGAGAAATGTGAGACACAGGACCCAGACACACCGTGGCAGTATGCAGTGGAGATGGAGGCTGGTAGTCCCTCCGAGTCACTTGCACAAATGCCACGATGCATGCTCACTTGTTTGCATAGTGACCGCAGAATTGTCACCATTCGGCAGCGGGATGACTTCTGGATCTCCACCTTATTGGACCCTTTTCCACACCCACTTAGAGGGAGAACAAACTGACCTACTACAGAGACATCCTACGTAGTCATTTGCCGATGCCTATCTGCACCAAAGTCCATCCTCTCCCAGGTCTGACTCGGGGGGGCCCCCTGCACTCACGTTCCATTGCCATGGCTGCTGGGGAGTGGTGGGTGGCAGGAGCAGTACCAGCTCCATCAGCAGCAGCCTGAGTCTACAGGCGCTGATGAGTAGCTTTCTTCACCCGCATAGTGAAGCAACAAATCAGCAGCAGGTAGACCTGGAGCAGGACCTGAATCAGCAGGTGATGGCATACCTTGACCAGACCATGTCAACACACCTTGAAGATCCGCTGGACTTCTGGGCAGCCAAACTTGATTTGTGGCTGCGACTAGCAGAGTTTTCCAGTAGTGTGCCATCAGAGCAGGTGTTTAGTGTGCCAGAGGCCATAGTAACCCCAAGGAGAACTCGTCTGTCCATGAAAAATGTGAATAGACTTACCTTTGTGAAGATGAATCAGGCATGGATCAGCCAGGATTTCCACCCACCAATTCCTGACACATTGCACCAGGTTGACCATGGTGCCACACCAAAATATGGACATTGCAAAACATGTTTAAGGTGCTGCTCCCCAGTTACAGACATTCCTCCCCATCAGACCACAAGTAAGTATTGAGGATATGCATTAGCTAAAACTTAACTTTTCTTAGGATGAAGTATACGTACTCAAATTTTGTATTTTAAATCAATCATAAGGAAAGGTGTGCAAAAAACACCATGTGCCATCTACACCACCAAATATTGATGTGTGGAAGGGCACAACGTATGGTCCATTGTAACCGGTGGAGGTAAAAACTTCACCTGTAGAGGGGGTGTGGCTTGATGCGCTGGAGCGAGGACGCATGCAGTGAGAGCTCTGGCCTATCGGTCTTTAAACAGGCGACCGACAAGGTTATGGGAGGCAGATCACGGTCAAGAAAGAAGAAAGGTGCACCTCAGACCTCCGGCAATCCGCCAGCCACATCACCCACTTTTTCCAGCCGGTTCCGGTCCCCCTGGAGCCTGCAAAGTCAGGGCGGCTCTCCTCAGCCCGCTGGCATCGTCCCACATGACCAGCTCACTCTCCGGCTCTGCAGCACCTTTAATGGCCCCATCCGTGGCACCCAAAGGAAGTGAGCGCAGCCATGCTCCTTCTGTTGCCACTGCTGACAGGTACACAGACACCGACCCCTCAGGTGGCTCAAGTAAGTGAAGCTCCTGTCTCCTCACTACTGGACTTCCCGGCACTGGGCGCTCCAAGTCTGCTAGGGAGTGATCTCCCCCAGCCCACAGGCCCCCTAATTCTACAGCCTCCCCCTTCCTGAAGATGGCAAACATACCTCCCTCCTCAGTCACATATGCGGCTGCCGCAGAAGAGATCAGAGTGCAGGTGCGATATTCACTCAGTCTGCCTCATCTACCCTGAAAGGTCCCCCTATCTCCACCATTATGGACCACCATCCAGCTCCTAATGGTGACCCTGCTGCACCTCATGCATGCTGCTCCACACAGATTTCTCCTCACACCAGCTCAGCACTACCTCATGGCGGAACTAATGCACACTCTGATCAGTGGCAAACAGTTATGAGAAGATCCAAGACCCAGAAATCAATTACCTCTGCAGCGCAATCCACCCAAGTGGCCTCACCCTTGATTCTAGACCCCTCTGCACTGGTTTGAGGACCCCCTGCTAGAGATGTTACAGATTGGGCAGGTGAAATGGACTCAGACGCTTCTCTCTCAGAAAAAGGCTCCCATGACTCCTCCGCTGACAGCGATGTCCCAGACTACTGGGGCAATAGCCCACAGGCAAAGAAAAAGCTTTTTAAAACTCCACTGAAACTCCGCCAGTCCAGGCATCGCACTTCTGACTACTCATCCTCGGATGACTCACACACTCCATTCGGGGGCTCCCCTATTAAACCCTTCACATCTGAGTTGGTGCCCTCAAAGTTTGCCTGTACTGCTGAGATCCATGCTGCACCTGTAACAACCCTGCTCTCATCAGAAATGGCAGTTAATACTCTCAAAAACTACCCAGAGTTAAAAGCCTTACTGGCCTTGCTTCCAACTAAGGCAGGCATGCATTCCCTTGCCTCGGACCTCTGGTCTGTGTGGAAACAAGATCTTAAACCAGTGAAGACGGCCGTCACCTGCCTACAAGACTGCCCTCTAAAGCATCTTCACAAATACAGCAACTACAAGAGGCCATGACTTCTAACTATACAAAATGCTCTGACAGTGGACCATATTGATATGGACAATAGAGATCGCAGAAACAATATCAGAATCAAAGGACTCCCGGAAACGGTGCCCCTGCAAGATCTCTCCGGCACCTTGCAGAGGATCTTCAATGAAATCCTTCAAAAACCAGCAAACTCGCTGTTGGAACTTGACCGTGCTCATAGAGCACTGAAGGCAAAAAGCCCTGATCCCTAGAAACCGAGGGATGTAATCTGCAGAGTTCATAATTTCCTCCAGAAATATGAAATTATGCGCAAAGCGTGCAACCTCCAGAATGTTTCTTACAATAGGACTCAGGGCTGCGGGCCTCGCTGAAACCAATTCTCCAAGTGCTCCAGAATGCACAGATCACCTATAAGTGGGATACCCTTTCTCACTGTCGGCACGACATGGATCGACAACTGCTACAGTCCGATGTCCCGTCGACCTTCCTGGTTTCATGTCCACGTTCAAGCTCCCTTTGCTATCCCACTCTGCCTCCCAGCCATTGGACAGCATTGGGCTTAGCACCCTCATAGTTTGTTTACAGCCTGTTCTACATTAGCGCCCCTCACCTTCAATTTCGTAAGGGGCTCCCTCAGTTATCAAACATTCCTGTTTATGGCCCGCATAGTTTTGCATTCACGTTGAATGTTTATAGTGATAATGTACATGTGTTCATGTACTTCTTGCTCTGGTGAGTCTTCTGCGCTACTCACCCTAGTATTGACATTGGACTGGCTCCAACTGAGTCTATGGCCCTTATGGCCTCTTCCTTTAGTTCCTACGTACCCAGGTCTGTGCGGATACTGCTCTTAGCTCTTTCTGCTATCTCTATCCCTCTTGTTCTCCCTTCTTTCAACAGGCGTCTTGACCTTATGTGGTACCGGCCTAGCGGATTGGACACTCCATTGGTCTCTTCCTCCCAGACAGCTATCACTACCAGATGTATTCATGGCAGCTGACATTAGGGTCTCCTCCCTTAACGTTAAGGGTTTCAATACACCTGAGAAACGAGCCCAGACATTATACTCTTTACACAAACAACGGGTGCATATCCGTGCTCTGCAGGAAACGCACTTAAAAGAAAGACCCCTCCCTCCAGTCCAGTGGCGTTGCGACCCGGGTGCGGGGGGTGCGGCCCGCACTGGGTGACGCCAACCTAATGGGGTGACACCAAGACGCTCCGCAGCACCCCCCCTCCCCAGCTACACCGACACCACCCATCTGTACCCGACCGGCCTCCCGTCCGTCAGCATAACTAACCCCCGCTTTCACCTGCGCTGTGCACCCGTCCGACAGCGAACAACCCCCCCCCCCCGGCCTTCATCGCCGCTGTGCGCTGGTCCGTCAGCACCACCGCATGGGACGTCAGTGACGTCACTCGAAGGGCGCCGGGAGAGAAGGAGCGCTGCGCTGGATGGGTGAATGTGTGTGTCTGTCTCTCTGTCTGTCTCTCTCTGTCTGTGTGTCTCTGTCTGTGTGTGACTGTCTGTGTGTGACTGTGTGTGTATGTATGTGACTCTGTGTGTGTGTGTGTATGTGACTGTGTGTTGCAGGGGGACCCAGGAGCTTTAAGACCCAGGAGGCCTTCTGGTGTGCCAACTATGCCTTATTGACTTTGTGTGTGTGTGTGTATGTGACTGTGTGTGTGACTCTGTGACTTTGCCTTTTTTCTGTTATATCTCATTCCCTAATTCAGAAGCAGAGATAAAGGTGGCGCAGAGGCAGTAGTCACATTTATGGCAGATAGTAGGTGAGGAGGACCTGTAATAAATGTTGCAGGGGGACCCAGGAGCTTTAAGCTACACCCCTGCCCACAATCATTTCTTGTATTTGAAGGAGGCCTTCTGGTGTGCCAAGTATGCCTTATTTTCTGTGTGTGTGACTCTGTGTGTGTGTCTCTCTGTGTTGTATGTGTTTTTTTTTGTGGGGGGGGGGGGGGGGTTTGAACCAGCGATCTAATGTGGGGAGACTTTGACCCATTGTGGGGAACCTGCGGCCTAATGTGGGGTAACTACTACCAAATGTGCGGAGTCTATGTTACCTAACGTGGGGAGTCTATGCTACCTAACGTGGGGAGTCTATGCTACCTAATGTGGGTAAACTGCTACCTAATGTGGGGAATCTGTGCTACCTAATGTGGGGAAATTGCTACCTAATGTGGGGGAACACGTACCAAATGTGGGGAATCTATGCTGCCTAATGTGGGGAAAATATGCTACCTAATGTGGGGGAACTGCTGCCTACCTAAAGTGGGGGAACTGCTGCCTACCTAATGCTCCCCCCCTGGCAGTAGCACCCTCATCATCCTCCAACAACCCCCCCCCCCCCAGCAGTAGCACCTCCATCAGCAGATCCTGATGGTGGATGATGGCGGTGCTCCTGTCAGGAGGATGATCCTGCGGATGGATGATGGGGGTGATACTGCCAGGGGGGATGGCCAGTTGCACCCTCATCATCCTCCAGCAACACCCCCCCCCCCCAGTAGTAGCACCCCCATCATCCAATAGCAACACCACCAATACCCCCCTCCCTTGGTAATAGCATCACCTAACGGATGTTGAGGGGTGTTACTGCGGTTGTGGTATTATATTCAGAGGAAGCACTGTATGGGAACGTTAAATTCAGAGGGCGCAGTTTGTGGTAGTATTATATTCAGAGGGTACAGTGGGTGGTAGTATTATATTCAGGGGTACAGTGTGTGGCGGTATTATATTCAGGGGTACAGTATGTGGTAGATTTATATTCAGAGGGTACAGTATGTGATGGTATTATATTCAGAATGTACAGTGTGTGGTAGTATTATATTCAGTGGGTATGGTGTATGGAAGGTTTATAATCAAAGAGTATAGTGTATAGTAGTATTATATTTAGAGGATACAGTGTCTGGCAGGTTTATAATAATACTTGTTTTCATATAGAGGATGAGAATGCGCTGACATAGTGAGGAGACGTCTGGGCGTCACATTCTACAGACAGAAGTTTTAGCTGGAACAACTCCTGGCGGTATGTACCATCTGAATTAGATAAGGGAAGACTATAGAGAAGATGTCACCTGTAGTCACTGATATTATTGTGTATTCTCCTCACTATAGAGAAGACGTCACCTGTAGTCACTGATATCATTGTGTATTCTCCTCTCTATAGAGAAGACGTCACCTGTAGTCACTGATATCATTGTGTATTCTCTTCTCTATAGAGAAGACATCACCTGTAGTCACTGATATCATTGTGTATTCTCCTCACTATAGAGAAGACGTCACCTATAGTCACTGATATCATTGTGTATTCTCCTCACTATAGAGAAGACGTCACCTGTAGTCACTGATATCATTATGTATTCTCCTCACTATAGAGATGTCACCTGTAGTCACTGATATCATTGTGTATTCTCCTCACTATAGAGAAGACGTCACCTGTAGTCACTGATATCATTGTGTATTCTCCTCACTATAGAGAAGACGTCACCTGTAGTCACTGATATCATTGTGTATTCTCCTCACTATAGAGAAGACGTCACCTGTAGTCACTGATATCATTGTACATTCTCCTCTCTGTGTCCTATCAGAGCTGTAGTCGCTTGTCAGTTCTACAGTTATGGTGAGTGAAACTACAACTCCCAGCATAACCTCACCACTGCTCAAAGGGGTACTCTACTGGAAAACATTTTTTTTTATCAATTGGTGCTACAAAGTTAAACAGATTTGTAAATTACTTCTATTTAAAAATCTTAATTCTTCCAGTACTTATTAGCTGCTGTATAAGTGATTCACAGGAAGTTATTTTCTTTTTTAATTTATTTTCTGTCTGACCACAGTGCTCTCTGCTGACACCTCTGTCCATGTCAAGAACTGTCCATAGTAGGAGCAAATCCCCATAGCAAACCTATCCTGCTCTGGACAGTTCCATGGAAAGAGGTGTCAGCAAATAGCACTGTGGTCAGACTGGAAAGAACTACACAACTTCATGTGGAGCATACAGCAGCTGATAAGTACTGTAAGGATTAAGATTTTAAATAGAAGTAATTTAAAAATCTGTTTAACTTTCTGGCACCAGTTAATATAAAAGTAAATGTTTTCCAGTGGAGTACCCCTTTAAGTAATTCTGGGAGCTGTATATTTAAATGGTGAAAACTTCTTTAACACTTTCGTATTCTGTGGCAACTGGTATATCTGATTATTATACTGGAATTTCTCACAATGCGCTACAACAGTGGTGTCTGTCACAACAGGCTAAAAACTTGGGGAAGGGGGGAGGTATGGGGGTGACACCATTTTCTACCGCACCAGGTGACACCAACCCTAGCAACGCCACTGCTCCAGTCACCAACAGATACTACACGACCTGGATACATCGAATTAACCCAGATACCAGGACAAAAGGGACTTCTCTGGCCTTCCACAAATCCCTCCTGATTACAATCCGCTCCTCCGCTACTGATCTGAACGAACATTATGTATTTGCTAACTGCTCACTTTCCGACAAAATCATTACCACGGCATCTATCTATGCCCCAAATCATGACCAAGTGCCCTTTCTCATTAAGACCCTTGATGCCCTTGCACATTTTGCGGAGGTTCCCATAATACACTGTGGGGACTTTAATCTTCCCCTTCCGTAGATACCTCATCAAGCCACACCTATCTGTCGCATAGTAAACTCAGAGCCCTAAAGCAGAAGCTCCATCTTCTCCAAATAATTGATGTGTGGAGGACATTGCAACCACAGGATCGTGACTATACATTCTACTCGCACCCTAGATGCTCATACAGTAGAATAGACTATGGGGGAGATTTATCGAAACCTGTGCAAAGGAAAAGTTGTCCAGTTGCCCATAGCAACCAATCAGATCGCTTCTTTCATTTTGCAGAGGCCTTGTTAAAAATGAAAGAAGCAAGCTGATTGGTTGCTATGGCCAACTGAGCAACTTTTCCTCTGGACAGGTTTTGATAAATCTCCCCCTATGTCTTTTGCTCACACTCCCTATTGCCTAGGTTTATGTCGGCTGGGATTGGGATGGTGACCCTATCAGATCATGCCCCAGTTAGCTGTACTTTTTCGTTGCCCCCTTTTGCCAAGCCTCAGGCCTTCTGGAGACTGAATGAGTCTCTACTGCTTGATGACTTATGTCTTCAAGACCTCAAATTAAATATTTCCCACTTTGCTCAGGATCACGCTCATGATACTTCTTCCCTGTTAACTAAGTGGGAGGCACTCAAATGTGTGTTACGGGGTACTTTAGTGAGACACCTGGCGCATCTCAGACAAATTAACCTCCCTACTTAGACAACTGCATGATCTCGAGTCACAGCACAAACAGTCACAACTCGACATGACTTTTAAAGACCTTATTAGGGTACACCAAGAACTCTTGACGTTACTAAATGCTAAACACTGTTATTACAGACAGGTAACTGGTAAGCTATTCTATGAATGGGGGAACACTTTGGGTCACCTCCCAGCTAGAGCCCTGTGGGAGAAGAAATCTTCCCTGTACGTCCCTGCTATCCAACCTAAATCTGGTCCCGTTACCTACCTCACTTCGGAAATTCTGAATGCATCCATACCTACTATGCAGATCTATACAATCTTGCCAAACCCCTGGCCCTCGGCCCCTCCACTTCCTCCCTCCCTTCCCTGGAACAGTATATTGCAGACACTGCCTTTCCACGCCTTCCCCAAGAAGTCATTGCCTCATTAGAAGCCCCATTCACTCCTGAGGAGTTAGAACTTGCTATTTCATCAATGCCTGCGGGCAAGAGCCCTGGGCCTGATGGCTATACGTCAAAATTTTACAATGTCCTCAGGGAGGAACTCTCCCCTCCTCGAAGCTTTCAATTATATCTCGGACGCCTCTCCTATTCCCTAGTCCTTCCTTGGGGCCTTTATTGCAGTAATTCCCAAGGAAGGAAAGGATCCCTTACTCTGTCCCAGTTACCGGCCCATATCCTTAATAAATTTGGATGCTAAACTCTTTGCAAAACTCATGGCGAATAGACTATCCTGTCAGGGAATTTCTAATCCACCCTGACCAAGTCGGCTTAATTCGTGCCTTCTCCACAATGCACCATGCACTTAACAGCTTACCTTCATTTTTGCTTTGACTAGTTGTGGAGAAGGCTTTTGACCAGGTGGATTGGGAATTCCTATTGGCCACCCTGTCTCAGATTGGTTTAGGTTCTTGTATGAACCAACGCATCATGGCCCTGTATACGTCTCCCCCCCCCCCCCCCAGCACAAATTTGTATAAATGGTCAATTGTCGGCATCCTTTCAGATCTGTAATGGCACGAGGCAGGGATGCCCCCTCTTGCCTCTTCTCTACGTACTATGTATGGAGCACTTGCTCACTGCAATACGTCAAAATCCAGAAATGCTCAGCATTTGCAGACAATGTACTTCTCTATCTATCTTCCCTATTCACCTCTCTGACGTCTCTGCTGGCCACTCTGTCCACTTTCTCAAAATACAGTAACTACAAATTGAATTCCCTCAAAGAGTGAAGCCCTGAACATAACTTTCTAACCTCACACAATACAAATGCTTAAATCACTATACCCCTTCAAGTGGCAACCAGTAGCCCTTAAGTACCTGGGAATCCATGTCTCTTCTGGTATTTCAGATACCTTCCGGGTTAACTTCCCTCCCCTATTACATTCGCTGCGCTCTGACTTGGCCAGATGGGAGCGCAGAGACTTCTCGTGGCTAGGACGGATCAATGTTTTTAAGATGAATTTGCTCCCACATCTCCTATATATCTTAGCATATATCCCTACGCATAGTCCCCGCACCTTCTTTAAGGAGGTGTCTGCGCTCCATTCTGGCTTCATTGGGCTCGCAGCCATCTGCCTTTAGCCAGGAAATTTATGCATAGACATAGGGGGGAGGGGGGACTGGCTATGCCCGACTGTCTCTCTTACTACCTGAGTTCTGGACAGCTTCCACAATCAATATGAAAAGCAATGGGTGTTGCTAGAAGGTCAATCTTGCAGCCTAGCCCCAAAAAATTTGTTGTGGAACCCTCTCTGTCTCTCGCTCCTATGCGCACAACCAGGGGGGACCATGACACATATATGGCAGACCTGTTCCGGGCTTGATGACTTCTGGTCCTCGGTTCTCCACACGGTACATTCCCTCACCTCCCTCTCTCTCCTGAAATGCCCATTCGTAGTACTGCTCTCCATCCTCCCACATGCCTCGAAATTAGCAAACTTTTTATTGATGTCTGCGAGGACAGTCATACCTCGACTATGGAAGTCCCCTACCCCCCCCCCCCCCCCCCTACATATTCGGCCTGACTCAAAGAATTTTCTCATGTGTATCGTATGGAGAAACTGCTAGCGGACTCTAGGAGTAAGCTTCTTAAATTTCAAATGATCTGGTCTCCCTGGTTGACATACAAGACCTCCCCTGAGTTTAGGAATCATCGCTTGACAGTGTGATGTAGTACCGGGACCGATGGCAATGGACCAGTCCGAGAGGTACGTGTGACTAACCACACCTTGCCTCCTTAGCCTGTTTCCTCTTCTTCTCTTCTCTCTTCTTTTGTCCTCATCTTTCTCTCCCCCCTTTCTGGCCTATTTCCTTTACCCACGCACTCCCCCTCCTGTCGTTTCTACTCCCTCCCCGTATTCTCCCCACATTTCCCCTCTAGTGACCCCTCTCTTTTTTTTTCTTGCTCCCCTCTCTCCCTCTCTTTCTACCAGTGCGTAATGTAACATCCCCCTGAGACTCCTTCCTACGTTTAAAGGGGTATTTTTTATATATATATCAACTGGCTCCGGAAAGTTAAACAGATTTGTAATTACTTCTATTAAAAAATCTTAATCCTTCCAATAGTTATTAGCTTCTGAAGTTGAGTTGCTGTTTTCTGTCTAACTGCTTTCTGATGACTCACATCCCAGGAGCTGTGCAGCTCCTATGGGGATATTTTCCCATCATGCACAGCTCCTGGGACGTGACATCATCATTGAGCAGTTAGACAGAAAACTTCAGAAGCTAATAACTATTGGAAGGATTAAGATTTTTTAATAGAAGTAATTTACAAATCTGTTTAACTTTCCGGAGCCAGTTGATATATAAAAAAAAGTTTTTTGCCTGGAATACCCCTTTAAGTACCTAGTTACTGGACACAATGTTGACAGTCATGTGAAGATGTGGAGGCTCGTTAATAAATGCTCTGGTATTTGAGGGGTTACATCCACCACTGTCATTCTCTGCTTATGTGATGCATTTGTTTTGTTCTTTGACTTCCCCTGTAAAGCTCTACTCTCGCATTATTGATTCCCTTCTTTGCAAGTGACACTCGCCCTAAAAAGGGTGGCCCCTCACAGAAACTTCTCCCTATTTCCCCCTACAAACATTGCCATTTCCCAGGGTTTTTAGGTAGAAATAGTGCTAGTTTCCTGTGTGGGGCCGCCCTTTTTAAGGTGAGTGACACTTGCCAAGAAGGGAATTAATAGGACGAGAGTAGGGCCTTACAGGGGAAGGTTTAACCCCCAACTGTTACAAGGGACAATTCGTTGTTCCCTTCCATATTTTCAAGGAAAGTCTTACTCGTCTTAAAAAGGGCGGCCCCACACAGGAACCAATCCCTATTTCCACCTAAAAACCCTGGAAAATTGCATTGTTTGTAGGTGAAAATAGGGAGAGGTTCCTGTGTGGCACTGCCCTTTTTAGGGCTAGTAACACTTGCCAAGAAGGGAATTAATAATGCCAGAGTAGCGGGGGAAGTGTTTACCCCCCACCGTTTACAATGGACCATACGTTGTTCCCTTCAACCTTTTAGAGGTCTTTGCATCACATCAATACTTAGTGGTGTAGGTGGCACATGGTGTTTTTTTGCACACCTTTCCTTTGATTTGATTTAAAAAGAAAATTGGGGGCCATATATTTTATCCTAAGCATATTATTTAAAGTTAAGTTTTGCGTAATGCATATCATCAATACTTACTTGTGTACACTAACACTTTTACAAAAGAGACCGTTTTCTTCTGCCTACCTGCTTCAGCTACTATTCTGATCCTGCCACCCGCCTGATGCCACACATCTGATGACGAGTTCTCCTTTTTTCACCCACCTTCGTCACTGGGTACTGGTATTGCCACCCACTGCACCACTCTGTCACCGGGTCACTTTCAGGACTCCTGATTCTGCTGCCGCTGCCACCTCCAGGATGTCTCATTCTGCCACCATATGTTCTCCTCATGCTGCTGTAACCTCCACACTGTCATTCAGCCACTATATGGTCTCCTCATGCTGCCGCAAACTCCAGGCTGTGTCATTCAGCCACTATATGTTCTCCTCATGCTGCCGCCACCTCCACGCTGTGTCATTCAGCCACTATATGGTCTCCTCACGCTCCCACCACCTCTAGGCTGTGTCATTCAGCCACTATATGTTCTCCTCCTGCTGCCGCCACCTTCAGGGTCTGTCATTCAGCCACTCTATATTCGTCTCATGCTGCCTGTTACGCCGAGCGCTCCGGGTCCCTGCTCCTCCCCGGAGTGCTCGTGGCGTTCCTCTCTCTGAAGCGCCCCGGTCAGACCCGCTGACCGGGATCGCTGCACTGACACTGCCGGTGGGGATGCGATTCGCATAGCGGGACGCGCCCGCTCGCGAATCGCATCCCAAGTCTCTCACCTGTCCCGGTCCCCGGCTGTCTCGTCCTGGCGCGCGCGGCTCCGCTCCTTAGGGCGCGCGCGCGCCAGCTCTCTAGGATTTAAAGGGCCAGTGCACCAATGATTGGTGCCTGGCCCAATCTGTCTAATTAGCCTCCACCTGCTCACTGTCTATTTAACCTCACTTCCCCTTCACTTCCTTGCCAGATCTTGTTGCCTTGTGCCAGAGAAAGCATTACAGTGTTTGCCTTACCAGTGTACCTGACCTCTTGCTATTGCTATTGACTACGAACCTTGCCGCCTGCCCCGACCTTCTGCTACGTCTGACCTTGCCTCTGCCTAGTCCTTCTGTCCCATGCCTTTGCGGCGGGCTCTGGTGAATACCAGTAGCAACCTAGAACCGGTCCACCGACATGGTCCACGCCAATCCCTCGCTGACAGAGGATCCACATCCAGCTAGCCGAATCATAACAGTAGATCCGGCCATGGATCCCGCTGAGGTCCCGCTGCCAGTTGTCGCTGACCTTACCACGGTGGTCGCCCAGCAGTCTCAACAGATAGAGCAACTTGGACAACAGTTCGCCCAACAAGGACAGCAGCTGTCGCAGTTGACCGCCATGCTACAGCAACTTCTGCCACAGCTACAGCAGCAACCATCTCCTCCGCCAGCTCCTGCACCTCCTCCGCAGCGAGTGCCCGCTCCTGGCCTCCGCTTGTCCCTGCCGGACAAATTTGATGGGGACTCTAGACTTTGCCGTGGTTTCCTGTCACAATGTTCCCTACATTTGGAGATGTTGTCGGACCAATTTCCTACAGAACGGTCGAAGGTGGCTTTCATGGTCAATCTCCTGTCTGGGAAGGCCCTGTCATGGGCCCCACTGCTCTGGGACCACAATGATCCTGTCCCTTCCACTGTACAGTCCTTCTTCGCTGAGGTTCGTAGTGTCTTCGAGGAACCAGCCCGAGCTTCTTCTGCCGAAACTGCCTTGCTGAACCTGTTCCAGGGAAATTCTTCTGAAGGCGAATACGCCATCCAATTTCATACCCTCGCCTCAGAACTATCTTGGAACAACGAGGCCCTCTGTGCAACCTTTAAAAAAGGCCTATCCAGTAACATCAAAGATGTGCTGGCCGCACGAGAAATTCCTGCCAACCTGCATGAACTTATCCATTTGGCCACCCGCATTGACATGCGTTTTTCTGAAAGACACCAGGAGCTCCGCCAGGAAAAAGACCTTGATGTCTGGGCATCTCTCTCACAGTATCCTTTGCAATCTACCCCTGTGCCTCCCGCCGAGGAGGCTATGCAAGTGGATCGGTCTCACCTGACCCATGAAGAGAGGACTCGCCGCAGAGATAAAAATTTATGACTGTACTGCGCTAGTACCGAACATTTCTTGGTGGATTGCCCTATTCGTCCTCCACGTCTGGGAAACGCACGCACACACCCAGCTCACGTGGGAGTGGCGTCTCTTGGTCTGAAGTCTGCTTCTCCACGTCTCACTGTGCCTGTACGGATTTCTCCTTCTGACAACTCTTCCTTCTCAGCTATGGCCTTCTTGGACTCTGGTTCTGCGGGAAATTTTATTTTGGCCTCTTTTGTTAATAAGTTTAACATCCCTTTGACCCGTCTCGTCAAGCCGCTCTTCATTTCCTCGGTCAACGGAGTTAAATTGGACTGCACCGTGCGTTACCGCACAGAACCCCTGCTCATGAGCATTGGACTGCATCACGAAAAAATTAAATTTTTTGTTTTGCCCAACTGCATCTCTGAAGTCCTCCTCGGTCTGCCATGGCTCCAAAGCCACTCTCCTACCCTTGACTGGACCACCGAATCAAGTGCTGGGGTACTTCTTGCCACAAAAAATGCCTCACGTCTGCTCCCAGTCCCGTCAGGCAAGCCTCAGTGCCTCCTCCTACACCTGGTCTCCCCAAGGCCTATCAGGACTATGCTTTGCCTCCTCATAGCCCCCGTCCTGGTAACACTCTGCCCCGTACCAAGCTTCACCCTCTGCCCCCCTCCCCATTCCCATTCCTTCTGAACTGCCTGCCGTTGATGACCATACCCAGGACTTCACTGTCCTCCAGAAGGAGACTCTACAATCGCTCCCAATGTCCTCGTCCCATGTGGAGCGACATCCGGACAAAAGGAGGGGGAGACCTAAGGGGGGGTACTGTTAAGCCGAGCGCTCCGGGTCCCTGCTCCTCCCCGAAGCGCTCGCGGCGTTCCTTTCCCTGAAGCGCCCCGGTCAGACCCGCTGACCGGGAGCGCTGCACTGACACTGCCGGCGGGGATGAGATTCGCATAGCGGGACGCGCCCGCTCGCGAATCGCATCCCAAGTCTCTCACCTGTCCCAGTCCCCGGCTATCTCCTCCTGGCGCGTGCGGCTCCGCTCCTTAGGGCGCGTGCGCGCCAGCTCTCTAAGATTTAAAGGGCCATTGCACCAATGATTAGTGCCTGGCCCAATCTGTCAAATTAGCCTCCACCTGCTCCCTGTCTATTTAACCTCACTTCCCCTTCACTTCCTTGCCGGATCTTGTTGCCTTTGTGCCACAGAAAGCGTTACAGTGTTTGCCTTACCAGTGTACCTGACCTCTTGCTATTGCTATTGACTACGAACCTTGCCGCCTGCCCAGACCTTCTGCTACGTCTGACCTTGCCTCTGCCTAGTCCTTCTGTCCCACGCCTTCTCAGCAGTCAGCGAGGTTGAGCCGTTGCCGGTGGATACGACCTGGTTGCTCCCGCCGTGGCAAGACCATCCCGCTTTGCGGCGGGCTCTGGTGAATACCAGTAGCAACCTAGAACCGGTCCACCGACACGGTCCACGCCAATCCCTTGCTGACACAGAGGATCCACATCCAGCTAGCCGAATCATAACATTGCCGCCACCTCCAGCCTGTGTTATTCAGCCACTATATGCTGCTGCCAACTCCAGTCTGTGTCATTCAGACACTATGTGGTCTCCTCATGTTGCCACCACCTCCACGCTGTGTCATTCAGCCTTTATACTGTCTTCTCATGTTTCCGCCACCTTCAGACTGTGTCATTCAGCCACTATATGTTCTTCTCATGCTGCCACCATCTCCACACTGTGTCATTCAACTACTAACTACTAACTGTGTCATTCGACCGTACTAACTATGTAAATGCTCTCCTCATGCTTCAGACACCTCCAGGCTGTGTCATTCAGCCACCATATGTCCTCCTCATGCTGCCGCCACCTCCATGCTGTATCATTCAGCCACTATATGGTCTGCTTTTGCTGCCGCAAACTCAAGACTGTGTCATTCAGCCACTATATGTTCCCCTCATGCTGCCGCCACCTCCAGGCTGTGTCATTCAGCCACAATAAGGTCTCTTCATGCTGCAGCAAGCTTGAGGCTGTGTCATTCAGCCACTATAAGTTCTCCTCATGCTGCCGCTACCTCCAGGCTGTGTCATTCAGCCACTACATGTTCTCCTCATGCTACCGCCAACTCCACGCTGTGTCATTCAGCCACTATATGGTCTTCTCATGCTGTCGCAAACACCAGGCTGTGTCATTCAGCCACAATACAGTGGGGATCAAAAGTTTGGGCACCCCAGGTAAAAATTTGTATTAATGTGCATAAAGAAGCCAAGGAAAGATGGAAAATTCTCCAAAAGGCATCAAATTACAGATTAGACATTCTTATAATATGTCAACAAAAGTTAGATTTTATTTCCATCATTTACACTTTCAAAATAACAGAAAACAAAAAAATGGCATCTGCAAAAGTTTGGCCACCCTGCAGAGTTAATATCTTGTACTGCCCCCTTTGGCAAGTATCACAGCTTGTAAATGCTTTTTATAGCCAACCAAGAGTCTTTCAATTCTTGTTTGAGGTATCTTTGCCCATTCTTCCTTACAAAAGTCTTCCAGTTCTTTGATATTTCGTGGCTGTCTGTCACGCACTGCTCTTTTAAGGTCTATTCATAGATTTTCAATTATGTTGAGGTCAGGAGATTGTGAAGGCCATGGCAAAACCTTCAGTTTACGCCTCTTGATGTAATCCCCCGTGGATTTTGAGGTGTGTTTAGGATCATTATCCATTTGTAGAAGCCATCCTCTCTTTAACTTCAGCTTTTTCACAGATGGCATTAAGTTAGCATCCAAAATTTGCAGAAATTTTATTGAATCCATTTTTCCTTCTACTCATGAGATGTTCCCTGTGCCAATGGCTTCAATACAATCCCAAAGCATAATTAATCCACCCCCATGCTTAATAGTTGGACAGAGGTTCTTTTCATTAAATTCTGTTCCCCTTCTTCTCCAAACGTACTTTTGCTCATTCTGGCCAAAAAATTAAATTTTAACCTCATCGGTCCACAGAACTTGTTTCCAAAATGCATCAGGTTTGTCTATATGTTCATTTGCAAAGTTCAAATGCTGATTTTTGTGGTGATAATGTAGAATAGGTTTTCTTCTGATGGCATCAAGTTAGCATCCAAAATTTGCTGAAATGTTATTGAATACATTTTTCATTCTACTTGTGAGATATTCCCTGTGCCACTGGCTGCAATAGAATCCCAAAGCATAATTAATCCACACCCATGCTTAACAGATGGACAGAGGTTCTTTTCATTAAATTCTGTTCCCCTTCTTCTCCAAACGTACTTTTGCTCATTCCAGCCAAAAAATTTAATTTTAACCTCATCGGTCCACAGAACTTGTTTCCAAAATGCATCAGGTTTGTCTATATGTTAATTTGCAAAGTTCAAATGCTGATTTTTGTGGTGAGGATGTAGAAGAGGTTTTCTTCTGATGACTCTTCCATGAAGACCATATTTGTACAAGTATCTCTTTATAGTGGAATAGTGTACCACAACTCCAGTGTCTGCCAGATCTTTCTGGAGGGATTGTGCAGTCAAACGTGGGTTTTCAAATTTTTTTTCTCACAATCCTGTGAGCTGTTCTGTCTGATATTTTTCTTGGTCTTCCAGATCTTGCTTTAACTTCCACTGTACCTGATGACTGCCATTTCTTAATTACATTCCGAACCGAGGATATTGACATCTGAAAACGTTTTTACTATCTTCTTATAGCCTTCTCCAGCTTTGTGAGTGTCAACTATTTTCAGTTTCAGATTTCTAGACAACTACTTAGAAGAACCCATGGTGCTGATTGTTGGGGCAAGGTCAGATGAGTCTGGGCATTTAAAACCTTTGAGATTGACATCACCTGGTCTTCCCAGATGATGATTGAGAACAATCCATGACACTGGCAGGTCTCAGCCTTGCAAAGGGGACAGTGCATGCTATAAATTCTGCAGGGTGCCCAAACTTTTGCAGATGCCATTTTATGAAAGTGTAAATGATGGAAATAAAATCTAACTTTTGTTGACATATTATAAGAATGTCTAATCTGTAATTTGATGCCTTTTGGAGAATTTTCCATCTTTCCTTGGCTTCTTTATGCACATTAATACACATTTTTACCTGGGGTGCCCAAACTTTTGATCCCCACTATAGCACCTAGAAAAGAAAGGCAGAAATCACACCATACCCAGTACCCCTTAATTTAGTGTGTATCATTAAAATTAAATAGCAGTTCAGAGCCACCATTTTAGTTTTAAAGTATTATTGTCATTTAGAAAAAAAACTTTTGACATATTAGGCACACATTTCAAAAATTTTGATCGTTCATGGTCCCAGTGCTCAGACCCCTGCTAGTCAAAAGATATTAGAGGAAGAAATCCTTGTTTGTGCCATACTTAGTGCAAATGAACTACAACACCTGTCATCCCAATAAATATCACACAAAATAATATGCATGTTTATTTTTAGATTAATTTGAATTAATTAATTCCTTAGTTTATACGTACAAGAATAGTACTCTTTATATGTAGGAATAATTTGATAGTTAACCTAAAACTGCATCTTCCCATAGGCCAACATGAAAGAGTAGCAGCAGTTTTATTCCTTGTGACTTCCCTACTTATACATTGTAATGCTCCTGCTGCTCTAGACTGCCATTACATTTATACAAGTGTGCTAGGAAATTACAGATTACTTAAATGTGAGTTAACCAAAGGTCAGTTTTTTGAAGAAAGAGCAGGAAAAGCAAAATAGTTCAAACATTAGCAAGACTTACATAGTTACATAGTAACATACTTAGTACGATCGAAAAAAGACATATGTCCATCAAGTTCAACCAGGGAATTAAGGGGTAGGGGTGTGGCGCGATATTGGGGGAGGGATGGGATTTTATATTTCTTCATAAGCATTAATGTTATTTTGTTCCATGAATGTATCTAATCCTGTTTTAAAGCTGTTAATTGTTCCTGCTGTGACCAGTTCCTGAGGTAGACCGTTCCATAAATTCACAGTCCTCACGGTAAAGAAGGCGTGTCGCCCCTTGAGACTAAACTTTTTCTTCTCCAGACGGAGGGAGTGCACCCTCGTCCTTTGGGGGGGGTTTAACCTGGAACAGTTTTTCTCCATATTTTTTGTATGGGCCATTAATATACTTATATACGTTTATCATATCCCCCCTTAAACGTCTCTTCTCAAGACTAAACAATTGTAACTCCTTTAATCGCTCCTCATAGCTAAGATGTTCCATGCCCCATATTAGTTTAGTCGCGCGTCTCTGCACCCTTTCCAACTCCGCAGTGTCCCTTTTATGGACAGGTGCCCAAAACTGAACAGCATATTCCAGGTGAGGCCGTACCAATGCTTTATAAAGGGGGAGTATTATGTCCCTGTCCCTTGAGTCCATGCCTCTTTTGATACATGACAATATCCTGCCGGCTTTGGAAGCAGCAGCCTGATATTGCATGCTATTCTGTAGTCTGTGATCTACAAGTACACCCAGATCCTTCTCTACCAGTGACTCTGACAGTTTAATCCCCCCTAAGACATACGATGCATGCAGGTTATTAGTACCCAGATGCATAACTTTACATTTATCCACATTGAACCTCATTTGCCAAGTGGATGCCCAGACACTTAGTCTATCCAAGTCATCTTGTAACTTATGCACATCCTCTATAGACTGTACCGTGCTACAAAGCTTGGTGTCATCTGCAAAGATAGAAACAGAGCTGTTAATACCATTCTCTATATCATTGATAAATAAATTAAACAACAGCGGGCCCAGTACTGAACCTTGGGGTACACCACTAATAACCGGGGACCAATCAGAGTACGAATCATTGACCACCACTCTCTGGGTACGATCCATGAGCCAGTGTTCAATCCAGTTACAAACTAAAATTTCCAAACCCAAAGACCTTAACTTACCTGTCAGACGTCTATGAGGGACAGTATCAAACGCTTTAGCAAAATCCAGAAACACTATATCCACAGCCATTCCTCTGTCAAGGCTTCTACTCACCTCTTCATAAAAGCAAATTAGATTGGTTTGACAACTTCTATCCTTATTAAACCCATGCTGTCTATCACTTATAATACAATTATCCCCTATGTATTCCTGTATGTAATCCCTTATAAGTCCTTCAAACAATTTACCCACAATGCACGTTAAACTTACCGGTCTATAGTTTCCTGGGGAAGACCTAGAGCCCTTTTTGAAGATTGGCACCACATTCGCCTTGCGCCAGTCCCTTGGCACAATACCAGACACCAGAGAATCTCTAAATATCATGAACAGGGGTACAGATATTACTGAACTTACCTCTCTAAGAACTCTTGGGTGTAGTCCATCCGGCCCTGGGGATTTGCTTACATTTATATCACTTAACTTACCTTGTACCATCTCTACATTAAGCCAGTTCAGTACATTACATGATGTGTTACCAGCACTGACCTGGCCAATGTCAGCTCCTTCTTCCATAGTATATACAGAACTAAAAAACCCATTCAGTAGCTCCGCTTTCTCTTGATCGCCCGTGACAACCTCCCCATTATCATTATTAAGGGGTCCTACATGCTCTATCCTTGGTTTTTTTGCATTTATATATCAAAAAAAATATTTAGGATTAGTTTTGCTTTCTTTGGCCACCTGTCTCTCGTTTTGAATTTTTGCTGTTTTTATTACATTTTTACAGATTTTATTAAGCTCTTTGTACTGTTTAAATGTTACCGCTGACTCATCAGATTTGTATTTTTTGAAGGCTATTTTTTTGTTGTTTATTGCTCT
The DNA here is from genome assembly GCF_029499605.1 of Hyla sarda. Lineage (NCBI taxonomy): Eukaryota > Metazoa > Chordata > Amphibia > Anura > Hylidae > Hyla > Hyla sarda. The sequence continues at coordinate 121,595,950 of NC_079195.1, forward strand.
TTTAACATCATGTGTCAGCCATGTAGGATTTAGTTTTAATCGTTTATATTTGTTCCCCTTTGGTATATCTTTAGATATATAGTTATTTAGAGTTGATTTAAAGATGTCCCATTTACCTTCTGTATCAGTATTTGACAACACCTCCCCCCAGTCTATGTCCTGTAGTGCAGCCCTCAGCCCAGGGAAGTTTGCCTTTTTAAAGTTATATGTTTTTGCCTTCCCCGCCTGTCTTTGTTTTCTACATTTTAAGTCAAAAGTAACTATATTGTGGTCGCTATTACCAAGGTTTTCCCGCACAGTTACATTACTAACCAGCTCTGCGTTGTTGGAAATGATCAGATCCAACAAGGCATCACTTCTTGTTGGGTCCTCCACAAACTGGCCCATAAAATTATCTTGCAATAAATTTAGGAATTGTCGCCCCTTTGTAGTTTTAGCCAACCCCGGACCCCAATCTATATCTGGATAGTTAAAATCTCCCATTATTACCACTGTACCTGCCCGGGTGGCCCTCTCTATTTGTTTATGAAGCCGAACTTCTATCTCTTCAGTGATATTAGGGGGTCTGTAGATTACCCCAAATATTATTTTTTCAGTATTTCCCTCCTTTTGTAATTCTACCCACAGTGATTCCACCTCCTCAAAATCATCACACACTATGGCATCGTTCACACTGACTTTCATACCACTTCTTACATACAGACAGACTCCACCACCTTTTCTGTTCATTCTATCTTTGCGAAACAATGTAAACCCCTGCAGATTGACAGCCCAGTCATGCGAGGAGTCCAGCCATGTCTCACTGACCCCAACTATATCAATATGTTCCTCCAGTATCAAGGCCTCAAGCTCCCCCATTTTATTTGCTAGGCTTCTGGCATTTGTGAACATACACTTTACATTTCCATCCTTTATGTTATTGGGGTTAATGGGATTCAAGGGTGTAAGTTTTATTTTCCTATGAAGCCTATTCCTATTAACTATTCTAACCCCTCCCTCCGCTCCACCCCCAGGTACATTTATAATTCCCACCTCTCTATCTACACTACCTTCCCCCTCTTTGCTGTAGGTTCCCTCCCCCCCAAGTCCCTAGTTTAAACACTCCTCCACCCTTCTAGCCATCTTCTCCCCAAGCAAAGCTGCACCCTCCCCATTGAGGTGCAGCCCGTCCCTACGGTAGAGCCGGTAACCGACAGCGAAGTCAGCCCAGTTCTCCATGAACCCAAACCCTTCCTTCCTACACCAGCTTCTGAGCCACTTGTTTACCTCCCTGATCTCCCGCTGCCTCTCTGGTGTGGCTCGTGGTACTGGTAGTATTTCAGAAAATACTACCTTGGAGGTCCTTGCCTTAAGCTTGCGGCCTAAGTCCCTGAAATCATTTTTAAGGACACTCCACCTACCTCTTACTTTGTCATTGGTGCCAATATATACCATGACTGCTGGGTCCTCTCCAGCCCCGCCCAGCAACCTGTCAACCCGATCCGCGATGTGCCGAACTCGTGCGCCAGGCAGACAACACACTGTTCGGCGATCCTGGTCTTTGTGACAGATTGTACTGTCTGTCCCACTAATAATTGAGTCCCCCACCACTAGTACCTGTCTGGCCTGCCCTGTACTCCTCCCTCCCTCCTTACTGGAGCAGACACCCCCCTGGCGGTCAGAGGCGGTATCCTGCTGCAGTTCTGCTAGCTCTGTAATGGCATCCCCCTCATCCGCCAAGCGGGCAAACTTGTTGGGGTGTGCCAGTTCAGGACTAGCCTCCCTGACACTTTTTCCCCTACCCCTCTTTCTAACTGTAACCCAGCTAACTGCCTGACTGTCCTGTAACTCCGTCCCACTGTCCTCCCCCACCTCTATTCCCGAGAGTGCCTGCTCAGTGAGCACGAGACTCCTCTCCATGTTGTTAATGCTTCTCATTGTTGCCAGTCGCCCCTCTAGATGCAGGATCTGGGCTTCCAAACGGACAACTAGCACACATCTCGCACAACAATATGCACCCTCAAACTGTTGTTCAAGGATTGCATACATTGAAAAGGATGTACATTGGACTGCATTTTCCAACATGGAGGCCATCTAGTTATGGGGATTTCACAAATGTATAGGAAAAAACAGACAGTCAAAATTACACTTAAAATTTTTTGTAGACCTTGTGGGTTCAGAAATTAACACTCACAGCGATCTCAACCTCCTGCTTTCAAACTCCTGTTTTTGTAACTCCTCTTTCACGCCCCCTCTTACACAGCAACACTCAGAAGAGCAAGCTCTCAATAAGAGTCCCAAGCTAAGATTTATACACCTGTGCCCAATCTACTCCTCCTCCCCCTAGAGGTGGAACAGAGAAAAAAAAATGAAAAAGGGTGTTTAAACTCTAACAGTTATCCCACTATGTGCAAAAGAGAAAAACGTACCCAAAATATGAATGTGGGCTATAGGCAGTCGCACCCACTCCACAGATTCACTCCGCACAACAGATAATCACAGTTTTTGTAACTCCTCTTTCACGCCCCCTCTTACACAGCAACACTCAGAAGAGCACAGTGTGATTTGAATACCGTACAGTAAGTGCTATATTCAGAACAAAGATACAAGCATGTATTGTGAATTCAAAAGTACTGACTCTCATACTATTCCTTTATACTCAAAGATGATGCCCACCTTTGGTTATCATTTCTTTTGGTGACAAAAAACTGTAAGATTTGGTATTTAAAAACGCAACTTTGCATAGCTATGTGCTTGATTTGCATAAAATACTATCTACATATGAAAAATATGCAGAGAAAACATGGGCACTCACAATGGAAATGTAGCTTTTGTTCATCCACTTAAAATGTTGTTAGTGGACAGGGAAACGGAAACGAGTTCGGCAGCCGCCAGAACCTAAAAAGTGACAGACTGTTTCACCAGTAATAGACTGTTTCACAGTAAAACCTGCTTCCTTTGGCCTCCCACTATCTACATATGCAACAAAGCAGTAACAACATCTAAACACCATTATCAGTCCCGGTTCAGCCAATAAAAGTTATGTGTTACATACTACAAGGTTGCATAGATTTCTAATATGCCATTTGTTTCAATCCCTCGGTGTTTTGAAGATCTAAGCATGCAGACTTTTATTGTTTTCTTCCAGTAAACATTAAAGTCCACTGATCTAGAAGTGCAACAACTGAATGTTGAATGTATGTGCCTTTGGTCTTAAATTTACTATGCAACTTGATTCTGATTTACAATATGTGCTAAAAAATCGGGATTCAAAGGGGGAAATTAGGAAGGGGATAATTAACTTTTATTAACTTTTTAACACTTTTTTTTGCCTCTGTATGGGTGATCTGTTGATTGCATATACTGACCAGTGCTATCGTTGCCAGGCATGGAGCAGTAGAACACTGATCGGACAGCGAGGAGGCAGGTGAGTACCCTCCCGCTGTCCTCTCAGTTGATCGGGATATCGCGATTTTGTCACAATAGTCCCTATCAGCTCCACTGAGCTGCGTGAACATTTTACTTTCATTTTTAGATGCTGCAATCAACTTTAATCACGGCATCTAAAGGGTTAATGCTGGGCATCGGCCCGATTGTCAGTGTCTGGCATTAACTTTGGGTCCTGGCTGCTGAGAGCAGACAGGACCCACCGGGTTTGACACGCGCTTAGCTCGTGAGCACGCTCCAAACCCTGGGAAATGGGACTCAGGGCATAAAGGTATGTCCTCCATCCATTACCCCTTATAGATGCAGGGTTTTTCCGTTTTTGCATATTCGTTTTTTCCTCATCACCCTTTAAAAATCATAAACCTTTCAATGTTGCACCTACAGACCCATATGAGGGCTTCATTTTTGCACCACCAATTGTACTTTATAATGACATCAATCATTTCACCACAAATTTTCAAATTCAAATTTTCAAAATTACACCATATCTTTATTCTGTATGTCCATATCATTACAAGGATACCTAATTTTATAGGTTTTATAAAATTTTACTACTTAAAGAAAATTACATGCACCCAAATTTGTATGTGTAAAATTGTCATCTTCTGACCCCTATAACTTTTTTATTTATCCATATAAAGGGATGTATGAGGGCTTATTTTTTTTTGCACTGTGATCTGAAGTTTTTTTCTGTACCATTTTTGTTTTAATGGGACTTTTTGATCGCTTTTTATATATTTGTTTCGTGTATACAAAGTGACCAAAATGACACAATTTTGGACTTTGGATTTTTTTTACGTGTACACCAGTGACCGTGCTGTTTAATTAACATTATATTTTTATAGTTCGAACATTTACGCATGCGGCGATACCACATATGTTTATTTTTATTTACATATTTTTTAAGGGGGCTGATTCAAACTTTTATTAGGGAAGGGGTTAAATCAAACACATTTATTAACTATATTTTTACACTTTTTTGCAATGTTGTAGCCCCATAGGGGACTATAACATGCAATACCTTGATTGCAAACACTGACCAATGCTATGCCATAGCATAGCATTGATCAGTCTTATCTGTGCTCTGCTTTTCCAAACTTGATCTCAGGCATGGAGCAGTAGAGCGACGATCGGACTGCAGGAAGCCTCCCACTGTTCTCTCAGCTGTTCAGGAAGCCACAATTTCACCATGGCAGTCCTGAAGAGCCCACTGAGCTAACTGGTAGCAATTTTCTCCCGTTTTAGACACCGCAATCAAAGTTGAAAGTTGTCTGGTATTAGCCACAGGTCCTGGTTGCTGATAACAATCGGGACCCGTCGGGTATGAAGCGCATTTAGCCCCTGAGCGCGCTTCACATATCGGGAGCCGTCACAGCACGTAAATATACAGGGTGGGCCATTTATATGGATACACCTTAATAAAATGGGAATGGTTGGTGATATTAACTTCCTGTTTGTGGCACATTAGTATATGTGAGGGCGGAAACTTTTCAAGATGGTTAGTGACCGTGGTGGCCATTTTGAAGTCGGCCATTTTGAATCCAACTTTTGTTTTTTCAATAGGAAGAGAGTCATGTGACATATCAAACCTATTGGGAACTTTACAAGAAAAACAATGATGTGCTTGGTTTTAACAAAACTTTATTGTCTAAGACACCCAGGATCCCCCTGAAGCGATAGGAGTGAGGTGGCACGTGTAGACGTGACCACCAATAGCAGATCGGGGGCGGGGGGGGTTTACTTTCATTTTCCCCGTCCTGCCCTCCCACAATAGGCGGGGCAGGATGGGGAAATGACGGGGACCGGCGCCGAAGATCCACTTATCGATCCGGGCGGCCGACGGAGGCTGCGGGCGACGGAGATCGGCGGGCGGCGATGACGTGCGGCTGGATCCAACGGAAGCTGGTGAGTTGTCTAGCAACATCTGGAGGGTACAGTTTGAGACCATTATACAGTGGTCTCTAACTGTAGCCCTCCAGATGTTGCAAAACTACAACTCCCAGCATGCCCAGACAGCTGTTTGGGCATGCTGGAATATGTAGTTTTGCAACAGCTGGAGGGCTACAATTTGAGACCACTATATAGTTGTCCCTAAACTGTAGCCCTCCAGATCTTGCAAAACTACAACTCCTAGCATGCCCAAACAACTGTTTGCTGTCAGGGCATGCTGGGCATTGTAGTTTTGCAACAGCTGGAGGACCACAGTTTGGAGATCACTTTGCAGTATTCTCTATAACTGTAGCCCTCCAGATGTTGCAAAACTGCAAATCCCAGCATGTCCAAACAGCAATCAGTTGTCTCGGCATGCTGGGAGTTGTAGTTGTGTACCTCCAGCTATTGCATAACTACATCTACCAGCATGCCCTTCGGCGATCAGTACATGCTGGGAGTTGTAGTTTTGCAACAGCTGGAGGCAGACTGGTTGGTTGAAAAACCTTCAGTTAGGTTCTGTTAACTAACTCAGTATTTTCCAGTGTGTCTCCAGCTGTTGCAAAAGTACAACTCCCAGCATGCACGGTCTGTCAGTACATGCTGGGAGTTGTAGTTTTGAAACAGCTGGAGGTTTGCCCCCCCATGTGAACATACAGGGTACATTCACATGGGCAGGCTTACAGTAAGTTTCCTGCTTCAAGTTTGGGCTGCGGCAAATTTTTCACCGCATCTTAAACTCCTAGCGGGAAACTCACGGGGACACGTCAGTGCAATTGTACCCTAAAAACACTACACTAACACATAATAAAGAGTAAAACACAACATATACACCCCATACACTATCCCCCCCCCCCCCTATAAAAATTAAAACCGTATTGTATGGCAGTGTTTCCAAAACGGAGCCTCCAGCTGTTGCAAAACAACAACTCCCAGCATTGCCGGACAGCCACTGACTGTCCAGGCATGCTGGGAATTTAGCAACAGCTGGAGGCACCCTGTTTGGGAATCACTGGCGTAGAATACCCCAATGTCCACCCCTATGCGATCCCTAATTTAGTCCTCAAATGCACATGGAGCTCTCTCACTTTGGAGCCCTGTCGTATTTCAAGGAAACAGTTTAGGGCCACATATGGGGTATCTCCGTACTCGGGAGAAATTGCACTACAAATTTTGTGGGGCTTTTTCTCCTTTTACCCCTTATGAAAAGGAAAAGTTGGGGCTACACCAGCTTGTTAGTGTAAAAAAATAAAAAATTTACACTAACATGCTGGTGTTGCCCTATACTTTTTATATTCACAAGCGTTAAAAGGAAAAAAAGACCCCAAAAAATTTGTAACGCAAATACCCCATATCTAGGCGTAAAATGCTCTGTGGGCGCACAACAAGGCTCAGGAGTGAGAGCGCACTATGTACATTTGAGGCCTAAATTGGTGATTTGCACAGGGGTGGCTGATTTTACAGCGGTTCTGACATAAACGCAAAAAAATACCCACATGTGATCCCATTTTGGAAACTACACCCCTCACGTAATGTAATAAGGGGTACAGTGAGCATTTACACCCCACCGGTGTCTGACAGATTTTTGGAACAGTGGTCCGTGTAAATAAAAAATTTAATTTTTCATTTGCACAGCCCACTGTTCCAAAGATCTGTCAAACGCCAGTGGGGTGTAAATACTCACTGCACCCCTTATTAAATTCTGTGAGGGGTGTAGTTTCCAAAATAGGTTTACACATGTGGTGGGGTCCACTGTTCTGGCACCACGGGGGCTTTGTAAATGCACATGGCCCCTGACTTCCATTCCAAAACATTTTTTCCCAAAAGCTCAATGGCGCTCCTTCTCTTCTGAGCATTGTAGTGCACCAGCAGAGCACTTGACGTCCACACATGGGGTATTTCCATACTCAGTAGAGATGGGGTTACAAATTTTGGGGGGTCTTTTCTGCTATTAACCCTTGCAAAAATGTGAAATTTGGGGGGAAGCACACATTTTAGTGATTTTTTTTTTTCATAGGCAAAAGTCGTGAAACCCCTGTGGGGTATTAAGGCTCACTTTATTCCTTGTTATGTTCCTCAAGGGGTCTAGTTTCCAAAATGGTATGCCATGTGTTTTTTTTTTTTTGCTGTTCTGGCACCATAGGGGCTTCCTAAAGGCAACATGCCCCCCAAAAACCATTTCAGAAAAACGTACTCTCCAAAATCCCCTTGTCGCTCCTTCGCTTCTGTGCCCTCTACTGCGCCCGCCGAACAATTTACATAGACATATGAGGTATGAGCTTACTCTAGAGAAATTGAGTATAAATTTTCTCCTTTTACCCCTTGTAAAAATTCAAAAATTGGGTCTACAAGAACATGCGAGTGTAAAAAATTAAGATTGTGAATTTTCTCCTTCACTTTGCTGCTATTCCTGTGAAATACCTAAAGGTTTAAAATGCTGACTGAATGTCATTATGGATACTTTAGGGGGTGCAGTTTTTATAATGGGGTCATTTGTGGGGTATTTCTAATATGAAGACCCTTCAAATCCACTTCAAACCTGAACTGGTCCCTGAAAAATAGTGAAAAATTACTGCTGAACTTTGAAGCCCTCTGGTGTCTTCCAAAAGTAAAAACATGTCAATTTTATGATGCAAACATAAAGTAGACATATTGTATATGTGAATCAAAAAAATTTTTATTTGGAATATCCATTTTCCTTACAAGCAGAGAGCTTCAAAGTTAGAAAAATGCTAAATTTTCTAATTTTTCATCAAATTTGGGGATTTTTCACCAAGAAAGGATGCAAGTTACCCAAAAATGTTACCACTATGTTAAAGTAGAATATGTCACGAAAAAACAATCTCGGAATCAGAATGAAAGGTAAAAGCATCCCAGAGTTATTAATGCTTAAAGTGACAGTGGTCAGATGTGCAAAAAATGGCCGGGTCCTACAGTGAAAATTGGCTGGGTCCTTAAAGGGTTAAGCAAGTCTGGATGAGTGCTCCATACTCTACTCTACTCTACACTGTACTCAACCTGCCATCCTTCAACTAGATTCTACGTGTCAGCACCCATATAGACTTATTATAGCTTCCAAGGGGCCGTTTACTGGACACAGAGATCTACCTCCCCGAGCCGACCATCACTGCAGGTGGTGCCGAGTGCATCTTTTGTTGGAACCCCAATTTCACATGCTGTTGTGCCAATGAAACAGACAACAGGTGAAAATTATAGGCAATTAGCAAGACACTCCCCAATAAAGGCGTGGTTCTGCAGGTGGTGACCACATACCACTTCTGAGTTCCTTTGCTTCCTGGCTGATGTTTTGGTCAGTTTTAGTAACATAGTTGATAAGGTTGAAAAAAGACCAGAGTCCATCAAGTTCAACCTATATCCCTAATGCAAAAAACCTGCATGCTAGAGTTAAGAATTCCTTCCCGACTCCAAATATGGCAGTCAGAATAAATCCCTGGATCAACGTTCTGTCCCTATAAATCTAATATACATAACCAGCAATGTTATTATTCTCCAAAAATGCATCCAGACCCCTTTTAAATTATTTTACAGAGTTCACCATGACCACCTCCTCTGGGAGAGAATTCCACAGTCTCACTGCTCTTACAGTAAAGAACCCCCATCTGTGCTGGTGTAGAAACCTTCTTTCTTCTACACGTAGAGGATGCCCCCCTGCTGGCGGTGCTTTCACTCTTGTGGTAGCATGGGACCGCAGTACATCAGGAGACATGGAGGAGGCTGGAGGAGGGCAATAACCCAGCAGCAGGACCACTACCTCCGCCTTTGTGCAAGGAGGAGCAGGTGGAGCAGTGCCAGAGCCCTGCAAAATGACCTCCAGCAGGCCACAAATGTGTATGCGTCCACTCAAACGGTCAGAAACAGACTCCATGAGGGTTAGGGTGGGGGTTGTGCTTACAGCCCAACAACGTGCAGGATGTTTGTCATTTGCCAGAGAACACCAAGATTGGCAAATTTGCCACTGGCGCCCTGTGCTCTTAACAGATGAAAGCAGGTTCACACTGAGCGCATGTGACAGACATGACAGAGTCTGGAGACGCCATGGAGAACGTTCTGCTGCCTGCAACATCTTCCAGCCTGATCGGTTTGGCGGTGGGTCAGTAATGGTTTGAGGTGGCATTTCTTTGGGGGGCCGCACAGCTCTCCAGGTGCTTGCCAGAGGTAGCCTGACTGCCATTAGGTACCAAGATGAGATCCTCAGACCCCCTGTGAGACCATATGCTGGTGTGGTTGGCCCTGGGTTCCTCCTAATTCAAGACAATGCAAGACTTCATGTGGCTGGAGTATATCAGAAGTTCCTGCAAGAGGAAGGCATTGATGCTATCGACTGGCCCGCCCCTTCCCCAGACCAGAATCCAATTCAGACATCTAGGATATCATGTCTCGCTCCATCCACTAACGCCACGTTGCACCACAGACTGTCCAGGAGTTGTCCACCTCATCAGGAGCATGCCCAGGCATTGTAGGGAGGTCATATGGGCATGTGTAAGCCACACACACTACTGAGCCTCATTTTGACTTGTTTTAAGGACATTACATCAAAGTTGGATCAGCCTGTTGTGTGGTTTTCCACTTTGATTTTGAATGTGACTCCATATCAAGGGTTATGGGTTGATAAATTCCATTGATAATTTTTGTGTGATTTTCTTGTCAGCACATTCAACTATGTAAAGACGAAAGTATTTCATATGATTAGTTTATTCATTCAGATCTAGGATGTGTTATCTTACTGTTCCCTTAATTTTTTTAAGCAGTGTATATGTTCTGTACAGTGTACTGTATATTATGTGTGACTGGACACTGCATAAATAATTGCACTTTGGGACTGTACCATTACATCACAATAAAGGTCAATGCTGCATCACACTTCCATTTTTGCAAAAGCCTCTGAAAAGTAAAAGAAGCAATCTGATTGGTTTCTATGGGCCACTGGTCAACTCTTTCTCAGTAAGGGACTTAATGAATCTCCCTCTAGTGTCTGAAATGTGGGAAGACGGAGGGTGGCTCAGCAGCTGATTGGATCCTGCTGCAGTTCACTGAGGGGGCAATGCTATTTAGCGGACAAAACTGAAGACCAAAGCTGTGAACTGAAGGCAGTACAGAAACACAGTGAGTAAGGCCATGTTTACACAATGGAATTTCCATGTGGCATTCTGCATAAGAATTCTGCACAGACATTCCGTTGCAGCAGAGTCCCATTGATTTCAATGGAATTCTGCTGCACTATGCACATGGTGGCATTTCCGATTCCAGAGTCCGCAGATAGAATAGATACCGTACGTCGGGGGGTTATTGTAATATACAGAAATACTATTAAAAAACTTTCAGCACTCCCAGGATACCTGTAAAACAATATAAGACTTTTCAACTGGGCAACTTCAGAGTTATAATAGTGGGAGAATTATTTTTTCCATTTATCAAAACTATTCCTTGCATTTTTTTTTCTTTGTTTTGAAGAATTTCTTCCCTATATAGTCTAGTCTAAAAATATGCTTTCAGCTTTCAATAAAATATTGTAAAGTAAGGGGTAGAGATGAGCGAGCCGAATCCGTAAAACCTGTAGTGTTATACGGTTCTGGTAGAGATGAGCGAGCCGAATCCATAAAACCTGTAGTGTTATACGGTTCTGGTGCATTTAATACTGTTCTGCAAACACCTTCAGTACTCATTGTGCTGTCATCCCTGCCACACAAAATGCGTGGGCAACTTCAGAGTTGTAATAGTGGGAGAAATTTTTTTTCCTATATAGTCTAGTCTAAAAAATATGCTTTCAGCTTTCAATAAAATATCGTAAAGCAAGGGGTAGAGATGAGCGAGCCGAATCCGTAAAACCTGTAGTGTTATACGGTTCTGGTGTATTTAATACTGTTCTGATAACACCTTCAGTACTCATTGTGCTGTCATCAGTGGAGTAGCTATAGAGGTCGCAACGATTGCCCGGGCCCCTAAGCCAGGGGGGCCCGCGGGGCCCCCCTTGCCATATTTACAAAAAAAACAAAAAACCTCCCTGGCAGTTCTGCTCTCCGGGAGACCCCCTTCTCTGGTGGTGTTGAAGCAGGGCCTCATTTAGTCCGGTCCCATGGCCCCAAGTAACGTCGGCTGGAGGAAGGGACACTGCCGCTTTAAGAGCAGCAGACGTCGGAAGCACGCACCTGACGTCACGGTCCCTGTCCCAGCTGCGCAAGAGGACGAGGACATCCCGCCGCTGCCTAGAGATGCTGCATCCTCCCCAGAATGTGAGGAGGTGGACGAGGCCATAAACGAATGACGGAGAGTCAGAGGTGAGAGTGGCGGGGGAGGGTTTGCTGGCTAGAAGAGCATGGAGCAGTGTTTCCCAAACAGGGTGCCTTCAGCTGTGGCCAAACTACAACTCCTAGCGTGCCTGGACAGTCAAAGGCTGTCTGGGCATGCTGGGAGTTGTAGTTTGGTCACAGCTAGAGGCACCCTGTTTGGGAAACACTGGCATGGAGTATGACAAGGGGGGGGGGGTGAAAAAGGAACATGGAGGAGGACAGGGGGGGGAGGAGCATGAATAAGCCCCCCTCTGACCTCCTTTCTCCAATACCCCCCTGAAAAAGGAGCATGAGGAGAAGGGGAGGGTGTTGGAAAAGGAGCATGGAGGAGGACAGGGGGGGGGGGGGTTGGAAAAAGGACCATGGTCTGGGGGGTGGAAAAAAGGAGCATCGAGGAGGTCAGGGGGGTGGAAAAAATGAGCATGGAGGAGGACGGGGGTTAGAAAAGGGGCATGAAGCGCCGTTCATTTACGGCATGGCTATGAAGTTAGTGCAGGAACTCCTGCGCTCACTTCATAGTAGTTGCGCAAAGTGACATCCTCTGACCTCAGAAGCCAGTGTTTTCCAACCATGGTGCCTCCAGCTGTTGTAAAACTACAACTCTCAGCAAAGGCTGTCTGGGCATGCTGGGAGTTGTAGTTTTGCAACAGCTGGAGGTGCCATGGTTAGAAAACACTGGCTTACAGTAAATATCTTAAAGGAGTACTCCAGGATGCAAACATTTTCATTCAGACTGCCGGCAGTAAAATAATAAATATACATACCTGCTGTCGCTCCCCAGGTGCCTCCAGGGGATTGGCCTCCACAGCGATACTTTTCTTGTTTGTTGGTGTTGGTGAGGCATACTGACAATCACCATTCGCAGCGAAGTTCTGCCTCAGCCGGCGATAGGCTGAGCGGCAAGTGTGACTCACTGACGACCGGCAACCAGGAAAAGGATGGCGGCGGAGGCCACTCCCCTGGTGCGTATATATATATTTATTATTTTACTGCAGGCAGTCTAAATGAAAATTTTAGCATCCTGGAGTACTCCTTTAAATTAGAGAAAAAAATAAATATATATATATATATATATATATATATATATATCGTATTTATCGGGGTATACCACGCACCGGCCTATAACACGCACCCTCATTTTACCAAGGATATTTGGGTAAAAAAAGTTTTTTACCCAAATATCCATGATAAAATGAGGGTGCGTGTGTGCGCGTGTATACCCCGATACACCCCCAGGAAAGGCAGGGGGAGAGAGGCCGTCTCCCCCTGCCTTTCCTGGGGTCTAGAGCGCTGCTGTCGGCCCTTTTCACACCCTGGTTATCGGCGCCGCTGCCCGTTCTGTCCCCCTGACTATCGGTGCTGGCGCCGATAGCCAGGGGGAGAGAAGCGGCGCCGACAGCCAGGGGGAGAGAAGGGGCAGCGGCACCCATTGCCGGCGCCGCTGCCCCGTTGCCTCCCCCCATCCCCGGTGGCATAATTACCTGATTATCGCGCTGCTCCAGGCCTCCGTCGTGCGTCCCCAGCGTCGTTGCTATGCACGGCGCGGCGCTCTGACGTCATGCGCCGCGCCGTTCAGCGCATAGCAATGACGCCGGGGACGCACGACGGAGGCCTGGAGCAGCGCGGACCCGACTCAGGTAATTATGCCACCGGGGATGGGGGGAGGCAACGGGGCAGCGGGCCGGCAATGGGTGCCGCTGCCCCTTCTCTCCCCCTGGCTGTCGGCGCCGCTTCTCTCTCCCTGGCTAACCAGGGGGTGAAAAGGGCCGACAGCAGCGCTCTAGACCCCAGGAAAGGCAGGGGGAGAGAAGCGGGCAGCGACGGCCTCTCTCCCCCTGCCTTTCCTGGGGGTGTATCGGCGTATAACACGCACACAGACTTTAGGCTAAAAATTTTAGCCTAAAAAGTGCGTGTTATACGCCGATAAATACGGTATATATTGTGGAAACCTCTCTTATCATAAATCATCCTGTACAGATTAACATTAGGGTAGGGTTACATGTCTGTGGATCCACCGATGACTTGACTCTATAGAGGGCCTCCTGCTGTTTCCCCCCCCTGTGTGTTGCTCACTAGTGTTGAGCGGCATAGGCCATATTCGAATTTGCGAATATTCGCGAATATATGGACGAATATTCGTCATATATTCACGAATATTCGCATATTCGTAATATTCACATTTTATTTTCGCATATACGAAAATTCGCGTATGCGAAAATTAGCATATGCGAAAAGTAGCATATAAAAAAATTAGCATAAGCAATAATTCACATATGCGAAAATTTGCACACCAGTCTCACACAGTAGTATTAGAGCCTTCGCTACACCACACAAGCTGGAAGCAGAGAGGGATGATCACTGTGATGTGTACTGTGAAAAACAAACAAAAAAAAAAAACGAATATTCGTAATTATGAATATATAGCGCTATATTCGCGAATATTCGATATTCACGAATAAAATTTGCATTGCGAATATTCGCGAGCAACACTATTGCTCACAACAGCAATCTGCCACTAACAAGCAGCCACACAGGGACCTGCGAGGCACCGTGGGCACATGCAGTGTACTCTGAGACATCGTGTGGCGGCAGATTGCTGCTGCAAGCAGGACATTGGGGGAAAACAGCTGGAGGCACACAATAGGGTCAAGTCACTGACGGATCAGCAGAGTAACATACACTATTGATCTGTTACATGTGACCCTACCCTAAGGGTGCGTTCACGTGTGCGTATTTTTGCTGCATATTTGCCTAAGCAGATTTTGCTGATGTGTGTGCATGTATGATGTGTGTATGTACTGTATGTATGATGTATGAATTATGTGTGTGTATGTACTGTATGTATGATGTATGAATGATGTATGTGTATGTATGAATTATGTGTGTGTATGAATGATAGATGTGTGTAAACAAGATGTATGTATGATATGTGGAGATGTATTCTGTGCGGGGGGATCTGGAGGTGGCGGGTGTATGTATGATATGTGTGTGTATGTATGTATTATGTGTGTGTATGTTCTGTATGTATGAAAGATGTGTGTGTATGTACTGTATGTGGCAGTATTCAGGGGATACAGTGTGTGGAAGTATTATATTCAGGGGTACAGTAGGTGGCAATATTATATTCAGGTGGTACAGTAGGAGGCAGTATTATATTCAGGGGGTACAGTAGGAGGCAGTACTGTATTATATTCAGGGGGATACAGTGTGTGGAAGTATTATGTTCAGAGGGTACAGTGGGTGGCAGTATTATATTTAGAGATACAGTCGGTGGCAGCATTATATTTAGAGGTACAGTCGGTGGCAGTATTTTATTCAGGGGGTACAGTGTGTGGCCGTATTATATTCAGGGGGTACAGTAGGTGGCAGTATTATATTCAGGGGGTACAGTAGGTGGCACTATTATATTCAGGGGGTACAGTAGGTGGCACTATTATATTCAGAGGGTACAGTAGGTGGCAGTATTATATGCAGGAGGTATAGTGGATGATAGTTTTATATTCAGGGGATACAGTATTTGGCAGTATTATATTCAAGGGTACAGTATTTGGCAGTATTATATTCAGGGGATACAGTATTTGGCAGTATTATATTCAGGGGGTACAGTATTTAGCAGAATAATAATGATTACTATCTTTATACAGAGGATGAGGATCTACTGACAAAATGAGAACCTATGATGTCCGGGTGTCAGACTCCGCAGAGAAGATGGAGCAGGAAGACGTCCTGACGTCTGGACCAGATGGAAAAGAAAAGACAACAGAGAAGACGTCACTAAGGTCACTGATATCACTGTGTTTTCTCCTGACTGTCCCATCAGAGCTGGAGTCACTTGTTAGTTCTGCAGTGATGATGGGTGATAATGTACCCTTATCTGTGGCTCTCCATCTGTTGCAAAACTACAACTCCTATAATGCCTGAGGCTCTCCAGACATCATGGGAGTAATAGCTTTATAACAACTGGAGAGCAACTGGAACCAAGGTGATTGGTGGGGGTCCCAGCAGTTGGACCCCCTCCAGACAAATGGGCTGCTTATTCTTAAATGTCTATTTTGTCTGTCTGGCCCGGCCTGTTAGTCACTTATATCGTTGTGTATTCTGACTGTGTCCCATCAGTGCTGTAGTCACTGATATCTTTGTGCGGCTGAGTAAGGGGTTGTCCAGGATTGGGGAAGCGGGTCGTCAGGTGGTAGGGGGGGGTCCAAGGCAATTTTTCGCACCGGGGCCCTGAGGTTTCTAGCTACGCCCCTGGCTGTCATCCCTGCCACACAAAATGCGTGAGCAACTTCAGAGTTGTAAAAGTGGGAGAAAAATTATTTCCATTTATAAAAACTATTCCTTGCCTTTTTCTTCTTTGTTTTGAAGAATTTCTCTCCTATATAGTCTAGTCTAAAAATATGCTTTCAGCTTTCAATAAAACATCGTAAAGTTAGGGGGATAGATGAGCGAGCCGAATCCGTAAAACCTGTAGTGTTATACGGTTCTGGTGTATTTAATACTGTTCTGCAAACACCTTCAGTATTCATTGTGCAGTCATCCCTGCCACACAAAATGCGTGTTGAAGTTACATTTATCTAGCCTTTAGTGATATATGGTTCTAGTGCATTTAATATTGTTCCACAAATACCTTCAGTACTCATTGTGCTGTCATCCCTGCCACGCAAAAAGTGTGTTGAAGTTACACGTATCTAGCCTGTAGTGTGAATACAGTTCTGATGCCTTTCATATTGTTCAGCAAACACCGTCAGTACTCATTGTGCTGCCATCCCTGGCAAGCAAAAAGCATGTTGACGTTACATGTATCTAGCCTGTGGTGTGAATACAGTTTTGGTGCATTTAATATTGTTCCGCAAACACCTTGAGTACTCATTGTGCTGTCAACCCTGCCATCCAAAAAGTGTGTTGAAGTTACATGTCTCTAGTCTGTAGTTCTGGTGCAATTCATATTGCTCTGCAAAGATCTTCAGTACTCATTGTGTTAAACGTATCTAGCCTGTAGTGTTAATACAGTTCTGGTGCAATTCCTATTGATCTGCACTCACCTTTAGTACTCATTGGGCTGTCATCTCTGCCAGGCAAAAAGCATTAAAAGTTTAGATTTTACAAAAAGGTTGGTGAAAATTCACCCAAAAAATGTCTGCTTCTACTGTTCTGACGAGTTCAGGGGATGGCGACTCTGCTGCATGTTCAGGTTCTATTAAAAAAACATCCAGTCTGGCGTGAGAGAATGTGGCAATATGTCGTCTCTGCAAACAGAAAGTAAGTCGGGGCCATGGTACGAGTGTAGGAACTATGTCTCTACATAGACATATGTAGCGTCATCACAAGGCCTCGTGGGACAGTCAAGATGCCCCACAATGTGAGGAGAACTCTGCTGCTGCTACTGATGATCCTCCAGATCCCCCTTAACTGTCTAACAACCAGGCCTCTTCCACATTTTTATCACTAATTACAACTGTCAGGCAGCAGAGATAAAAAAAAAAATTATCTTTAGAAGAAATTGGGATATCTTCTGAAATAACCCGATTCTAAAAATATATAGTTCCAAAAAATCTAGATATTACATTTAGAAGCTTTCACAATCTGCATAATTTGATTGCAATTTCAATTTTCCACCTAAAAATCCATATTATGGCTTATTTTTTGCATCGCCAATTCTACTTTGCAGTGACATTAGTCATTTTACCCAAAAATGCACGGCGAAATGGAAAAAAAATCATTGTGCGACAAAATAAAAATAAAAATGCCATTTTGCAACTTTTGGGGGCTTCCGTTTCTACGCAGTGCATATTTCGGTAAAAATTACACCTTATCATTATTCTGTAGGTCCATACGGTTAAAATGATACCCTACTTATATAGGTTTGATTTTGTCGCACTTCTGGAAAAGATCATAACTACATGCAGGAAAATTTATACGTTTAAAAATGTCATCTTCTGACCCCTATAACTTTTTTATTTTTCTATGTACAGGGCGGTATGAGGACTCATTTTTTGCGCCGTGATCTGAAGTTTTTATCGGTATGATATTTGTTTTGATCGGACTTTTTGATCACTTTTTATTCATTTTTTAATAGTATAAAAAGTGACCAAAATACGCTTTTTTGGACTTTCGAATTTTTTGGCGTGTACGCCATTGACCGTGCGGTTTAATTAATGATATATTTTTATAGTTCGGACATTTACGCATGCGGCGATACCACATATGTTTATTTTATTTATTTTTTTTACACTGTTTTATTTTTCTTATGGGAAAAGGGGGATGATTCAAACTTTTATTAGGGAAGGGGTTAAATGACCTTTATTAACACTTTTTTTTTACATTTTTTTGCAGTGTTATAGGTCCCATAGGGACCTATAGCACTGCACACACTGATCTTCTACACAGATCACAGACGTGTATTCACACTCCTGTGATCAGTGTTATCGGCGCTTGACTGCTCCTGCCTGGATCTCAGGCACGGAGCAGTCATTCATCGATCGGACACCAAGGAGGCAGGTAAGGGCCCTCCCGGTGTCCGGTCAGCTGTTCGGGACGCCGTGATTTCACCGTGGCGGTCCCGAACAGCCGGGTCAGTTTCACTTTCACTTTAGAAGCGGCGGTCAGCTTTGACCGCTGCTTCTAAAGGGTTAATACCGCACATCGCCGCGATCGGCGATGTGTGGTATTAGCCGCGGGTCCTGACGCGATATGCTGCAGGATCGCGGCGCAATCCCGCTTCATATCGCGGGAGCTGGCGCAGGATGTAAATATAGACCTCTCTCAGACAGTTTTACATATACTCTATTGAAAGAGAACCCTACTCGTAGAATAATTGACAACCTCCGCTCCCTCCTTAGGCAAAATGTGAAACACTCTGTTATCTCGCTTAAAACAGCAGAAAAATGAATACCTATTAATCTCAAGCCAGCTAAAATGTATATCCTGCCTAAAGTACATAAAAATTTACAATGTCCCACAGGAAGACCCATTGTAGCAGGAATAGGGGCACCAACTGAATTCCTCTCTAGTTATTTAGAGTGGCTGATAGCTCCTCTTCTTAAAGGGATACCAACCCTTTTGAAAGATTCCGGAGAGCTACTTATGACTTTTGAAAACTTTATCTGGCAGGATACATATAGTTTGGTTTCAATAGACATCGAAAGCCTATATACTCGTATCCCGCACGATGCGGGTATACAGTCTATGCAGTCTTTTCTGTCCAACGCAGGTAAATCAGATTCTTTTGTAAAAATTTTTGTGAAGCTTTACTTTTTGTTCTTCAAAATAATACATTCACATGTGAGGACAAGTGGTAAAGGCAGGCCCATGGCATAGCCATGGGCTCTCCTGTTTCATGTTCCTATGCAAACATTTTTTTGGCAGTTATGGAACAAAGTTAAATTTTTTCTTCCACTAATCCCTTCATTCATTGTATTACATTTTTCCTACGCTATGTAGACGATGTCTTAATAGTTTGGGAGGGGTCTGAGTCAGATTCTACCTCCTTTATAGAGTATCTTTATATGCATAACACCGTCAATATGCTATTCCCTAGCGTCTTTGGAGGAAAAAAGTTAGAGTTCCTCGATGTCAAACTTTCCATTGAAAATGAAACTCTCATAACAACTGGCTATAGGAAATCCATTGCTAAGAACTCTATTTTACATCATAATAGTTCTCATCCATTGCATATTAAAAACAATATTCCCTATAGCCAGTTGCTATGTTTAAAAAGAATTAATAGCGATCATACAATATATGAAGAACAGGTAAAATAACTTTTTGACAGACTTAAGAATTGGGGCTACCCCCAACTATTTCTAGATGAAGCTCTGACCTAAACAGAACAAAAAAACAGGAAAAGAATTGCTAATTCCCAAGAAAGAGAGAAATGTAAATATGGTTGCTAATAGCAATGACAATAGAATTGTATTTTCTTTTGCAAACTCGCCTATCAACAACATTATTAAGAAAAGTATTGTTGATAATTGGTTCTTTTTCTCACAAGATAATGAATTAGGTCCTAAGGCAAAAGAGAAACTGATTATAATTTTTAGGAGATCTACCACCATAGGTGATTTTATTAAAAAGAGAAAAAACAAAAAGGCTACTAATAAAAACTGGATTAACAAAACAGAACCTAAAGGTAATTTTCCCTGCCGTAATTGCACATATTGGGGGAGATTTATCAAAACCTGTGCAGAGGAAAACTTGCCCAGTTGCCCATAGCAACCAATCAGATTGCTTCTTTCATTTTTCGCAGGCCTTCATACGAATGAAAGAAGCAAGCTGATTGGTTGCTATGGGCAACTGGGCAAGTTTTCCTCTGCACTGATTTTGATAAATCTCCCCCATTGTCAAAACAATCTTGCAAAACGGAACTTTATCATTGGAGGTAATAATGTGTTTGTCAATCAGTTTATTACATGTCAATCTACTCACATAGTTTACTGTATTATTTGCCCATGTGGATTTTTTTACGTGGGCAAAACTAAACGTAAACTATGTGCCCGTATTAGGGAACACTGATATTCCCTTAAAAGTGGCAAAGGAGTCCCTCGACTAATTTCACATATGGCCGAATGCCATGGAAATAGTACTGAGGGCTTAAAATTTGCCGAACTAGAAAGGGTTACCAGTCTCCCTCCCGTAGAGAACAAAGACAACTATCTGTTACGTTAGAGAAGCACTCTGGATAGTGAAACTGAACGCCACCGGGAATATGGGTTTAAATGAACGTAATGACTATTCTGCATTCTTGTGAGGTCTATTATTCTCATTGGTTTTAATAATTTTTTGTATTCTAATGTTTTTAATGGTGATAGTTTATATGACACTATTGTTTGGTTTCTATGGCTACCTACACCTGTAAGGAAATAAAGATGGACATTACCTGTGAGGGACGTACCAGAGCCGGAAGAAGCGTCCATCACGTGACGCGAAACTAGTCGCTCCTACAGGTGTGTCCCGTGTCAGGAGGGTCGGCTGACTCTCGCTCCCCGCCATGAACGTTTGTTTGTTTGTTCACTGCCGAAAACATGCAATAAAAGCTACTGCATTGCTGAAGATACGGGTGAGTGCGATTTTCTTTCTCTCACTGTGATATTACAATTTATATGTTGTACATACATCTTGGCAAAACATTAACCTTTCTAATATACTTCATAAGAAAATTTTATTTCCTTTTTATAGAAATCATAGCTCATAAAATCATAGCTTTGTCCAAGCTGAAGTACAGGCATAGACAAAGTCCAGTAAGTGAGGGTGGGCTAGCACTCATCCATGCTCTCCCCTGACTGATAGTACTCCTCTGTGCTCTTTCCTGTCTGATAGCACTCCTCTGTGCTCTCTCCTGTCTGATTGGACTCCTCCGTGCTCTCCCTTGTCTGATAGTACTCCTCTGTGCTCTCTCTTGTCTGATAGTACTCCTCTGTGCTCTCTTCTGTCTGATATTACTCCTCTGTGATCTCTCCTGTCTGAGAGTACTCCTCTGTGCTCTCTCCTGTCTGATAGGACTCCTCCGTGCTCTCCCTTGTCTGGTAGTACTCCTCTGTGCTCTCTCCTGCCAGATAGGACTCCTCTGTGCTCTCTCCTGTCTGATAGTACTCCTCCGTGCTCTCTCCTGTCTGATAGGACTCCTTTGTGCTC
Organism: Hyla sarda; assembly: GCF_029499605.1. NCBI lineage: Eukaryota > Metazoa > Chordata > Amphibia > Anura > Hylidae > Hyla > Hyla sarda. Next base: position 121,617,243 of record NC_079195.1, read on the forward strand.
TCTCTTGTCCTATCAGACATGGGAGAGCACAGAGAAGTGCCAACCCACCCTCACTTACTGGACTTTGTCCATGTCTGTGCTTCAGCTTATACAAAGCCATGATTTCTATAAAAATAAAATGACATTTTCTTATGAAGTATATTAGAAAGGTTAATGTTTTTCCAAGATGTACAACATATAAAAATGTCTTGTATCCGATAGTGCCCATTTAACCCCTTCCTGACCCATGACATACATGTACGTCATGACCGGGAAGGTTTTCCCGACCTATGATGTACATGTACTTCATGCAGATACTGGCCGCTACTAGCGGCATCCTGCTGCACCCGGCAAGATGGTGGCTATCACTAATAGCCAGCCATCTTGCCTCAGGACTTAGGGGGGTTTCGCCCCCCCCCTCACCGCGATCGCTCCTATCAGCAAGTCAAATCTGACTAGCCGATGGCAGTGTTACGCACATGAAAATCCTGAGCAGAGCGGTGTGTGTCCTGATCATGGAAATTGAGACACACACACTGCTCCGCTAAGTGTCCCCAGTGTCCCTTCCTGTCCCCCTTCCCCGGTGTTCCTTACCCGTCCCGAGCTTCAGAAGCTGTGCCCTCCTGCATGCTTTACTTCCGGGTGAAGCGAGTGCAGTAATATATATATATTTTTATTTGTAAATGAGCTGCTTAGTTGTACAACAGCTCCTCCTAATGTCCTAAAGCTGCCACCACATATTTTGTGCTTGGCAGGACAGACATTAGGGGGAGCTGTTGTACAGAAGTAAAATAAATATATATATATATATATATATATATATATATATATATACATACACATATATATATATATATATATATATATACACACACATATATGTGTGTGTATATAGCAATAAGAAAATGAACAGCACACCCGAAATCCGCTGTACACGAAATAAAGTGAAAAAAATCTTGTGTTTATTCCATATTAAAAAGTATTTTCACAGCAAGCGACGTTTCGACTAGGCTCTCCCAGTCTCCCAGCACTGCTTGAAAAAGACTGGGAGAGCCTAGTCGAAACGTCGCTTGCCGTGCAAATCCTTTTTAATAGGGAAGAAACCACAAGATTTTGTCACTTTATTTCGTGTGCTGCGGATTTCTCCTTTTTTTATTATGTGTGTGTGTGTGTATATATATATATATATATATATATATATATATATATATATATATATATATATATATATATATATATATATATATATATATATATACACACATGTATATTCAAATTTCAAGTGGTCCCTGAAAAATTTAGATTTTGAACTTTCGTAGAAAATTTTAAAAATGCTCATAATATTATAAGCCTTCTAATGTCATAAAAAATTGGTATGACTATTTATCTTACAAGTAGAGAGTTTCAAACATAGAGAAATGAAAATGTTTCACATTTTTCACAATATTTTAGTTTTTCACAAAAATCGCTTCATATATCAACAGAAATGAACACTAATATAAAGTACAATATGTCTCGAAAAAAAAATCTCTGGCTGCTTTTACCTGGCAAAGTCATTCAAAACCAGCTGGGTCATGAAGGGGTTAAGTTTAGAGAAATGGTATCAATGGTACTCAGTAGGATATTCCAGATCCCCCAACACGCCCTTTTCTTTCCAGAACCAGAAAGGTTTGCTTGTGGTCCCCTCAGAGAAGTCTGTAATCATTCACAGAGGGAGATGTAAAGAGCATTTAGAAAAATCATATAGGGGAGATTTACCAAAATGTTCTAAGACAGACAATATTTTCAGCAATAACTGTGTTCACCAGCAACATAACAAATATCAGAGAACAGGACTGTCCACACTTCCCAATGCATCATAGCTAGTAAGATTCTTAGCCAAGGGTTCTAAGACTATGTCAAAAAGTAAGGGGGACAATGAACAGCCCTGTTGTGTACCTTTCTGTAAATTAATGATGGGTGCCAAAAAGCCTGGGAGCTAAATCCTAGCCTTGAGTAAAGCCTAGATATGATTCAAAAGGTTATGAAAAGCTCCCTGAATTCCCATGGCATACAGCAGTGTGCCAAACCAGGCCCAGCTGACATTTTCAACTGCTTTTTCAGCATCCAATGTTAATAAAGCTAATTGAGTTGGTTCTGCACAGAATTGAGAACTGCTTGTACCCTTCACATATTGGTCACTACAGAGCCCCCTTAATAAAGCTTACTTTTTCCTGAGAAATCAGTGCAGGCATAATAAAAGAAAGCCTATTTGGTATGATATTTTAAAGTATATTGGCATCTAAGTGAATGAGGGATAGAGGTCTTTAGGATCCCAGATGTAATAAGTCCTTACCCAGCCTTAAAAGAAGATGAAAATAGGAGTTGTCTGCAGATGTCAGCAGACCGCCATTACTAAGGGCACCATTATATAAGTCAGACATGGTGGCCTTTACTTTAATTTACTTTTGTAAAGCCGCCCTGTTTTGTCAGGTGGTATGCCAAAATGAGGGGTAGTGCACCACCAATTTTATCTGCGCCAGAATTTATCATATAATGTGCCAAAATAAACCTACAGACCTGTCAAACGCGGAAAAGTTGGCCAAAGGGGTGTGGTTTCACAACCCAACCTATTTACTATTGAATTAACTGAAAATCCTGTAAATAAATGGCTGAAATTTCCACCAAGAAATAGCTGGTCAGAAAATTTCCCTGACTTGTAAATATATGAATCCCCTTTGTAAATAAAGTGGAATCCTGTAAGTCTGAAACAACATTTCCCATTAGTAAAAACCCAACACTCTTAGTGAATGAGGGCAGGTTTCTGCTACCTGATCTTGGAGAAGCTTGTGCAATTCTCCATTAAATCCATCCAGTCTTGGTGCCTTAAAGTTCGTCAGCAAATAGATGGTATCTTTAGAAGTGTCTAGGTAGATGTTTGCATATATGGAATCTAGTTGGCCTGCCTTTATATGTGGAAGGGTGACTTGCTGCAAGAGTGTATCACCAAGATGGGAGAAGGGGGGGGGGGGGAAGACTTAGACAAAAGAATGGAATTCAGCCAAATAATCTGTAATTTGCAATGGATAATTTTTTCTCCTCACCTTTCAAAAATTATTAACTCTTACTTTTTACTCTGCAGACCCATGTAGGGGCTTGTTGTATCAATTGTATCTTGTAAGGACATCACTGATTTTACCACAAAGTCTACGGCGAGGAGGAAAAATGAAAAACAAAAATGTTTTGCAACTTTTGGTGGGTTTTGTTTCTATGCAGTGTGCTTTACAGTTAAAATGGGGCTATATGAGGGCTAATTTTTTCTACAATTATCTGTAGTTTTTATTGATACCATTTTTGTTTTCATTGGACTTTTGATCTCTATTTCTTTTTTCTGGTATTAAAAAGTGACCTATCACATCAAGAGAGGAAGAACTCTGCGCAACATTATTGCTCCAAGCAGGCGTAGGTCCTCCAAAAGTGATGGAAGCACATTCCTATCTAGATATGGATCATGTAAATGTTCCCTCCCCAGATGCAAATTTTGCACAAATATTGTAAACAAATGCAAGAACTTCTCATCCAAAAATACAGGGGAAACATTCCAGATCAAATCTTTTATTAACTATTCATCTCAATACATTATATATTTACTTGAATGCCCCTGTGGCCTCCAATATGTGGGCAGAACAACCAGATGTCTGAGAGAACGTATCAATAAGCATCGGTGCAATACATCCAATGGCTTCTTACTACATAGCGTATCAAGACACCTCACTCAGCACCACAATCATGCATACGCCTGGTCCCCATCAAATTGATACCAAAAGACGATCCTCAAAGATTTAACACACGACGAAAACAGGAAAACTTTTTGATCTATAAGCTTCAAACATTGGTACCAATAGGTTTAAATTAAATGATTGAATATCATTTTTAAACCTTTATATGTGATTTTAGCTTCCTTTTTAGCCCATTTATGGAGATTTCTATGGACATTTATATATTTTACCTCTATGCACTTTACTTTAATCTCTATTATTTATTAAGATCAATATTTTACTGTATGTGCATGCATCCGATGTTTACATTTATATGTCATTTTATATGTCATTTTATATGTGTATACACCCATACATTCACCCTACCCCTATCTTTTTTTCCCCTCTGTTCCTTACAAACTACCAATGTCTCCCATCACACTCCCAATATCCCTCTGTAGTTCCCTTCATACCCCCCTGATCATCCTATGGCATTTAACCCCAGAAATATGCCATTCCTGCTGCACATACTTAGAAACTCTAGTGACACAGACTCATACCCTCGCAATCCTGCCTTCCAGCCATTTCAACATCTATTGATTCCTATTTCTGCCTATGCCTTCACCTTTCTATAGATATTTATTCTCTCATGCACATATATAACTTCAGTCACATAGCACTCCAGACTCTGACAGCCTTCTGTCTCTTACTTCATGTTCCATTGTGTTCTTTTGTTTACATAGTGATGTGCTTTCACACGCCCTCCACCCCTATTGGTGCTCTAGACCCCACTTGACCGGACGCCTCTAACGCGTCCTTAGCAACAAATATGCCGACACATTGCGCGAGTCTAAATATACTTCCCCATTAGCTCCCAGCATACCTTGTAATTGGAGCTCTTACTAATGCGTCCACAGTAATGCCAGCACATGCGCACTGCACATATTCCTCACAACCTCATCAGCTACTCTATATTTTAACATTAAAACGGAGTCATATCTGTTACCCACATACTGTATTACTTCTATATAGACTGCTAATACGCATATTCACTTAACCCTATCTATTTTGACTATTTATTGTGACTACCCTGTTACCTGGAACAGCTGTGACTTCCCACATCTGGGCCACGCCCCCTTTTCTATGTTTGGCGCCTTTTTACACATAAAAATGGCACTGTGACACCATACACAAATGATCTGAGGAAGAGGGGAGCCCCCCTCGAAACGCGTCATCCACATTTTTATTATTTTTATATTTAAACAATAAAAAATAATTAAACCTGGACATACTTTTCTGGACAAGCACTTGCTTGTTTCCTGGGACGTCCCGGCACAGCAGCTCCGTGGACATCAGTGATTACCCCAAATACGGGGTGATATGCGCTTATATTAATACTATCTGGTGAGCACCCACCTATATGACCAGTGGGTTCCTCCACAATATTTATCTCTCCATATATAAAGGGTAATACACTAGGCACCGCTTTCGGCTTTTTTTCTTTCCTTTCTCATATCACAGCAAAATTCCAGGTAATGCCAGCTCTTCTTTTTTATCCACTCGCTGCCTTTTAATCCCTTAAGGACTTAGGAAGTACCTGTATGTCCTAAGCCCGCTCCCGGTGTTAAAAACGGGATCACGCCGTGACCCTGCATCACTTTCCTGGCTGCTAATCATAGGCGAACAGCGTGCGGCACCGATCGTTGTGCCGTGCGCTGTTAACCCTTCAGTCGCGGCCGTCAAAGTTGACCGCCGCGTCTGAAAACTAAAGTAAACGCTTCCCGGCAGCTCAGTCGGGCTGATCTGGACATCGCCATAAAATCGCGAAGTTACGATCCGCTGGGACGCACGTGGAGGTCTCCTTACCTGTGTCCGTGGCGTCCGATCGTGGTTTGATTGCTCCAAGCCTGAACTACAGGCTTGAGCAATCGAGCCCCTATCTTGCTATGGCTCTGCAGGGATCAGCATAGGAGATCAGTATGTGCAGTGCTATAGCTCCCTATGGGAGCTTTAGCACTGCAAAAAAAAAAGTGGAAAAAAAAGTTAACAAAGGTCATTTAACTCCTTCCCTAATAAAAGTTCAAATCACCCCCCCTTTTCCCATTAAAAAAACTGTAAATAAAAATAAACATATGTGGTATCGCCGTGTCCGTAAATGTCCGAACTATAAAAATATATCATTTTGGCATACGCGCAAAAAAATTCCAAAGTCCAAAATAATGTATTTTTGGTCACTTTTTATATCATGAAAAATGAATAAAAAGCGATCAAAAAATCCAATCAATACAAAAATTGTACCGCTAAAAACGTCAGATCACGGTGCAAAAAATGAGCCCTCATACCGACCCATATGCAAAAAAATAAAAAAGTTATAGGGGTCGGAAGATGACAATTTTAAACGTATAAATTTCCGTGCATGTAGTTATAACAAAATCAAACCGATATAAGTAGGGTATCATTTTAATCGTATGGACCTACAGAATAAAGACAGGTGCCATTTTTACTGAAAAATGTACTGCATAGAAACGGAAGCTCCCAAAAGTTACAAAATGGCGTTTTTTCTTCAATTTCATTGCACAATGATTTTTTTTCCATTTCGCTGTAGGTTTTTGGGTAAAATGAATGATGTCACTGCAAAGTAGAATTGGTGGCGCAAAAAGTAAGCCATCATATGGATTTTTAGGTGCAAAATTGAAAGGGTTATGATTTTTAAAAGGTGAGGAGGAAAAAACGAAAGTGCAAAAACTGAAAACCCCTCAGTCCTTAAGGGGTTAAGGGTAGGTAGGTACAGTGGCGATAAATAAGAAAACATGGGCTCGACTTACCTGGGCTTCTGCTGGGGAATGTCCCTTAGACTTTTGAGCTGCATTTTCATGTTAACAAAAAGGCTTACATCTCAGTGCTAGAAAGTACTAAGGTGATAAAAAAAAATGTATGCACAGAATCCTGATAACTAGGCCTACAGTATGAGCTTATTTAGAACTCTGTTTTCCAGATGACAGGTGCGTTTAGGATGATTACTGCCTCATTCTACTATCAGGATTTCCCTATTTTATTATTCTGAGAGCTTTGCTGTCAAGGTTACATATATCCTAGATAAATATTCACATCATACAGAAAAAGGCTGCATCAGCATTAGAAATGACTGCCCTGCATTACATCATTCCATGATGACAATAAGGGGTTTGTTTCCAAGAATATATGGACATTATCTCCAAGTAAGAGAAAACACATTTTCCCCTTTAGGAATATGTAATCGTTCCTGACGGTTTTTTATTACTACTACTACTGTAAGTTTTAACATATTCTGTAGAGAATTTCTGTAGGATATAATTGAAATGTAGGTTGGAAAACAAAACAGACTAATTTCTTCACACTAGTAAGTAAGAATACTATTCCAAACCTTGCAAGTAAAATATGACAAATAAACACACGCCTCTTGCAGGCCTTGAGACACTCTCTTCAGGCTCTCATTCCCTCTTATGTGAAGAGCACTTGACTGGAGGTTCTTAACTGTGGCTGCCCCTGAAGCTGAAATGAATTACTGCCACATAATTCAATCAACATATTAAGTGTTTTGCAATTTGGAGGGAAGTGTTATAGACATAAGTTTGTACTATCCAGCCAAGCCACAAGACTGCATACTTTATTTGTGTCTACCATACCTTATGGCCTAAGTCATAATGGGAGAAAAATATTTATGGCTTCATAGGACAGGATTCTCCACAGGTATACAAATGGTTAGACCTTACACTACTTTACCAAACTATTTGTTGTCTGAGTACTGTCTCCTCTGAGTTCCTCCTGACATTCCTATACTGTTCTTCTACATGGCAATGATAGTCTCACTTTTAGGAAAATAATTTTATTGACTATGTGCAAAATCTACACAGGAGTATTTCATACTATACAGTAATTTGTAAAAAGTGTGATAACCGATGTCTGACATATCCGGGGAGTCCAGGCTGCTGAGCCCGTACATATATGTCTTGTGTTGTTAAAGGGTTAAAGAACAATTGTTTTATCTTGAACTTTGGCCATGTCTAGCACCTGATTTACTGAAATGAATAAAAAACTGCCTGTAAAAATGTTAATATGTGTGAGTATGGTTTGTTTTCAAACTGTGAACAGGATTCTTTGTTTTTATCCTAGCATTTTATGTATTTGTTTAATTTTTTCGAATAAAAAAATGCTTTATTGCATAACAAAATCAATACAAGAAAAGTGGCAAAGGGTATGTGAGAATACCTATCATTCTACAACTAGGGTACAGCACAGGGATTAAAAAAGTCAGGGTCACTGATAAACTTCAATAAGAAACAATGGTGAGTCAATGGCTGCAATATCATCAGGCAAGAAAGAACAAATACTGTGTTCCCTGCACCGCTCCTAGTGCTCATGGGGCGGGCCGATACAACTCACACCATACGGGGCACAGCTAATAAAACAGCATGGCAACATGGCAAAACATATCAAAAACAACAGAGAAAAAGAAAAAGGTATATAAAAATAAAGGGAAATAGAAATAAAAACTGGGGGGGGGGAAACAAAAACAACCCATGTCACGTCACATAAGGGAAAAAAGGAAGGGGAAGAGGTCAGGAAACAAGACGGGGGACAGAGAAAGGAAAAGAAAAAGGTGGGGAAAAGATAGCAATGAAAGAAGAGGAGAAGGGGAAGAGAGAAAAAGTTCCAACACCATGTAGGAGACAGGAATTCAGCAAAAGTCCACTAAGGGGCTAAGGAAAGGGCACTATAATCTGGGGAATCTACGAACCTCGACCAAGGCTTCCAGTGCAACAAAATCGGCACACGGTACCACCAAGACAACACTTTGTAATTGGTTTCCTGCAACTTCACTGATACAGAAGCTCCATGGCACAGTGCTTAGGCCTTCGACCAATCTTGCGAGTCAAAGGTGCAGACCAGCCTGCCTGATGGGCCGGTTGCGGTGACTGGACACTACAAAGCAACACAGCATAAATCACTGACACTAGATGCTCTGGGGGGGTCTTAATCAAGACACAAGCTCTCAAAGGGAAGGGGAACCCGATGGAGATCATAAGTATGTTGCCATGTACTATAAAAATGCATCATTTGTGTATATTGCCCCAACTGAGCCGGGGTTGGTAAGGCCTTCGCTACTGATTTCAACAAGCCAGAATGGTGAACATGAGAGAAAACAAAGATAGAGCCTTTGGACCGACCCAAGTAAAGGTTCACTGACCCACCTGGGGAAAAGTCGGGGTCACCGCGGACAGGCGTCAAGGGACCATTGGGGCGTAGGAGACCTGCCTTGCAGAGTAAGCGGTGGCACACCCGCAGTCCAATCTGCGCTATTAGTGGGAGACGTGCTACATTGGCAGAAGTCCAGTACGTCACACGCGTCCAGGGGAGCGTCGTGAGCAGAAATGGGGATGGCAGAGTCTCCAAACGAACCCAAAGTTTCCCCTGAGAGTGGTGGAACAAGTCCTTGATACGAGTAGCCATGGGTGAGAGGTAATAAAGAAACTGGTCTGGAAGAGCCAGCCCCCCTCAGCCTTGGGACGTATCAGGGTCTGGTGGGCCATACGGTGGCCTGAGGAGCCGCACACATATTTTGTGAGTGGAAGGAGAGTAGGCAAGATCTGAAAAAGGTAGAGAGGTCTTGGTAGAAGGTTCGCTTTAACAATATTTACCCTCCCAATCCATGAAAAGTCATCCCATTTGGTCAAGTCCATCGAGAAAGAAGAAAGCAAGGGACTGAAGTTCATATCGTACACCTGTATAAGGCTGCTCAGGACCTGGACCCCCAAATATCTAAAGGAGGATGTCGCCCACCTAAAGGAGAACTGCCTAGATAGGGAGGACACCCCCAAGGAGTCCAAGGAGACAAAAAGAGCCATTCTTGGTGAGATTGAGTCTATAGTTGCCATAATTGCTATATTCCTCTATGCGTGAGAGAAGGGCTGATAAACTAGAGTCTGGACTGGTGATATAGAGCAAGAGATCATCTGCAAATGCAGCATATTTAACATGCTTCCCCTGTATCTGCACCCCCTTAAGGTCCTCACACTGCCTAATAGCTTGCAACAGGTGCTCTATAACCAATACATATAAAAGAGGGAAGTGGGGACAGCCCTGTGTGGTGTCATTGCGGATCATAATGGGGGAGGACAGGGCCCGTTTATCTGAGCCCATACCTATATGATGAAGGACTGAGAAGGAAAGGTGCCGACAGCTCTCCACTTCTAAATCCAATCACTTGCGCATGGACTGGCCAGCAGAGCTTCCAGGCCCAACAGAGTAGCACCACAAGAAGAGATGTCCAGCGCAGTATGTAGGATGAAGCAGAAACTCTTTATTATGGATCACATAATATACAGAGCCATGGCATGGCATGAAGGATCCCTCGCAGAAAGACCCAAGCCACCCTATCAAAAGCCTTTTCTGCATCAAGGGACAGCAGCATACATGGTATATGGGATGACTGTACGTAATTGATTAGAGAGAAGGTTTTTAGGGTATTATTCTGAGCTTCTTTGGTAGGAACAAAGCCCACCTGATCAGGGTGGACCAGGGTCTCCAGTAGGGGGGTCATTCAGAGAGCTAACAATTTGGCATCTACATTGATGAGGGAAACTGGGCGATAGCTTTCAAAAAAGAGGGTGGGAAGGGAGATGTGTCAGAAATAGCATTAAAGGCCTCAAGGAGGAATGGGGACAACTGAGCTTGTAAAAATTGGAGGTATAGCCATCCAGGCCAGGGGCTATACCGGAGGGCAGGGAGATAATAGCCCCAGACAATTCATCCAAACTAAAGGGTTGTTCTAAGTCCTGAAGGGACTGCAGAGGAAGGGAAGGCAATGCAGGTTTCTGTAAATAAGCCAAAAGGACCGAAGAGTCACTGTCCGACCCAGAAAGCATCGAACTCAGACCATAAAGGACTGAATAGAATGACCTAAAGCTGTCTAGAATCTGGTAAGTAAGGTGGACTATTCCCAATGGCCCCCCCCCCAACCCCAACCAAATTTGATAGAGGGGAAATGTAGGGAGGCTCGCCTATCTCTAAGGGCCAGAGCTAACAGTCTTCCCGCCTTATTACCCCACACTGGAGCAAGTCTGTCTGTATCGAATACACTTCTTGTCAATGCGAACCTGAATCTCCCTCAGGACTTTAAGCAGGTCTTGAAAGACCTCTTCCGAAAGAGTGGATTTATGCAAAGACTCCAGAAAGTGCAAATGAAAGAGAAGGTCCCGCAGCTTCTGGGACACAGCACGTCTGGCACCATGATTAATTAGGATGCCACGAAGCACGCATTTCAGCGCTTCCCACCGACACTGAGGAGAGGTGGGATCGCTCGCGTGATCCAACACAAAGTTATAAATCGTCGCTCTCAGATCAGCCAAACAGAGAGAATAAGAGGAGCGACTCATTGAGTCTCCATGTAAATTCCCTCCTCGGGCCACTCAGCAGAGACAGGTAAAAAAAATAACGGGGCATGATCTGAAAACATAACGGAACCTATAGAGGCTGAAAGTACCTGTGACAGTGACTGACAAAAATATAATCCAGTCTAATGTATACTTTACGGGCATGAGAATAAAATGTTTAGTCATGTGTGTCCAGGTGGGTCAGTCTCCACAAATCTGAGAGCTGCATGGTGAAAAGCAGGCAACATATCTTATTCAGCTGTCAGAAGGACAGAGCGGAGGTCCCAGAGGAGCAATCTAGAAAGGGAAGCAAAGAGACATTAAAATCTTTCCACACCACCATCACACCCTGTGAGAAAACAGTTTGGTCATCCAACACTTTTTGCAGGAAAGACAACTGGCCACAATTTGGAGCATAAATATTAGCTAAAGTGTAGACTCTCCCATGAATAGTGCAGATGACAAAGACATAATGACCGTCCTCATCAACCTTGGAGTCCAAAACCTGAACCAAGAGGGATTTATGGAACAAGATGGCCACACCCTTCACCTTTTGGGACTGACAGCTACTATGATACCATGTGGGGTAATATTTATTTTGAAGAACAGCAGCGTGCTCTTGCAGAAAATAAGTCTCCTGGAGATATACTACGGAGGCCTTTGCTTGAGAATAGAGTATAGGACCTCTTCACAGGGACATTAAAGCCCTGAACATTCAGAGACACTATTTTAAGCAACGCCATAAAAAAAAATAAAAAAAATAAAAAAAACGAAAAAGCTGTCTCAAGTCAGATCCTGACCCCTGGGAAGGGCAAAGAACTAGCAGTAGGAAAAACCAACTGGGGATTAGACAGAAAGATAGAAATAGTACACAAAAGAATGAGTAGGGAAGAAAAAGCCACGGAAGGAAGGACACGGATGGGAGAGAGAAGGGAAAAAGGGAATGGGGACACACACAAGAAAAAATAAGGAAAGAAAACAATACAACAAACAAATATTGAGACGAATATAAACAGCAGAACAAAGAGAAAATCTGAAAAAATACTAGGACTACTAGCACTAAGCTAGTAACAGGCAGGTAGTAGATCCTGTAGAGCATAGAGGTACTGAATGTAGACGTATCAGTCTAGGATAGAGAGGGAAGATGTTTAGTTATTCAAAGAGAAATCATGAAAAACACATCCATTGAGATATTTATTAATATTTCACAAAGAGCAAACGGTAGACAATTCAAGACAATGGGTAAAAAACATTAAATACAGGTACCGTATTTATCGGCGTATAACACGCACTTTTTAGGCTAAAATTTTTAGCCTAAAGTTTACCTGCGTGTTATACGCCGATAAGCCGCTGCAGTTCAATGATTTAAAGCGGGAGCTTTAAATCAATGAACTGTAGCGGCTTTGCAGGTGCAGAGACCGCAAGCGCAGCCGGCTTTTCTGCCCCTGCCTTTCCTGGGGTCTAGAGCCCTGCTGCCGTCCTTCTCTCCACCTGGCTATCGGTGCCGCTGCCCGCTCTCTCCCCCTGACTATCGGTGCCGGTGCCCATTGCCGGCGCCGATAGCCAGGGGAAGAGAAGCGGCGCCGACAGACAGGGGGAGAGAAGGGGCAGTGGCACCGGCACCCATTGCCGGCGCTGCTGCCTCGTTGCCTACCCCATCCCCGGTTGTATAATTACCTGTTGCCGGGGTCGGGTCCGCACTGCTTCCGGCCTCCGGTGTGCGTCCCCTGCGTCATTGCTATGCGCTGCACGGCGCAATGACGAGTGACGTCATTGCGCGGCACTGTGCAGTGCATAGCAAGGACGCATGGGACGCACACCGGAGGCCTGAAGCAGCGCGGACCCGACCCCGGCATACAACCGGGGATGGGGGAGGCAACAGGGCATTGGTGCCGCTGCCCCTTCTCTCCCCCTGGCTATCGGCGCAGCTGCCCCATTGCCGGCACCGATAGTCAGGGGGAGAGAACGGGCAGCGGCGCAGATAGCCAGCGGGAGAGAAGGGGCAGCAGCAGCAGGGCTCTAGACCCCGGAAAGGCAGGGGGAGAGAAGCGGGCAGCGACGGCCCCTCTCCCCCTGCCTTTCCTGGGGGTGTATCGGGGTATACGCATGCACACACACGCACCCTCATTTCACCAAGGATATTTGGGTAAAAAACTTTTTTTGCCCAAATATCCTTGGTAAAATGAGGGTGCGTGTTATAGGCCGCTGCGTGGTATACAACGATAAATACGGTATATCAACACAGCCCCAATGGGCAATGGGTGGGTGACCTCTTCTTGCCCTAGTCTGAATATCCTGCCTATGGATAGTAGGTCCCCGGTCCTTGTGACCTGTGCCTACACCGGAACCTTCTTGAAGTCCCTAGGCTCGGACAGGAATACAGAGTGTTGAGCTGGTGCGCAGGTACAGTATTGCTGCATAGAGCATCTTCCCATATGATACCAGGATACATATGAACCACAATGGGAGGTTATTAATCAACATGTGTCATTTGTCCTAACAGACAGAATCCATGGGAGTGCCCCAGGGAAAATAAATAGCATTACCAAGTATATACATTTAGGTCATAGTAGACATGCATCAGAAAAATTATATATGTATTATGCATATATAGATAGAAACATCCATCCATCCATCCAACGTGTTTGCTACCTTGTAGCAATACAGGTAGCTCCTCAGGGATACGTAGGAATACTTAAAGCAGGGGTCAAATACAGACCCGGGCACCACAGTATGTGTTCCTACACATGTATGACTTTATACCTCTGGTGATACGGATGAAGAAAACGATGGTTCTCAATAAGGTTAGGAGAGAGTAAGGGAAAGGATATGGTAAGGTATAGTTTGTGAAACTAGTATGATAGTGTTGATATGCCAAATATAGGAACTCGTTACCTTGTGGATAGGATAGATAGCCAATCCGTTGTCAGGAGTGTTAAGTCCTTTGAAGTGGTGGGAAAGCTCTATATATATGGGGTAATATGTAAGAGAGGTAAGTATAGAATTATATAATAGTATAGATGCCTGTGGGGAGATAACAAAAATTACCTTGTAGATAAGGTGGAAAATCCTTGGGTATATCCAAACTGGTAGGCAGATGGTAGAAGGAGGATGGTCGTAATTCTATGGGGTAATATTGTAGACACACGGTGATGGTACTATAATAACACATTAAAGAGTGTAACACTCACGTTTCTGAAGACAGGACTCCGGTGTTTGTGGATCCGCTGGACCTGTGTGGCAGATGACTCGGACCGTTCCAGGGAGCGGAGTTTAAGGTGCCACTGGTCTTCACCAGAGCCCACCGCAAAGCAGGATGGGCTTGCAGCTGCAGGCGACACCCAGGTTGCTATCCCTGGCACGGCTCGACCACAGAGGCGGCTGAGGAGATGCGAGGCACAGGAGGGATGAGGCAACTCGTAGTCTGGATAGCAGTAGGTCAGGGCAGGCAGCACAGTAGAGTAGTCAGAACGTAGCAGGAGTTCAGTAGGCATGCGGCAGAGGAGCAAGGTCAAGTCACAAGAGCAGGAAATCTGGTACACAGCAAGGTAATACAAAGGAACGCTTTCTCTAGGGGACAAGGCAACCAAGATCCGGCAGAGAACTGAGAAGGATGGATGAATTTATAAACAAGCCACAGATGGTTACACTAATGAGCGTACTGGCCTTTAAATCTTAAAGCTCCAGTGCGCGCACGCCCTGATGGACGGGGACACGTGCACCGGAGCAGAGAGGTGGAGGCAGAGGCAGGAGAAACAGCCGGAGAGTGACGGACTGGGGCTCGCATGCGAGAGCGTCCCGCGATGCGAGTCCCAGCCCTGTCGGCAGCAGAAGGTAAGGGGACCATGCGCTCACTGTCAGCATGTGAGGTCGGAGCGCATAGTGTAACAATGAGTAAGGCCTATGGATAAAAATATATATATATAAAACTACCCTTCTATACCTTGGCGTTTCCAGAGTAGTGGTGCTAGATCCATCCAGATGATATCAGGAGAAGCCCGCCAGATGTGGTCCCACCCTAATGCTGGCTAGGATAAAAAGGTAGTGAGATGGTGACTGATGGGTAGGCTAAGACAATACACAGCATATGGTCTACCTGCTGTATAGGTGGGAAGTAGGTACACTATATCAATTAGGGTAAAGAATAGGTAAGATCATTGGCCATGTAAACGTTGGTGGATAAGGAAAACGGTGGATGGTACATATACACCGTTAAGGGTAATTAGTATGCAAATGGTCCATGCGGTACATGGATAACTGTAGGATAAAGGAGCCCTATGGTGAAGTAGGTACATGCCTAAAGGTACAATGATATGTGCTATAGTTAATAATTTTACATATAATGGTAAGGACCCAGGGTGTACAGTGGAGCAAACCGGGGCCCGGAGGTAACCATGGGGTTCTGGGGCAGGTGGATAACATACCCAACAGTGATAACGAGACAGTGACCAGAGTGGACAGATAAGGTGATAAGCACATATCAGCATGTAAACAATATGAGCAATAGGTAGATAGACAGGCCGGGCCATAGAGCAAAATACTATATATGCAATCATAACAGCATGATACATACTGGAAAGGGACCAGGTGTATAATGTTAGGTGTATCATGTTAACCTAGGGATGACCTGTGACCGGAGGACACTATATCACTTTGTGATAAAAGTACCATTGCCCAGGCTAGACAGATGAAGGTAGTAGGCTCCTATCAGCATGTAGATACTAGTGAGCAATAGATAAATAGACATATTAATGCCCATAGTAGCGGCCAATCTAGCCCTACAGTGTGGGTAAAGTGTTGTACTTACATGGAGAGGTCTGGTGTGTGGGTCGGGCACTGTCCGCATTTGTGCAGAGGCTCAGTCCGGTCGAGTGCCTTAAAGGGGTCATCCAGGGAAAAACTTTTTTTTATATATCAACTGGCTCCAGAAAGTTAAACAGATTTGTAAATTACTTCTATTAAAAAATCTTAATCCTCTATCTGTGGAGCCGGGTCCCCTTCTACTGTCCATCCTCCCAGCCGGTCTCCCGAGATGGCTGGCCTTTCTCGAAAGATTCATGCTGCTGGTGGCCAGGACGGTCATCCCTAGACTGTGGAAGACTACCCCCCCCCCTCCCTCTCGTCATGGCTCCAGGAACTTTCTTACCTCCACAGGATGGAGGAGCTGATCGCGGATTCCAGACGTCTGGTGGACAAGCATCACCTTATCTGGGGTCCGTGGATTGCTTTTCTTTCTTCCGCTGAATATAGGTCCCTTCACCTCGAACCCCCAGACTCCCAACCCGATAGTTGACTCGACAGTGTTCAATCCCAACTGCTACTTCCATTATCGTTGCTACCTGATGCCAACACGCCGCGTTCGAGGGTCTGACCTGAGCGTCCTACGAAGAGGTATGCCTTTTTCTGCCTTAACTTCTCCCTCTACTCCCCTTCTTCTCCTGTCCCTTTTCTCCTTACTACTTCTCTCGGTAGTGTTATGACTCCAACTCTGCCATACCCATGTTAGAACCTCTGCAGCCCGCATGATGTTATATTGAGACACAGTAACTCTACCAGAGCTGTGTTGTTTGCTTCCCAGTTTAGAGCTGCTTTGTTTGTTATTGCTTTACTAGCTAAATACCCGGCGTTGCCCGTTTTTTCCTTCCTAATGCTTGTTGGGGAGCAAAAATTCACAATGAGAGACAGGTGGCCAAAGAAAGCAAAACTAATCCTAAATATTTTTTTTAGATATATAAATACAAAAAAACCAAGGACAGAGCATGTAGGACCCCTTAATAATGGTAATGGGGAGGTTGTCACGGGCGATCAAGAGAAGGCGGAGCTACTGAATGGGTTCTTTAGTTCTGTATACACTATGGAAAAAGGAGCTGACATTGGCCAGGTCAGTGCTGGTAACACATCATATAATGTATTGAACTAGCTTAATGTAGAGATGGTACAAGGTAAGTTAAGTAAAGTAAATGTAAGCAAATCTCCAGGGCCGGATGGACTACACCCAAGAGTTCTTAGAGAGGTAAGTTCAGTAATATCTGTACCCTTGTTCATGATATTTAGAGATTCTCTGGTGTCTGGTATTGTGCCAAGGGACTGGCGCAAGGCGAATGTGGTACCAATCTTCAAGAAGGGCTCTAGGTCTTCGCCAGGCAATTATAGACCGGTAAGTCTAACGTGCATTGTGGGTAAATTGTTTGAAGGACTTATAAGGGATTACATACAGGAATACATAGGGGATGATAGTATTATAAGTGATAGCCAGCATGGGTTTACTAAGGATAGAAGTTGTCAAACCAATCTAATTTGCTTTTATGAAGAGGTGAGTAGAAGCCTTGACAGAGGAATGGCTGTGGATATAGTGTTTCTGGATTTTGCCAAAGTGTTTGATACTGTCCCTCACAGACGTCTGACAGGTAAGTTAAGGTCCTTGGGCTTGGAAACTTTAGTTTGTAACTGGATTGAACACTGGCTCATGGATCGTACCCAGAGAGTGGTGGTCAATAATTCGTACTCTGATTGGTCCCCGGTTATTAGTGGTGTACCCCAAGGTTCAGTACTGGGCCCGCTGCTGTTTAATTTATTTATCAATGATATAGAGGATGGTATTAACAGCTCTGTTTCTATCTTTGCAGATGACACCAAGCTTTGTAGCACGGTACAGTCTATAGAGGATGTGCATAAGTTACAAGATGATTTGGATAGACTAAGTGTCTGGGCATCCACTTGGCAAATGAGGTTCAATGTTGATAAATATAAAGTTCTGCATCTGGTTACTAATAACCTGCATGCGTCGTATATCTTAGGGGGGATTAAACTGGTTGAGAAGGATTTGGGTGTACTTGTAGATCACAGACTACAGAATTGCATGCAATGTCAGGCTGCTGCTTCCAAAGCCGGCAGGATATTGTCATGTATCAAAAGAGGCATGGACTCAAGGGACAGGGACATAATACTCCCCCTTTATAAAGCATTGGTACGGCCTCACCTGGAATATGCTGTTCAGTTTTGGTCGCCTGTTCATAAAAGGGACACTGCGGAGTTGGAAAGGGTGCAGAGACGCGCGACTAAACTAATATGGGGCATGGAACATCTTAGCTAGGAGGAGCGATTAAAGGAGTTACAATTGTTTAGTCTTGAGAAGAGACGTTTAAGGGGGGATATGATAAACGTATATAAGTATATAAATGGCCCATACAAAAAATATGGAGAAAAACTGTTCCAGGTTAAACCCCCCCAAAGGACGAGGGGGCACTCCCTCCGTCTGGAGAAGAAAAGGTTTAGTCTAAAGGGGCGACACGCCTTCTTTACCGTGAGGACTGTGAATTCTTGAAAAAATCTTAATCCTTTCAGTACTTATGAGCTGCTGAAGTTGAGTTGTTCTTTTCTAAGTGCTCTCTGATGATACCTGTCTCGGGAACCGCCCAGTTTAGAAGCAATTCCCCATAGCAAACCTCTTCTACTCTGTGCAGTTCCCGAGACAAGTAGAGATGTCAGCAGAGAGCACTGTTTCCAGACAGAAAACAACAACTCAACTTCAGCAGCTCATATATATT
Source organism: Hyla sarda (assembly GCF_029499605.1). Taxonomy (NCBI): domain Eukaryota; kingdom Metazoa; phylum Chordata; class Amphibia; order Anura; family Hylidae; genus Hyla; species Hyla sarda. Next base: position 121,635,918 of record NC_079195.1, read on the forward strand.
GAAAGGATTAAGTTTTTTTAATATAAGTAATTTACAAATGTGTTTAACTTTCTGGAGCCAGTTGATATAAGAAAAAATGTTTTTTCTTGGAATACCCCTTTAAGTGAGGGGCGTCCGGTTGTGCGTCACAGGGCCACATGGTCACGTGTGCGCGTAAGCCTTGGAACACACACCAGTGCCTGCGCATATGTGGCCAGCGGCGGTACGATCTATCGGAAAATGTATAGAATATGATAACATAATGAACCGGACATGCAACACAATGATCAGTATGGTTATTAATATGGAAGCCTTAAGTGGTCAAAGTATTAGATGTACATATATGATATGGAATATGAGGTGCATACGATTGATGAAGAGATAATAGGGGAATGTTAAGCAACTACTAAAACAGGGTATCTGGTATTATGTAAGTACACAGACCAGCAAAACCGATGTACAGTACTGCAAGAGACATAGGGCTAGCAATAAAAGGGTATAGAAATAGTACACTAACAAAATAAAGGGTGTGCGAATCAGGGCTAATCTGGCAGTGGTAGACATAGGTTAACAATGTAACATAATTAACTCTAGATCTAATAAACTAACTAGATCAATGAAAGAACTGCAACTGTCATACTATGAATTTAGTTGAAAAAGGGGGGGGGGTAAACAGAAAGATGGAAAACGGAAAATGCTTGAATAAAGGGGGGGGATGAGGAGGAGGATAAGGACAAGAGGATGCAGATAAATTGTTGCAAGTTCAAATTTCAAGTTTACTCTATAAAGCTGGTGAAATTTTGGGTTTCATTGAGGCCGTGGGGAAAGACTGTATTTAGCGTGAAAATCCATCGCATCTCTTTTTGAGTCAGAATTTTGTCGACATTACCTCTCCGGAGGGGAGGGTTGCATCATCTCGAGGGCCAGAAATTGAAGCACGGTGGGTTTACCTCTGTGTGCGGTGTTCACGTGTCTGGCTATTGGTTTGTCTCTGTTATTGTTAATGTCTCCCACATGTTCCAAAATTCTCCGTTTAAATTCACGGGTTGTCTTGCCCACATATCTTAGTCTACATGTACATACTGCAATGTACACAACCCCTGTGGTTTTGCAATTCGCGAACAATTTGCTAGGGAATGAGCGGTTCAGGGTAGTGTTAAAATAGTGGTTGTCAGTCTTGACAAATTGGCAGGCTCTGCATTTCCCGCATCTGAAGGTCCCATTCTTTCTTTGTAGTAACCAGTTGGTTTGTGTTTTGGGTGGCGTGTAGTGGCTGGATACTATTCTATCCCCAACATTCCATCCTCTTGAGAAGGTGATAAGAGGATAGAGGCTGACTGCTTCCTTGAGATCTGGGTCCATCTTGAGGATGTCACAATGATTAATGATAATGGTGCATATCTCCTGAGATGAGCAGTCAAAGGTCGCAATGAGATGGGTGAAGGAATTGTCATTGTCCTTGTTATGGGGGCTGAGCAGGTCATGTCTGGGAGTGGAGCTAGCATCCCATAGGGCTCTGTCCAAGTGTCTTTTTGGATATCCACGCTCCTGAAAACAGGAGTATAGCTTGACTGCTTCTTCTTGGAACACCGCTTCAGACTAGCAATTTCTACGGACCCTGAGGAACTGGCCTTTTGGGATTCCTCTCCGTAGGGGCGTAGGATGGAAGCTTTGCCATCTCAGTAGATTATTACCCGCTGTCGGTTTCCATTAAAGAGTAGTTTCGATTTGTCCTTGGTCATTTCTGTAGATAAGGACATCCAAAAATGGAAATTGGGACTCCTGGATTTCTGATGTGAAGAGAAGGCCAGTCTCATTCTGATTTGGATATGTGATGAAGTTGTGAAATTGGTGGTTTTGTGGTTTTGAGCCTGACCAAATGATGAACACATCGTCAATGTACCTGGTCCATAGGACGATATATTTGGTCCAAGTAGTTGCTGAGTCACTGAAAACGATGGTGACTTCCCACCATCCCAGGGTTAAGTTGGCATAGCTGGGGGCACATGGGCTCCCCATAGCTGTACCCCTGGGCTGGTGGTAGAAGGTGGAATCGAACAAGAAGTAGTTATGGGTTAATTTGAACTGTAGGAGATTAAGGATGAATCTATTGTGGGTGTGGAGATGATTGCTTCTGGTATCCAGGTAGTAGGATACTGCACTCAGACCGATGTTGTGAACAATTGAACTGTACAGAGCTTCCACGTCAATGGAGGCTAGGTACCATGACTCTTCAAGAGACATCCCTCTTTAGTTTACATAGTAAATCTGTTGTGTCCCTTGTGTAGGAGGGTAGTGCTGTGACAAACGGTCTCAGCATGCTATCGACATGTATGCCGATATTTTGGGATAGACTGTCTACCCTGGACACTATTGGTCTGCACTTGAGAGGTGTCAGTCTTTTATGGACCTTGGGGAAGCCATGAAAGGTTGCAATCCTCGGATGACTTGGATAGAGGAATTCAAACTCCTTTCTGTCATGTAATGCTGTATTCAGGATAGAGACGAGTTCTCTCTGAAAGGCCACCGTGGGATCTCGTTTTAGTTAGGCATAATTTGTGTCATTTTCAATGATGGAAAGGCACATTGCTTTATATTGGTCTGTGGATAAGATCACAATATTGCCACCCTTGTCTGAGGGTTTAATGACAAAATTGTGGTTCCTTTCCAGTCGGAGGAGTGCCTCCATTTCCCCATGTGTGTAGTTCTGGAATTTGGTTCTATTTCTTTTTTCCAAGTCCTCCATGTCTTTAAGTACCAAGTGATAGAAAATATCAATATTAGTGTGGTCATTGAGCGGTGGGGAACGTAAAGTTTAAGATTGCTAAATGGACCGGTTGATCCAACACTGTTGTTCTCCATTAGGAGTGAGTTTAGTGTGCGCACACCTTCCAGGTCTGAAGGGTCAATACCTAGAGTTTGACAAGTGTTCAGATCTACCCTATGAAAGAACTTACACCATTTCAGTTTGCGACAGAACAGATTAAGGTCTTTCACCCAAAGAAATCTATCAAACCATGTTGATGGGACAAAGTTAAGACCCTTATTTATAACAGACATTTCATCATCATTTAGGGTATAGTTAGGCAGATTTAGAATAGTGGGTGACTGACCTTATATGTTTATCTGTGTAACGGCCTCCAGGGTGCCTGTAGTCTGTTTCTCAGTCCGTAGGTCGGTGGTTGGGTTGCAGGTAATTAAAAAGGAAGAGGAGCCGAGCAAGCAGATGCAGAGGATGAGGCAGAGTTGGTAGTGAGGTGGTATTTAACGGAATGGAAGAATTTGTTACTATGGCTAACTCCCTGGTCTGTTGGCCTGGTGGGTTCACTCTGTTCCGACCTCTGCCTGTGGATTCCATTTCCACTCTTATGTTTCCTGGCCGAGGGTTGTAGGTGGTAGGTGCCCCTCTTTCTGTATGTCCCTCTTCCCCTCTGTCCACGACCTCTTCCTCTGGTCCATCCTCCTCGTTGTGTAGGTCCTGAGTCCAGACTTTCCTTGTCCGAATTATCGATATTTGAAGCAGACTGCTCCGTATCTGAATGGCAATATCTACAATATTACCCCATCCTCCTTCTACCATCTACCTACCAGTTTGGATATACCCAAGGATTTTCCACCCTATCTACAAGGTAATTTTCGCTATCTCCCCACAGGTATCTATACTATTATATCATTCTATACTTACTTCACTTACATATTACACCGTATATATACGGCTTTTCTACCACTTCAAAGGACTTAACACTCCTGACAATGGATTGGCTATCTATACTATCCACAAGGTAACGAGTTCCGATATTTGGCACATCCACACTATCAAACTAGTTTCACAAACTATACCTTACCATATCCTTATACCGGAAGAATCTAAAAGTTATAGGGGTTAGAAGATGAGAATATTTAACGTATAAATTTTCCTGCATGTAGTTATGATTTTTTTCCGAACTACCACAATATCCAACCTATATAGGTAGGGTATCATTTTAATCATATGGACCTATAGAATAAAGATAAGGTGTTATTTTTACCGGAAAATGCAGTGCGTAGAAACGGAAGCCCCCAAAAATTACAAAATTACATTTTTCTTAAATTTTGTCACATATTGAGTTTTTTTCCATTTAGCCATGAATATTTTGGTAAAATGACTAATGTCACTGCAAAGTAGAATTATGTGCAACATTGAAAGTGTTATGATTTTCAGAAGGTGATGAGGAAAATGCAAAAACGGAAAATCATGCGTCCTTAAGGGATTAAAGGGGTACTCCGGGGCTTAGACATCTTATCCCCTATCCAAAGGATAGGGGATAAGATGCCTGATCGCGGGAGTCCCGCCGCTGGGGACCCCCGTGATCTTGCATGCGGCACCCCGTTTCTAATCAGTCCCCGGAGCATGTTCGCTCCGGGTCTGATTACCGGCGACCACAGGGCGGGCGGCATGTGAAGTCACGCCTCCGCCTCCGCCTTTGGATAAGGGATAAGATGTCTAAGCACCGGAGTACCCCTTTAAGGACGCAGGGCGTATCCATACGCCCATGGGAATTCCAGTCCCCGCCGCTCGCTGGGCGTGGACTGGATCGGGGTGACTGCTGATATCTATCAGCAGGCACCCTGTGAAAACCCCTGGGTTGATCTATTTCAGACCTGCGACTTGCAGCTATTTCGGGTCAATCAGGTCTCTGGTGACCCGGAAAAAAAGGGTGAATGGGGGCAGCGATGGGGGCGGCGATTGGGACAGCGAAGATGGCGGTGATCGGGCCGGCGTGGGGGTCTCCTACCTTCTCCTGGTCCGGTGCGGGTCCCCTCAGGATCGGTGGTGGCGGTTCCAGCGGTGGCAGCAGCGGTGGCAGCGTCGGCGGCGGTCCCAGCTGTTGCTTAGCAACAACTCGCAGCATGCACAGCCAAAGGGCATGCTGGGAGTTGTGGTTTTGCAACAGCTGGAGTTCCAACTACAACTTCCAGCATGCCCTTTGGGCGTCTGAGCATGCTGGGGGTTGTAGTTATGCAACAGGTGGAGGCACATTTTTTCTATGAAAAAGTGTGCATCCAGCTATTGCATAACTACAACCCCCAGCATGCACAGACTACCAAAGGCCATGCTATGAGTTGTAGCAGTGTGCCTCCAGCTGTTGCAAAACTACAACTCTCACCATGCCCTTCGACTGTCAATGCATGCTGATTGTTGCAGTTTTGCAACAGCTGGATGACCCCATTTTGGAAACTACACCCCTCACAGAATGTAATAAGGGGTACAGTGAGCATTTACGCCCCACAGGTGTTTGACAGATTTTTGGAACAGTGGTCTGTGAAACGCACATGGCCTCCCACTTCTATTCCAACCAAATGCTCTCACCAAAAGCTCAATGGCGCACCTCCTCTTCTGAGCATTGTAGTTCGCCCGCAGAGCACTTTACATCCACATATGGAGTATTTCCATACCCAGAAGAAATGGGGTTTTAAATTTTGGGAAATGAAAAATTTGGGGAAACACCAGAATTTTTGTGAAAAAAATCTAATTTTTCATTTTCATGTCCAACTTAAGCGGAGATTTAGCAAGCACCTGTGTGGTGTTAAGGCTCACTATACCCCTTGTTAGATTCCTTGAGGGGTGTAGTTTCCAAAATAGTATGCCTTGTGCTTTTCTTTTGCTGTTCTGGCACCATAGGGGCTTCCTAAATGCGACATGCCCCCCAAAAACCATTTCAGCAAAATTTGCTTTCCAAAAGCCAAATGTGACTCCTCCTCTTCTGAACATTGTAGTTCGCCCGCAGTGCACTTGACATATTTCCATACTCAGAAGAGATGGGGTTACAAATTTTAGGGGGCATTTTCTCGTATAACCCCTTGTAAAAATGTAAAATTTGGGGGAAAACCAGCATTTTAGTGAAAATAAAAAAAATGTATTTACACATCTGACTTTAACAAAAAGTTGTCAAACACCTGTGGGGTGTTAAGGCTCAGCGGACCCTTTTTTACCTTCCTTGAGGGGTGTAGTTTCCAAAATAGTATGCCATGTTGTTTTTTTTTTTTTTTTTTTTGCTGTTCTGGCACCATAGGGGCTTCCTAAATGTGACATGCCCCCCAAAAGCCATTTCAGAAAAACTCGCTCTCCAAAATCCCATTGTCACTCCTTCCCTTCTGAGCCTTGTAGTGCACCCACAGAGCACTTAACATCCACATTTAGATATTTCCTTACTCGAGAGAAATTGGGTTACAAATTTTGGGGGGCTTTTTCTCCTTTTACCCCTTGTAAAATTTCCAAAACTGGGTCTACAAGAACATGCGAGTGTAAAAAATGAAGATTTAGAATTTTCTCCTTTACCTTGCTGCTATTACTGTGAAACTCCTAATGGGAGTTTCTGAATGTCATTTTGAATACTTGGGGGGAGGGGGTGCATTTTGGGGTATTTCTAATATGAAGACCCCTCAAATCCACTTAAAAACTGAACTGAAATTCCGATTTTGAAAATTTTGAGAAAAATTGGAAAATCGCTGCTGAACTTTGAAGCCCTCTGATGTCTTCCAAAAGTAAAAACATGTCAACTTTATGATGCAACCATAAAGTAGACATATTTTATTGGTGAATCAAAATATAATTTATTTGGAATATCCATTTTCCTTACAGACAGAGAGTTTCAAAGTTAGAAAAATGCTAAATTTTCATGAAAAGAAAGGATGCAAGTAGCAATTAAAATTTACCACTATGTTAAAGTTGAATATGTCACGAAAAAACATTCTCGGAATCAGAATGATCAGTAAAAGCATACCAGAGTTATTAATGCATAAAGTAACAAAATTGCAAAAAAGGGCTCAGTCCTTAAGGGGTTAAGGTATTAAGGGCCTAGTTACTTTGAAAGGCCAGCCAAAAGTACAGACCTGCTGGTGTTGTAGATAAATACTGTTTTAAGTGTAGTGGAGCGTATTGTACTCCCATCATGAGTGCACACCACGTACGTACATCGACGTGGTGTACAATTTTGTTCCTGTTATAGTCCTAAGGGCCTAGTTACTGTGAAAGACCAGCCAAAAGTACACACCTGCTGCTATTCTAGACAAATACTGTTTTAATTGTAGTGGAGCTTTTGTACTCCCCTCATAAGTGCATACCACATACGTACATGTTGTGGGTTCAGCTCCACTAATTAGTGAGGACGATTTACTAAAGGACAGTCAGCAGCTACTGCCCAGCCAAGAAGTGGAGGAGACATCCGTCGCTTCCTCCAGTAAGCGGGCAAGTAGTGATGAGGAGAGTGGCGTGGGAGGTGGTGTTGTGAGTGTTCAGGCTCCTGAAGCACTGTTGAGGAACCTAAGGAGGACATCAGTGACGTGCAGAAACAACTCGATGATGATGAAGCAGATCGCACTTGGGAACCGGGTGCAGAAGGGGCTTCATCATGATCAGGAGAAGAGGGTTGCAGGTTGCCCTTGAGACAGCAGCTGAGCCAGCAAGGTGGTAGCATGGTTGGCAGTCAGCATGGTGGCAGAAGTGGAAGTCTGGAGCCCCCCCCCCCCCCCCATCATGCTTCACTACTTACGTAGCTTTGTCAAGAGGTATGGGGCACACTCAGCAGTGAAGACTAACAAGTAATCTCAGAAAGAGAGATAATGGAAGCCAATAGATATAGCACAAGGAACACTGCTCTGATACATTTTAAATGTGTGGTTTATCTTTAATTAGTTTTCAATAAATTTTATGGGATTTAGTTAGTATATGGGAAATTAGGGTACTATTGGATTGCCCCAAGGGGGAATCTATTGGGAAAGTGATTGGATTAACCCTCATACACTGGTCTTGACCAGTGTATTGACAGGATTTCAATCAAGACCCACAGTCTTCCTGAACCTCCACCATTGAAAAAGGGGACGCAGCTCCCCGAAACGCATCTGGTGTTAAGACAACCCTGCACATCATCTGAGACAAATCGTTACCGCACTGTCAGTCCTCACCTACCCTCTCACCTGCTCCCTGTGCCGTCGGGGTAGAGAGGATACTTCCAGCGCTGCCATACACTGCTACGATCGCTAGGCTTCACAGCGCTGCCACACGCTGCTTCCCAGCCATCATCTCCGACCCCCAGCATCGGATCCTATCACCCCTCCTACATTTCTCCCGTGCCGCCGGGACAGAGGGAAGTGCATCTGGATCGCAAGTACAGCCGCGCACATCTGACCGTGCACACTGTAGCCGGTAAGAGGCACAAAGGGCCTAAACTGTATAGAGATTGCCCTCTTGCATTCAGTCCTTGTGCCGTCAGGGTAGAGGGGGCATCGCCTGTATCTCTGCACCTAAAAACGTTTATAGTGGGCCCCAATCTGGGAGGCTCCAGAGCTACTGAAAATTACCCTATTAGATTATTAACTTTTTGCCATGCACTTTCATCTGGATTAATCCCGGCTCCTATAATATGACTTTACAGTATAACTAAACAGATACTGTTTGCACTGTCCCATTGCCCCACTTTCATTGTCTCATTGTCCAATTGTTGAAGTGCAATATCACTGTTTATATTTTATATTTTTAGTATTTTATACCATTTTAAAATTTTTATCTAGTGACCAGTCTGCGACAAGGGCCCTGGCGCAGACCTCACATCATTTTCTAAATAAATGTCATTATTTTATGCTATTTTAGACACGTTTTCTCTTTCTCTTCTTTCTAATTTTTGACCATATATCTTTTACTCTTACCTAGCCTAGCAGGACTGCCTCCTTTTTTATACTATCAGGATTTCAATCCACCAATGCCTGATGCATCAGAGTAGATTGACCATGGTGCCACACCAACACTTCACAACTATGGATAGTGCAAAACATATTTAAGGTGCTGCTTCCCAGTTACAGAAATTCCTCTGCATCAGACCACAAATAAATATTGAGGATATACCTTACCTAAAACTCAACTTTTCTTTGGATAAAATATACGGACACCATTTTTTTTTTATATCTAAGAAAAGGAAAGGTGTGCAAAAAACACACCATGTGCTACCTACACCACTAAGTATTGATGTGATGCAAAGACCTCTAAAATGTAGAAGGGAACAACTTATGGTCCATTGTGACAGGTGGGAGTAAAAACTTCCCCTGCAAGGCCCTACCCTTGCATTATTAATTCCCTTCTTGGCAAGTGTTACTCGCCCTAAAAAGGGTGGCCCCACACAGGAACTACTCCCTATTTCCACCTACAAACACTGCCATTTCCCAGGGATTTTAGGTGGAAATAGGGAGAGTTTCCTGGGTGGGGCTGCCTTTTTAGGGCGAGGGAATTTATAGGGCAAGAGTAGGGCCTTACAGGGAAAGTTATTACCCCCACCTGCTACAATGGTATGTTGTTCACTTCCACCTTTCCAATGAAAGTGTTACTCGTCTTAAAAAGGGTGTCCCCACACAGGAACCTCTCCCTATTTTCACCTTGTTCTCTTCCGCCTTTTAGAGGTCTTTGCATCACATCAATACTTGGTGGTGTAGGTGGAACATGGTGTTTTTTGCACACCTTTCCTTTGGTTTGATAAAAAAAAGAAAATATTGGGGCCATATATTTTATCCTAAGCATATTATTAAAAGTTACGTTTTAGATAATGCTCAATACTTACTTGTGCACACCAACACTTTTACAAAAGAGACCGTTTTCTTCTGCCTACCTGCCTCAGCTGCTATTCTGATCCTGCCACCTGCCTGATGCCACAAATCTGATGCTAAGTTCTCCTTTTTTCACCCCCCTTCGTCACCGGGTACTGGTATTGCCACCCACCGCCCGACTCTGTCACCAGGTCACTTTCAGGACTCCTGATGCTGCTGATGCCACCTCCAGGCTGTCTCATCCTGCCACCATATGTTCTCCTCATGTTGATGCCAGCTATAGGCTGTCTCATACTGCCGCCATATGTTCTCCTCATGCTGATGCCATCTCCAGGCTGTCTCATTCTGCCACCATATGTTCTCCTCACGCTGATGCCAGCTCCAGGCTGTCTCATTCTGCCACATATGTTCTCCTCATACTGATGCCAGCTCCAGGCTGTCTCATTCTGCTATTCTATGTTCTCATGCTGATGCCAACTCCAGGCTGTGCCATTCAGCCACTATATGGTCTTCTCATGCTTCCTCCACAGTCAGGTTGTGTCATTCAGCCACTATATGGTCTCCTCATGCTTCTGCCACTTCCATGCTTTTACTCAGCTACATATAGTCTCCTCATGCTGCCGCCAACTCCGGGCTTTGTCATTCAGCCACTTGATGTTCTCCTCTAACGGCCGCCAACACCAGGCTGTGTTATTCAACGACTATATGGTCTACTCTTGCTGCCACCAACTCCAGGCTGTGTCATTCTGCCAGATTATTGTCTCCTCATGCTTCTGCCACCTCCAGGCTGTGTCACTATGCCGCCATGTGGTCTCCTCATGCTGCTGGCACATTAAATAAAACTTTTTAGGTTGATCTATTTGAAATCTTCAATTTGAATGCTAAAAAATATCTTTAATCTTTTCAATTGTGAGGCCTTATGGTCTCGTCAGGCTGTTGCCACCTCTAGGCTGGGTCATTCATCCACGATATGGTCTCCTCATGCTTCCGCCACCTCCAGACTGTGTCATTCAGCCACTATATGGTCTTCTCTTGCTGCCGCTAACTCCAGGCTGTGTCATTCAGACACAATATGGTCTCCTCTTGCTGATGCCAACTCCAGGCTGTGTCATTCTTCCAGATTATGGTCTCCTCATGCTGCTGCCACCTCCAGGCTGTGTCACTGTTCCGCCATGTAGTCTCTACATGCTGCTGGCATATTAAATAAAACTTTTTAGGGTCATCTATTTGAAATCTTCAATTTAAATGTTAAAAAATAAATTTAATCTTTTTAATTGTGATGCCCTATGGTTTCGTGAGGCTGTTGCCACCTCCAGGCTGCGTCATTCAGCCACTATATGGTCTCCTCATGCTGCCACCACCTCCACACTGTGTCATTCAGCCACTATTCACCCTCCAGGCTCTGTCATTGTGCCACTCTGTGACAGTGATTCTAATGGGCTCTAATCTGCATGTCATACTGAATAACAGTATAATTTCACTAACACAGCCCACCCCCTATGCATGTTACGGCAAGGCAAAGTGTTCTACACCGCTATTGAGGCTCTCTGTAGGTCAGAAATAGCAGTTTTTTTACAGTGATTCGCCGTGAATAAATTCAAATCAAAATTTTTTTCCCAAATTTTTTTTCCCAAATCAGCCAAATCGAATTTTTCAAAAATTCGCTCATCTCTATTGATGACAATAGCTTTATACCGACATCAACTTGAGATTTTGCGGGATTGGTCCTATCAGACCAGAATAATCTGATTGGTTTTACAGGGTGGGCCATTTATGTGGATACACCTTAATAATATGGGAATGGTTGGTGATATTAACTTCCTGTTTGTGGCACACAGTATATGTGAGGGGGGAAACTTTTCAAGATGGGTCGTGACCATGGCGGCCATTTTGAGGTTGGCCTTTTTGAATCCAACTTTTGTTTTTTCAATAGGAAGAGGGTCATGTGACACATCAAACTTCTTGGAAATTTCACAAGAAAAACAATGATGTGCTTGGTTTTAACATTACTTTATTCTTTCATGAGTTATTTACAGGTTTCTGACCACTTATAAAATGTGTTCAATGTGCTGCCCATTGTGTTGTTTCAGGTGCTGCACATCTCTTATCTTCACAGCATAGACAATTGTCTTCAGATGACCCCAAAGATGAAAGTCTAAGGGGGTCAGATCGGGAGACCTTGGGGGCCATTCAACTGGCCCACGACGACCAATCCACTTTCCAGGAAACTGTTCATCTAGGAATGCTCGGACCTGACACCTATAATGTGGTGGTGCACCATCTTGCTGGAAAAACTCAGGGAACGTGCCAGCTTCAGTGCATAAAGAGGGAAACACATCATCATGTAGCAATTTCGCATATCCAGTGGCCTTAAGGTTTCCACTTATGAAGAATGGTCCCACTATCTTTGTACGCCATATTTCCCACCATACCATCAATTTTTGTGTTCCAACAGTCTTGGGGGGATCTATCCAATGTGGGTTAGTGTCAGACCAATAGCGGTGGTTTTGTTTGTTAACTTCACTATTCACATAAAAGTTTGCCTCATCACTGAACAAAATCTTCTGCATAAACTGAGGGTCCCTTTCCAATTTTTGTTTTGCCCATTCTACAGCACCTGAAACTATGGATACTTGAAGCCTGTGCTAGCATTTCTCCTGCGATGTTGCTATCAGTATGTGAAGAGTGGGAGAAGAGGTTTGCATTGACAATCCAACACAATGGGCAGCACATTGAACACATTTTATAAGTGGTCAGAAACTTGTAAATAACTCATGAAAGAATAAGGTTATGTTAAAACCAAGCACATCATTGTTTTTCTTGTGAAATTCCCAATAAGTTTGATGTGTCACATGACCCTCTTCCTATTTAAATAACAAAAGTTGGATTCAAAATGTCAGACTTCAAAATGGCCACCAAGGTCACCACCCATCTTGAAAAGTTTCTTCACTCACATATACTAATGTGCCACAAACAGAAAGTTAATATCACCAACCATTCCCATTTTATTAATGTGTATCCATATAAATGGCCCACCCTGTAGTTTGGAGCAGGGTGAAGTGTGGATGTGTATCTGGACTTTTCATACTGTTATACACAAAAGGTTACTACATAAAATAAGGATGCTGGGACTAGGGGAGGGTTTATTTAAATGGGTTAGCAACTGCCTCAAAGGGTGGGCATTAATTAAACTCCGATTGGGTCACAGTTACTCATACAGGTTGCATCTGCCATTGCTAACTTAGAATATATTTGGACATGTGCTCAGCAAAAAGTTTAAATCACAACCACTTTTTCATCCTTAATTTGTTGAACTTGAGGATAGGAACCTTTATGAAAGGACATTATAACCTTTGGTATATAAAAACCCCAGCAAATGTTAAGAAAATGATAAAAGACAGGGGAAAATATTTTTATGTGTCACAATGTTATTTGAAATAACACATTTATTTGATAACTGAGTTTTGATGGATGAATTATGTTGAGCTAGTGGAGGTGTCATTTCTGCAGTATAACGAGCTATGCAGGCTGTCTTGAAATGAATACGAATATATATTGTCTGCATTACAACTTGTCAACTGTCATTCTTTATAAAGCGATTTTTGCACTTTCGGTGACACTGCCCAAATTCATAACCCAAAGGATGGATTGCTGCATTAAAAGCCATATATTCCCAATCAAACAGCATCCAGACCTCACTAATGTGGCTTTTTCTCCGTGCCCCAAGCTTGTTAATGATCCTTTCATTTTGTCAATGTTTTACGGCTACATTAGCAGGGACAAATCTCGACAGGCCTATTCAAAAGCCTTGATGTTGTTTATTAAAATAAATTTATTTCATATTACATCCTTTTAGAGGTCTGTCCATTTATTCTCCTTTAGTTAAAGCATAAACACTTCAGCCTAACACTTCCAGAGAGTTTTATGTAGCACATTATCACAGATAATTAGAAAAATCTCACATCTCTGCTTCCTGCTGCTGAGGGACCTGATGTCAGATCTATAGATCCAAAAGTAATTTTAGCCTGTCTGCTTCAAGCAGCAACAATTATCTAAGAATATGACAGTGCAAGAACTCCCAGTCCCATTTTACCTATGAATTAAAGAACACATTTGGAAACTCATCAAGACTTGTAATTGTTAAATATTATTTTAATTACACAGTCGCAATGTACCCACAGATGTATTGTGCAATATGTGTATATAAAATCAGTAGTATACATCCCCTAGAGGAATCCAAGTGCATGGTTTCACATTAGAAGAAGTATTGGAGGAAAAAAGCTGCATTGGCGCTACCAAGGAAGTAACCCAAGTCGTGGGTATTGATGCAAAATAATTTATTCTTACAGCATAAGAAATCAAAGAATATAATAAATATAAAGCAAGAGGCGTTTCGGGAGTCACAGCTCCCTTTTTCAATTGCAGGTGGTTGCTGTATGGCAAGGTAACAGGTATATGTTTTTAAATACATGAGAAAATGGCGCCAAAACCAGGTGAACTGATGACATCATGTGGGGTGGATGCCGGGGCCAGGTAGGGGCCGGGCATTAAAGACCTGAATAATAAAACATATTCAAAGAAGGGGCATGAAAACCACATAAAACATGTAAAAAATCATAGGTATAGTCTTTTACAGGAGTATTTGGAAGTTCAAACTGAACCACGAGAATTGTCTGTGGTGGCGACCAATCAGGAAACTGCCGGGATCCGTGGGACCAATCAGGAGGCAATAGGAGGAGGCTGTCATCGCTGTGCTGGGTTGCTGCTGTGGGAAATGAATGGAGACGAACCCCTTGAAACTGATTGGTCGCTTGCTGCGAGAGGTGAGGAGGCGGCCAATCAGGAGCGAGCCGTACTATGCTGAGTACAGTTACGATGTCATAGGGGAACATGAGCCGTATGGTGATAAGTCCAAAGAGAGTGGGCGGGGTGCTGATTGGCTGTCCGGGATCTTAGATGAGCCAATCAGAGGGGGGACGTATAAGTCCGGGTTGCAAGTCTTAGTTGCTGATGGCGGTGGAGTAAAGTTAAAAAAAAGTTCAAAAACGTCAGCAAATCGCTGTTAGATCAGTCCGGGTGGCGTCCAATCAGAGTGAAGACTTGTAAATCCTCTACGGGCGATTCCTAGAGGTGTTGGCGGCAAATCCATTTTGAATAATACGACCAATAGCTGCTGGGCAGGTCCCGGTGGCGACCAATCATGAAGAAGGATGTGTTGTAGTGCTTGCTGTCAAGATGCCGGTGTCAGACTTTATCATCGTCCTGGCGGGCTGTCATCTGATCTCGAAGTCCGAAGCATACTCGGAATTTGTCATTGAGGAGCTGGAAACCTGTAAGGGAGTAAGGAAGTAGACGGGGAAGGGAGAGACAGGTGGTCTCTCCCTTCCCCAAACGGCGGCTTGCTGTCGGCTTGTCCCGCATTGAGGAGGCATCTGGTGCGGCTGTGAGGAGGCATCTGGTATGGACTTGGAAATTGTCATGGAGGAGCTGTAAACCTATAGGGCAGTAAAGAGGTAGAAGGGGAGGGGAGAGACAGGTGATTTTGGTGGCGGCTTGCTGTCAGCTTGTCCCGCAGTGAGGAGGCATCTGGTGCGGTTGTGAGGAGGCATCTGGTACGGACTTGGAAATTGTCATGGAGGAGCTGTAAACCTATAGGGGAGTAAAGAGGTAGAAGGGGAGGGGAGAGACAGGTGATTTTGGCAGCGGCTTGTTGCCGGCTTGTCCCGCAGTGAGGAGGCATCTAGCGTGGATGTCGTTGTGTCATCGAGACGTATGTATTACGTGATGTTTTCAGAAGTTTTCACGTTTCCTCCGTACTGCGAAGTGGTGGGTGGTGTCAGCGGAGATGTGTTTGATGGTTGTGATGGTGTGACACCTGAAATCGCTGCTGTGCTTTTCCGCTGCATGCCTGGAGACACTGTGGAGTTGGTACCCCTTGGTGACATTGGATCTGTGCTTGGTAATGTGCTGATTCAATGGATGGATGGTACGCCCGACGTACTGAAGACCACAGGGGCACTCAAGGAGGTAGATCACGTAGGAGGTGCTGCAGTTGATGCTCCTGATGGGGTAAGTGATGTTGGTGATCTTGCAGGTGAACTTGGTGCATTTGTTCGCAATGTTGTTGCAGCATTTGCAGAGGGGTTTGCTGCACTTATATGAGCCGGTGACAGGTGGGGTGTCCAGCAGGGTAGTTTGTTTCTTAGGTGCTTTCAGTTTACTGGGTGCCAGCATATTCTTGAGGTCACCAACAAGGACCAACCTGAACATACCCACTCCTTCAACTTCATCACTACCTATAACGATGACCACAAAAAACATCAAGAAAATCATCACGGACCACTGGAAAACTCTCCTGCTAGACCCCTTCCTCAAAGACATTTTGCCACCCAGACCTAATATCACATTCAGGAAGAACAAATCTCTCAAGAATATGCTGGCACCCAGTAAACTGAAAGCACCTAAGGAACAAACTACCCTGCTGGACACCCCACCTGTCACCGGCTCATATAAGTGCAGCAAACCCCTCTGCAAATGCTGCAACAACATTGCGGATAAATGCACCAAGTTCAACCGCAAGATCACCAACATCACTTACCCCATCAGGAGCTTCATCAACTACAGCACCTGTGGTCCTCAGTATGTCAGGCGTACCATCCAGCCATTGAATCAGCGCATTAACAAGCACAGATCCAATGTCACCAAGGGGTACCAACTCCACAGTGTCTCCAGGCATGCCGCGGAAAAGCACAGCAGGGATTTCAGGTGTCACACCATCACACCCATCGAACACATCTCCGCTGACACCGCCCACCGCTTCACAGTACTGAGGAAACGTGAAAACTTCTGGATCTTCACCCTCAACACTTTGACACCCTCTGGTCTGAATGAATACATCGAAAACGTCATGTAATACATACGTCCCGATGACACAACGACATCCGCACCAGATGCCTCCTCACTGTGGGACAAGCCGACAGCAAGCCGCCACCAAAATCACCTGTCTCTCCCCTCCCCTTCTACCTCTTTACTCCCTTACAGGTTTCCAGCTCCTCCATGACAAGTTCCGAGTATGCTTCGGACTTCGAGATCAGATGACAGCCCACCCGGACGATGATAAAGTCTGACACCGGCATCTTGACAGCACTACAACACATCCTTCTTCGTGATTGGTCGCCACCGGGACCTGCCCAGCAGCTATTGGTCATATTATTCAAAATGGATTTGCCGCCGACACCTCTAGGAATCGCCCGTAGAGGATATACACGTCTTCACTCTGATTGGACGCCACCCGGACTGATCTAACAGCGATTGGCTGACGTTTTTGAACTTTTTTGAACTTTATTCCACCACCACCAGCGACTAAGACTTGCAACCCGAACTTATACGTCCCCCCTTTGATTGGCTCATCTAAGATCCTGGACAGCCAATCAGCACCCCGCCCACTCTCTTTGGACTTATCACCATACGGCTCATGTTCCCCTATGACATCGTAACTGTACTCAGCATAGTACGGCTCGCTCCTGATTGGCCGCCTCCTCACCTCTCACAGCAAGCGGCCAATCAGTTTCAAGGGGCTCGTCTCCATTCATTTCCCACAGCAGCAACCCTGCACAGCGATGACAGCCTCCTCCTACTGCCTCCTGATTGGTCCCACGGACGCCGGCAGCTTCCTGATTGGTCGCCACCACGGACAATTCTCGCGGTTCAGTTTGAACTTCCAAATACTCCTGTAAAAGACTATACCTATGATATTTTTTACATGTTTTATGTGGTTTTCATGCCCCTTCTTTGAATATGTTTTATTATTTAGGTCTTTAATGCCCGGCCCCTACCTGGCCCCGGCATCCACCACACATGACGTCACCAACTCACCTGGTTTTGGCGCCATTTTCTCATGTATTTAAACACATATACCTGTTACCTTGGCATACAGCAACCACCTGCAATTGAAAAAGGGAGCTGTGACTCCCGAAACGCGTCTTGCTTTATATGTATTATTTTCTTTGATTTCTTATGCTGTAAGAATAAATTATTTTGCATCAATACCCACGACTTGGGTTACTTCCTTGGGAGCGCCAACGCAGCTTTTTTCCTCCAATACTTCTGCATTACTCTACGGACTCTCCTCTGGGCTCTGTCCTCAAGCTGCTGGCCTGCATACCAAGCTACCATCACCGGCAAGGAACACGATACCCCCACCTGGGTACCCACCTCTACCGGATAAAGACCTCCTACACCACACCCGGCGCTACCTCCGCCTTTTTTCCTCCATTTTATTGCTGGTTTCCCATTAGGACTGTCTTATTGTGATGTTGTTGGTAATATTTGGCTTGATATCAAGGTATTTTGTTTATCACTTTTATGGGAGAAGATGGGGGGGGGGGGTGGGGGGGGAGTGGTTGTCACAGGAAGCCAAATTTATTTCACAGAAATCTTTCACAGATTCAAATGCCACCTAAATAGAACTGACACTGTTAAAATGACATAGTTAAGGTGTTGTCAGCTAATATTATTGGCAGAAATGAAGACAATATTTGTCACTGGTTTTTCCAGATATGGCCATTTAAGGACTTGGTTTGTGGGATGAGTTGAACCAATGGAATCATTTATCGTATATATTGTTATGAAAACCTTAAAAACATTATCTGTGGGCTGAATTGGGAAAAAACACGCAATTCCAGCATCGTTTTTCTGTGGTGCAAAAAAATAAGATAAAATAAAATCATCAAAAATCCCACAAAAAAATCCCACAAAATGTATTTACACGTGTCATCAGAATATGACCTATTGTTAAAATCATTGTTTTTATGTTAAACATATTTTCTAACTAATTCAAAATGATGTCTTCATTCAGGCCATTAGGCCTAAAACTAAGCTGAGTTTTTAGTCTGAGTTCTGTCTGTGTTAATAAGGAGTAGGATGCTGGAAAGTGATCTGTACAGTATTACAGTAAAAGAGAACATCAATCGCTAGAGAAGACAAAGGAGCTCAGTCTCCCCCCTCCGTGTAGAATGACCTGCATAGGTCAGAGAGTTCACTTCACAGAACATGGTTACAAATGATGTCAAGGCCACGACCACCTATAGACTTGCATTGCTGCCATAACAATGACGTGATCAGAGATCAAGTTCCACTGCTCCCCAAATGTATCATGTAAGTGCCATTTAGATGCCATTGAGAAACCAGAAAGGAGAAAAAAAGAACAAGAGGAGGCTCTCCCTAGTGTAAAAGGTTCATACAAAGAAAAGGTAGGTTAGGATGATTGCATGACTGTTCACCTGATGATGTCGCCAGGGTCGGGCAATCCAGCTCTAATGTTTGGTATGTCGCTTTTCCTCCATAGTTCTGAGTGAGACTCAATCATCTCTACTCTTGAGCTTAAAAGTAAAACTTGACTTTATAACTTAGCAATTAAAATGTATTTAATCATTTCCAGGAAGAATAACAGAGGGATTGCACAATGCAGTAATACTAGCAAAAATAATACAGCATTAATATTTTGTAGGGAGTACCCCTCAAAAAAAAGATATATGTTACTCAGCACCTAATCCTGATCATATACATATACTTTTTATGCATCTAACAACTATATTTCTCTCATAAATACCTTCTATCTGCTGTTCACTTGGTTTGTCATTCTGGGCTTTGGAGGGGGCGTGTCTGTCTCATGTCCTCACTCTGCATGATCAATTTTCCTCCTTGAGTCTACTATGCAGTGTTAGGTCTTTTCATCCAATCACTGCAGGCTGCTCTGAAACCCCCTACTCTTTGTTTTCATACTGCAGTTTGATAGGACAGTAGTGAGCACAGAAAAGTGCTAGTCTCCTACCTCACTTACTGTGCTGTGTTTGCCAAGATGTACAACAGTTTTTTAATATGTCAGTGCTTATTTAAGAGGACAGGTCCACTTTAACACATTGCTTGTAACATGGATTCCTACAGTGATACACTGTAGACATAGGGGGAGATATTCAAACGGTTAATTAGGAGGAAGAGAACAGTTAATCGGGCAGTCTAAGAATGCACCAGTTTTTTTTAACAGTGGCTCAGGCTGTTTGAAAATTTTACACTGTCTACAAAGTTTACACCAACTATTAGCTGGCTTAGTTAACATTAAGAATGTATTGGCACATACCGTATTTATCGGGGTATACCACGCACCGGCCTATAACACGCACCCTCATTTTACCAAGGATATTTGGGTAAAAAAAGTTTTTTACCCAAATATCCAAGGTAAAATGAGGGTGCGTGTGTGCGCGAGTATACCCCGATACACCCCCAGGAAAGGCAGGGGGAGAGAGGCCGTCGCTGCCCGCTTCTCTCCCCCTGCCTTTCCTGGGGTCTAGAGCCCTGCTGCCGGCCCTTCTCTCCCCCTGGCTATCGGTGCCACTGCCCGTTCTGTCCCCCTGACTATCGGTGCTGATAGCCAGGGGGAGAGAAGCCGCTGCCCCGTTGCCTCCCCCCATCCCCGGTGGCATAATTACCTGGGTCCGCGCTGCTGCAGGCCTCCGGCGCGCGTCCCCTGCGTCGTTGCTATGTACGGCGCGGCGCATGCAGCGCATAGCAACGACGCCGGGGACGCATGCCAGAGGCCTGCAGCAGCGCGGACCCGACCCCGGCAACAGGTATTTATGCCACCGGGGATGGGGGGAGGCAACGGGGCAGCGGCGCCGGCAATGGGTGCCGCTGCCCTTTCTCTCCCCCTGGCTGTCAGCGCCGCTTCTCTCCCCCTGGCTATAGGCGCCGGCAATGGGGCGTCGGCACCGATAGTCAGGGGGACAGAACGGGCAGCGGCGCCGATAGCCAGGGGGAGAGAAGGGCCGGCAGCAGCGCTCTAGACCCCCAGGAAAGGCAGGGGGAGAGAAGCGGGCAGCGACGGCCTCTCTCCCCCTGCCTTTCCTGGGGGTGTATCGGTGTATAACACGCACATAGACTTTAGGCTAAAAATTTTAGCCTAAAAAGTGCGTGTTATACACCGATAAATACGATATTTTAACTTTTTGGTGCATATTAACCCCGTCCCCTTATACAGAATGCACACCTCTTTGTTTAAAAAAAAAAAGTGTCATACATAGTGCAAAGTATAAACTGTATAATCTGTCTAAAATGAGGAACAAGAAACATATCAGCTAAATTTGGAACAGAATACATGAAAAAACTATGCTAAATCTATTGAATCCCCCCCCCCAATAGTCTAAAAAGAAGCACTAACATAGCCTTAAAAAATTATGCTCCTTTTTTGCTAATTGATATATGTAATAAATAACACAAATGTTTATATTTGTAATTATACATGGGCTGCCTAGAGAAGCTTTTCCTTCTCCACTTTTAAAGCATAATATACCTGCCTATTAGACCTACAGAAAATATTTCTATTACTTATCTGATTACGGTTCAGTTGTGCAGCACTGTACATTAGAGATACAAGTAATTTGCAGCTGGCGAGCTAATTCTACATCAGCCAATGTGACTGCTGCTTCTGATTATGTCATTGCTGCTTTATTGTTCTGCTTTTATCTGTTCTAAATGCAAACTCAATAATAAATAATGAGGACGGAACGCTTGCCAGAGCAATGCTTTCTCTTGTAAAGCAAAGAAAAGAAACATCTTCTATGTTTCACATTAATAGAGCTTCAATAGCACACTCTCATTTTTGGAATCTTTTTTTCTAAATTATATTTTCCATTGTGAACACCAGCTTAAGTGATATTATCTACCACAAGTAATTTCATTAAGAACAGATCACATTGATTGAAGAAAAAAAATGGTGATATTTTTTTTTTATTCTCATCTTCCATTTTCCCAATTGGCCATGTCTGAGACCTTGCTGTAATAGTACATGTTCTGTACAATGGTCTATACAGGCTGTCAGAGCATGCTGGGTGTTGTAGTTTTGCAACCAATGGAAAGCCACATGTAGGATACCACTGTTGTGTGGTATTATTTGTGTCCAAGCATTTCTACCAACCTGTGTGGCTGATGACTCGGACCGTATCAGAGAGCGGAGTCTAAAGTGCCGCTGGTCTTCACCAGAGCCTAGGCATCACCTAGGTCGCTACTCCCGACACGGACTCGACCCCACAGGTAGCTGGGCAAGGCGAGGTACCGAAGGGTAAGGCAGTAGTATAGTCAAACGTAGCAGAAGGTCAAGGCAGGCGGCAAAGGTGCGGAGTCTAAAAACGTAGCGGAAGATCTGGAAACACAGGTAAGGCTAACAGGCTATAAGTGTTGCTTAATCTCAGACTAGGGGCACTGAAGATCCGGCAGGGAAGTGTGGGAGGTGCAGGGACTTATAATGTGGTGTCAGGTGCAAACACTAATTACGGGTGCACTGGCCCTTTAAATTTCAGAGCTCCGGCGCACGTGCCCTAGGAGACGGGGTTTGCGCATACCAGAGCTGAGACACAGAGGCAGCAGAGCGAGGTGAGTGACGGGCTGGGATTCGCATGCGAATCCCAGCCCCACCGGCAGATGAGGACACCAGGACACTGCGCTCACGGCCGGAGCTTGTGGCCGGAGCGCAGAGCGTAACAGTGCCCCTCCTTTTGGTCTCCCCCCCCTTCTGCCGTTCAGGAATTTCCTGAGAAGGTCCTTGTCCAGAATGTTGTCCTGCGGCTCCCAAGACCTCTCCTCCGGACCAAATCCTTCCCAATCTACAAGAAAAAAAAAACGCTTTTCCCTGACAAATTTGGAGTCCAAGATCATCTTAACAACAAAAACATCTGAGGTGCCAGAGATGGGAGAAAGTAAGATGTCCTTTTGATAAAAACGGTTGTAGATGACTGGTTTCAAGAGGGAAACATGGAAGGAATTCGGAATCCAGAGGGAGGAGGGCAGATGGAGGGTCTAGGCCACAGGATTAAGTCTCTTCTTGACTTTAAAGGGACCAAAATAGCGAGGACCTAGTTTATAACTGGGTATGTTGAACCGGTTATATTTGGTTGATAACCAGACTTTGTCACCAGGAGAAAATTCAGGAGGAGGACGTCTTTTCTTGTCCGCTTTGAATTTCATGCGAGAAGTAGCATGTAGAAGAGAGCGACGTGTCTTATGCCAGATGAAAGAAAAATTCTGCACCTGTTCATCAACAGCAGGAACTCCGGTAGAAGTAGATAAGGGGTGAGGAGGACATGGGTGCAGTCCATAGAGCACATAGAAGGGTGAAATACTAGTGGAATTGGAATCTTTATCATTGTAGGAAAACCCTGCCCAGGGAAGCAGATCAACCCAGTTGTCTTGACACGCAGAAATGAAATGGCGTAGATAGCCTCCCAAGATCTGATTCACCTTCTCAACCTGTCCATTAGATTGAGGGTGGTAAGCTGAGGAAAAATCCAGCTTAACTTGAAGGCCTGAGCAGAGGGCCCGCCAGAACTTTGATACAAATTGGACACCACGGTCAGATATTATATGGGAAGGAAGTCCGTGTAAGTGAAAGATATGCTGAAGAAACAGCTTAGCAAACTGTGGTGCAGAAGGAAGTCCGGGAAATTGTACAAAATGAGCCATTTTAGAAAAACGATTTACTACCACCCAGATGACTGTATTGCCATGGGAAGATGGAAGGTTGGTAATGAAGTCCATGGAAATATTGGTCCAGGGAAGCTCTGGAACCAGCAAGGGCTGAAGAAGTCGCATTGGTTTGGAACGAGGGGTCTTGCCCCGAACACAGACTGAGCAGGATCGGGCAATATCAACAACATCCTGTTTTAAGGTAGGCCACCAGTATTGCCTGGATATGAGCTGTAGGGATTTCCGAATACTGGGATGGCCGGCCAGAAGAGAAGAATGTCCCCATTTCAAGACTCAGAGCTTCATACGGGGAGATACGTAAGTCTTTCTGGGAGGCAGATGCTGAAGACTTGCATGTGCTGCAGAGATGAGACGTTCAGGAGAAATAATATGCTGCGGCGGAGATTCATGGTCATGCACATCAGAAGACCTGGAAAGGGCTTCTGCTCGTAAATTATTTTCCACAGGACAGAAGTGGATGTAGAAGTTGAATCTGTAGAAAAATAAAGACCACCAGGCCTGCCGTGGGTTGAGTCAATGGGCTGTTTGAATATAGAGCAAGTTTTTGTGGTCTGAATAAATAGTGACAGGATATACAGAGCCTTCCAAGAGGTGATGCCATTCTTCTAATGCCAACTTAATGGCCAAGAGCTCACGATCTCCGATGGTATAGTTTTTTTTCCGCAGGAGATAAGTTTTTAGAGAAAAATCTACAGGTTAAAGTTTTCCCCTTAGTAGACTTTTGCCTAAACACTGCACCTGCAACAACTAAAGAAACATCCACTTCCAAGATAAATGGTTTGTTAGGATCAGGTCTAGATAGAACAGGAGCAGATGCGAAGGTGGACTTTAACTGTTTGAACCCTTCTTCAGCCTCCGGAGTCCAGACTATTGTATTAGCAGTCTTCTTGCTGAGTGCAAAGATGGGAGCTACCAGAGTGTAGTAGTAAGGAATGAATTGCCGATAGTAATTGGCAAAGCTGAGAAAGGCGGAGGTGAAAGCGATGAGACTGGACATTGGGTGAGTAAATGAGTCCAAATAAACAACGACAGAGGAGTACAGAAGGTCACGGAAAATATAATTGACAAATTCCCGAAAGACTGCTGGAGCATTACAGAGTCCAAATGGCATCACTAGATATTTGAAATGTCCATCACGAGTATTAAACGCAGTCTTCCATTCGTCCCCCCGTCACGTATACGAATCAGATTATAGGCCCCTCTCAGACAATCAAATAACTCTGCGATTAAAGTAGTGGGTAGTGGTTCTTTACTGTTATTTTATTCAAACCTCTGTAGTTTTTTCCACGAAGAAGAAGCCGGTTCCAGCAGGGGAAGATGATTTCCTGATAAATCCCTTCTGAAGGTTCTCCTTGATGTAACTAGACATGGCCAAAGTTTCAGGAACAGACAAAGGGTAGATTCTGCCCCTAGGAGGTGTGGTGCCGGTCAATTGGACAATCGTAGGGATGATGCGGTGGTAACACTCCAGCTTGTTTTTCACTGAAGACATCAGCATAGTCCTGAAGAAAGGAAGGTAAACCGGGCATAGGACGAGATGATGGTTCCAATTTTGAGACACGTATGTGGATACAGTGGTTGATGCAATGCGGACCCCAGCGAAGAACTTCTCCAGTTTTCCAATCCAGCTGTGGAGCATGGAGTTGCAAACATGGTAGACCAAGCAAGAGAGGAGAAGTACAATGTGGGAGAACATAGAAGGACAAGTTCCCCCTATGTTAGACTCCGACCTGCATAGACAATGGTTCTGTGCGATATAGCATAGTACAGTCCAGTCTTTCAACATTGACCATAGAGATGTACAGAGGCTTTAACAGGCGGGACACCGGCAGATGATGCCTATGTACTAGGGAAGCATCAAGAAAATTTCCTGCGGAGCCAGAGTTCAAAAAAGCAAGAACGGTGATGATCCCTTTGATGGGTAGGAAAAGCTGGACCGTCATATTTAACCCCTTAAGGACCGGGTGTTTTTCCGTTTTTGCATTTTCGTTTTTTGCTCCTTGCCTTTAAAAAATCATAACTCTTTCAATTTTGCACCTAAAAATCCATATGATGGCTTATTTTTTGCGCCACCAATTCTACTTGGTAATGACGTCAGTCATTGTGCCCAAAAATCTATGGTGAAACGGAAAAAAAAATCATTGTGAGACAAAATTGAAAAAAAAAACGCCATTTTGTAACTTTTGGGGGCTTCCGTTTCTACGTAGTACATTTTTCGGTAAAAATGGCACCTTTTCTTTATTCTGTAGGTCCATACGATTAAAATGATACCCTACTTATACAGGTTTGAATTTGTCGCACTTCTGGAAAAAATCATAACTTCATGCAGAAAAATGTATACGTTTAAAATTGTCATCTTCTGACCCCTATAACTTTTTATTTTTCCGTGTATGGGGCGATATGAGGACTCATTTTTTGCGCCGTGATCTGAAGTTTTTAACGGTATCATTTTTGCATTGATAGGACTTATTGATCGCTTTTTATTCATTTTTCATGATATAAAAAGTGACCAAAAATGCACTATTTTGGACTTTGGAATTTTTTTGCGCGCACGCCATTGACCGTGCGGTTTAATTAACAATATATTTTTATAATTCGGACATTTCCGCATGCGGCGATACCATATACGTTTATTTTTATTTACACTGTGTTTTTTTATGGGAAAAGGGGGGTGATTCAAACTTTTAATAGGGAAGGGGTTAAATGATGTTTATTCACTTTTTTTTTCCACTTTTTTTTTGCAGTATTATAAGTCCCATAGGGACCTATAACACTGCACAGACTGATCTTTATAATTGATCACTGGTTTCTCATAAGAAACCAGTGATCGATGATTCTGCCGCATGACTGCTCATGCCTGGATCTCAGGCACTGAGCAGTCATTCAGCGATCGGACAGCGAGGAGGCAGGTAGAGGCCCTCCCGCTGTCCTGTAAGCTGTTCGGGATGTTGCAATTTCGCCGCGGCTATCCCGAACAGCCCACTGAGCTAGCCGGGATGCTTTCGGTTTCACTTTAGACGCGGCGTTCAACTTTGAACGCAGCGTCTAAAGGGTTAATAGCGCGCTGCACAGCGATCAATGCCGCGTGCTATTAGCCACGGGTCCCGGCCTTTGTTAGAGGCCGGGCCCGACCCGCTATGACGCCGTGGCCCCGCGTTATAGATCGGGAGTGGACACATGACGTTCCAGTACGTCATGTGTCCTTAAGGGGTTAAACGTGGAGAGGTGATATTCACACCTAGGGAAGCCTCTCCCACAAACCCTAGGTGCGAGCGTTTCCCTGTGACTGAGGACGCAGAGCACAATCTTTTAGGAAGTAATCTGCACTGGCACAGTATAGGCACAGATTCTCAGTTCGTCGGCGAGTCCTTTCCTGCGGGGTCAGGCGAGACAGATCCACCTGCATAGCCTACACTGTGGGAGGCAACGTAGAAGGTTGCGGTGGCTGCTGGAAGACAGGTGCTAGACGAGGAAAGCGCCAAGGTTATGCAGACTCCCTTTCTTGGCATGGTTTCTCATGTCGCTCTGAGAAACGGATATCAATCTGGGATGCCAACTGGACAAGCTCATTCAGATTAGATGGCAATTCCTGGGCAGTGAGGAAATCCTTGATTTGACTTGATAACCCTCTCTTGAAGGTGGCACAAAGAGCTTCATCATTCCATGCTAACTCCGATGCCAGGGTACGAAACCGAATGGCATACTCTCCCACAGAGGAGTTGCCCTTAGTAGGACTCAGCAATGCCGTCTCAGCGGAGGAAGCTCGAGCAGGTTCTTTGAAGACACCCTGAAATTCGGTGAGAAACGCCTGGAGATTGGTTGTGAGGGCATCACTGTGATCCCAAAGTGGAGTTGCCCAGGCCAAAGCCCTTCCAGTTAACCCCTTAAGGACCGAGGGTTTTTCCGTTTTTGCATTTTCGTTTTTTCGGCCTTGCCTTTAAAAAATCATAACTCTTTCAATTTTGCACCTAAAAATCCATATGATGGCTTATTTTTTGCGCCACCAATTCTACTTTGTAATGACATCAGTCATTTTGCCCAAAAATCTATGGCGAAATGGAAAAAAAAAAATTGTGAGACAAAATTGAAAAAAAAACGCTGTTTTGTAACTTTTGGGGGCTTCTACGTAGTACATTTTTCGGTCAAAATGACACCTTATCTTTATTCTGTAGGTCCATACGATTAAAATGATATCCTACTTATATAGGTTTGATTTTGTCGTACTTCAGGAAAAAATCATAACTACATGCAGGAAAATTAATACGTTTAAAATTGTCATCTTCTGACCTCTATAACTTTTTTTATTTTTCCGCGTATGGGGCGGTATGAGGGCTCATTTTTTGCGCCGTGATCTGAAGTTTTTAGCGGTACCATTTTTGCATTGATACTTGACTTATTCATCATTATTTGCATTGATACTTGACTTATTCATCGAAATGCACTATTTTGGACTTTGGAATTTTTTTGCGCATACGCCATTGACTGTGCGGTTTAATTAACGATATATTTTTATCATTTGGACATTTCCGCACGTGGCAATACCATATAAGTTTATTTTTATTTACACTGTGTTTTTTTTATGGGAAAAGGGGGGTGATTCAAACTTTTAATAGGGAAGGGGTTACATGATATTTATTCGCTTTTTTTTTCATATTTTTTTGCAGTGTTATAGCTCCCATAGGGACGTATAACACTGCAGACACAGATCTATTACATTGATCACTGGTTTCTCATAGGAAACCAGTGATCGATGATTCTGCCGCTTGACTGTTCATGCCTGGATCTCAGGCACTGAGCAGTCATTCGACGATCGGACAGCGAGGAGGCAGGTAGGGACCCTCTTGCTGTCCTGTAAGCTGTTCGGGAAGCCGCGATTTCGCCGCGGATATCCCGAACAGCCCACTGAGATAACCGGCATGCTTTCACTTTACCTTTAGACGCGGCGTCCAACTTTGAACGCCGCGTCTATAGGGTTAATAGCGCGGCACCGCGATCAATGCCACGGGTCCCGGCCGTTGTTAGAGGCTGGGCCCGACCCGCTATGACGCGGGGCCACGCCGTGGCCCCGCATTATAAATCGGGAGCGGACACATGACGTACCGGTACGTCATGTGTCCTTAAGGGGTTAAAAGACTGAGGATGAAGGCCACCTTTGCTCATTCCATAGGGAACTGATCCGCCATGAGTTTAATGTGCATGAAGCACTGAGTAACGAAACCACAACAGGACTTGGGATCCCCCTCATATTTCTTGGGAAGAGACAGACGGAGTCTTCATCCGGAGATGACTGCAGGAGCGAGAGATGCCACCGGAGCAGGAGGAGGTTGTGGTTGTGGTGGTTGTTGCTGTGCAGTTAGCAACTGCTGTGCCTGCTGGGCCAACTGCTGTTACTGGAGCGCCACGATGGAAGCGAGATCCCCAGCAGGATCCATGGCCAGATCTTGCTGTAACAGAGCTGGATGTGGATCCTCTAATCTGTGTGGCTGATGACGCAGACTGTATCAGGGGAGCGGAGTCTAAGGTCCCTCTGGTCTTCACCAGGATGGGCAGGATGGGCTTGCTGCGGCAGGCAACACCCAGGTCGCTACTTCGACACGGCTCGACCACACAGGTAGCTGGGCAAGGTGAGGTACTGAAGGATAAGGCAGTAGTATAGTCAAACGTAGCAGAAGGTCAAGGCAGGCGGCAAAATGTGAAGTCTAATAACGTAGCGGAAGGTCTGGAAACACAGGTAAGGCTAACAGGCTATAAGTGTTGCTTAATCTCAGGCTAGGGGCACAGAAGATCCGGCAGGGTAGTGTGGGAGGTGCAGGGACTTATAATGTGGTGTCAGGTGCAAACACTAATTACGGGTGCACTGGCCCTTTAAATTTCAGAGATTCGGCTAGCGCGTCCCCTAGGAGATGGGGATGTGGGCGCAGGAGCTGAGACACAGAGGCAGCAGAGCGAGGTGAGTGACTGGCTGGGATTCGCATGCGGGCAAGTCCCTCAATGTGAATCCCAGCCCACCGGCAGACGGGGACACTTCGGTCATGGCCGGAGCTTGTGGCCAGAGCGCAGAGCGTAACAAACTCCAGTTGATCCCCTCCTTAAATATGCTATCTGGGCTTTATTGCTCATGGCTTTGTCATCAAAGTCTCACGTAGGGTAGGGAAGAGTGAGCCCTGAGCTTTCCCCAGAACCTCTTTCCCTGCCTATTTGCATAGCCACCCTAAATAGTGGCTCTACAACTTGGAGACAGTCCCTATGCTAACTAAAATGCAAAGATGTCACAGTCAAGGTCAAGGTCATCATAGTGCATCACAGCCTACTTCATATCCTGTGAATGGCCAGTGGCATATGCAATGCTTACCTAGGGAAGAGAAGAATGAAGGTCATGTACCAAGGGTGACACATACCACCTAGCTTAACACTGTTGACCACCAGGTAAAGTGGTATCTTTTAGCATAATAATGTGACCTGCCACACCGAAGAACTATTCAGGCATGGTTTAAGGACACTAGACCACTGCTTTCATTAATGGTGGGGACCTCAGTGGTTGGATCTCCAACTATCACTCATCACCTAACCTGCATATAGATGAGTATTGTTGGTGGGAAAACCACTTCAATAATAATAAACGCATCAAACCTAATAATTATGTTTTACAATGATTTATACTACAGCAATTTTATCTACATTTCAGTGTTTAACATTATAATAAAGAAAAAACTGTGTAAAGTAAAACATGTTTTCTATTATCTTCATTTTTATACATTTATTTTCTTATACACTATTCCACTATTTATTCAAGTTATTGTGTCAGTTTCAGCATATAACAATCTTGGTCTCAATACGGGACTTGTACAGGGGCATTGCTGGGGGGGGGGGGGGGGGGTGCTAACGGGGCTGCCAGGTCTCTGGCTACCACTGTTTTTTTATTTTAGTTTTTTGTTTTGCCATCACTGCTTTGAGACATCGGTGGGTTCTGGAAAGTGATATGATGCTCATGGCGCCTTTTAGCTCAGCTGTTCTCCTGCCTTCCGCACATAGTCGCGGTCTCCGAAGATTTTAGCCTTTTTAGGCTCTGCTAGGTGCGGAGAGCGGGAGAATAGCTTTTCCTCATGGCAGAAAGACTGTGGAGTACAGACAGAAGGAGCACTCCAAAGACCTGCTCCCTCTCGCCTGCGGCGCACATCTTCTGGCCGGTCAACCACTTATACAGCAACTCTCTAGACATCTCTCTGTCGCTAACATCGCCCCGCAGCCTCCTTTTCCTGCTAGCATTGACAAAACTCCAACTCCCAGCATGCCCTGACAGTGAGAACATGCAGGGGGTTGTAATTTTATGACAATGTAAACTTCATTTACTTACCAGCCAGGTAGAAAAAAAAAAATATTTTAAAAATATACAACCACCCTCAATAAATTATGACTGGTTAGAAGATCAGTCTTCTTGTCTAGTACAGTATATAGTCTATGGTGGTAATGATGGTGGTTGTCAGTCTGTCAGTATACTCAGTTGACAGGGTAGAAACATTATTGCTCTAAGGCTGGGTTCACACTACGTTTTTCAACTAAGGTTCCCGCATACGTTTTCTATCAAAAACCGTATGGGGAAAAAAACGGATGGAACAGTATGGGAAAAAGTAAACCGTATGGGTTTTTAAACAGTATACTGTTTTTAAAAGTGCATACTGTTCCGTCCGTTTTTGTAGAAAAAAAACCCATACGTTTTTGAAAATTTTGTCCATTTTTAATGGGAGGGGTCTTGGGTGGGGACTTTAGGATTCAAATGCGCATGTGCAAAGTAAAAACGTATACGTTTTTCCCGTATGGAACCGTATACATGTGCGTTTCCCATTGACGTCCATGTTAAAAAAAACGTATGCAGTTGCAGTACGGTTTTTAAACCGGAGTCAAAACCGTGGTTGACCACGATTTTGTCTCCGGTTTAAAAACCGTACTGCAACCGCATACGTTTTTTTTTAACATGGACGTCAATGGGACACGCACATGTATACGGTTCCATACGGGAAAAACGTATACGTTTTTACTTTGCACATGCGCATTTGAATCCTAAAGTCCCCACCCAAGACCCCTCCCATAAAAAATGGACAAAATTTTCAAACACGTATGGGTTTTTTTTCTACAAAAACGGACGGAACAGTATGCACTTTTAAAAACAGTATACTGTTTAAAAACCCATACGGTTTACTTTTTCCCATACTGTTCCATCCGTTTTTTTCCCCATACGGTTTTTGATAGAAAACGTATGCGGGAACCTTAGTTGAAAAACGTAGTGTGAACCCAGCCTTAGAGGTATTCCCAAAATGTAAAATGATCCCCTATTCACAGGATGGAAGATAGCTAGGTGATCGGTGAGGTCTGCCTGTTGGGACACCCACCAATCACCAGAATGGAGGAAAAATGTCCTTGATAATGCTTCATGGATTCTCTTAGGTGTGTGTGAGGACGTGGTAAGGGGGCATGGGTGGGCCATGAGCTCTAGCCCCAGGACTTTCGGAGACCTAGCAACGTCCCTGGATTTTAGATATATGAAGACCATTAAGCAGAGTTTTCTTTGGATCCCTAAGAGCTATAATAATAATAATCTCTAATAATCTCTAATATCTGTTTGTGCCTCCATTCTCTACTTTTAAACTATTTAAACTGAAAATTGCAACTACTGTCTAGGGGCTTGAGGGATACATTCTGAAAGAAGATAGTCCTCCATGTTTGTTTGCATGACAACTGAAATTTGCTGTTTTGTATAACTAAATAAATAGGTGAACATATTATAAAGGTGAACATATGGTTACAGTTTTTCCATGGTCATAATTCATTACTGATATTTTTGCAGAGATATATTTCCATTGTTGAAAGATCCAATGAACAAATAATTCACAGCAAACTGATTATGATTATATAACATAGGGATTTCTCCTCTGGAAGAATCTACAGTTGAACCATTTACCTGGAATTCTTCATTGATTACTAATAAATTGTGATCTAATTGTAATCTAAGTCACAGTTATGGACAAACACAATAAAGCTTAACTAATCGCACAAGAAAAGTTGCACTGTTAAAGGGGTTATCCACCATAAGGTGATTCTAGTACGTACCTGGCAGTCAGTATTGGACATACTTAGGAAGGATCTGCACTTGTCTTGGGGATAAATGGCTATGTTGTGAGGTTACCATAACACTGTGGCTAGCTTTTTGTGAACTGGTGTTTCCTGTTTGACTTTTCTTTTTTTGACTACAAATCCCACAATTCCATTTTCCTCCCTCCCACAAATCAGCCACCCAACGCATTGAAACATAAATGAGCTGCATCCATTCAAAAGACCTGTGGTTTTTAATCAGGGTGCCTACAGCTGTTGCTTTAGTTCCAGATTGATCTCTCTCCTACCAAGCGATCCCTCCACCCATTGAAGCAGACAGGCTCCCTGTCATCAGCTGACTAGTGAGTCAGGTCTCGGCCGCATTGCAAGCTTGGAAAAATCTGAGACAACAGTCATTTTGTATGCTGTTAAAAATAAACATTGGAGTGAAAATCACATAAGAATTGTGAGAAAACCGTCACACACAGGTGCAGACACTATATTATGAACTACACTAACTTTACAGCCCTGTAGCATAGTCACATTTTTTTAACCATACTTTTTTATTTTTCCACTGACAAAGTTGTATTAGGGTACACTTTATTTTATCATATAATGTATTATGACATCATATTTTATCATGTAATGTTTTACGGGCAAAATTTTAAAAAATATGGAATTGCGCAATAGCTGCCACTACCAAGTAAGAAGTTCAAGATGTACTTGCTAGTGTCTAAACACAAGTATGGGTGATGGCACTGGAAATAATGCAGGTTATGTCCTGCAAATTAATGTGTGTGTTGTGTTATGCTCAGTACAATGGGCAAAACTAGAGAAAAGGTCTCCTAATTTTACAGTTCTCTCAACATCCTAATTGTAGACAATCGGCAAGTCTATTGCAAATATAAAGCGGCAGGACATCTGTAAAGTGATGCAACTAGAAAGAGCCTCTGCAGCTGTATGGGATGAATGTTTTTTTTTTTATATAATAAACTATCCTACAATGCCTACAATGCATGAGCCTGGTGTCTTCCTGTTACTTACCTGATGTACTGTTCCATGAGCTATAAAGAGCCACAACTTCCTGGGCATTGCATCCACAGCATTACCACTATCTATTGAAAAAGGGGACCTGGCCCCCTGAAACACGTCTAGCCAATTCACATATGCACTTGCACCCCATCTTTGGCAAAACCGGTGGATTTGCATCACTCTAATCTCCACTGCAAACAGAGAAGCAGGGCGTGTGCTCAACAGACTTCATTCACTCCGCTGACCAGCCAACACTGAAGTGCATCCCGAGGAGACTTACCCGATAACAGTAAGAGGCACCTGGTGCCAACCCCCTACCCCACTTGGAACCTATACCACATTATCCCTGTGCAGCCAGGAAAAAGTGGGAGAGCATCAGGGGGACTCCAGCACTGCATAGCGCACCAGCCTGGCACATTTACCTAATCCCCATCCCACTCAAAGACACAACTGCTCATAGCCCTGCGCCGTCAGGATAGAGTGGGACATAAATAGGGGTACTGCAGCGCTACTGAGTGCACATGCCGACACCCACTAACTTTACTTTCGGTTTCTAACATGGCACGGCACCGCCCGAGCCAGCACATTACGCCGTATCACTGTATAACATCATAGTGTGGAGAAAATCATCATCCTATTTTTGTATCAATACAATACACTAATATCAAGTGGAGAGTCTCTAATAGTGTTGGACGCGATATTCGCATTTCAAATTTTTATCGTGAAAATCACAAATTCACAAATTCGTGAATATTGCAAATACATTCGCTATATATTCGAAATTACGAATATTCTCTTTTTCCCGCATATGCGCATATTTGCATATGTGAATATTCGCATATGTGAATATTCGCATATTCCTTCTTTTCACTTGTGGGCCAATTAGAATGATGCAAATACATTTGTCAGAGGTTATCAACAACATCCCCAGCAACCAATAGTAAAGTTGCCCACCCCCTCACTGTTTTCTTCCTCCAATACGCGAATATTCGACAAATATTCGTCTATATATTCACGAAATATCGCAAATTCGAATATGGGCAATGCCGCTCATCACTAATAACCAAACATGACACAGTGTTAGAACACATAACTTTGTTTTTAGAGCAGTATAACAAGGGATTAAACTGTACAAGGGTTCTGCTGATGTTTTCCAAAGGTTACCTGCAGCGCTGCTTAGCACACATGCCGGCACCCACTAACTTTACTTTTGGTTTTTAACATGGCACGGCACCGCCCGAGCCATCACATTTCGCCGTATCACTGTAAAACATCATAGTGCGAAGAAAATCATCATCCTATTATTGTATCAGTACAATACACTAATATCAAGTGGAGAGTCTCTAATAGTGTTGGGCGCAATATTCGCATTTCAAATTTTTATTGCGAATATCGCAAATTTGCGAATTTGTGAATATTGCAAATATATTCGCTATATATTTGAAATTACGAATATTCACTTTTTTCCGCATATGCACATATTTGCATATGAGCATATTTTCATATGTGAATATTCACATATTCCTTCTTTTCACTTGTGGGCCAATTAGAATGATGCAAATACATTTGTCAGAGGTTATCAACAACATCCCTAGCAACCAATAGTAAAGTTGCCCACTCCCTCACTGTTTTCTTCCTCCAATATGCGAATATTCGCATATGCGAATATAATGAATATGCAAAATTCGCGAATATAAGACAAATATTCGTCTATATATTCACGAAATATCGCAAATTCGAATATGGGCAATGCCGCTCATCACTAATAACCAAACATGACACAGTGTTAGAACACATAACTTTGTTTTTAGAGCAGAATAACAAGGGATTAAACTGTACAAGGGTTCTGCTGACGTTTTCCAAAGGTTGCCTCTACCCTGGTCTATATTTGTGCATTTTTTGAATGATATGCACCCATTGATGCGCTAAAATTAAAAGGACGCATATAGTTAATATCGTCCACTGCATAAGACAAAACGGAATTCTGCTTCTCTCAACCATTAATGTGAAAATGGCATTTAAGTAAAAGGCACATTTTTTTTGCGCAGGCATTTTTTTTTTGACGGGGAAAGCTTGTTAAATGCCTCCCCCCCCCCTCCCCCCATGGCCCTCTCTGTGTCAGTATGATCGTCCTCATAACAGTAAGGTTTTCTATCTGTCAGTAAGGCCCTCTCTGTGGCAGTGAGATCCTCTGCCTGACTGTGAGATGCTCCCGCCATCACTGGTCCCAGCCCCATCACCATAGAAGAAGTAGCGCTGCCCCTCCCTCCATTATCAGACCCCAGCTCTTCATCTGAAGGATGCTGTGCAGAGGCACTGGTGAGGATCAAATGTCAGGCAAAGTAAAAGAGCCAAGGGGGCCAGCAAAATTAGGTTTTGCCTCCCTGAGTACGGAGCTCCATCCCTCACTAATATATAAGAGAAAAAGCTGCTTAAAAGATTTAATGTTATCACTTATACACAAGATAGATAACTAGCCGATCAATGGAGGTCCAACCACTGGATCTTGAAATGTTGGAGTTACCCCTTTTATCCTCTCATGTGCATCATAGTAATACCTAAATAATATTAGAGGAACACTTTCCAAACTTTAACCCCTTGGGGACGGAGCCCATTTTGACCCTAAGGACTGGAGCATTTTTTGCAAATCTGACCTCTGTCACTTTATTTGATTCTTTTACTTATAAATTTGATTCCAATAATTTTTTTTCCTGACATATTCTACTTTACTTTATGATAGTGGTAATTTTTTGTCGATACTTACATCATTTCTAGGTGAAAATTCAAAAATTTGATGAAAAAATTTTAAATTTAGCATTTTTCTAATTTTGAAGCTCTCTGCTTGTAAGGAAAACAGACATTCCAAATAAATTACATATTGATTCACATATACTATATGGCTACTTTATGTTTGCATCATAAAGTTGACATGTTTTTACTTTTGGAAGATATCAGAGGGCTTCAAAGTTCAGCAGCAATTTTATAATTTTTCAGAAAATTTTCAAAATAGGAATTTTTCAGGGACCAGTTCAGTTTTGAAGTGGATTTGAAGGGCCTTCATATTAGAAATTCCCCATAAATGGCCCATTATAAAAACTGCACCCCTCAAAGTATTCAAAATTACATTCAGAAAGTTTGTTTAGGAGTTTCACAGGAATAGCAGCAAAGTGAAGGAGAAAATTCAAAATCTTCATTTTTTACACTCGCATGTTCTTGTAAACCCAGTTTTTGAATTTTTACAAGGGGTAATAGGAGAAAAAGCCCCCCAAAATTTGTAACCCAAATTCTCTTGAGTAAGGAAATACCTCATATGTGTATGTGAAGTGTTCGTCGGGTGCAGTAGAGGGCTCAGACGGGAAGGAGCAACAATGGGATTTTGGAGAGTGAGTTATTCTGAAATGGTTTTTGAGGGGCATGTCACATTTAGGAAGCCCCTATGGTGCCAGAAAAGCAAAAAAATTAAATAAAATAAACCAACATGGCATACTATTTTGGAAACTACACCCCTCAAGGCACGTAACACGCGGTCCAGTGAGCCTTAACACCCTACAGGTGTTTGACGACTTTTCGTTAAAATCTGATGTGTAAATGAAATAAAAAAAATGTTTCACTGAAGTGCAGTTTTTTCCCAAATTTTCCATTTTTACAAATGGTAATGACAGACCGTGCATGCTGGGAGTTGTTCTTTTGCAGCTGGTTGGAAAACCTTCAGTTAGGTTCTGTTACCAAACTCAGTATTTCCCAACCAGTGTGCCCCCAGCTGTTGCAAAACTACAACACCCAGCATGCACTGATCGCCGAAGGGCATGCTGGGAGATGTAGTTATGGAACAGCTGGAGGTATGTAACTACAACTCCCAGCATGCCGAGACAGCTGTTTGGGTATGCCGGGAGTTGTAGTTTTGCAAGATCTGAAGGGCCACATTTTAGAAACCACTGCACAGTGATCTCCAAACTGTGGCCCTTCAGATGTTGCAAATCTACAAATCCCAGCATGCACTGACAGACCGTGCATGCTGTGAGTTGTACTTTTGCAATAGCTGGAGACACACTGGTTGAAAAACCTTCAGTTAGATTCTGCTACCTAACTCAGTATTTTCAAACCAGTGTGCCTCCAGCTGTTGCAAAACTACAACTCCCAGCATGTACTGATCACCAAAGGGCATGCTGGAAAATGTAGTTATGCAACAGCTAGAGGTATGCGACTACAACTCCCAGCATGCCGAGACAGCAGTTTGGGCATGCTGGGATTTGTATTTTTGCTACAGCTGGAGGGCTGCAGTTTGGAGATCAGTGTGCAGTGATCTCCACACTGTGGCCCTCCAGATGTTACAAAACTACAAATCCCAGAATGCTCAAACAGCAAACAGCTGTCTGGGCATGCTGGGAGTTGTAGTTTTGCAACATCTGGAAGGCTACAGTTTAGAAACCACTGTATAGTGGTCTCAAACTGTAGCCCTCCAGATGTTGCTAGGCAGCTTACTGGCTTCCATAGTCTGCAACAGGGAGCAAGCTGCGCTTCATCGCCACCCTCTGCCGCCGCCAATTGCCACCTACTGTTTGCCACTGCCGATGGTAAGTGACCTCCGGCCCCGGTCACCTACGGTTCCCCTGCTCTGCCCGGATTACCATTAGTGGGCAGAGTGGCGGAACCGAACTTTAACCCCCCGCCCCCGATCTGCTATTGGTTGGTCGCCTCTGACCCACCAATAGCAGGGATAGGAGGGGTGGCACCCCTGACACCTAACTCCTATCCCTTCAGGGGGATCAGGGGTGTCCTTATTTTCCGGGTCACCAGAGACCGGTGTGACCCAGAATCGCTGAAAATCGCCGGTGTGAATTCACTGGCGATTTGCGCTGATCGCCAACATGGGGGGGTCTTATGACCCCCCTGGGCATTGGCACGGGATGCCTGCGGAATGATTACAGCAGGCCTCCCGTTCTGATCACCGCCCGGCAAGCTGCTGTTATTGGAAATGCAGAGGGCGTATAGGTAGGCCCTCCGTGCTTAAGTGATAAGACGCGAGGGCATATCCATACGCCCTCCGTCCCCAACAAGTTAATACCTTCTCTAAGAAAACAATGGGGAAATCTGGGTGGTGGAGACCCCTAGAAATTACCCATTATTGCCTTACCTATAATCTGTCTCTGGTTGGAAATAAAGACAACTATACTAAGTACAGATGGACAACTTTGCATTCATCCTCTAATACCTCTAATCAAAGGAGATGGCTCAACAAAGTCAATTATTAACCTGTCTACAGCTTATATAGAACATCTCATTGTCCCATAATTGAGACTAGACACCAAAAAATTTTATGATAAAAAATAATTTATGATACTAGGCTTAAAAATAAGGTCCTAGTGATGGTAAAGCCGTATCATGTCATATATACTGCCCAATGGACTTACAACTTAATGTATGTGGGTGATGACCACTTATTTGATGTAGCAGAACATTACAGGCCCTTACAAGGCTTTATTATTCCTGCCATTAGCAGCAGGTACAATATTTGGTTATTCCTGCACCGGGATCATTTGGATTCCCCCACAACTACCCTTATTATAATCTTCCAGCAGAGTCTATGGGCACCACTGCCAACCTATACAACACATAAAAGTCACATCACTATGCTCCATCTACTAATAAAATAGCACTACAAGAATCAGCCATGAATGTCTCCATTCTTCTGGACACTAGGCTATCACCATGATACCCACATTACAGTGTATATGGTCCCTGGACCACTGGCAGCAGGTGCCACCTGATGTTTCTATGACAACACGTCACCTGGACAATGGTTGTTGTTGTTTACCCACAACTCTCAGTTGGACCGAGCAGACGGACGTCTACAGGATCCCAAAGATGGCGGCTACTGGAGGAAGAGAAGATGGCGAGAAGGAGAAGATGAAGAGGGAAGAGAAGGGGGAAGAGAAGAGCGAGGAGAAGATGGAAAACGGTGAGAAGAAGGAAGAGGAGAGCGAGGAGGAGGAGAAGAGAAAGAGCGAAGAGGAGACGAGGAGGTGAAGGAGAGAAGAGGAAGAGTGAAGAGGAGAGCGAGGAGTTGGAGAAGAGAGGAGAGTAGAGGAAGAGAGAAGAGGAGAGCGAGGAGGAGGAGAAGAGAGAAGAGAAGAGGAAGAGGGAAGAGGTGAGCAAGGAGGTGGAGAAGACAGGAGAGAAGAGGAAGAGAGAAGAGGAGAGCGACGAGGAGAAGAGAGAAGAGGAAGAAGGTAGAGGAGAGCGAGGAGGTGGAGAAGAAGAGGAGAGGATGCCAGAGTATTGGAGGATTAGGAGCCAAGACCAGGCACCAGCCAGGAGCCTGGAACATCAAGCAACTACCCCAAATTTAACATCACAAACCTCACTGTCCATCAGGTATTGGGTAGGGGCAACTTTGGAGTGGTAAGTTTATTTAAGTTTATTTTCTGTTAAAGGGACAGTCAATGTGTTTTTCCCATTTATATTATGTAGCTAAATGTGATATTATTGCTTTTTGCTATCAGCCCTTATGCTCATGAGGATAGCTGTACATAATGGAGTGAATAACAGACAGTCCAGTAAATAGCCAGCCCCCATGATCACTCCTATATATCACATATCTACAGAACTAGAGACCTCCAGTTATATTCCTGTGTGTAGCAGATATATAGGGCCCTTATATAA
This sequence comes from Hyla sarda, assembly GCF_029499605.1. Lineage (NCBI taxonomy): Eukaryota > Metazoa > Chordata > Amphibia > Anura > Hylidae > Hyla > Hyla sarda. Next base: position 121,675,788 of record NC_079195.1, read on the forward strand.
TGCTGCACTGTAATAAGTCTCCATATTAGGTCTTGTCTTCTAGAGAGGGGTATTAGACTGTATAAGAGAGCAGATTGGGGGTAGTTGCAATGTTATTTACCTGCCTGGTTCATATTTATTATACATAGTGCACCTAGGCATGTAAATAACATTGAATGTCACCCCAAAGTCCTTGTCTACTATTCTTTATTAGTGATGAGCGGCATAGGCCATATTCAAATTCGTGAATATTCGTCATATATTCGTGAAGTTCGTATATCCATTATATACTTTTTTTTGCACATATGTGAAAATATATGTGCATATTCACGAATATTGAGCCCTCCCTTCTTTAATGGTATAGGGAACTATGACTAGTGCATTAACTCTGCGATTTTTGCCCATTGAAATCAATAGGCCCATTGTGGTCTATGGGGATCTCACGGCATGTAAAACAGTAAGATAAGCAGTACCGTCTCGGCAGCACAGTGGAATACGAGACCACCACTGGTTCAAGTCCCGGGGTGGGACAGAGTGTTACAGTGTTGTGGTTAAACTTTACTTTCCTGGAAGAGCTGCTGAGTTGCCCATAGCAACCAATCAGATTGATTCTTCATTTTTTAAAAGGCCTCTTAAAAATTAAAGAAGTAATCTGATTGGTTGCTATGGGCCACTCAGAAAATTTTCCTCTGGACAGGTTTTGATAAATCTCCCTCTATGGGGGAGATTAATCAAAACCACTGTAGAGGAAGAGTTGTGCAGTTCCCATAGCAACCAATCAGATTGCTTCTTTCATTTTTGAAAAGGCCTCTGAAAAAAGAAGGAAGCAATCTGGTTGCTATGGGCAACTGAGAAACTTTTCCAGGAAAAGCTGCTGAGTTGCCCATAGCAACTAATCAGATCGCTTCTTTCATTTTGCAAAGGCCTTGTGAAAAATGAAAGAAGCAATCTGATTGGTTGCTATGGGCAACTCAGCAGCTTTTCCAGGAAAGTAAAGTTAAACCACAACACTGCAACACTCTCGAACCAGTGGTGGTCTTCCATTCCACTGTGCTGCTGAGACGGTCCATGCCGTGAGATCCCCAAAGACGACAATGGGCCTATTGGTTTCAATGGGCAAAAAATCACAGAGTTCATGCACAAGTCATAGTTCCCTATACCATTAAAGAAAGGAGGGCTCAATATTCGTGAATATGCTCATATGCGCATACATTTTCGCATATGCGTAAAAAATTCGTAATTATGAATATATAGTGCTATATTCGCAATATTCGCAAATTCGCGAATATGCGATATTCATGATTAAAATTGGAATTGCGAATATTCGCGAGCAACACTATTCTTCATAGACATATTGCAAGTGGTTTGTTATTGATATGCGATCCATTTGTGTGGGGTTATGTTGGTGTATAATAATATAATAACTTCTTACTATTATGAATTGTGGTGCAGTATGTTTGCAAAAAAAAAAAAAACTCCTACTTGACTTATGTTTGGCTGCTTACAAATATTTCATATTGGGCCTCTTGTACTATTGTGTTTCATTCTGATGGGGTTGTTGTAAAAACATAATGAAGTATTTCCAAAAATGTTAGGGGTTGCACACAGTTATGTCTGACACTGTGGGGGGGGGGGGGGGGGGGGATTTATCAAAACCTGTCCAGAGAAAAAGTTGCCCATAGCAACCAATCAGATCGCGTCTTTCATTTTTAGCAAGGAACCTGCAAAATGAAAGAAGCAATCTGATTGGTTGCTATGGGCAACTGGGCAACTTTTTCTCTGGACAGGTTTTGATAAATCTCCCCCTGTATGTTTATTTAACTGTAGTTATGTTTTTAAAGCCATTTATCAATTTTTTTAATTCTTTAATTTCACATGTATTGAATTATTGAATATATAGGCTTTTAGATTTTTTAAACTGAGTGAGAGAAAAAGTGGAGAGATTTTTCCACAGCAACCAATCACAGCTCAGTTAACGAGCTCTGGTAAAGTGAAAGCTGAGTTGTGATTGGTTGCTATCGGAAAATCACAAAATTTTTTCTCTCGCACAGTTTGATAAATCTGGGCCATAATATCACCATGATGAATTGTCTTTATATATGTATGATGAATATACATGTTATATTGTTTGGTATTGCACTTTATTTGTTTATTATAAGGAGATTTATCAAAACCTGTCCAGATGAAAAGTTGCCCAGTTGCCCATAGCAAGCAATCAGCTCGCTTCTTTCATTTTTAACAAGGCACCTGCAAACTGAAAGAAGTGATCTGATTGGTTGCTATGGGCAACTGGTCAAGTGTTCATCTGCATAGGGTTTGCTCCTATGTATCTGGGCAAATACAGCCCCTTAATGATGTGTGAACATGCTTGTAAAAGGCTTCACTGAGAAGCTGAAATGTTGCAGTGACGTGATAAAATAAAAGACCACCTTTTTCACTATTCTATGGAGTGTTGCAATATTTTTTTTAAATCTTATATATATCTATACATACAGGCGCTGTGATCTGTAGTTTTTGCTGGTACCCCTTGTGCCTTATATTCTGGTGACACCACATCTGAGAAACAATGGAATAAAAAAGTCACATATGCGCAAAAGTGATATCAATAAAAACTACAAATCAGGGTGCAAAAAATCCTCATACTGCCCCATATATGAAAAAATTATAACGGTCAGGATAAGAAAAATGTAAACGTTCAATACTCTTCTACAACGAAATAAGAGAGTGGTATAAGTGGTTGACCATTAGTTGGATGTAGTCACAAGAATACCATCCTCTACTTGTCTTATTGCATAGATCCCTCAGGACCCACTGTATTTTTCACATATTTGGATTGTTCTCCATTTGTACTATGACCCCCAATAGTCCGAGAATGTATCCGGTTACTGCTGTTATTCATTTTCCTGGGGTGGAACGGAATTGTTCTGTAATTTTCCTATGAAACTTTAATAAACTTTACTTTGGCAAAAAAGAAAAATGTAAACATACTTACTTTGTTAAACAAATTAGATTTCTGTTAAAAGCAGTACAATAATAGAAAAGCAGTAAACATGGGTATCATTTTAATCATATTGACCCACAGAATGAAGATAACCTGCCAGTTGTACTGTAAAGTGCACAGTCTATAAACAAAACACTGCCAAACGTTTCAAAATTGCTGTTTTCTTTAATTTTTTTCGCCACAAAGCGTTAATTTTTAACGTAAATTTGTTTTCCCTCAGTCCTAACAGAAGCACAGGTGGGGGGTTTCTCCTCTGTGTAGCTGGAAGGACAGATGAAAATTTATTAAGATTCCAGCCCAAGTAACAATAATTTGGTCACCCATAAAACAATTATGGCCCTCTCCCCCTGGCCAGAGTGCTTTATAGCAAGAACAAACAAATAAGGGTTGGAAATTTGTGTGCTGCTGTTAGGACTAAGGAAAAACAAATTTATGTTAAAATGTTATGCTAAGGCTACGAACTCTTTTGTACCACTGGAGAAGAATCCAGTTTATTTTGGCGTAATCCTTGTTGGTTGATTCCGCCCTGGAATGTGCAATAGTTCCCAAGACATCCATAGAAAGTCCAATAGCTTCTAGTAAGGACCTGTCAATCTCCATGTTGTCAGACTGAGTCCCGTCAGATTTCGGCAGGGACCTATGTCCTGATACAGCAGGTCCTGCGTTAGATGAAGTCACCAATAGGACCCTCGGCTCATCTTTTCTGGGTAAACCATGACCTCTTTTGCCAAAATGGCATGATGGCAATCATTGAGGTTTGTTCCTGCCTTATTTTCACCAATATGCTTGGTCTCATGGAAATAGGAGGGAATATGTAGGCCAGCCTGATCCTTCATAGAATGGACAAATCCACTTTGAAAGCCCTTGGCGCCCTAGAGGTGGATGCTGGAGCTTCCACTTGATCAACATCCTGGTCCCCCGACCAGTTGCATCATAATAGCCTTTGCGTTTTCTCAGCAGGAAAGAGAAAGGAAAAACCTCCCCAGAGCTAGCTGAATGATTTTCAACAGACACAACGGAATCTTCCACCATAGGCATAGGAGTAGAGAAAGACATTCTAGCTTTCTTTGCAGAAAGCATATTTTTTATCTCCATAAGGGTACGTTCACACATACAGGATCCTGCGCAGATTTGATGCGCAGTATTTGTAACTGCAGATTAGAATATGTGCTCAGTCATTTAGTTTACATTGAAATCTGCAGCAGAAAATCCTGTGCATCAAATGTGTGAACGTACCCTAATAGGTTTCTCATGAACTCCTTCATCCATATAAACATGGCCTGAACAGTAGGTTCAGCAGGATTAGAAGGTGGACAACACCCATTAACTCATAAGAGTCCAGCAACAGGGTTCCACAATCCACACTGGTAAGATGACATCTTTTGGATGTGGATTTACGGCCAGGGTGTGGATCACTAGACAGTGGAGAAGCCATCTAAAAGAGAGGGAAAAAAGATTGAATAATAATCTTCCCAGAAAACAACTGCAAAGCATGAAAGTGAAAAATACCTAGAAAGGGTATTAAGACAATAAAACAGACAGGTCACTAGTGAACTGTACTCTAGAGCCAATATAGCAGCAAGAGGCTGCAATGGTGGCAGAGCCAGTTTAAATAGGGGCCCAGGGCACCAAAAATATTAAGTCTCGCCCCCATACAATGTATCATTGTAAAACTAAAAGACAGCATAAGAAAATACAATTTCTACATAGATCTTCCTTCCCAACAAGGAGGGGATCGCTAAGACAGAAAAAGATTTCTGTCTATAAAACAGAAGAAAAAAAAACACCTCCAGCCAAACCAGAAGTTGTCAAATGAGGCCCTTTCGGGAGAACGCATAGCGCCAAGAGCACGCCACAGCACAGAATCCCGCAAAAACAGAGCCCAAACAACACTGCAGGAGCAGTGCAGCTCCAGCTAAATACAAACATGTACACAGGAGCCTGCAGCCATCCTACTGTCCAACACAGGACTGAAAAAAAGCACTCTGGCCAGGGGTAAAGGGCCTTTTATGGAGGTTCTTAATTGTTTAATTATTGTTACTTGGGTTGGAATTTTTTTATAGCTGACTTTATTGTAATGTATATGTACAGCAGAATCATAGACAATATAAGGCATGAAAACAGGAGACTGCACCTCAGGTGAGGTGAACAGGTGCAATAAAAGAGGTGAACATTTACATCCTAATCTGAACAATTGGAAACTCAAATACATGAAAAAAAAACAAAAAAAAAACAATCACTTTTAGTGGGAACTTGAACAAGGACAAAAACACAAGCTGAGACTAGACAAACACAAGACAGTGGGCCTCAAGAAAGTCCAGCGACTGGACATACATATAGACAGACAACACTCACTCGACAACAAGATAGGGAGAAGGACAACCAAAAAGAAAAAGACAATGGGGGGGAAGGGGTTAGGGGTGTTGGAGAAAAATATCGGGTTCCAAATAGATCTAACGGGTTGGAAAAGAGAGTACATAAGAATGGCAAAAGGGAGATCATGGCAGGGGTGGGCTCAGTTGATCCCTGAGAGCCAAGAAGTGTGAAACCGTATAGTTTGCCTATGGAGGAGCACACCACGAGGACCATATTTTATAGAATTTGAAGGGGTTCTTGCAGTGCTTGAAGATCAAATATTCATAATTCACAGCCGTATTAACCAAAGCCTTCCAGCCAGAGAGGGTTGGGACTCTAGGATCCATCCAGCGCAGAGCTATGTGTTACGCCGAGCGCTCCGGGTCCCTGCTCCTCCCCGGAGCGCTCACGGCGTCTCTCTCCCTGCAGCGCCCCGGTCGGTCCCGCTGACCGGGAGCGCTGCACTGACATGGCCGTCGGGGATGCGATTCGCACAGCGGGACGCGCCCGCTCGCGAATCGCATCCCAAGTCACTTACCCGTCCCGGTCCCCTGCTGTCATGTGCTGGCACGCGCAGCTCCGCTCTCTAGGGCGCGCGCGCGCCAGCTCTCTGTGACTTAAAGGGCCAGTGCACCAATGATTGGTGCCTGGCCCAATTAGCTTAATTGGCTTCCACCTGCTCCCTGGCTATATCACATCACTTCCCCTGCACTCCCTTGCCGGATCTTGTTGCCTTGTGCCAGTGAAAGCGTTTAGTGTTGTCCAAGCCTGTGTTACCTGAACTCCTGCTATCCTTATTGACTACGAACCTTGCCGCCTGCCCCGACCTTCTGCTACGTCTGACCTTGCCTCTGCCTAGTCCTTCTGTCCCACGCCTTCTCAGCAGTCAGCGAGGTTGAGCCGTTGCTAGTGGATACGACCTGGTTGCTACTGCCGCAGCAAGACCATCCCGCTTTGCGGCGGGCTCTGGTGAACACCAGTAGCCTCTTAGAACCGGTCCACCAGCACGGTCCACGCCAATCCCTCGCTGACACAGAGGATCCACTACCTGTAGCCGAATCGTGACAGTAGATCCGGCCATGGATCCCGCTGAGGTGCCGCTGCCAAGTCTCGCTGACCTTACCACGGTGGTCGCTCAGCAATCGCAGCAGATTGCCCAACAAGGACAGCAGCTGTCGCAGTTGACCGCCACGTTACAGCAACTTCTGCCTCTGCTACAGCAGCAACCATCTCCTCCGCCAGCTCCTGCACCTCCTCCGCAGCGAGTGGCCGCTCCTAGCCTCCGCTTGTCCCTGCCGGACAAATTTGATGGGGACTCTAGACTCTGCCGTGGATTTCTGTCTCAATGTTCCCTGCATATGGAGATGTTGTCGGACTTGTTTCCTACAGAATGGTCTAAGGTGGCGTTCGTAGTGAGCCTTCTTTCAGGAAAGGCCTTGTCTTGGGCCACACCGCTCTGGGACCGCAATGATCCTGCCACAGCCACAGTCCAGTCCTTCTTCGCTGAAGTCCGTAGTGTCTTCGAGGAACCAGCCCGAGCTTCTTCTGCCGAGACTGCCCTGCTGAACCTGGTCCAGGGTAATTTTTCAGTGGGCGAGTACGCCATCCAATTTCGTACTCTTGCTTCCGAATTATCATGGAATAACGAGGCTCTCTGCGCGACCTTTAAAAAAGGCCTATCCAGTAGCATCAAGGATGTGCTGGCCGCACGAGAGATTCCTGCCAACCTGCAAGAACTTATCCATTTGGCCACCCGCATTGACATGGCTTTTTCTGAGAGACATCAGGAGCTCCGCCAGGAAAAAGACTTAGATCTCTGGGCACCTCTCCCACAGCATCCTTTGCAGTCTACGCCTGGGCCTCCCACCGAGGAGGCCATGCAAGTGGATCGGTCTCGCCTGACCCAGGAAGAGAGGAATCGCCGTAGGGAAGAAAATCTTTGTCTGTACTGTGCCAGTACCGAGCATTTCTTGGTGGATTGCCCTATTCGTCCTCCAAGTCTGGGAAACGCACGCACGCACCCAGCTCACGTGGCTGTGGCGTCTCTTGGTTCCAAGTCTGCTTCTCCACGTCTCACGGTGCCCGTGCGGATTTCTCCTTCAGCCAACTCCTCCCTCTCAGCCGTGGCCTGCTTGGACTCTGGTGCCTCTGGGAATTTCATTTTGGAGTCTTTGGTGAATAAATTCTGCATCCCGGTGACCCGTCTCGTCAAGCCGCTCTACATTTCCGCGGTCAACAGAGTCATATTGGATTGCACCGTGCGTTACCGCACAGAACCCCTTCTTGATGTGTATTGGACCCCATCACGAAGTGATTGAGTTCTTCGTCCTTCCCAACTGCACCTCTGAGGTCCTCCTCGGTCTGCCATGGCTCCGGCTTCATTCTCCCACCCTTGACTGGACCACCGGGGAGATCAAGAACTGGGACTCTGCTTGCCATAGGAAGTGCCTCTCCCCCCCTCCCAGTCCCGTCAGGCAAGCCTCAGTGCCTCCTCATGGCCCTCGTCCTGGTGACACACTGCCCCGTGCCAGGCTTCGCCCTCTGCCCTCCCTCCCCATTCCCACTCCTGCTGTACTGCCTGCCTTTGAGGAAACCCTCCATTCACTCCCGGTGTCCTCGTCCCAGGTAAAGCAGTTGTCGGACAAAAAAAGGGGGAGACCTAAGGGGGGGGGGTACTGTTACGCCGAGCGCTCAGGGTCCCTGCTCCACCCCGGAGCGCTCACGGCGTCTCTCTCCCTGCAGCGCCCCGGTCGGTCCCGCTGACCGGGAGCGCTGCACTGACATGGCCGTCGGGGATGCGATTCGCACAGTGGGACGCGCCCGCTCGCGAATCGCATCCCAAGTCACTTACTCGTCCTGGTCCCCTGCTGTCATGTGCTGGCGCGCGCGGCTCCGCTCTCTAGGGCGCGCGTGCACCAGCTCTCTGAGACTTAAAGGGCCAGTGCACCAATGATTGGTGACTGGCCCAATTAGCTTAATTGGCTTCCACCTGCTCCCTGGCTATATCACATCACTTCCCCTGCACTCCCTTGCCGGATCTTGTTGCCTTGTGCCAGTGAAAGCGTTTAGTGTTGTCCAAGCCTGTGTTACCTGAACTCCTGCTATCCTTATTGACTACGAACCTTGCCGCCTGCCCCGACCTTCTGCTACGTCTGACCTTGCCTCTGCCTAGTCCTTCTGTCCCACACCTTCTCAGCAGTCAGCGAGGTTGAGCCGTTGCTAGTGGATACGACCTGGTTGCTACTGCCGCAGCAAGACCATCCCGCTTTGCGGCGGGCTCTGGTGAACACCAGTAGCCTATTAGAACCGGTCCACCAGCACGGTCCACGCCAATCCCTCGCTGACACAGAGGATCCACTACCTGTTGCCGAATCGTGACACTATGGCCTTGCGGGATAAAAATAGTACCTCCCTAAGGAAAACAATTTCACTGTGCTTCCATTGTTCCTCATCAAAAAGGCCCAATAGGCACAGTTTAATATCCATCTGTATCGGACAATTCCCCAGGGTTCCCACTAATTGTACGACTCCATTCCATAAATCACTAATGGCTGGACAGGACCACATCATATGCAGGTAGTCTGACTCCACACCACACCTATGACAATCCGAGGTCGAACATCTGCCCATCCGGGCAAGTCAAATTGGAGTGAGGTTAGACTGATGGAGAATATATAGTTGGATGAGTTTGTTATTAATAGAGGGAGAAACATACAGGTGAGAAGCTAGAGCATCACTGGAATCCTCTTCAGTCAAGACAGGGATAAGTGCTTTCCAGTGTGGCTCCACTAGAAGAGGATCCCCCTCCACCTTAGCACTTAACAGGGTGGTATAGAGAGCATATATGAGGCCCCTAGGGCATTGTGACTTAAAAACACCTATAATGGGGAAGCGAGAAAAGGGTGCGGAAGAAGTCGGGAATTGTTGCAAGAATACGTGTCTGAGCTGGGATGTCCTTATTATCTTGGAAATATTGAACATCATCCACAGCGGGAACCCCATGGGATCTCCAGAACCTGAGGTTTCAATGTCATGGAAAAGTGGGGCAGCAGGGGATCAGACCACAGTTTTCTATCTAACATGATTTCAATATATGTGAGATGTTTTTTCGCAGTGGCTCACACTTGGGATGCTAATCTATGCAGAGGTAGTCTTTTATAATTGTTGATCATAATGGGTACAAAATGTGTGACTAGTTTTTGTATGGAAGTGTATGGTGAATGAGGGTAATGTGGGGGAGTGTATGGGGTGTTTTGGGTGTACATGTGTAGGGTATGTGTGAATGTGGTTTTAGTTTTTGGTGAGGGTGTGTGTGCGGTAAAAGGTGGGGGTCACAGCGGTTGTATTATATAGATGTTTTTTGGACACGGGTATATAATTGGTTTTGGTAGTAGGGAGGGGGGGGGTTGGGGAGGTGGGATGGTTAACCTTATCACCGTATATGTCACCAATATAATATTTTAATTAATAATTATTATTAGACACGGTTTGATATATCAATTTTTATTCACTGGTTGTGTAATATAATAGTAGATTAATAATTGTAGGGTTATAATAGCACACTATTGGACATAAAGGTATATAGATATATAATAATGTATATGATTAAAACACTATTAGCACTATAATAGTTACAATTATGTTTAGGTAATTTTGGTATTTGATTCATGATATTTTTGTTATAAAGTTATGTTAAAGTAGTGTGATGCACAATGTACCATGTATAAGGATTGATGTAGAAAATGTAACGTAATATTAATGTCAATATAAATGTTCTCTGAACCTTAAGTACTGATATTGTGTATTATAATGTATATCAGGGCTATTTGGGGACCAATTTATATCCATAATATGTGAGATAGTATTTAAATTGTTGATCATACCAATATCTGAGCCCGGTGCGCATGCGCTGGTCATCTGGGCGGAAGCCCTGACCCAGAGTGTCAGTTAAGGGCGGAAACTGTCATGTTTACATGCCGGCGGAAGCCTGATGACACCGCGGGTCCTGACTTCCGGCCCGGAGATCCGGGCATGCGCCGTCGAGCGGGCTTTAGGTATAAATATCCCGGTGAGCAAGGGTAAACTACCTCCTGACGAAGTGGGTTAGCCCACGAAACAGACGTCCGTTGAGGGTGCACGGGAGTCCCCAGATTGCCGCTGATAGTATGCAAGGAACAGGTAATGCGATTCCTTAATGTTATGATGCCGGTGATTGCACATGTTATACAATAGTGGTACCAGCATTTCCTATATAGATATATGGAGGCTTATTAATTAGGTTATTTTGTAGACTGTCATACTGTGCGAGTGATCGGTCTGGGATTCCTATGCTATTTTGGGGTGTGTGTTTTTTAGGGGTTAGGGGTTGCGTCTTTTTCTAATATTGTATATTTTTGTATTTATATTGTGTTGAATAATAAAGATGTCTTTTTGATACTACTTGATTGTGGTTATTGGTGGGGGATAGCAAGTGTAGGTGTACATAGACCACCCAAGCCTGATCTATCCTGGTTGGTGATGAGGCAGCAATGATGCACAGTAACATGGGGTTGGGTAGGTGATGAGGCTGATATGATGCACAGTAATGTGGTGGGTTGAGGGGGTGATGAGGCTGATATGATACACAGTAATATGGGGGTTGGGTAGGTGATGAGCTGATATGATCCACAGTAATGTGGGAGTTGAGGGGGTGATTAGGCTGATATAATGTACAGTAATGTGGGGGTTGGGGTGTGATGAGGCTGATATGATACACAGTAATATGGGAGTTGGGGGGTGATGAGGCTGACATGTACAGTAATATGGGGGTTGGGTAGGTGATGAGGCTGATATGATGTACAGTAATGTGAGGGTTAGAGTGTGATGAGACTGATATGATGTACAGGAATGTGAGGGTTGGGGGATGAAGCTTATTTGATGCACAGTAATGTGGGGGTTAGGGAAGCTATGATGTTATTATGTTGGGGTTTTCTCCTGTGATACGTTATGTATTCATTACGTCCTTACTACATCTCATATGCACCTAGGTATGGAAATAAAACAGACCATCACCACACAGTCCCTATCTACAGTTGGCTCTAGTTATACCTATGTGGTATTGGAAATAAAGGAAAATATTTCCCATAGTTATACCTATGTGGTATTGGAAATACATCATATTTCCCATAGTTATACATATGTGGTATTTTAAATACATAATATTTCTCATAGTCTTCCATTTGCTCAATTGCTCCCTTTGGTTTCTTTCAGGTGGGCCTGCCATCAGTCCCCGGCCGAAACAACTACGTCGCCATTAAAGGAATCAACAAAACAGCGGACAATGCAGCAACCCTACAGAGAGCGCGACGGATACTCATGCTGGCCCGAGACTGCCCGTTCCTGTGTCACCTGTATGCTGCACAGCAGTCTCAGGACAATGCCTTCTTCATCACCAAGTATCTGTCCGGCCACAGCCTGGAGGCTTTACGCAGAATGTACAGCAGTCTGAACATCGAAACAGTAAGATTTTACACAGCTGAGATTGCATGTGGCCTCCAGTTCCTACACAGACAGAATGTCGTCCACCGGTAAGTATAACTTCCCCACACCTGTCTCCTTGTCATATTGTAAATAATGCACCCAACTTTTTGTGGTGACCCACCGTGTTGGCAGGACCAAAGGGTGTAGCAGTGTAGGTGGATGGGGCAAGATGGTATTAACCCCAGGGGCAAGGTGTTATTAACCCCTAATGTTCGAGACGCCAGAGTGGTTTTTGGGTACCGGAACCACCCAAACTTCATCTCCGATAATCCAATATCAAGGCAGTGAAAATGAGAGTCAACAAGCAGGTTATGTTTTAACAGAGGCTTTACTGGGGTCAGATAGGTGTTATTATCTTCACAGCTAGGCCAGAATCCCAGAGAGGTGGCCAGGAACACAGTAGGATCTTGCAGCTTGCTGGGACCAGCTATACTTGTAATAGAACTGACTTGAGGCTTGACTAGACTGTGGATAGTGACAGCAGACATAGACTTGACTTACTGGAATGACTGTAGATTTGAAGCCTTCCAGGTACTGGACACTAGCACTGAGATCTAGGGCTGCAGCTAACGATTATTTTAATAATCGATTAGTTGGCGATTATTTCATTGATTAAAACTTCAAAATGCCCCAAAAAGGGGTTCAGCTGATTCTACTCGAAAAATGATGTACAATGGCCTTATTAAAAGTTTCTAGCATGTGATGCTACCAAACAGCAGCAATTTTGGACTTTTTTTTTTTTTATACGTTGATGCAGGTTGTTGTACAGGATCATTATTAATGATCCTGTACAGAAATCAGCGTAAATTTGATATTGCCACGTGAGTAACTGTTTGAACTATTAAAATAAAATGTTAATGATTTACTAACATTTAATTTTTATAGTCAGACAGTTACCCATGCGGCAGTATCAGATATGTAGAATTTTTTTTTTAACTTTTTTTGTATAGCAATAGGAAAAGGGGGAGCTAATTTTTATTGGGTGAACGGTTTATTTACATTGTATTTATTTTTTTACACTCTTTACACTTTTTATATAGCACTCCTATACACATGGGGGTATGTGCAGACTGCAGAGCATTGCACCCGACCCATGTCTGTAGTACAGACTCTGTTGTACTACAAACACTAGGGTGCACCCCCATGTGTACAGAAGTATATGTACTACATACACATTGCTTTACCCATGGGGGTTTGTGCAGAGCATTGCATCCTAGTGTCTGTACTACAGACACACGGGTGCAATGCTCTGCACATGTCCCCATGGGTATAACAGTGTGTGTGTATATATATATATATATATATATATATATATATATATATATACTGCTATACACATGGGGGTATGTGCAGAGCAATGTCTGGGTTAAAAAAAATATGTAATTTTCCTGAACAATCTGTCCCCTTGCCTCTATATCAGTGTTTACCAACCAGAATGCCTCCAAGTGTTGCCAAACTTGGCATGCTTGGAGTTGCAGTTTTGCAAAAGCTGGAGGCACCCTGGTAGCAGAAATTAGTGTGCGACATGGGTATGGAGCAGAGCTGAGCAGATTATGTGCAAGAATGACCACTCACACACTCAGTTATGCTAGATACACACTCACACCCTCAGCTCTGCTGCATTTACACAATCATACACTCATCTCTGCTGCAATTAAACAATCACACACTCAGTCATGCTGCATTTACACAATCACGCACTCAGCTCTGCTACATACACACACTCAGCTCTGCTACATACACACACTCAGCTCTGCTACATACACACACTCAGCTCTGCTACATACACACAATCCCACACTCAGCTCTGCTACATACACACACACTCAGCTCTGCTACATACACACTCAGCTCTGCTACATAAACACAATCACACACTCAGCTCTGCTACATACACACACTCAGCTCTACTACATACACACAATCACAAACTCAACTCTGCTGCATACACACACTCAACTCTGCTGCATACACACACCCAGCTCTGCTACACACACACACTCAGCTCTGCTGCATACACACACTCAACTCTGCTACATATACATGCTCACACACTCAGCTCTGCTACATACACACATTCACACACTCAGCTCTGCTACATACACACATAACACACTCAACTGTACTGCATACACACACTTGGCTCTGCTATATACACACACACACTCAACTCTACTACATACACACAATCACACACTTAACTCTGCTGCATACACACAATCACACAAATACATAGACCTAACAGCCTTCCTCCTTCTCCCTCCCTGCACATACAGTGGTATATTCTTAGCTGTACGGTCACCATGGTTACACTACACAGGCGCAATCTCCTGCACTCATCAAGAACAGCAGGGAGTTTGAATTTTACCGTTTGAAGTTTGAACTGTGATGGGAAGGGGAGGGGAGAAGTAGCAGCAACACACGTGATTAGTGAGCAGTGGGTCAGCGAGGCTTGAACAGATGAACAGAGGCTTGAACAGAGGCTGCGGTGGTGCAGCCTAGCATCTAACCACACGCCTGCAGCAGCCTTATGACCGCCAGCGCCCAGACAACGGATGATTATTCGATAATAGGATTCGTCGACAATGAATTCCGTTATCCAATTTCACCGATTTTATTAAATAATCGTTGCAGCCCTACTGAGATCTCTGGTGTTGGCTGGTCTCAGTGAAGTGATGATGGTACAAGAAAGAGAGAATTGTCATGGCCGCCTCCTTATATAGAGGGGGGCTAAGCCACAGCCCATGTGTTAACCTGCTGCCCTCTGGGTAACATGTGATAACATAAAAATAACATATGACATTTCACAGGTCCTTTAGACATTTACTGGAGTCCTCCAAAGGTCCTTTATACTGACTATACATTGACATACTGACTATAATCATATTACATTAAATAACACTATAATAATAGCAGGGAAGACCCTGCAGGAGAGCCCACAGGTCACTGAGGGACTCATCCTGACAGGGCCTAAATGTAGTGCAGGACCATGTCCTGTACTGGGACATCACATTTCCATCAGTGAATTTTTCCTAAGTCTATCTTGCTGGATAGAGATGGACACATCCGCATCATAGATCTCGGAGTAGCCCAAGATGGCGTCACCTCCTCCAACAAGATTAATGGAGTGACCGGAACGTTACCATACATGGCCCCAGAGGTGCTCCAGAGGAAGACCTACTATGCAGCAGTTGACTGGTGGAGCCTGGGGATTGTTGTATCCTGGATGTCAGCAGGACGTTCCCCATTCTACTTTGGCTGCAACAGAGAAATGGCTTACAATTCCGTCACCAGGCAGAAGCCTAATATTCCATCTTTGCTCCCTGCTGACCTGAAACATCTGATCAAACAACTGCTGCGCAGGAATCCTGAGAAGCGGCTGGGTGTGAACAGGAACATCAGAGACCATCCATTCTTCACCACCATCAACTGGGAGGAACTGGAGCAGAGGAGAGCACAGCCACCATTTACACCATCAAGGCAGCTCTGAAGAAGGGAGACCTGCCGTGGCCAGAGGTAGAGACAGCTCTTCACCTCTTGGAAGGATTTTCTTTCATAGCTCCAAGCTGGAAATGATAAGATAAATCCACGGCCCTGAGCTCTGTGCCATCTCTACCATGTGAATGCTGCAGATTTCCATCAATATCTGGCACCTTCTAAAGACCCTCTGCACCCAGGAGCGGTCTGTGCTTGTAACACCTCAGCACAGGCCGGTAAGTATCACACATCATCACACATACATTAGGATCACACACATAATAGGGGATTGATTGCTCAAGCTTGTAGCTCAGGCTTGGAGCAATCAATTGACGATCGGACGCCGCAGAGACAGGTAAGGAGACCTCTGCCTACGCCCCAGCTGATTGGAACATCGCGATTTTATCGCGATGTCCCGATCAGCCCGACTGAGCTGCCGGGAAGCGTTTACTTTCGCTTTCAGACGTGCGGTCAACTTTGATCGCCGTGTCTGAAGGGTTAACAGCGCGTGGCACAACGATCGATGCCGCACGCTGTTAGCCCAGGGTCCTGGCTATGATTAGCAGCTGGGACCGACCCGGTGTGATGCAGGGTCACGGCGTGACCCAGTTTTAAACACCGGACGTAGGGCGTACAGGTACGCCCTATGTCCTTAAGGAGTTAAGGGGTTAATTCATTTTCAGCTCACTATTATAATTTGAGAATTAATAAAAGTTACATTTTACACAATTGCAGTGAGGGATAACAAGTGGACCTTTTACTCAGTCCTAAAGGACTGAGTTGCTGTAAAGTTGTAATACCACACACAGCCTAAGGACAGGTGTGGTGCTGTTTTTGGAGGAAAAAATAAATAAATAAATCTGTGTTTTCTATTCCTGGATACCCCTATAACCTATTGACATCGTCAAACCTCCAGCTTTGCAAGAATGTTCCTGAATGTTTTGTCATGTCTGCAGCTATTGAAAAGAGTCTGGTAGAGGCAGATAGACTCTCTGGAGAGAAGGCAGAGGCAGTTTATTACCATCCCTGTGGTCACCCAGAATGGTGTTGGGCGCAAGTATTTGCATTTCAAATTTTTATCGCGAATATCGCGAATTCGTGAATATTGCAAATATATTCACTATATATTCGAAATTACAAATATTTACTTTTTTCCGCATCTTCGCATATGTGAATATTCACGTATTCCTTCTTTTCACTTGTGGGCCAATTACAATGATGCACTTGTCAGAGGTTATCAACAACATCCCTAGCAAACGATAGTAAAGTTGCCCACCCCCTCACTGTTTTCTTCCTCTAATACGTGAATATTTGCATATACAAATATAACGAATACGTGAAATTTGCGAATATAAGACGAATATTCGTCTATATATTTGCAAAGTATCGCAAATTTGAATATGGGAAATGCCGCTCATCACTAGTCTCTAAGTCCTCCCAGTAAGACTGTATGCCAAATGGGGAATTAATTTCTGCAAGCAATTTTAACAAGTCTGCATATTATCATTATAATTTTTAGCACACCTTGTTTATTATTTTATTTAAATTTTTAACTTATGTCTGATGCAAGGTCCCTGCAGAATCCTTTCAGTACTTATGAGCTTTTGAAGTTAAGGTTGTTTTTTTCTGTCTAAGTCCTCTCTGATGACACTTGTCTCGGGAAACGCCCAGTCTAGAAGCAAATCCCCATAGCAAACCTCTTCTTGAGACAGGTGTCATCAGAGAGCAATTAGACAAGAACAACCTTAACTTCAGAAGCTCAGAAGTACTGAAAGGATTAAGATTTTTTAATAGAAGTAATTTACAAATCTGTTTAACTTTCTGAAGCCAGTTGAGATATATAAAAAAAAAGTATTTTTCCTGGAATACCCCTTTAACCCCTTCCCGACCTATGACATACAGGTACGTCATGACTGGGAAGGTGTTCCCGACCTATGACATACCTGTACGTCATGAGGATACCCGCCGCTATTTGCGGCACCGCTCCGGTCCCGGTAAGATGGTGGCTATCACTGATAGCCAGCCACCTAACCTCGGAACCCAGGGGGGTTTCGTCCCCCCCCCCCCCACCACGATCGCTGCCATCAGCTAGTCAAATCTGACAAGCTGATGGCAGCATTTTGCGCGGAAAATCCCGTTACCTTGCCCGGTAACAGGGATCATCGGTGGTGTTAGGTGCTGTAAATCACAGCACCTATCACCACCGATGTTTACATTACAAATTTCTGTTGCGGTCTGGCTGCGATTGGCTGGACTGGAGGGACGGCACCAATCGCAGCCAAACCACCTAATGTAAATAGTAAACACCGCTCTGATCAGCTTCATTCTGTGTCCCCTTGTTGAGCAGAGCGGTGTTATCTTAGTTAGAAAGTGATAAAAGTGTGCTCCAGTATCCCCCCAGTAGCCCCCAGTGTCCTATCGGAGTCCCCCGTCCTGCCTGTGGAGCTCCGGCAGCTTGCTCTCCTTCCTGTGTTCTTCCGTGTAGTGAAGAACATAAAAAAAAAAAAAATCCAGCGTTTGCTGTATAGCTGTTATAACAGCTCCCCCTACAGGTCAAAGTCTGCAACTACAGTCTCCCTGTAGTGCAGCTTCAGATTTTTTTTTTTCTGTTAAAAAAAAAAAAGTAAAAAAAAAGTAAAAAATAAAATAAAAAATAAATATAAATAAATAAAAAGTTGTTAGGAGTTTAGGTTCCTGTGGATAGGCAGGTTGTTAGGGTGGCGGACGTCTAGGTTAGGCGCATAGGAGTCGGCGTCCGTTTTTTTTTTTTCCCCTAATAAATCCATCTTAGTAGTTAGGAGTTTAGGTTCCTGTGGATAGGCAGGTTGTTAGGGTGGCGGACGTCTAGGTTAGGCGCATAGGAGTCGGCGTCCGTTTTTCCCCCCCCCCAATAAATCCATCTTAGTAGTTATGAGTTTAGGTTCCTGTGGATAGGCAGGTTGTTAGGGTGGCAGACGTCTAGGTTAGGCGCATAGGAGTCGGCGTCCGTTTTTTCTTCTTCATAAATTCATCTTAGTTTATTAGTTTAGGTTCCAGTTATAGGCAGTTAGGGTGACAACATTTAGTCTACGTGATAGGAATTGGCGTCCGTTTAAAAAAATAAAATAAAATAAATTAGTTTAGCTTGGGTTCTTATTTTAGGTAGGGCATTAGGGACATTTAGCAAAAAAAGCTCTTATATTTTTCACATCCCCCACACGTGTTAAATCACCACATACACCCCTACCTGACATACCCCCCACACGTGTAAAAAAGCATTACATACCCCCCATCCCAAATTTGAAAAACCCACCCTATATAATGTCCCGACCAACCCGGTCAGCGCAAAGGGTGTTTACAGTGGCAGAGGCGTACAACATTATTGCCTCTGATACGGAGACGGACTATGATTCAGAAGAGGAATACGTCCCATTCCTATTGCCATCCTCCTCCTCATCCTCCTCCAGTAGTGATGAGGAACCAAGACAAAGGCGCCGCAGGACACTGCCTGAGCCTGCACCACAACCAAGTGAACCTGTTTGGACCCCAGTCCCTGAAAGTTATGAGGCCCAGATTCCTGATTATGTGGCCAACTCAGGTATCCAATTCAATACGGATGGCCTTACTGAAATAGATTATTTCAAATATTTTTTTTTGGATGAATTGGTCAACTTGATTGTAGAACAGACCAATTTATACGCGCAACAATTTTTGGCCCAGAATAACACGTCATCATTTTCGAACTGGACCCCCGTCACTTCTAATGAAATGCTGAAGTTTTGGGGCCTTGTACTCCATATGGGCATAGTGAAAAAGCCGGAAACTAGGCAGTATTGGAGTGCGGACATGCTGTACCACACCCCACTGTACAGCAACACTATGCTCCGCAAAAGATTTGAGGCAATCCGTAAAATTCCTCCACTATGATGACAATGCCCAATGCCCACCCCCAAATGACCCCTCTTTTGATCGCCTCTATAAACTTCGGCCAATACTTGACCATTTTGCTGCCAAGTTTTCAGAGGCATACATCCCAGAAAAGAATATTTGTGTGGATGAATCCCTAGTCCACTTCAAAGGCCGGCTGAAATTCCGTCAGTACCTGCCCAATAAAAGGGCGAGGTACGGAATAAAATTATATAAGCTTTGCGAAAGCATCTCGGGTTACACTCTTAAATTTAGAGTTTACGAAGGAAAAGACAGCGTTATTGAGCCCCCCGAATGCCCCCCCCTCTCTTTCAGTAAGTGGTAAAATTGTCTGGGACATGGTGTACCCACTTTTGGACAAAGGGTATCACCTTTACATGGACAATTTTTACTCTAGCCTGCCTCTCTTTCAGTGCCTTGCTGCCAGGGCTACTGTCGCCTGTGGCACTATTCGCAAGAACCAGCGAGGCCTCCCCAAGACACATATTGCACAACCACTGCCAAGAGGCGAGAGCAGGGCACTTTGCAGCAATAACATCTTGCTGCTAAAATACAAAGACAAGAGAGATGTCCTTATCTTGACATCTATCCATGGCAGTGGCTCCACCACTGTCCCAGTACGAGACACAAGTTCCACCGTCTCCAAGCCAGATTGCATTCTGGATTATAACAAAAACATGGGAGGGGTGGACTTATCCGACCAAGTCCTAAAACCGTACAGTGCCATGAGAAAAACGAAGGTCTGGTATAAAAAGCTTGTGGTGCACATTGTGCAGATGGCACTGTACAACGCATACGTGCTCTCATGTAATGCAGGTGGGACAGGGACATTTCTTGAGTTTCAAGAAACTGTTATTAAGGCCCTCATTTCTGGAGACCAAGAGGAGGAGAGTCCCAGTACTTCATCAGCGGCGTACAACCGTATTGTACCTGGCCAACATTTTCCCAATGTTATCCCCCCTACTGGAAAAAAGGGAAGGAGCCAGAAGAGATGTAGAGTCTGCTACCAAAAAGGCATCAGAAAGGAAACCACTTACCACTGTGAAACTTGCTCCGATAACCCTGGCCTGTGCATCAAAGATTGTTTCAAAGAGTTTCACAAATACCTAAATTACAAAATTTTTCTTTTATTAACCCTAATATCCCCTTTTTATCCCCATTCTCTGCAGTTTCTATATGTCCCCACATCTAAAATCCAACCTCAATTTGGCACCCATAACCCATTCCGTAATAATTTTAATTTTACCCCA
This sequence comes from Hyla sarda, assembly GCF_029499605.1. Taxonomy (NCBI): domain Eukaryota; kingdom Metazoa; phylum Chordata; class Amphibia; order Anura; family Hylidae; genus Hyla; species Hyla sarda. The sequence goes on from NC_079195.1 coordinate 121,696,275, forward strand.
AAACCATTCCAGCATAATCTGCGGTACAGTGTGCCGTATGTTCTCATTATACCCCAAAACCATTCCAGCAAAATCTGCAGTACTGTATGCCGCAAATTTTAGTTTTTCCACTGTACTGGTACCACAGTGGGAATGCAGCTGGTGTGCGAAAATATATTCTGCAAAATCCTAATCCAAAATGCAAAAAAAGTGCTGCATTCCTTTTGTGCCTTGCTGTGTGCCCAAAAAGCAGTTTCTGACCCCATAGGGGGTACCGCTACGTTCAGGAGAAGTTGGGTAATAAAATTTGGAGTTCTATTATTCTCGTGTTCCTTGTGAAAATTTTAAAAATTGGGTAACCCCAGCATTTTAGTGTAAAAAAATCTAATTTTTCAATTTATGGCTCACTTTTCAAAAAACCTGTGAGGTGTAAATACTTACTGTAACACTGTTACCTTCCATGAGGGGTGTAGTTTCCAAAATGGTATGCCATGTGTTTTTTTTTTTTTTTGCTGTCCTGGCACCATAGGGGCTTCCTAAATGCGGCATGCCCCCAGAGCAAAATTTGCTTCCAAAAAGCCAAAATGTGACTCCTTCTCTTCTGAGACCTGTAGTGCGCCAGCAGAGCACTTTTCACCCCCATATGAGGTGTTTTCTGAATTGGGAGAAATTGGGCTTCAAATTTTGGGGGGTATTTTCTGCTTTAACCCTTTTTAAAAATGTAAAATTTTTGGGAAACCAAGCATTTTAGGTAAAAATATATATATATATTTTTTACATATGCAAAAGTCGTGAAACCCCTGTGGGGTATTAAGGTTCACTTTACCCCTTGATACGTTCCCCGAGGGGTCTAGTTTCCAAAATGGTATGCCATGTGGTTTTTTTTTGCTGTCCTGGCACCATAGGGGTTTTCTAAATGCACCATGCCCCCAGAGCAAAATTTGCTTCCAAAAAGCCAAATGTGACTCCTTCTCTTCTGAGACCTGTAGTGCGCCAGCAGAGCACTTTTCACCCCCATATGAGGTGTTTTCTGAATCGGGAGAAATTGGGCTTCAAATTTTGGGGGGTATTTTCTGCTTTAACCCTTTGTAAAAATGTAAAATTTTTGGGAAACCAAGCATTTTAGGTAAAAATATATATATATTTTTTACATATGCAAAAGTCGTGAAACCCCTGTGGGGTATTAAGGTTCACTGTACCCCTTGATACGTTCCCCGAGGGGTCTAGTTTCCAAAATGGTATGCCATGTGTTTTTTTTTTGCTGTCCTGGCACCATAGGGGCTTCCTAAATGCAGCATGCCCCCAGAGCAAAATTTGCTTCCAAAAAGCCAAATGTGACTCCTTCTCTTCTGAGACCTGTAGTGCGCCAGCAGAGCACTTTTCACCCCCATATGAGGTGTTTTCTGAATCGGGAGAAATTGGGCTTCAAATTTTGGGGGGTATTTTCTGCTTTAACCCTTTGTAAAAATGTAAAATTTATGGGAAACCAAGCATTTTAGGTAAAAATATATATATATATTTTACATATGCAAAGTCGTGAAACTCCTGTGGGGTATTAAGGTTCACTTTACCCCTTGATACGTTCCCCGAGGGGTCTAGTTTCCAAAATGGTATGCCATGTGTTTTTTTTGCTGTCCTGGCACCATAGGGGCTTCCTAAATGCAGCATGCCCCCAGAGCAAAATTTGCTTCCAAAAAGCCAAATGTGACTCCTTCTCTTCTGAGACCTGTAGTGCGCCAGCAGAGCACTTTTCACCCCCATATGAGATGTTTTCTGAATCGGGAGAAATTGGGCTTCAAATTTTGGGGGGTATTTTCTGCTTTAACCCTTTGTAAAAATGTTAAATTTTTGGGAAACCAAGCATTTTAGGTAAAAATATATATATTTTTTTTACATATGCAAAAGTCGTGAAACACCTGTGGGGTATTAAGGATCACTTTATCCCATGTTACGTTCCTCAAGGGGTCTAGTTTCCAAAATGGTATGCCATGTGTTTTTTATTTGCTGTTCTGGCACCATAGGGGTTTCCTAAAGGTGACATGCCCCCCAAAAACCATTTCAGAAAAATGTTCTCTCCAAAATCCCCTTGTTGCTCCTTCCCTTCTAAGCCCTCTACTGCGCCCGCCGAACACATTACATAGGCATATGAGGTATGTGCTTACTCGAGAGAAATTGGGCTACAAATACAAGTAAAAATGTTCTCCTTTTACCCCTTGCAAAAATTCAAAAATTGGGTCTACAAGAACAAGCGAGTGTAAAAAATGAAGATTTTGAATTTTCTCCTTCACTTTGCTGCTATTCCTGTGAAACACCTAAAGGGTTAAAACACTTACTGAATGTAATTTTGAATACTTTGGGGGGTGCAGTTTTTATAATGGGGTCATTTATGGGGTATTTCTAATATGAAGACCCTTCAAATCCACTTCAAAACTGAACTGGTCCCTGAAAAATAGCGAGTTTGAAAATTTTGTGAAAAATTGGAAAATTGCTGCTGAACTTTGAAGCCCTCTGGTGTCTTCCAAAAGTAAAAACTTGTCAATTTTATGATGCAAACATAAAGTAGACATATTGCATATGTGAACTAAAAAAAAATTCATTTTGAATATCCATTTTCCTTACAAGCAGAGAGCTTCAAAGTTAGAAAAATGCAAAATTTTCAGATTTTTCATTAAATTTTGGGATTTTTCACCAAGAAAGGATGCAAGTTACCACAAAAATTTACCACCATGTTAAAGAAGAATATGTCACGAAAAAACAATCTCGGAATAAGAATGATAACTAAAAGCATTCCAGAGTTATTAATGTTTAAAGTGACAGTGGTCAGATGTGCAAAAAATGGCCGGGTCATAAGGTGTAAAATGGGCTGGGTCATGAAGGGGTTAATCTATTGGACATATTTCAACTTGTCTTTTCTTTCTTTTCTTCCATTTTCATATCCTTAACCTAGCAGGACTGTTTTTCAATCCACATTTTTTCTCTTTTGTCCTGGGCAAATAGGGTAATGTGTATCACAGCATCCTCAGTTTAGGATTCTGTTTTATGTAGAGCTCATAATCAATTTTTTCTTTGGATATTACATGTTCCTACATAGTCTGACACTGCCCAATTGGAGTTTACAGTGCCTAGTTTAGGACAGTGTAGGACAGTGTTTTCCCAGGGCTCCTCTAGCTGTTGCCAAAGACTGTCCAGGCATGCTGAGAATTGTAATTCTGCTACATATGGAACAGTCTTGGTTGGAAAACATTGGTGTAGGTAGGGAACGGTAGAACACAATCCCTTATTGGAAACATGTCATTTTTGGAGACACACCCCTTTCCCCACATGACCACGCCCCTTAGTAGGGTTTACTTAGTAAAGTGGAGAGTTTTTGGAATTTTTTGTCGGAAATTTTGGTGCACGACACATGCGACACAAAAACAACCTACAAAATCTACTCTAAAAAGCCTTAGTAAATGAGGTCCACAGTTGTCCTTTTTATTCCCAGTTTTTTATGCAAACTATCAGAGAAATGAAAAAGGGACCCCAGAGAACAGAAGTATTTACACAATAAAATATATTTTTTTAAGTCATGGTACATCCAGTACTAGATGCAAATAAATAGTTTTTGTCAATGGCAACACTCTGGTTCATTTACGAGCATTACTTGACATAGTATATAATGCAATGGGTCAACCCCTTAAAGGGGTTATCCAGGAAAAAAAACTGCTTTAGATATATCAACTGGCTCCAGAAAGTTAAACAGATTTGTAAATTACTTCTATTCAAAAATCTTAATCCTTTCATTACTTATGAGCTGCTGAAGTTGAGTTGTTCTTTTCCGTGTAAGAGCTTTCTGATGACACCTGTCTCGGGAACTGTCCAGAGTAGTAGCAAATCCCCATAGCAAACCTACTCTGCTCTGTGCAATTCCAGAGACAGACAGAGATGTCAGCAAAGAGCACTGTTGTCAGACAGAAAAGAACAACTCCACTTCAGCAGCTGATAATTATTTGAAGGTTTAAGATTTTTTAATAGAAGTAATTTAGAAATCTGTTTCTGGAGCCAGTTGATATATAAAAAATAAATATTTTCCTGGAATTCCCATTTAATGCTTAAAAACCTCAAATGATAGAAGTTACCCAAGCATCCAGAATGTGCAGCTTTTATCGATGCCATCTGGTTGCCAGTAGACCTGCCATATGCCCTGTCTCATACATATCATTAGCCTTGTGACCAACTTTATCAGATGATTAACTGTGTGTGTGACTTTAAGAAAGAGGGATATTATCAAATGAACATGATGTGCAATGCTTTTCATTATCACTCCCCACTCTTTAAAAAAAAAAAAATTTGCTGCATTTGGAGGTTATTAGCAGGTAACTAAAAACCAATTTAACCCCTTGAGGACTCAGCCACTTTTCAGTGTAGGACCCGGCCATTTTTTGCACATCTAACCACTGTCACTTTAAGCATAAATAACTATGGGAAGCTTTTACCTTTCATTCTGATTCTGAGATGTTTTTTTTCATGACATATTCTACTTTATGTTAGTGGTAAAATGTTGCCGATATTTGCATCATTTCTTGGGGGAAAATTCCAAAATTTGATGAAAAAATTGAAAATGTAGCTTTTATTTTTAAATTTGGAAAATGAATATTCCAAATAAATTATAAATGGATTCACATATACAATATGTCTACTTTATGGTTGTATCATAAAGTTGACATGTTTTTACTTTTGGAAGACATCAGAGGGCTTCAAAGTTCAGCAGCAATTTTCCAATTTTTCAAAAAAATTTCAAAATCTAAATTTTTCAGGGACCAGTTCTGTTTTGAAGTGGATTTGAAGGGCCTTCATATTAGAAATACCCCATAAATTACCTCATTATAAAAAAACTGCACCCCTCAAAATATTCAAAGTGACATTCAAAAGGTTTGTTAACCCTTTAGGTGTTTCACAGGAATAGCATCAAATTGAAGGAGAAAATTCAAAATCTTCATGTTTTACACTGGCATGTTCTTGTAGACCCAATTTTTGAATTTTTTTCAATTTGTCCTTTGTTCTGGCACTATGGGGGCTTTGTAAGCACACGTGCCCTTCAATTCCGGACAAATTTTCTCTTGAAAAGCCCAATGCCACTCCTTCTCTTCTGAGCATTGTAGTGCCCACAGAGCACTTTACATCCAGATATGGGGTATTTTCTAACTCAGAAAAAATGGGTTTACACATTTTGGGGGGCATTTTTCCTATTTTCCCTTGTGAAAATGAAAAATTTAGGGTAACATCAGCATTTTAGTGATTTTTTTTTTCAATTTTCCATCCAATTTTGAAGAATTTTCATTAAACACCTGTGGGGTTTTAAGGCTCACTCTACCCCTTGTTACGTTCCGTGAGGGGTGTGGTTTCCAAAATGAGGTCACATGTGAGTATAAATTTTTTTGCGTTTATGTCAGAACCGCTGTAAAATCAGCCACCCCTGTGCAAATCCCCAATTTAGGCTTGAAACAGGGACGTGCACAGACATTTTGAAGGGCAGGGGCTCAAGTAAAAAAAGAGGGCACTTTTCATAATTTAAAAAAACGTCTGCTAGACTTAATGGGCAGATGTACTGCGGCCTAGGGACACAGCAGTGGACTCCCGCCAGGCCTCCTCGACATTCTTAGCCCCCATAAAAGTTGGTGTTTTTGTAAAATCGAGTCAAGAACAGTTTCTATGAAGGTCTGCCATGTGTATATACACTTTGGCTGTGCTGTCAGTCTTATTTACAGAAAACATGTGACAGCTGAACTATAATATACTGTATTATAGAGGAGAGTCATCAAAACCTGTGCAGAGAAAGAGCAGTGCAGTTGTCCATAGCAACCAATCAGATCGTTTTGCAGAAGCCTTTTCCTCTGCAAAGGTTTTAGTAAATCTCCCCCTCTATGCCCCCACCTGAGCTCTATATGACAGAACCCATCACCAATCACCCAGCACCCATCACCAATCACCCACCTTATGCAGGAATCTACACACAGCTCTGGTTCTTACACTGAAGAAATGGGCACCACACAAATATATGCTTACATTCTACAATATACTAGAGATGGCAAAAAAAAAGAATTATAAATATACAAAGACGGCCAGGCATAGCACAGCATACAGGATGAAGGCAGGGGAGCTCCGCCTCCATTGCGCACAAGACTGACTTCGCATACTAGCAATGTGGGGCAATACCTAGAAAATGGAAAGACCAATTTTTGTATACATGCACTGTAACCTAGTGTATTGGGTTTAGTGCGAGTAAACAGCCTGTCAGTTTCCCTTTAATTATATACCGTACCCCCTTAATTCCCTATAAACTGTGCCACCATTCATCTATTAATTCCCTATATACTGTGCCACCATTCATCTATGAATTCCCTATATACTGTGCCCCCATTAATGAACTATATACTGTGCCACCATTAATGAACTATATACTGTGCCACCATTAATAAACTATACACTGTGCCACCATTAATGAACTATATACTGTGCCACCATTAATGAACTATATACTGTGCCACCATTAATAAACGATATACTGTGCCAGCATTAATAAACTATATACTGTGCCACCATTAATTAACTATATACTGTGCCACCATTAATAAACTATACACTGTGCCACCATTAATGAACTATATACTGTGCCACCATTAATGAACTATATACCGTGCCACCATTAATAAACGATATACTGTGCCACCATTAATGAACTATATACTGTGCCACCATTAATTAACTATATACTGTGCCACCATTAATAAACTATATACTGTGCCACCATTAATGAACTATATACTGTGCCACCATTAATGAACTATATACTGTGCCACCATTATTTAAATATACTGTGCCACCAATAAGGGTGCGTTCACACGTGCGTATTTTCTGCTGCAGATCTGCTGCAGCTTTGCTTTAGCAGATTTCTCTTCCCATTGTCAATGGGAAGCAAAATCTGCAGCTGCAAAATCTGCAGCAGATCTGCAGCAAAAATAGGCACGTGTGAACGCACCCTAAGGATCTATACACAGTGCCAGCATACATAAAAATATAATGTTCCAATATAATGAAATATATACTGTGCTTCCATAAATTCCCTATATAATGTGCTTACATTCCTCCAATAATTTACTAATAATATGCTTCATACAATAAATACAAGCACATAACATAAAGACACATACAGTACATAGATAATATACACACATACAAAGAGACACTTTGACACATACATACAGGTACAAATATACATTAAGAAACATAAATACACAGACACACATATACAATGGAATATATACAAAAAAAAAAATAGCCAATAAGCACATCATACATACAGGTTCACACATACAATCACTCACAGATATATACATACATATATAGATTCACTTTCTCATATATATACACATATACATAGATTCACTTGCTCATATATATATACACATATACATACATACACACACACACATAGATTCACTTGCTCATATATATATACACATATATACATACATGCACACACACACACATTCACTTGCTCATATATATAGGCACATACACAGAGATAGACAGACACACACACACACATATATATATATATATATATATATATATACACCTCACACTGACATACAGTCACTCAATATATACACAGTCACTTACACTAAGGCCCCAGCAATCCCTCTCTGCACAGGCACACACACACATATATATATACATACACACACACTGACATACAATCACTCACATATATACATACACACACACTGACATACAACCACTCACATATATTTACAGTTACTTACAGTAAGGCCCCAGCCATCCCTCTCTGCACATACATAGAGATACACACACACACATATATACATACACACACACACACACACACACACACACACACACACACATATATATATATATATATATATATATATATATGCATACACATACACATACTGACATACAATCACTCACATATATTTACAGTTACTTACAGTAAGGGCTGCATAGACTGAAGTTTGTGTCCGGACATGCTGTGGGCGGGGCTTCTCTCTGCCTCCTTTGCTTCTATCTCCTCCGTGTGGGGAGAAGCAGAGAAATGGCAGATAATGACAGGGTAAGTGGTGCCCCCTTGCTGCCGGGAGGGCACAGCACCCTCCATTAAACCACATACAAATCTCCCAGCAATGGATCCTTTTTACTTCACCTGTCACCCTGAGTCTGCAGCTCCTTTTGTGAGGGCACTAGAGGGGCAGGTGAGGAAAAGGGCAGGGGCTCCAGCCCCCTTTCACTCCTATGTGTGCACGTCCCTAGCCTGAAATGTACATAGTGCATTGTTGTGCACCCGCAGAGCATTTTACACCCACATATTGGGTATTTCCATACTCATAGGAGAAATTGCGTTACAAATTTTGGGGGTCTTTTATTCCTTTTAATGCTTGTGAAAATAAAAAGTATGGGGCAACACCAGCATGTTAGTGTAAAATGTTTTATTTTTTTTTTTACACTAACAGGCTGGTGTAGCCCCCAACTTTTGCCTTTCATAAGGGGTAAAAGGAGAGAAAAAAACTAAATTTGTAGTGCAATTTCTTCCGAGAACGGAAATACCCCATATGTTGCTCTAAACTGTTTCCTGGAAATACGACAGGGCTCCGAAGTGAAAGAGCACCATGCGCATCTGATGACTAAATTAGAGATTGCATAGGGATGGACATAGGGGTATTCTATGCCAGTGATTCCCAAACAGGGTGCCTCCAGCTGTTGCTAAACTCCCAGCATGCCTGGACAGTCAGTGGCTGTCCGGAAATGCTGGGATTTTTTGTTTTGCAACAGCTGGAGGCTCCGTTTTGGAAACACTGCCATGCAATACGTTTTTTTATTTTTATGGGGGGGGGGCAGTGTAAGGGGTTGTATATGTAGTGTTTTACTGTTTTACCCTTTATTATGTGTTAGTGTAGTGTTTTTAGGGTACATTCGCACTGGTGGAGGTTTACAGTGAGTTTCCTGCTAGGAGTTTGCGCTGCGGCAGAAAATTTGCCGCAGCTCAAACTTCAAGCAGGAAATTTACTGTAAACTCGCCCATGTGAATGAACCCTGTACATTCACATGGGGGGTGGGGCAAACCTCCAGCTGTTTTAAAACTACAACTCCCAGCATGTACTGACACGCTTGGAAGTAAAAATCAAGTTTTCAGGCGCTGATCAGGCTGCAGATCGGAGCATCATATTAAACCAGATGCCTACTGAAGTGTTGTGCTCTTAGCACAACCCTATATGGTGAGTGTAAAATCGCTTATCATTGCATTGTTGTTTTTTACCCTTGACATATTACACTAGGGGCTCGTATACCCTTTTTTCTCCTTTTTTTCCCCCTGCGCAGAATGTACTGACAGACCGTGCATGCTGGGAGTTGTACTTTTGCAACAGCTGGAGGCACACTGGTTGGAAAACCTTCAGTTAGGTTCGGTTACCTAACTCAGTATTTTCCAACCAGTGTGTCTCCAGCTGTTGCAAAACTACAACTCCCAGCATGTACTGATCGCCAAAGGGCATGCTGGGAGATGTAGATCTGCAACAGCTGGAGGTATGCAACTACAACTCCCAGCATGCCGAGACAGCTGTTTGGGCATGCTGGGATTTGCAGTTTTGCAACATCTGGATGGCTACAATTTAGAGACCACTGCACAATGATCTCCAAACTATGGCCCTCCAGATGTTGCAAAACTACAAATCCCAGCATGCTCAGACAGCAAACTGCTGTGTGGGCATGCTAGGAATTGTAGTTTTGCAAGATCTAGAGGGCCACAATTTAGAGATCACTGTGTAATGGTCTCCAAACTGTAGACCTCCAGCTGTTGCAAAACTACAATTCCCAGCATGCCCAAACAGCTGTCTGGGCATGCTGGGAGTTTTAGTTTTGTACTATCTGGAGGGCTACAGTTTAGAGACCACTGTATAGTAGTCTCAAACTGTAGCCCTCCAGATGTTGCTAGGCAACTCACCGGCTTCCGTAGGATCCAGGGAGCCAGCCGCACGACATCGCTGCCCACCCATCACCGCACCCGATTGTCGCCCGCAGCCTCCACCGAAGGGTAAGTGGACTTCGGTGACGTTCCTCTGTCGGCTTCCACGTTCTGCCCCGCCTATTGTGGGTGGGCAGAACGGGGAAACTGAAAGTTAACCCCCCCGCCTCTGATCTGCTATTGGTCTTTGCTTCTATACGACCAATAGCAGGGATAGGAGGGGTGGCACCCCTGCCACCTCACGTCTATCCCTTCAAGGGGATCGTGGGTGTCTTGGACAACCCCGATCCCCCTTATTTTCTGGGTCACCATAGACGCAAATTGCAGGTGTGAATTCATCGCCGACATTGGGGGGCATTTATGCGGGGTGCCTGCTGACTGATATAAGCAGTCACCCCGCTCCCCGTCCAGCATGCAGCGGGGACCAAAATTCACACGGGCGTACAGGTACGTCCTGGGTCCTTAAGTGCCACGGTGTCAGGACGTACCCAAACGCCCTGGGTCCTTAACTGGTTAATATTCCATCTATTTACCCCAGGACTCAGCAAGTAGTGTTATTCATCTCATATCCCTTCTGTAAAGTCTGATATCTCATACTTGTAAACTACTATAGCACCATTTCTCTAGCTACTTATATTTTAGAGCTTCCACTGGTCTAACATTTTTTGTATTCCGGCTTTTTGGTGGTCGCAAGTGTGCTGAATAATTAGAATTTTACTTTATTTAGATACATTACTCTTATTTTGTCTTTGACACTATTTTATATCTTCATCAGGTCCTAATCATTTCAATCGTGGTTAGATACTATCTCCTCTGAAAGATGTGAAAGGTGTTAGACAGTGAAAATTATTGAAGTTGTTACATTCTTCCCCTGCTATTAGTCTTCTGGCAATGAAGAGTGAGCATCTGTATTATCCTGACAGTGTGGGGAGAGAAGGCACAGGAAACGTAATCTTTTTATTTCTGCATTCCCCTCTATAAGCAGAGGGGCAGCCTTTACTTTGTGTTGATTGTTTACTTATTGTTATCCCAACATTTCAGGTAATAGGACACAAATGACAAAACACAGAGTCTTTATTGAGTGCCGCTGTGTTGAGTTTCAGAAACACTTCAGTATGCATCAGGTACACAGGACTATTTTTTATTCAAGGATGTAAATAACAGGACAACGCATTTTTAGCGCAATCTCACGCCTTCCTCAGGTCCACAATAATTGTATTAAGGTGTCCTGGCCGGGCTCCCTGTGTAGAGGCATATCAGGGAGCCCAGCCAGGACACCTTAATAAAATTATTGTGGAACTGAGGAAGGCTCGAGATTGCGTGAAAACACGTTGTCCTGTAATTTAAATCCTTTAATTAAAAATAGTCCTGTGTACCTGATGGTGTACTGAAGTGTTTCTGCAACCACCTACACAGCAGCGCTCAATATAGACCACCTGTTTTGTCATTTGTGTCCTATTATACTATATTCCGTAACCCTCCAGGGATGCGGATAAGGGGCAGTGAGCAGCAGGTTGTATATACCCACCAATACCCTAAACCTACCATAGAGTTATGCCTATGCTATTGCACAACCTCTGAAGGTTGGTAAAACACTATAGGTGTGGTGGGGGGTCTCTTCACTTCTTTTTAATATATACCGTAAGATACTACACTAGAAAGCTCCCCACATTTTCTCTTTTTTATTTTCCATTCAACATTTAAGGTAATATTCCCCAGAAATATTGAAAGGCTTTATAATGAGTTGATCATTGACTTCCAGGGACGCTAGCTTCAATTGGTTCAATTAATCAGAAAGTAAGCTCTGTTGCTTCTGGAAAAGGACTACATTGCATAGTCAATGTTAAGTTGTAGTGATGCAAATAAAAGAATAGGGGCCCCATGGCAAACCATTTTTTCCAACCACAAAAGAAGAGTTTGTGTTTTTTTTCCTCTCCATACCTTTTTCCTGCCCCCCCCCCCCCCCCCCCCGAAAAAATTGCAATAATTGTTGCTCTTTATAGTGTCCTGAACCGGTTTTCCCCATCCATTAATAGAAAATGGGATGGGAATAACCAGATCTGGGCTTCCGATTCCAAACAGGCTGCCTCTATGATATGGAGGCACATGATTCAGAAAACTGTTTTGAGACCTTACCAGATTCAGATCAGAGATAATCCCAAAAAGACCCTTCTCCCTAAACCCTTCCTTTGTTTTTGTTTTTATACATATATCTTTTACTTCCCTCTCTTATTTCCCTATTGCTTTCCCTCTGTGACTGACTCTATGTGATTTATTTTTCTTTTTACAGTACCCTAGTCCTCATGTGAATACATTGGCCCAGAATTATTAACCTGCCTGAAGACCAAACTGTCTGATTTGCCTATAGTAACCAATCACAGCTCAGCTTTCATTTCATAACAAGCTCTGGTAAAATGAAATCTGAGCTGTAATTGGTTGTTATGGGCAAAAGCAGGGCATTTGGGTTTCAAGTAGATTAGGCACTGTCATTATGAAAACGTTTTATACTTTGTAGAATTATTGATAAGATGACTTTTTTAAATATACATTTATTTTTAAAAAAAATTCTATTTTACTAAAAATCTAAAATGAAAATAGCTGCCACTAGGGGTCATCTGTCTTTATGCAGACAGACTACTCTGTATCTTACAGCATACTGGATAACAGCCGTAAAGCATGTTCGTATGCAATATAGGAGATCACCATTGCACCATTACAGCCTTTAGCTGTTCCTACAGCTGTTTACAACAGCTGGGGGTACAATCTTTGTAAAACTCTGTTTTAGAGCTGTGTATTCTCCAGCTGTGTGCCTCCAGCTCTTGCAAAACTACAGACAAAGGATGTGTGGGCATGCCGGGAGTTGTAGTTTTGAAACAGCTAAAGGCAACACTGCTCTAACAGAGTGCTTTATAAACACTGCAGCTTCAGCTGTTGCAATGCAAAACTACAACTCCCAGCATGCTTGAACAGCCAAAGCTTTCTCTGACTCCTGATTGACAAATAAGCTGATCAGACATTTAGGAGTCTGTGAAAGCTGAATAACACACATAGTGACAGATATGTTGATTAGCATGCAGCTTTACTAGGAACAGATAGAAAATGTACAAATAAAAACTACTGTGCAGTGATTTGCAGACTGCCAGACTGCTCCCAGACTCAGAGAAGATGAGTCATTACAGTGAGGGAGAGAGACGGACACGCCCCCTCTGCAAGAAATGAACAAAAAGCAAGTGAGCAACATATTAAATCTATTTGTTAGTGATATATAGGTCCTAGACACATATTTTGTGTCTATGACCTGTTTGTTTTATTGTTGCATGAATGCAAATAAAGTCCTAATAAATAAATAAATAAATATATATATATATATATATATATATATATATATATATATATACATATATACCGTATATACTCGAGTATAAGCCGACCCGAGTATAAGCCGAGACCCCTAATTTCCCAGGAAAAGTTATTGACTCGAGTATAAGCCTAGGGTGGGAAATACATCATCCCCCCCTGTCATCATCCAGACCCCCGTCATCATCCAGACCCGTCATTAACATCCTCATCATCATAACCGCCTGCCATCATCCAGACCCTCATCATCATCACCTGTCATCATCCCCTTGTCATCATCCCACACATCCCCCCTTCATCATCCCCTTGTCATCATCCCACACATCCCCCCTTCATCATCCCCTTGTCATCATCCCACACATCCCCCCTTCATCATACCCTTGTCATCATCCCACACATTCCCCCTTCATCATCTCCTTGTAATCATCCCACACACCCCCTTCATCATCCCCCCCCCCTCATCATCCTCTTGTCATCATCCCACACCCCCCCTTCATCATCCTCTTCTCATCATCCGCCCTCAGTGGTCTTCAACCTGCGGACCTCCGGAGGTTTCAAAACTACAACTCCCAGCAAGCCCGGACAGCCGATGGCTGCCCGGGCTTGCTGGGAGTTGTAGTTTTGAAACCTCTGGAGGTCCGCAGGTTGAAGACCACTGCGGGTGGAGAGTTCACTCGAGTATAAGCCGAGGGGGGTGTTTTCAGCGCGAAAAATCGGCTTATACTCGAGTATATACGGTGTATATATATATATATATATATATATATATATATATATATATATATATATATGTGTGTAATAAACACTTTAGCTTTGAATTGCTTTAGCTTGTGAAAAGAAACATAATCACCAATGAAATGCCCACCACTGCAGCACCAATGCTTTAGTTACATGGCAGTAGCAATCTGGTGCTGTCCATACAAGCATTGCCAATGTGGCTACTGCTTAGCTGGTCTCACATGTTATCATTGCTGCCATATAAACAAAGACTGACAGGAGACAATGTCATTATTACTCCTGCAGTCAGAGGGGGGTCTTTATGTTTACACACAGGGCATACTGAGATTAATAGTTATGTTTGGTACTGCCATATAAAAAAAAGTGGCACTGAATATACTGCAGAAACGTGAAGAAATTTTTTTTTTACCAGAGATTTTGCACAGCAGAAAACCGCTCGGCATTTGCAGTTTGTCTGTAAATGGCATCCCTGGAATGGGGCCAGCGCTTAGAATAATCACTTGCTGAAGAGAAAGTGTGATACCCTACACCTAAGCCTGTATCTTTTACAGCATTAAAGGATGGGCAGAAGGACATCTATTTTTTTCAAGGTAGGAGACATTTTAAGGTGAATTAAAGGACAATGAACTATTTAACTTTTCTGATCCTCCCCCTTATCACCTCACTGTCTTGTCACAAATGTCACATTTCCCCAACAAACTGATAGGTGGCCTGGGAAACCCATACTTGATTAGAAGTGGTGTCAGTGGACTCTATTGGGGTCTGATCTATCCTAAGGCCCTCTTCACTTATGTTCGTCGTCTGTCGGCATTTCCATCCGCCACTGATGATAGAACTGATCCCATTTATTTGAATGGGCCAGTTCACAATCATTTAGTGTCTCCAGTCGGAAGCCAGATGGTTGGATATGTCACATGGGCACCGGACGGGGAAGCACATCTTGCTGTATTCCCCCATCTTGCATTCAGAAATAATGAACACAGCATGCTAAACCACTTATGACAATTAATGCAAGTTGTCATCAGTCATGTCATCAATTGCGTTGTGTTTGAGGCTTGATTCTCTGAGCTGGATTCCAGACATATGTGAACCCAGCCTTAGTTTGTAACATGAGTAGAAATAGGTGAACAACCTTTAGCACCCGTAGCACCTTCTAAAAATATAGCTACATGACAGTATTTTAAAAATAGGGTGGGATTTTCTAAAGACTAGCATTTTCATATACCAGTCTTAAGGGGGTACTCCGCCCCTAGACATCTTATCCACCAATCCAAATGATAGGGGATATGATGTCTGATCATGGGGGTCCCACCACTGGGGACGCCGGTTATCTTGGCTGCGAAACCCCAGACATCCAGTGCACAGAGCGAACTTCAATCTGTGCCGGATGACAGGCAATGCGGGGCGGAGGCGCGAGACGTCATGGGTACACCCCACTTTTGACATCAGGGTCATGCCCCTTCAATACAAGTCTATGGGGGGGGGGGGGCGTGATGGTCATCACACCCCCCTCCCATAGACTTGCATTGAGGGGGCGTGGCCGTGACATCACGAGCGGGGCGCGGCCGTGACGTCACGAGCCTCCGGCACTACACCTGATGCTCTAAATGAATGTCAGATGTAGAAGAGAGATTGCGAGATCCCCAGCAGCTTTACCACCATGATCAGACATCTCATCCCCTTTCCTTTGGATAGGGGATAAGATGTCTGGGGGCAGAGCACCCCTTTAACTGAAAATACGCTGAAAAAGATGCCCCATCCCACTTAGCCCTGCCAACTTTTTTTGAAAAGTGAGAGCAGCACAAATCTTTTTCTTTGGCATGCTTGCACTTTTATTGGCATTGTGCTACTACACTTTAATGAAGGAAAAGATTTAATTATTGCTGTTTCAGAGTTTCTCTTAATTTTTTTTTTCATCAATATAGATGAAGTGTAGAAAAACTTGAAGGTAGCTTTAGAGAATAATACAAGCACAGAGGTTAAAGGGGTTATCCAGGAAAAACTTTTTTATATATATATCAACTGGCTCCAGAAAGTTAAACAGATCTGTAAATTACTTCTATTAAAAAATCTTATTCCTTTCAGTACTTATGAGCTTCTGAAGTTGAGTTGTTCTTTTCTGTCTAAGTGCTCTCTGATGACACGTGTCTCAGGAATCGCACAGTTTAGAAGAGGTTTGATATGGGGATTTGCTTCTAAATTGGGCGGTTCCCAAGATGCGTGTCATCAGAGAGCACTTAAACAGAAAATAACAACTCAACTTCAGAAGCTCATAAGTACTGAAAGGATTAAGATTTTTTAATAGAAGTAATTTACATATCTGTTTAACTTTCTGGAGCCAGTTGATATATTAAAAAAAAAATAAAAAATTCCTGGATAACCCCTTTAAGTATCAAATAATTATACAATGTCAAATCCTCCAGGATCGGTCGGGGTCCTTGTGGCTGTACCCCATTTAAATTCAATTTGGCTTTCTTTTGAAAAAAATAAAAAATAAATAAAAATAGTAGACCAAGCTTTGTCTAGGCTTGGCTATGGGGAAAAGGGTGCTAAAAAAACATTTATTTTGCTGTTCTGTTTTCAATGACTTTCAAAATTGCTCATCATACATTTAGCCACACTTTGGTTCATTTGGTTCCAGACATTAAAAATGTTTACAGCACAATAGATCCAGTCTTTTTTCTGCTCCTGCTTGTAAGTCCATAGCTCTGGCATTTTAGGTGAGAGCTGCCTAGGAATATTTCAAAGTCCTAAACAAAACTTATTAAAATCTTAGCCATAATATTAGACTTTACTTTCTTCCTAAAAATGTCATTAATGGACACAGAAAAAAAAAAAAGCAAAGCCATTAGTATATTAAATATTTATTTACAAAGAGTAATGAAGAGCAGGCCTCTGTCAGGTTAATCTCTTACTACCGGCAACATCTGTAATTGCGGAAATGTAATGTATTACTGCTGGATATGCTGCATCAATAAATATTTAGACTGGAGGACTGCTATTCTTCAGATATGTTTAGTGTGTGCTGGCAGAATGGATTTTAGTATAAACAAGAAATATGCATCACTGAATCTCTGCTACCTAGGGAAAGGTTACATTACTGACCTACACACATTCTATGTATTATTCGCAGATTCGGAAACTGAAGTGCTTGTATGCCAAGGGGCACTTGAGACAATGGCAGAAAGTTCTTCAATAGCATATTTTATCAAGCAAACATGCATTTCTACTTAAAAAAAACACACAAACTAAAAAAGACAGCGCTAGTGTCATAAAAATAATAAAAAGCATTACAATAATAAAGAATACTTAAATGTTTCTTCTCACTGTAATTGTTGTTTTATCATTTTATTTTTTTAAGTTTGTTTTATAATTAAAGAAAAAAATTAACGAATGAAAAAATATATACGTTACAGTGTGTTTAAATGGACTTTGCTGTATGGTATACAGAAGCATTCAGTTTTAGCATCCTTTAAACATATATGTTTTTATCTTCTTTAAGAGTATAAAACCTACATGCTAAACATAAACAAAAAACACTTGTTGTACTCAGCTTTTCAATTTTACTTTATCTATAATGGATATAAATAGACAAATTGTCATATGTGTCAATGTAGTCCTTTAATAGGTCCTTTAGATTATCTTTTTCTTTTACTTGCTTAACGCCTTCCTTTAGGACAAGGCAAGTTTTGGCCTTCATGACCAGACAATGTTTGGACTTTTGATCTTGACATCAAGGAAATAATATTTTCTTTCTTTCTTTCTTTTTTTTATTTTATAAGCATCAATGAACCAGTACAGGGTCTTGCTTTTGTGCAGGACAAGTTGTAGTTCCACACAAACCGTTTCGGAATAAATATATGTTGGGTTTCATCTTTATTTCATCTGAGGGCGAGGGAAGTAGTTTCTCCGTGGGAGAGCACCATTTTAGTGTAGTTTTTGGAAAAGTTTCAGGACACTATGTCACAAATGCAGTAGTAGTACAGTGGAAACCCCCTGAGATTCACCCCATGTTGGAATTTATACTCAAAGAATTAATTTAGAGGTGTAGCAGGGATTTTTACCCTAAAGTGTTTTCTAGAATAAAATGGGCAGCAGATGGTGCAAAGGGAAAATTGAAATATTTCCACAGACATGCCACTTCAGTGCGCAATATTTTGTGCTCAAAAATGTGCTTTCAAAAATGTATCAGGGAGACTCTTTAATGGAAATGCAATTTTTGGGGTTGTATACTTATGTAAAATGGAGCTAAAATCATCAGTCACTGCCCTGGTACCACAGCCCATTCTTGATCTTATGCATGTTGTGTTTTTTTGTACGTCCTTGGTCCTGCTCCCGTGATATAACACGGGGTTACACGGTAACCCCGCATCATATCACGGCGGGCCCGGCGTCATAGTGAAGCTGGGACCCACCGCTAATAGCGCGCAGCGCCAATCGCAGGGCCGCGCGCTATTAACCCTTTAGCCGCGCTCTCAGAGCTGAGCCGCGCGGCTAAAAGTGAAAGTAAAAGCTGCCGGTTAACTCAGTGGGCTGTTCGGGATAGCTGCGGCGAAATTGCGGCATCCCGAACAGCTTACAGGACAGCGGGAGGGCCCCTACCTGCCTCCTCGCTGTCCGATCGCCGAATGACTGCTCAGTGCCTGAGATCCAGGCATGAGCAGTCAAGCGGCAGAATCATCGATCACTGGTTTCCTATGAGAAACCAGTGATCAATGATAAAGATCAGTGTGTGCAGTGTTATAGGTCCCTATGGGAGCTATAACACTGCAAAAAAAAAAGTGAAAAAAAAAAAGTGAATGAATATCATTTAACCCCTCCCCTATTAAAAGTTTGTATCACCCCCCTTTTCCCATAAAAAAAAAACACAGTGTAAATAAAAATAAAAATAAACATATATGGTATCACCGCATGCGGAAATGTCCGAATTATAAAAATATATTGTTAATTAAACCGCTCGGTCAATGTTGTACGCGCAAAAAAATTCCAAAGTCCAAAATAGTGCATTTTTTGCCACTTTTTATATCATTTAAAAATGAATAAAAAGCGATCAATAAGTCGTATCAATGCAAAAATGGTACCGTTAAAAACTTCAGATCACGGCGCAAAAAATTAGCCCTCATACCACCCCATACACGGAAAAATAAAGTTATAGGGGTCAGAAAATGACGATTTTAAACGTATTCATTTCTCTGCATGTAGTTATGATTTTTTCCAGAAGTACGACAAAATCAAACCTTTATAAGTAGGGTATCATTTTAATCGTATGGACCTACAGAATAAAGATAAGGTGTCATTTTTACCGAAAAATGTACTACGTAGAAACAGAAGCCCCCAAAAGTTACAAAACAGCGTTTTTTTCAATTTTGTCGCACAATGATTTTTTTTTCCGTTTCACCATCGATTTTTGGGCAAAATGACTGACGTAATTACAAAGTAGAATTGGTAGCGCAAAAAATAAGCAATCATATGGATTTTTAGGTGCAAAATTGAAAGAGTTATGATTTTTTAAACGAAAATGCAAAAACTGAAAAAACCCCGGTCCTTAAGGGGTTAATTACCACCCTTTACTCAGCTCCTCCTGTCCTCTGACATTCTTGCAGATCTGACTAGATACTAAGGCTATGGTCACACCACCAAATTTTCGCATAAAGATGAGGAATTCCTGCCAAATGGTGCGTAAACGGTAATTCCACATCTTTATGCATATATGCGGAATCTCTGCAGAATTCTTGCCGAATTCATGCGGAAATTCCACATTAATTCCTCATGAATTCTCCGTGCACAGAAAACAGTGCTTTTTGTTCATTGCTTTTGTTAAATTCTGCACAAAATTTGCATCACTTCCACATTTTGCGGAAAAAAAGCTCTATTCACCCAAATTCTGCATACATTTAGGACAGGACCTTTCTTTATGCGAAATGTGGAACTTCCGCAGCGGAAATACTGATGCAGAAATTCTGTAGTGGGATTGGGACTGAGAAATCCCATTAAAGTTTATAAGGCTGTAAACACAAGCAGAATTTTCATGTGGAAAGATGTGTGGAAATTCTGGTGTGTGAACATAGCCTAAACAAAGCAGGTTCACTTTAACAAATCACTTGCCGCTAAAATATCAAAATAAAGTGTGATGTCCATGCAGCTAAGTGGGGTCTGTTTTTTTTGCAGCACGAGAGTTGGTTTGTACCATTTGGGGTACATATGACATTTTGATCAGGATTTATTACAGTGACATAGCACATTGACATTTAACACATTACATGTCATAAAAAAATGTCAAGTTAGTCATGCATTAAATGTCAAGTTAAGGTTTGCTACATCTAGAAACTAGTACACACAGAAAGTCAAGGGTTAAAGGAAAACTGTCTCATATTTTCTCCCTCACTATCCACAGGTACTGGTGGATAGTGCCGGAGACGCTGATTAAAACGAGCCCTATCTTGGGCTGATCCGCGCCGCCGTTCGCCCGCAATTGTAGTTTTAATCTCTGTGTATATCCTGCTGTAACTGGCAAGGGCAGGGCTTCTGCGGGCTAACTGACACTGACGTCAGCTCCGCTCATGAATATTCATCCCCCATCCCTCTGGTTAGGAGCGTCGAAGAGAGGGAGAACAGGAAGGAGGGGGGATGAATATTCATGAGCGGTGCTGACGTCAGTGTCAGTTAGCCCGCAGAAGCCCCGCCCTTGCCAGTTACAGCAGGATATACACAGAGATTATAACTACAATTGCGGGCGAATGGCTGCGCGGATCAGACCAAGGCAGGGCTCGTTTTAATCAGCGTCTCCCGCACTATCCACCAGTACCTGTGGATAGTGCGGGAGAAAATATGTGACAGTTTTCCTTTAAATCTGATTACATTTTCTTTTGTTTTAACCTGCGCTACATACCATTATTGTGTTTGCCTGCTATAAACAACACTTTTCATTGTTCCGTGCCTTATTCTCACAAAAAGGCGCCATTAAAAGTATTGGATTAATATTTTTACATGCTCTTCTTTCATGTTTATAGGAGGCATCGGAGAAAATACATTATTTATTCCCTATCTGTATCCACTTTTTCTGTGAACTAAACAAACAATTATTGTGATTGAAAGTGTTTTTGCCTTTTGTAGGATTGCTACGAAAATGTATCACACTAGGGAAAAACTCACTAGAGCATAATATTACAGTTCTATGCTACCCTTAATATTTTTCGCCCCCTCACAATGCAGGAAGTCTATAGTGATAGGTTCTTGGCTCCCAATTCTCCGCCTGATACTTTTATTAACTGGGACGAGTTCATCGTAGAGCCCTGAAAATTCATGGACATTATCACAGAAAGCTGATGAGCAGTAAATCTAGGCTTTTTTTCCAGACAGCTCACACTGTAAAGCAAACAGACTAAAGATGTTCTCATTTCATGGCTGTGGTAAACTACTTGTCTATCAAATTTACAGCGTGTCACAAAGTGATATATATCACACACTTTCAATGTTAATAACCCAGAGTGGTGCTGGCGATGCATACTAGTACTACTAAAGTATAGAGTTTACTCTCTATATTTAAAAAATGAAGGGAATGGGTGCATTAACATGATTGACTTCGGGAATAGAACAGTGATTACTGGGTTCTGTAAAAGACAGAGAGATTGGAAACAGAGTACTGATCTGTCACACGCAAACCTGATATTTAAAACTTCAGCATTTAAATGTGCTACATTGCATGTTTTATACTGAAAGGGGAATTACACAAAATATATTTTCTTCCATGCCAGTAGATCATATTGACTCTATTGAACTGGAACCCTACTGATTTACAGAATAAATCTGCATTATCAAGTAAAAAGTAAACAAAAAAAAATGTCTTCATACATGTGACTTCAAGAATTGAGTGGGTTAAAAAGTTTAACTATCCGTAGCTAACACCTGCTGGAGATTATTCTGAAGTCAGAAGTTAATCTCTAGATACTGCGATCAACAATGACTGTAGCATCTAGGGAGTTTAAAGGTGCTGGTCCTATTCTGGAGGTGATCAGCACCCATGCAACACTATCTCAGACTACCGATCCATTTAAATGCCAGTCAGGGGCCAGTTTACCATGTGAGATCTGCCGAGTGCATTACACCATAATAATTAGTGTTGCTCACGAATATTCGCAATTCGAATATTATTCGCGAATATCGCATATTCGCGAATTCGCGAATTTCGCGAATATAGCGCTATATAATCGTAATTACGAATATTCGTTTTTTTTTTTTTTCACAGTACACCTTACAGTGATCATCCCTCTCTGCTTCCAGCTTGTGTAGTGTAAAGAAGGCAGTAATACTACTGTGTGAGACTGTCGTGTGAAAATTCGCATATACGAAAATTAGTGTATGCTAATGTTCGCATATGCGAATATTCACATATGTTAATTTTCGCATACGCGAATATTCGCAAGTGCGAAAATAAAACAAGAATATAACGAATATGCGAATATTCGCGAATATATGACGAATATTCGTCCATATATTCGCGAATATTCGCGAATTCGAATATGGCCTATGCCGCTCAACACTAATAATAATATTACAAATCACTGTAAAAGCTATCAAATGATCAAATCCGTATGAAGACTAAAAAAGTAAAAAGGCCTAAAGTTCTATAAAAAAAAATACTTGAAATTGCTGCATTAAAAATGTTCAAAATATTAAAATAAAGCATTATTTATCCTGCACACTGAATGCAGTAAATGAAAAAAGAATAATTCTTATTTTTCTTACATGCTAGAAAATGGGGAATAAAATGTGATTTAGTCCTATGCCAATGGTACCAATAAATAAGCCCCATCTACCTCAATGGTACCAATAAAATCTATAGCTCACTGTACAGAAATTACCCAGCTCTGTAGATTGAAAAATAACAAAGTAATAGAGGTCAGAATATGGCGATGCAAGGCAATTCTGTTGAGGATGACAAATGTATGATTTAGAGGAAAAAAAAATATTTTTATTTCAGTTCTTAATCTCTTGGGGATGCAGGGCATACCTGTAAATCCTGTGCCCGCTCCTGCGAAGATATGTGATGCTGCGTCTGTCACGATGCCGGCTGGCAGGAGGTGGATCCTCTGTGCCAGAGAGGGATTGCGAGGACCGTGCTAGTGGACCGGTTCTAAGACACTACTGGTTTTCCCCAGAGCCCGCCGCAAAGCGGGATGGTCTTGCTGCGGCGGTAGTGACCAGGTCGTATCCACTAGCAACGGCACCTCTCTGGCTGCTGAAGATAGGCGAGGTACAAGGGAGTAGGCAGAAGCAAAGTCGGACGTAGCAGAAGGTCGGGGGCAGGCGGCAAGGTTCGTAGTCAGGGGAGATAGCAATAGTTCTGGTACACAGGGTATAAACACACAAAGAACGCTTTCACTGGCACTAAGGCAACAAGATCCGGGCAAGGGAGTGCAAGGGAGGAGACTAGATATAAGCAGGGAACAGGTGGGAACCAATTAAGCTAATTGGGCCAGGCACCAATCATTGGTGCACTGGCCCTTTAAGTCTCAGGGAACTGGCGCGCGCGCGCCCTAGAGAGCGGAGCCGCGCGCGCCAGCACATGACCGCAGGAGACGGGAACGGGTAAGTGACCTGGGATGCGACTCGCAAGCGGGCGCGTCCCGCTGTGCGAATCGCATCCCCAACGGCCATGGCAGAGCAGCGCTCCCGGTCAGCGCTGACCGGGGAGCTGCAGGGAGAAGGACGCCGTGAGCGCTCCGGGGAGGAGCGGGGACCCGGAGCGCTAGGCGTAACAGTACCCCCCCCCTTAGGTCTCCCCTTCTCTTTATCGGGTAACTGCCTCCCCTGGGATGAGGACACCGGGAAAGGATGGAGGGATTCCTCAACGGCAGGCAGAACCGCAGGAGTAGGAATGGGGAGAGAGGGCAGAGGGCGGGACCTGGCACGGGGCAGTGTGACACCAGGACGAGGGCCATGAGGGGACACAGAAGCTTGCCTGATGGAACTGGGAGGGGGGGCGGGGCATTTCCTGTGGCAGGCAGAGTCCTTAATGACCTTAGGGGGACCAGATACAGGAGGAACCACAGAGTTACGGCAAGGGTTACTGGGAACCGGTTTTAGACAGTTCTTGGAACAAGAGGACCCCCAACTCTTGATCTCCCCAGTGGACCAATCCAGGGTTGGGGAATGAAGTTGAAGCCAGGGAAGTCCAAGGAGAATTTCCGAGGTGCAATTGGGGAGGACCAAAAGTTCAATCCTCTCGTGGTGAGATCCGATGCTCATAAGAAGGGGCTCCGTGCGGAAACGTATGGTACAGTCCACCCTGGCTCCGTTGACCGCGGAAATGTGGAGTGGCTTGACAAGACGGGTCACCGGAATCCGGAATTTATTCACAAAGGAGTCCCGAATAAAATTCCCAGAAGCTCCAGAGTCCAGGCAGGCCACGGCTGAGAGGGGAGAGCTGGCTGAAGTGGAAATCCGAACAGGTACCGTGAGACGTGGAGAAGCCGACTTGGCATCAAGAGACGCCACACCCACGAGAGCTGAGTGCGAGCGTGCGTTTCCCAGACGTGGAGGACGGATTGGGCAATCCACCAGAAAATGTTCAGTACTGGCACAGTACAAACAAAGATTCTCTTCCTTACGGCGATTCCTCTCTTCCAGGGTCAGGCGAGACCGATCCACTTGCATGGCTTCCTCGGCGGGAGGCCTAGGCGCAGATTGCAGTGGAGACTGTGGGAGAGGTGTCCAGAGATCTAAGTCCTTTTCCTGGCGGAGCTCTTGATGCCTCTCAGAAAAACGCATGTCAATGCGAGTGGCTAGATGAATGAGTTCATGCAGGTTAGCAGGAGTCTCTCGTGCGGCCAGAACATCCTTAATGTTGCTGGATAGGCCTTTTTTAAAGGTCGCGCAGAGAGCCTCATTATTCCAGGATAGTTCAGAAGCAAGAGTACGGAATTGTATGGCGTACTCGCCAACGGAGGAATTACCCTGGACCAGGTTCAGCAGGGCAGTCTCAGCAGAAGAGGCTCGGGCAGGTTCCTCAAAGACACTTCGAATTTCCGAGAAGAAGGAGTGTACAGAGGCAGTGACAGGGTCATCGCGGTCCCAGAGCGGTGTGGCCCATGACAGGGCTTTTCCAGACAGAAGGCTGACTACGAAAGCCACCTTAGACCTTTCAGTAGGAAACTGATCCGACATCATCTCCAGATGCAGGGAACATTGGGAAAGGAAGCCACGGCAAAACTTAGAGTCCCCATTAAATTTGTCCGGCAAAGACAGGCGGAGACTAGGAGTGGCCACTCGCTGCGGAAGAGGTGCAGGAGCTGGCGGAGGAGATGGTTGCTGCTGCTGTAGCTGAGACTGAATCTGCTGTAGCTGCGACTGGAGTTGCTGAGTCATGGTGGTCAAGTACGACAGCTGGTGATCTTGTTGGGCAATCTGTCGGGCTTGCTGGGCGACCAGTGTGGGGAGGTCGGCGACAACAGGCAGAGGAACTTCAGCGGGATCCATGGCCGGATCTACTGTCACGATGCCGGCTGGCAGGAGGTGGATCCTCTGTGCCAGAGAGGGATTGCGAGGACCGTGCTAGTGGACCGGTTCTAAGACACTACTGGTTTTCCCCAGAGCCCGCCGCAAAGCGGGATGGTCTTGCTGCGGCGGTAGTGACCAGGTCGTATCCACTAGCAACGGCACCTCTCTGGCTGCTGAAGATAGGCGAGGTACAAGGGAGTAGGCAGAAGCAAAGTCGGACGTAGCAGAAGGTCGGGGGCAGGCGGCAAGGTTCGTAGTCAGGGGAGATAGCAATAGTTCTGGTACACAGGGTATAAACACACAAAGAACGCTTTCACTGGCACTAAGGCAACAAGATCCGGGCAAGGGAGTGCAAGGGAGGAGACTAGATATAAGCAGGGAACAGGTGGGAACCAATTAAGCTAATTGGGCCAGGCACCAATCATTGGTGCACTGGCCCTTTAAGTCTCAGGGAACTGGCGCGCGCGCGCCCTAGAGAGCGGAGCCGCGCGCGCCAGCACATGACCGCAGGAGACGGGAACGGGTAAGTGACCTGGGATGCGACTCGCAAGCGGGCGCGTCCCGCTGTGCGAATCGCATCCCCAACGGCCATGGCAGAGCAGCGCTCCCGGTCAGCGCTGACCGGGGAGCTGCAGGGAGAAGGACGCCGTGAGCGCTCCGGGGAGGAGCGGGGACCCGGAGCGCTAGGCGTAACAGCGTCATCTCGAGTTGGTCCCAGCCACTAACGGCAGCCGGGACCTAGGGCTAATATTGTGCGTTACTGATCGTGGTGATGCTTGCTATTAACCCTTTAGACTTGGCGATCAAAGTTGATTGATGCATTTAAAATGCAAAAAAAGCATTCCCTGGAGCTCAGTCGGGCTGATCGGGATCACCGCAGTGAAACCACGGTGTTTTGATCAGCAAGGAAGCAGCTGGAGGGTACTTTTACTGCCTCCGGCGCATCAGATCGGCAGGTGATTGCTCCAAGCCTGAGATCCAGGATTGAGCAATCGACCACCGATAACACTGATCAATGTCATGCTATGGCATAGCATTGAACAGTGTTGGCAATCAATGTACTGCATGTTATAGCCCCTGGGGGCTATAACATTGCACACACACAAAAAAAAAAGAGTTAAAGAGTACTCCACTGAAAAACATTTATTTTTTTATCAACTGGTGCCAGAAAGTTAAACAGATTTGTAAATTATGTCTATTTAACCCCTAAGGACCCGGGGTTTTTCTGTTTTTGCATTTTCGTTTTTTCCTCCTTACCTTTACAAAATCCTAACTCTTTAAATTTTGCATCTAAAAATCCATATGATGGCTTATTTTTTGTGCCACCAATTCTACTTTGTAATGACATCAATCATTTTTACCAAGAAATCTACAGCGAAACGGGAAAAAAAATCATTGTGAGACAAAATTGAAAAAAAACAAAACGCCATTTTGTAACTTTTGGGGGCTTCCGTTTCTACACAGTACATTTTTCGGTACAAATGACACCTTATCTTTATTCTGTAGGTCCATATGGTTAAAATGATACCCTACTTATAAAGGTTGGATTTTGTCATACTTCTGGAAAAAGTCATAACCACATGCAGGAAAATGTATACGTTTAAAATTGTCATCTTCTGACCCCTATAACTTTTTTATTTTTCTGTGTATGGGGCAGTATGAGGGCTCATTTTTTGATCTGAGGTTTTTGCGGTACCATTTTTGTTTTTGATCTGACTTATTGATCGCTTTTTATTCATTTTTACATTATATAAAAAGTGACCAAAAATGCACTATTTTGGACTTTGGAATTTGTTTGCGCGTACGCCATTGTCCGTGCGGTTTAATTAACAATATATTTTTATAATTCAGACATTTACGCACGCGGGGATAAAACATATGTTTATTTTTATTTACACAGTTTTTTTTATGGGAAACTTTGGCAAACTTTTATTAGGGAAGGGGTTAAATGATCTTTAGTCACTTTTTTTTTTACCTTTTTCTTGCAGTGTTATAGCTCCCATATGGACCAATAACACTGCACACACTGATCTTTTACATTGTTCAATGCTTTCTCATAGGAAAGCATTGATCAATGATCATGCCTGGATCTCAGGCACTGAGCAGTTATTCGGCGATCGGACACCAGGAGGCAATGTAGGAGACCCTACTCGTGTCCTGCAGCTGCTCGGGATGCCTTGATTACGCCGCGGCAATCCCAAACAGCTCCCTGAGCTAACCGGCATGGTTTTACTTTCACTTTAGACGCGGCTAATGCCGCGCGCTATTAGCCACGGGTCCCGGCCATGGCCCCGCGTTATAGATCAGGAGCGGACTCATGGAGTAACGTTACGTCATGGGTCCTTAACAGTTAAACATCTTAATCCTACAAGCTGCTATATTCTCCACAGGAAGTTATTTTCTTTTTTAATTTCATTTCTGCCTGACCACAGTGCTCTCTGCTGACACCTCTGTCCATGACAGGAACTGTCCAGAGTACAAGCAAATCCCCATAGCAAACCTAACCTGCTCTGGACAGTTCCTAAAATAGACAGAGGTGTCAGCAGAGAGCACTGTGGTCAGACAGAAAGGACACTCAAAAAGAAAAGAACTTCCTGTGGAGAATATAGCAGCTGGAAGGATTGAGATTTTTAAATAGAAGTCATTTACAAATCTGTTTAACTTTCTGGCCAATGGAGTACCCCTATAATAAATGTGATATTTCCCTAATAGAAGTTCATATGACCCCCCTTTTCCCATAAAAAACATGTAAATAAAAATAATTAAAAACATATGTGGTATTGCTGCGTGCGTATATGTCAGAACTATTAAAATATATCATTAATTTAACTGCAGGGTCAATGGTGTACACGTAAAAAAATTCCAAAGTCCAAAATAGCGTATTTTTGGGCACTTTTTATACCATAAAAAATGGATAAAAAGCAATCAAAAAGTCAGATCAAAACAAAAATGATACCAATAAAACCTTCAGATCATGGTGCAAAACAAGAGCCCTCATACTGCCCCGTACGCAGAAAAATAAAAAGTTATAGGGGTCAGAAGATGACAATTTTAAACGTAAACATTTTTCCTGCATGTAGTTATGATTTTTTTCAGAAGTACGACAAAATCAAACCCAGAAAAGTAGGGTATCATTTCAATTGTATGGATAAAGAATAAAGATAAGGTTTCATTATTACCGAAAAATGTACTGCGTAGAAATGGAAGGCCCCAAAAGTTTCAAAATGGCGTTTTTTCTTCAATTTCGTGACACAATGATTTTGCTTTTGGTTCCACTGTAGATTTTTGAGTAAAATAACTAATGTCATTTCAAAGTAGAATTGGTGGCGCAAAGAATAACACATCATATCGGTCTTTAGGTGCAAAATTGAAAGAGTTATGATTTTTAAAAGGTGAGGAGGAAAAAACGAAAAGGAAAAAAACGGAAAAACCCTGAGTCCCCAAGAGGTTAAAGCTGACAGATGACCTCTGCTGTCCATTTTAGGAACTGTCCAGAGTAGGAGAAAATCCCCTTAGCAAACATATGCTACTCTGGACAGTTCCTAAAATGGACAACAGAGGTCAGCAGAGAGCATTGTGGTCGTGACAGAAGAGAAATCCAAAAAGAAAAGCATTTTTTCTGTAGTGTACAGCCAATAAAAATTACTGGAAGGATTAAGATTTTTTAATAGAAGTAATTTACAAATCTGTTTAACTTTCTGGCACCAGTTGATTTAAAAAAAAAAAAAGTTTTCCACTAGAGTACCCCTTTAAAGTTACTTGTAAATTAGGCTTAGTTACAAATAAATTATGTTGAATTCGATATAGGACATAAACTGACTTATGACAGGTAATAATTTTTATTCTTAGGCTAAGTTCACATTGGTGTTGAGCTCCATTCAGGGGAGCTCCATTCTCTAGGTCTATTCAGATGACACAAGTTGAGCAGAGAAACTACTGCAGGTCCACTCGACTCCTGAAAAACAGTGGATACCAGAAGGAAGTTCGACGGACCTCATTTAAAGGGGTACTTTGGTGGAAAACTTTTTTTTAAATGAACTGGTGCCAGAAAGATCAACAGATTTGTAAATGACTTCTATTTAAAAATCTTAAACCTTCCAGTACTTATTAGCAGCTGTATGCTACAGAGGAAATTCTTTTCTTTTTTTTTTCTTTTTTAATTTCTTTTTAGTCTTGTCCACAGTGCTCTCTGCTGACACCTCTGTCCGTGTCAGGAACTGTCCAGTGCAGCATAGGTTTGCTATGGGGATTTTCTCCTGCTCTGGAAAGTTCCTGATAAGTGCATCAGGTGTCAGCAGAGAGCACTGTGGACAAGAAAAAAAAGATATTCAAAAAGAAAAGAATTTCCTCTGTAGCATATAGTTGCTAATAAGTACTGGAAGGACAAATATTTTTTAATAGACGTAATTTACAAATCTGTTTAACTTTATGGCACCAGTTGATTTTTTTAAAAAAATCCACTGAGTACCCCTTTAAATGGGACCTATCAGGACTTTCTAGTGTCTATTGTGTAACAGACCATCCTGGCCTGCTGTTTGTCACTGGAACGGACTCAGTTACTAAGCTCCTGAATAGAGCTCCAGGCACAAATGTGTACTTCACCTTAGGAAAAATTAGTCCCCAGCTTGGTGAATATGCAGTTCTGTACAAATTGAGCCTATTTTGTCAGTTTTATTGAACAACTGCATCTAAATGTCTGCAATATTTACACTTCCAACACTAGAGTGATAAGCGGCTGAATAAAAGCTGTCCATAAAATACTTTTTTTTTTCGATATGTGAATATGGCATTAGTCTCCAAGTAGGAATATCTTTTAATTTGGTTCTAATTTGGTTAAAGACTCCAATTTTTTTCATAAAATCAATGAAACGTGTACTCCACTGCCCAACGTTGGGAATATTTTGTTCTGGATGCTGGGTGCGGGCTGCAGGGATCGTTACGTCACGGCCACGCCCCTCATAACATCACCCCATGCCACCTCAATGTTAGTCTATGGGAGGGGGCATGGCAGCAGGGCGTGGCGTGATGTCATGAGAGGCATGGCTGTGATGTCAGGACCCCCGCAGCCGGCACCCAGCTTTTTGAACAAAATGTTCCGAACGCTGGGGCAGTGGAGTACCCCTTTAAGCCCAATATCACAACATGTTATCAGAAAACTTAAAGGGCTTCATTCAAATAAGAATCACTAGGGTTCCACACACAGACAAACACAACTTCCTGGTCATCCTTATGGCGGCACGAATGGGTTAAAGCTCTCCTGCTTACCCGGAAGGAAGAACAAAACTAGCAGTGAAAGTGAGACAAGTTAGTTAATTAATTAATTAAACATAATGAGTACACCTGACTGGAACCTATAACCCCTACCCAAAAACCACAGACACTTGTATTTTTCTTTTTCTTCTCACCTAGAAGAAGACGTGAGGCAAGTGGCTCATACCTGGGGCTTCTAGGTTCCTGAGCTCAGGGGCGGCCATATACCGGGTGCTATCCCCGGTCCCTCAGCTTGCAGACCGACATCCCATGGCCCGGCAGCAAAGGACTCACTCCTATGGAAGCCGCCATCTGTGTCCCGTTCCGCGGTTGGAGGCGAATGGATGCCGGGGATGTCAGCGCGTCGCAGGGCCGGAGGCGCCGTTGAGTACTGCGCATGCGCGTGACGCACTTCCGGAAGTTCCGGTATTCGCGTCAGTTACCTGAAAGTGGCAAGCACAGGTTCCACACAGCTGGTAAGTGTGCTGGGGATGCTATTCAACCGCCTAACCTGTGGGTGGGGACGCCGGCCGGTCTCTCCTCCGCCTCTCCGTAGATAATGGATGCATCTTGTGAATGCGGGGACTCCAAGATGGTGGCTGGAGATTTCCAATGATCTGCCCCACTTCTGCCGTGTCACTTCCGGTTCCGGAATCGGCGGCCTCCCAGGTATATCTGACCGGCGGGATCTGCAAATGGCTGCACTCAGCCTAGGCAGCAAATCCCTTGGCCGGTCAGAGGTAGGAATGATTCTGATGACTCCTTTTAATACTCTCTTCCCCAGTGAATCTATTTCATTAGGGGGGGCTTTTGTTTTCTCTTGTGTTCCCAGATAGCCCCCTCTGAAAAGGCAAAAAGAAAGTCTAGACACAACATGTGCAACAAATGTGACCAGCCCCTACCAGAATCTTATGCTCTGGATACTTGTGAATCTTGTTTGAACCCATCCGATAGCATGCAGACCAATTCTTTCCTGTCAACGGTTATTATCCGCTGTTAAGGATACTATAGAGTCTTCCAAAGATGTTTCTGTTAAACTTAAGAAGGATCAGTTATATTATTTTCCACAGATCCCGGATATGTGGCTTCCTTCTCACCCCATTCTAAATGATTGGTTCAAGAAGGATTGGGCCAATCCTGATAGGAAGTCTGATGCTGGGGCCCGTTTTAAGACCACCTATCGGTTGGACCCAAAGAAGTCTGTTGGACCCAAAGAAGAATGGGAAAATCCCCCTAAACTTGATCTGGCGGCTGCTCGAATGATCAAGAAGTCACTATTCCCTTCTGACGAATCCTCCAGATTGTCCGATCCATTGGAGCGCAAGGCAGATAACTTAGCTAAAAATAATTATCTGGCAGCAGCTTCTACCTCTAAAATTGCGGCATCATCAATTCCTATAGCTAGGGCTCTCAGGATCTGGCTAAGCCAATTATCACAGGATATAGAGGAGGGAGTGTCCAGAAACCGCTTATTAAAAGGTGTTGATATGATGAAGTCCGCCGCAGAATATTTGTGTGATGCTCCTCTGGATGTATTGACATTTTCATCCAGGTCCCTGGCTTTATCTAATGCGACCAGAAGGGTGCTTTGGATAAAGCAATGGTCGGATGACATGTCATCTAAGTTCAGCTTTGTTAACATGCCTTTCCACCCTTCTTCTATGTTTGGCCCTCATCTAAAAGATGTATTAAAATCATACAATGAGGAGAAAGACGCTGCCTTCCCATTAGAAAGAAAGAAGTCCACTAGGCCATCCTATGGAAGGTCCAGATACTCCCCGAAGAGGAACTATTCCTTTCGGACCAGCTACAAGAAGAGACAGGATTCGGCAGCAGCCAAGAAAAAACCTTTCAACAAGCCCAAAGAATTATGACACCATCGGCGCCTCTACTCCAGTAGAGGGCAGGCTGAGTTTTTTTTCGCAGGTCTGGCAAAAGACGTCATCAGACTTCTGGGTGACAGACATCATAACAAGAGGGTATTCTCTAGAGCTAAGATCTTTCCCACCGCAGAAGTTTATGCTCAACAAACCCTCCAACCCAGTAGTTCTAGAGTTGGTAGAAGAGTTCATAAAGAAACATGCTCTAGAAAGAGTTACAGATCACGAGAAATTCCAAGGACTCTACTCCCCGATATTCCCAGTGCCCAAAGCCTCAGGGGGATGGAGGCTAGTTATAGACTTATCTTATTTGAACCAGTACTTCATGAAACTAAGTTCCGAATGGAGTCAATTCGGTCTGCCGTAGTAAACATAGAAGAAAGAGACTTCCTAGCATCAGTCGACCTTCAGGACACATACCTGCATATTCCGGTTCTCAAAGCCCACAGGAAATATCTATGGATTGAGCTCCTATCCAATCACCAAATACTACACCTACAGTTCACATGCCTTGGTGGTGGTCCTGACTGCAGCTCTGCGACTTCAAGGAATATGCGTGATGCCCTATCTGGACGATTTGCTAGTCAGAGCCCCCTCAGAAGCCATATTGAAGCAACATCTTCACAAGACCCTGCAGATGCTGGACGCCCACGGGTTCATAGTGAACGTGAAAAAATCCTCTCTGAACCCTTCTACAGTCATCTCCTACCTTGGGTTCACAATACATACCCTTCGAATGAGGTTGTTCCTCTCAGAACAGAGATCCACCAATCTCCAAGAGGCGGTATAAGATCTCCTTCAAGTAGATCAGTGTTCAGTGAGGAAGGCGATGAGGGTGTTAGGAATGATGACATAATCTCTTGAAGCTGTACCATGGGCGAAAGCTCATTTCAGGATGTTACAGAATTGTATTTTGAGCCAGTGGGACAATAGCCAAGACTCCCTGGAGATGACCATCAGGATTCCACTTGGAGTGAAGAAAGATCTCCATTGGTGGATACACCCACAACGTTTCCTGCAGGGCAGATCTCTCAAGAGTCCGATTCAGACAGTCCTCACCTCGGATGCCTCAGGCTTGGCCTGGGGTGTCCATGTAGGGGACTATTGGGTACAAGAAGCTTGGTTGCAAAAGGAGCGGCGAATGTCCTCGAACCTGAAAGAGCTCACGGCAATCAGGAAAGCGCTCATCCACTTCAAGCCCAGAATTCTCCACAGGGCTTTTCAAGTGCAGTCAGACAATCTAGCCGCAGTGTTCTACCTGAACAAGCAGGGCGGAACACGAAGCCCCTCCATGCAGAAGGAGTGTGCCAGCATCATGCTCTGGGCGGAAGAAAATCTCTCTTCTCTGACAGCAATCCACATCAAGGGAGTAGACAATGTGAGAGCAGATTGGCTGAGCAGAAACTCGGTCTGCCCAAGAGAGTGGGAGTTGAATCCTCTGGTCTTCAAGAAAATCACGTCCATGTGGGGTCTACCAGAGTTGGATGCCATGGCGAATTTTCAGAACAAGAAGCTCCCCCAGTTCTGTTCCCTGTCCAGAGTGGGGAATCTGCTAGCGATAGACGCTCTGTCGATCAGCTGGAAGAAGTCTTTTGTCCATATCTTCCCCCTGATTCCATTGATCCCGAAAGTGCTTCAGAAAATCCGGGACGAGAAGGTGAGAGCGGTGTTGATCCTGCCATTTTGGCCCAGGAGGGCGCGGTTTCCGCTGGCTTTGAATCTGGCGAAAAATCAGGTTTGGAAGCTACCCATCCAGAACGACTTACTTCTCCAATCAGGGATACTTCACCCAGACCTTGGGAGACTCCAGCTTGCGGCATGGAACATGAACTCAGAGCCTTGACAGATCAGGGCTTATCTCAGGAAGTTATTACTACCCTCTTAGCTTCTAGAAAACCAGCTACCCTCAAGGTATACAATAGAGTGTGGTCTCTTTACTCAGCTTGGTGCGCCAGAAAATCATCCTCTCCAGAGCAAGTGGCCTCTCTGTTGCAGTTCTTACAAGAAGGCTTCCAAAAGGGTCTGAAGCCGAATACACTCAAAGTGCAGTTGACCGCCATTAATTCCTGCCTTATGATATGCTTCAGTGCAAGTCAAATTTTTGTTATAGAAGTCTGACTCATCTTATTAAAAGTGCAACAACTCTAGAACAAACCCTTTAATAGATATTTTTCTGAAACTTTAAAATTATAAAATAGAAAATTAAGCATGTGTTGGAAAGCTTATAAAATACGAACTGTAGCTGCCTTTGTTCAACCCAAAAAACTAAAAAATATACATATATATATATATATATATATATATATATATATATATATATATATATAATAGGAAACAGCTAGAGAGAAAAACAGGTTGTATCACAAAAAACTCAAGGAAACTATTTATCTTCCAAAAGGAGGAATACTTATACAATGTACAGGAGCTGCATTGTGGGAGCTGGTTATATTGTTTTTTACAAAAGAATAGAATTGATTAAATCTTACACTTATTTGGGATCTTAAGTACTATACAATCCGCAACACAACTAGATCGAGTGAACACAGTCTAAGTGATGTGTATGAAACCAACCTAACAATATTTTATTGGTTGTATTCTGCTACTTGTAAAATAAAATAAAAGTATTTGCAACAATTGCTTTGAGTTTTGGTTCAGTATCCCAACTTTTTGTTTTTGTTAGTAGAAGAAAATTTTAAAGTTATAGTGCGGTTAAACATAAATGAGGTATAACTTACAGAAATTGGTCGAGTGGTTTTGAAAATATTGCCCCCCGTTGATGGAATTCAGATCAGGTTTGCTTGCTCAGCTTCTCTGCCTCTAGCCCTGTATGCAGTGCAATGACCACCCATCTTATGCATATTCATTATTACTCACTGTTATGTCGTAGTGACATGAAAACCTGTGGCCACGTTAGTACTCTGTTTTTTTGCCACAATAGCAGAACACTAATGTGACCGCAGGTTTTCACATCACTAGGACATAAGAGTGAATAATAATGAATATGCATAAGATGGGCGGTCATTGCACTGCATACCGGACTGGAGGCAGGGAAGCTGAGGAAGCCGGCTTCTGCCTCTATTGTGTAGCAAACCTGATCTTCATTCCAGCAACAGAGGGCCATATCTTCAAAACTACTAGACCTATTTTAGTAAATTGTATTTCATTCTACTCCTGTTCACTGTTACATTATGCGCTCCGTCTGCACACGCTGGCCGTGAGCGCATGGTCCCTTTACCTGCTGCTGCCGGCGGGGCTGGGATTCGCATCGTGGGATGCGCCCGCATGCGAATCCCAGCCCGTCACTCTCCTGGTGCTTCTCCTGCCCCTGCCTCTGCCTCTGTGCTCCGGCGTGCCGGAGCTTTAAGATTTAAAGGTCCAGTGCGCCCATTAGTGAAGTAACACCTGTGGCTCATTGATAAATTCCTCCATCTCCCACACTTCCCTGCCGGATCTTTGTTGCCCTAGTGCCTGAGAGAAAGCGTTCCTGAGAGTTGCCTTGCCGTGTATCACACCCTTTGCTCCGTGACCTGACCCTGCTCCTTTGCCTTGCTCCTGCCTACTGACCACTTGCTACGTTCCTGACTATGCTACTGTGCTGCCAGCCCTGACCTTCTGTTATCCTGACCACGAATTGCCTTATCCTACTTGTGCCTCGAATCTCCTTAGCCACCTGTGTGGTTGAGCCGTGCCAGGGGTAACGACCTGGGTGCCGCCTGCCGCAGCAAGTCCATCCCGCGGCAGGCTCTGGTGAACACCAGCGGCACCTTAGACTCCGCTCCCTGGTACAGTCCGAGTCATCTACCACACGGGTCCAGTGGATCCACCATCATCAGTGTTCCAGTCTACTGAAACGTGAGTGTGGCTTCGTCACACAATGCTCCATGCACTTGGAGCTCATGTCTGAACAGTTTCTGACAGAACGTGCAAAGGTGGCCTTTGTCATGAGTCTACTGTCCGGAAAAGCCCTGGCCCAGGCTACAACCCTTTGGGACCATGGTGATACGGTATCCTCCAATATGTCAGCTTTCTTGGCAGAATTTCGCAATGTCTTTGAGGAACCTGCACGTGCCTCTTCTGCTGAGATGGCTTTGCTGAACCTCTGTCAAGGGAATTCTTCCATTAGTGACTACGCGGTTCAATTCCGCACTCTAGCCTCAGAACTTGCATGGAATGGTGAGGCCTTGTGTGCCACATTCAAAAAAGGACTGTCAAGCATTATTAAATATGCCCTCGCAGCACGTGATCCTCCATCTTCTTTGACTGAAGTTATCCACTTGGCCACATGCATTCATGTGAGTTTTGCTGAGAGACAGGAGGAACTGCGCTTAGAGAGGGGACCAGCCCAAACACAGAGATATCCTTGCCTGGCAACCGTGTTTCAACGTCCACCTCTTCAGTTTCCTGCGCCTCTTGCCGAAAAGGCTATGCAAGTGGATCATTCCTGTCTTACACAGCAGGAGAGGTCATGACGATGCAGTGAGATTTTGTACCTGTATTGTCCTAGCCCAGAGCACTTCCTCTAGGACTGTACAGTTCGCCGACAGCATCCGGGAAATGCCCACACCTAGGGTACGTGGGAGAGGCGTCCTTGGGTGTGAATATTACCTCTCCCCGCTTAACTATTTTTGTACAAGAATTCGCTTCAGCCAAGTCTTCCTTCAGTGCTAGAGCATTTTTTGGATTCTGGATCAGCAGGTGACTTTCTTGATGCTTCTTTGGACCACAAGTATCATCTTCCTGTCACTCGGTTTGCCAAGCCCTTGTTCATCCCCTCTGTTAATGGACAAAATCTGGACTGTATGGTTCACTTCCGTACAGAATCTCATGTCATGCAAGTGGGTATATTGCATTAAGAAAACATTGAATTCTTTGTTCTGCCACACTGTACTTCAAAGATTCTTCTTGGCATTCCTTGGCTGTAATGCCATTCTCCGGAACAGGATTGGAGAACTGGAAAAATAATTTGCTGGGGACAATCCTGTCAAAATCTTTGCCTCCAACCAGTTCAGCCTAAAGTTGTTTCCCGGCTTCCTCCTTTACCTGGCCTGTTACCACCTTATCAAGATTTCTATGACATATTCTGCAAGAAACAGGCTGGGTCTCTGCCTGAACATCATCTTTACGACTGTCCAAAAGATCTTCTGCCTGGTATCACTCCTCCTCGTGGAAGGATATACCCTCTATCGGCTCCTGAGACCAAAGCTATGGATGAGTATATTCAAGAGAATCTCCAAAAGGGATTTATCAGTAAGTCCTCTTCTCCTGCTCTTCTTTGTAGGGAAGAAGCATGGCTCACTCTTCCACGATCTTCTCTACACCTGTATTGTTGTATACCTAGATGACATATTTATCTTCACTTCCAACTTAGGGTAATATCGTACTCATGTTTGTCTGGTTCTCTCATCAGGGCCTGCAGATGGATCCAGATAAATTGTCTGCAGTATTGGATTGGCCTCGTCCTTCGCTACATGCTATTCTACGCTTTCTGGGATTCGCTAACTATTATCATCAATTTATACCACATTTTTCGTCCTTGGTTGTTCCAATCGTGGCTCTCACTAAGAAGACTTCTAAGGTTGAAGAGGCCTTCTCCCATTTAAAGTCTGCGTTTGCCTTTGCTTTGGAGGTTGATGCCTCATCTATTGGAGTGGGTGCCGTTCTTACTCAGAAAAACTTTAAAGGCAAGAGTGTAACTTGTGGGTTCTTCTCCATGACATTCTCTCCTTCGGAGAGGAATTACTCCATTGGAGATTGTGAACTCCTTGCTATCAAGCTAGCCTTGGAGGAATGGCGAAATTTATTGGAAGATTCTTCTCATCCTGTCACCATCTACTCTGACCATAAGAATCTTCTATACCTTCAGTCTGCTCAGCGTTTGACCCCCCACCAGGCAAGGTGGTCACTGTTCTTTTCTAGGTTCAACTTCTTCATCCACTTCCGTCCGGCAGATAAGAACATCAGGGCTGATGCTCTCTCCAGGTCCTCGGACGTCATCAGTTTGGACTCCACGCCTAGGCATATTATTCCTCCTGATCGTTTTATTCCTGCTGCTCCTGCTGAAATTCAGCAAGTTCCTACGGGAAAACCCTTTGTGCCTGCCAGACTGAGATGCAAGGTACTGAAATGGGGTCATTCTTCCTTGACAGCAGGTCATCCTGGTATACGCGAGACTCTACTTCTAATCTCCCGGCACTACTGGTGGCCCCATCTTGAACGTGATGTTTCTGATTTTGTTCGTTCCTGTGAAACTTTTGAGATTTGACAAAACTCCTTGGATTTCATCACCGATTTACCGATTTGCCACCATCTCATAATAACACTCATTTGGGTTGTTGTAGATCGGTTTTCCAAGATGGCTCATTTAATTTCTCCTTCATTTCACTTCCTTTGCCCCACAGTTGGGCAAAGTACTTCTTGTTGCATGTCTTTCCTTAACATGGTCTTCCTCAGCATATAATTTCAGATTGTGGAGGGCAGTTTGTCTCTAAGTTCTGGCGAGCCCTTTGTAACCATCTAGACATCAATCTAAACTTCTCCTCGGCCTACCATCCACAGTCCAATGGTCAGGTGGAGAAGGTTAATCAAATTCTTGAGACTTATCTTCGGTATTTTGTTTCAGCTCGCCAAGATTATTGGGTTGACCTTCTCCCCTGTGCTGAATTCTCATATAATCATAAGAGACTGAGAGAAAGCGTTCCTGAGAGTTGCCTTGCCGTGTATCATACCCTTTGCTCCATGACCTGACCTTGCTCCTTTGCCGCCTGCTTACTGAACACTTGCTACATTCCTGACTATGCTACTGTGCCACCAGCCCTGACCTTCTGCTATCCTGACCACGAGTTGCTAAATCCCACCTGTGCCTCAAATCTCCTCAGCCGCCTGTGTGGTCAATCCGTACCAGGGGTAACGACCGGGGTGCTGCCTGCAGCAGCAAGTCCATCCCACTTTGCGGCGGGCTCTATTGAAAGCCAGTGGCACCTTAGACTCCGCTCCCTGGTACGGTCCAAGTCATCTACCACACAGATCCAGCGGAGCAACTATCATCAGTGTTCCAGTCTCCTGAAACGTGAGTGTTACATTCACCCGCATTGTATTCGGTTTAGTGCAGGTGAGCAGCCTGTCAGTTTCCCCTTAGGCTTTTTTGTCTACTTTGAAACAGCTTCTATCCCACTAGGGTTTTCATGTAAGATTTAGGTAAATGTTAACATTACAGCAACAGAGTACCAAGGTGCTAAAAATTGTGTGGACAATAAAGAATCTCACCAAAAAATATTTATGCCTAAGTCTAGTTGACAGTATGGCGCCTATGGCTATGCAGCTTTTGTAATCTAATAAAGACACAGCTTCTGTATCCTGGATGCTGTTCCTCTCATGTGATCTATCAACTCCAGAACCAGCAGTGGAGCATTAATGGGTTGAATTGTGGCCACGTTGAAGCTTACTGTGTTATGGCTTTTTTGTAGATGTTAGATAAGAACACTGTGGGGGAGATTTATCAAAACCTGAGTAGTGGAAGAGTGGTGCAGGTGCCCATAGCAACCATTCAGCTTGCTTCTTTCATTTTTAAAGAGGCCTGTGAAAAATGAAAGAAGCAATCTAATTGGTTGCTATGGGCAACTACACTACTCTTCCTCTACACAGGTTTTGATAAATCTCCCCCTGTATGTTGCTATCTGGCAATGTATACACTACTTATCTAGAAATACATGAGCAGTGCATGCACTGGGAAATATTTTAACAATGTATGGATCTTGTGCAAAGTTTAAAGCTACCATACCTCTGGGTACCTGTTATATGTCCCAGCAAGTCACTAAATTAACCCCTTTGTAAACGTGTTCTATCCAAGCTTCCTTCAGAAAGGTGAGCTCATATTTAAAGTGGTACTTTGGTGAAAAACTATTTCTTTTAAATCATCTAGTGCCAGAAGTTTAAACAGATCTGTACTTATCATCTGCTTTATGCTCCACAGGAAGTTCTTTTCTTTTTAAATGTATTTTCTGTCTGACCACAGTGCTCTCTGCTGACACCTCTATCCGTCTCAGGAACTGTCCAGAGTAGGACCAAATACCCATAGCTAACCTATCCTGCTCTTGACAGTTCCTGACACGGACAGAGGTGTCAGCAGAGAGCACTGTGGTCAGACAGAATAGAAATAAAAAAAATATATAATTACTTTTGGTTGAACATACAGTAGCTGATAAGTACTGGAAGGATTAAGATTTTTAAATAGAAGTAAAACCAATAGGTTTTGCAATTGCTTTCATTGGAAAATTTTCAGTATTTCATACTGAAAAGGTCAGTCAAGCAACTACCCCCCTGCCTGCTTGGACAGATACTAGTCCTTCTGTGTCCATGCATCATCACCTATGTCATGGACCCACTTCCTTGATTGACAGCTGTGAGTACAGGGCCCACAGCTGGAGGAAAAATCCTCCCACTGTCAGCTCGTGCCCCACTACTGTCATTGAGGACAAGCTGGGGTCTAGGGGAGGTGTGTGTGGCCATCAGGTTCCTAACCTCCCTGCAACCCCTGGGCATATTGGCTTAGGTCGATATGCCATCAGTATATGGCTCCTTGGCTGATACCCTGGTTAATGCCAAGGTTGAAGCCAGGTGCATTTGTGGCCCCTTAGTAGCTTTGGCGAAAAGGGGCAGTAAACCTGGTGCCTTTTGGGTGAAGGGTAGGTTTGTTGGGGGGCCTCTCTGCTGTTGGAGAACGGCTTAGTGATAGACTGCATCCTTTGTGCATTTTTTTTAGTGTAATATTTAAGGCAATATTTTAGTAAAATAGGGCTGATTCTAAATACCATTTAATTTCAATATGGAGCATTGTGTTAAGATCTCTGCAGAATCCAGGGTAAGAACATCAATTTGTTTTCTTCAGCCATTTTGCAGGTGCATCTGGTCTATAGAATAAAATGGAAGGATTGTTTCTTACATTTTTCTCATAACTTTGCCAAAAAATAAGCCCAAGGACTCAGGGTTTTTCCGTTTTTGCATTTTCGTTTTTTCCTCCTTACCTTAAAAAAATCATAATTCTTAAAATTTTGCACCTAAAAATCCATATGTGGCTTATTTTTTTTTTTTTGCAACCAATTCCACTTTGCAATGACATCAGTCATTTTACCAAAAAATCTACGGCGAAACGGAAAAAAAAATCATTGTGCGACGAAATTGAAGAAAAAACACAATTTTGTAACTTTTGGGGGCTTCCATTTCTACGCAGTACATTTTTCGGTGAAAATGACACCTTCTCTTTATTATGTAGGTCCATATGATTAAAATTATACCCTACTTGTAGGTTTGATTTTGTCGTACTTCATGCACAAAAAATTAAAACATTTAAAATTGTCATCTTCTGACCCCTATAACTTTTTTATTTTTCTGCATACGGGCGGTATTTGCTCCGTGATCTGAAGATTTTAGTGATACCATTTTGTATTGATTGGACTTTTTGATTGCTTTTCATATAAAAAGTTACCAAAAATAAGCTATTTCGGACTTTGGAATTTTTTTGCGCGTATGCCATTGATGTTGCGGTTTAATTAATTATATATTTTTATAAATTGGACACTTCCACATGCGGCGATACCTCATATGTTTATTTTCATGTTTATTTACACAGTTTTTTTTATGGGAAAAGGGAGGTGATTCAAACTTTTATTAGGGAAGGGGTTAAATGATCTTTATTAACTTTTTTTTTTTTTTTGCAATGTTATAGCCCTCATAGGAGACTATAACACTGCACACACTGATCTTTTACAATGATCATTGTTATCCCATAGGATAACATTGATCATTGATTCTGCCGCATGACTGCTCATGCCTGGATCTCATGCAGGAGGCCGTGGCAGTCCCGAACAGCCGACTGAGCTAGCCGGGAGCAGTTTACTTTCACTTTAGACGCGGTGATCAACTTTGAACTTTTGCCACGGGTCCTGGCCGTGGCCCCGCATTATATAAAGGGAGCGGACTCAGGGCGTACAGGTATGCCCTGAGTCCTTACGTGGTTAAAGGGGTACTCCGGTGGAAAACATTTTTTTTTTTATCCACTGGTGCCAAAAAGTTAAACAGATTTGTAAATTCCTTCTATTTAAAAATCTTAATCCTTCCAGTACTTATTAGCTGCTGTATACTACAGAGGAAATTCTTTTCTTTTTGGATTTCTTTTCTGTCTGTCCACAGTGCTCTCTACTGACACCTCTGTCCATTTTAGGAACTGTCCAGAGCAGGATAGGTTTGATATGGGGATTTTCTCCAGCTCTGGACAGTTCCTGACATGGACAGAGGTGTCAGCAGAGAGCCCTTTTCTGTGACCACGCCCCCTTTTCAGGTTTTCTCAGTAAAATGGAGAGTTGGTCTGGTTTTTTCATTTCTGGTGCAATGAGACAGAATTCTGGTGCAATGAGACAGAATCTGTTGCAAAACCCGACAAAACATGTTGGGTTTACAATAGCCAAAATTGTTAATTATATCAGCTATATAATAAGATTTCCCTTTATATTATGCATCCTAGCTAAGGGGATTAATTTACCACTAAAAGCTGTTTGTAAAGGGTCAATTTCCTAGAAGAAGACACAGCTTTAAAAGGGTCAGGGTATGCTCTAAAAATGATCTAAAAAATCAGCTG
This sequence comes from Hyla sarda, assembly GCF_029499605.1. Lineage (NCBI taxonomy): Eukaryota > Metazoa > Chordata > Amphibia > Anura > Hylidae > Hyla > Hyla sarda. The sequence goes on from NC_079195.1 coordinate 121,739,629, forward strand.
TGCATTTTTTATGTGATTTTCAATGTGCTTTTCAGGGGATATGTTGCTTCCTTTTTTCAGCACTGCTTTTTGGAACCTGCATTTTCAAACATTCCCCATTCAAGTTGACAGGAGATGTAAATGGTGCTTATTGTTTTATATAAGTCTCTCACCGCATATACACAGAACCAAAAAGAGTCATGTCACACACACGCTGGTTTCACAAGTTGCATTTTAGTTAGGATTTGATCAGTATTTTGGTCACTATTTTTTAACCAAAAACATTGAAAATTATGCAAATCATTTTATTATACTTTTGTGTTGGTTCCACTCCTGGTTTTGGCTAAAAATACTGACCAAATACTTTACTTATGTTTGGAATAAGCCTCCTCCTCCTGGTTCATAATAACCAGATATCCATATTATTATACATTGTGCTAATATAATAACATACAGCCTGAAGTAAGGTAGTAGAACAGAGATGCCCTGGTTTACGTGCTGCACACTCACTGTGTGCCCCATCACAGTCAATTCTCAGCTTAGAAGCAATGGGAGAAATTTATCAAAACCAGTCCAGAGGAAAAGTTGTCCAGTTGCCCATAGCAACCAATCAGGTCGCTTCTTTCATTTTTAACAAGGCCTCTGCAAAATGAAAGAAGCAACCTGATTGGTTGATATGGGCAACTGGGCAACTTTTCCTCTGGACAGGTTTTGATAAATCTCCCCCAATGAGTCTCAGAAAGAAGTCAACATAGGCAGACTCTACTGCTGCCTATGAAGAGCCTGACTTTAATCAACCTTTCTTAACCCCTTAAAGGGGCACTCCACCCGTAGACATCCAAAGGATAGGGGATAAGATGTCTAAACGCGTGGGTCCCGCCGCTGGGGACCCCCGCAATATAGCATGCGGCACCCACCTGTTTCTGGTCCAGAAGAGCTGGAGGGTCTGGGTCCCGACCTAGGGAACGGAAGTTTGTGACGTCACGACTCCGCCCCGTGTGACGTCACGCCCCATCCCCTCAATGCAAGTCTATGGGAGGGGGTGTAACGACCACATGCTATATTGAGGGGGTCCCCAGTGGCGGGACCCCCACAATCAGACATCTTATCCCCTATCCTTTGGATAGGGGATAAGATGTCTAGGGGTGGAGTACCGCTTTAAGGATCCGGGGTTTTTCCGTTTTTGCATTTTCATTTTTTCCGCCTTACCTTTAAAAAATCATAACTCTTTCAATTTTGCACCTATAAAATCCATATGATGGCTTATTTTTTGCGCCACCAATTCTACTTTGTAATGACATCAGTCATTTTACCCAAAAATCTATGGCAAAACAGAAAAAAAATAATTGTGAGACAAAATTGAAAAAAAAAAAACGCCATTTTGTAACTTTCACAGTAAATTTTTGGGTAAAAATGACAACGTATCTTTATTCTGTAGGTCCATGTGATTAAAAGGATACCCTACTTATGTGTGTTTGATTTTGTCGTACTTCTGGAAGAAATCATAACTACATGCAGGAAAATTTATACGTTTAAAATTGTCATCTTCTGACCCCAATACATTTTTATTTTTCCGAGTATGGGGCGGTATGAGGTCTCATTTTTTGTGCTGTGATCTGAAGTTTTTAGCGGTACCATTTTTGCATTAATAGGACTTATGAATTTTTATTCATTTTTTCATGATATAAAAAGTGACCAAAAATGCACTATTTTGGACTTTGGAATTTTTTTGCGCATACGCTATTGACCGTGCGGTTTAATTAATGATATATTTTTATAATTCGGACATTTCCGCACGTGGCGATACCACATATGTTTATTTTTATTTACGCTGTTTTATTTTTAAAATGGGAAAAGGGGGGTGATTCAAATTTTTATTAGGGAAGGTTTTAAATGTTCTTTATTCACTTTTTTTTCCACTTTTTTTTTTTTGCAATGTTATAGCTCCCATAGGGGGCTATAACACTGCACACACTGATCTTTTACATTGATCAGTGGTTTCTCATAGGAAACCACTGATTGATGATTCTGCCGCTTGACTGCTCATGCCTGGATCTCAGGCACTGAGCAGTCATCCGGCGATCGGACAGCATGGAGGCAGGTAGGGATCCTCTGGCTGTCATGTAAGCTGTTTGTAATGCCGCGGTGAACAGCTCCCTGAGATAACCGGCATGGTTTTAGTTTCACTTTAGACGCGTCGTTCGACTTTGAACGCCGCGTCTAAAGGGTTAATAGTGCGCAGCATCGCGATCAGTGCTGCACACTATTAGCCATGAGTCCCGCCATGGCCCCATGTTAGAACGGGAGCAGACTCAGGACGTACCGTTAGGTCCTGGGTCCTTAAGTGGTTAAAGGGCAAAAGCTTGTAATACTTATTGAGAGAGTAAATGTTTTGATTTTCCTATTTATTTTTTAGAACAATTTTCTATTTATTTATTTTTATTTTATTTAATGAGGCTTCTTAATTTTCCCTTAGTCATGCCAAAGGAAAATCTTACACTTTAAGGGTCCCTCTTTAGTTTACAATTGATTGACGGGCATCCCAAAGGAGTAATTTGTGACCATTTTCAAATCAGTTTACCCTTGTGACGAAGCAGAATTGTCAGAAGTAGACAAGTTCATTAACTTGTTGGGGACCAAGGGAATACAGGTACGCCTTTGCGTCAAGATACTTAAGTACCAAGGGGGGTACATGTACTCCCTGGTCCTGTTGCCAGGGTTTGAAGTGCGCTCACGAGCTGAGCACGCTTCAAACCCTGTGGTTTCCGACTGCTATCAGCAGCCAGGACCCAGGGTTAATGCCGGGCACTGCCGATTGAGCCTATGCTTGGCATTAACCGTTGACACATCACAATCAACTTTGATTGCAGCGTCTAAAGGTAAAGTTTTGCGGCCTGTTAAAGAAAAAGTGTCCCGACTGCTTAGTGGAGCTTGTCAGCACCATTGCGGCGAAACCACGAAGTCCCGATCAGCTGAGAGGACGACGGGAGGGACCCTACCTGCCTCCTCACCATCTGATTGGTGATCTGCTGCTTCAAGCCTGCAGAGCAGGCTAGAGCAGCAGAACAACAATAACACTGATCAATGCTATGCTAGGTATAGCATTGATCAGTGTATTCAATCAAAAGATTGCATGTTGTAGCCCCTTATGGGGCTAAAAAAAGAAGGTAAAGTCTAAAAAAAAGTTATTAAAAGTGAATCAACCCCTTCCTAATAAAAGTTTGAATCCCCCCTTTCCCATTTTTAAAAAATATAATAAGGAAATAAAAAATAAAAATAATCATAGGTGGTACTGCCGCGTGCATAAATGTCCAAACTGTTAAAATATAAAGTTAACTAAACAGCATGGTCGATGGCGTACACGTAAAAAAATCAGTCACTTCATATACCATAAAGTCACTTCATATACCATAAAAAATTAATACAAAGCGATCAAAAAGTCCCATCAAAACAAAAATGGTACCAATAAAAGCTACAGAGACCACGGTGCAAAAAATTTGCCCTATATATATATATATATATATATATACATATATCAGAAGATGACAATATTAAACATACTAATTTTGGTGCTTGTAGTTATAATTTTTTCAAGTAGTAAAATAAAATAAAACCTACATCAATTGGGTATCTTTGTAACAATATGGACTAGAGATGAGCGAATCGAAGCTGACAAACCCGAATTTGTTACAAATTTCATGAAAAATTTGACTCGCAACTAATGGAAATTTTGCCTCGATTCCATTGCGCGAATCGCTTCATTAAACTCCATTTACTGTGGCCCAGGCTCCAGGGCATCTAAAATGGCCGATTCACGTGTCAGTATCTGGGGCAAGGAACGCTGGGAAGGCAGGTAGGCGGGATGCAGCCTATCAGCAGCCAGTCACCCCTGTGATGTCACATCCCTATATATCCAGTAACCATTTTCTGGCTCGTCATTTCATTCATTACACTGCAGAGAGATCGGACGGACATTGCTGTGGGTGTGTTATTCAGAAAAGCATGTTGCAGCAGCATTTCACCTCTTAGTCTCCTCAGCCTTATGTAGGACACAGAGAACAGTGTTTTCGCACAGAAATGAATTTTTACTGAAGTGATTAACCCCTGTTCACTGTGAACAGCATTGTATTACAGAAAGGGGCAGAGAGCTGTATGTAGCCTCAGCTGCAGAAATGTTTTGAGAGGAAGAAGAACATTTTTAGGGGGGCAAATCTGTGTCTTTGTTCCACAACAACTGGTCTGCTGGTTATACTAGTCTGTAGACCAGTGATTCCCAACCGCGGTGCTGTGGGATTTCGCCTTGATTTTTTTTTTAAATGTCCCGACTGGCCTGCCTGCTTCTGACTGACGGCGCAGGGGGGAAGAGAAGCCTGCATGCGCACTGCGCACACAGCGTCCCCTGCGTCCCCCTCTCCCTTGCGGCACAGTGAGCCGAAAATGGTGCCCTGGGGCGGAACAAGCTGCACCTAAGCCCGACTCCTGTGCCTGCCGTGGAACTGCAAACTGCGCGGGCCGGCTTGCTTAAGGTACCGTACCCTTTCCACCCCTCTGTTACCCCTTCTCAAGCCTGTCCAACCCCCCACCACCACCGTCACCAAGGTCCACCCTCTACCCCCCATCACTCATGTCCACCCCCCCTGTCATTCATGTCTGCCTTGCCCACCTCCCTGTCCATCCCTGTCACCCATGTCAACCCTGTCACCCATGTCCAACCCCCCGTCACCCATGTCCACCCCCCGCCACTCTTGTCCACCCCCCATCACTCATGTCCACCCCCGTCACTCATGTCCACCCTCCTATCATCCCTGTCACCCATGTCCACCCCCCTCTCATCCATGTCCGCCTTGTCCACTCCCCTGTCCATCCCTGTCACTCATGTTTACCCTCCCGTCTACCCCCGTAGTCTACCCTGTCACAAATGTCCACCCTTCTGTTCTCCCATCTGTCCCTTTGTCACCCCAGTCCACCTCTCTCTGTGACTCTTGTCCCTTTGTTTCCCCCTTGTCACCCTTGTCCACCCCTCTGACCCCCTGTCTCCCATGTCCACCCTCCTGTCATCCATGTCCACCCCCCATACAACCCTCTGTCACCCCTGTCCATCCCTGTCACCCTCCATTGTCCACCCCTCTAACCACATCCTTGTCACCCATGTCCACCCCCTATTCACCCCTCTGTCACCCCTGTCCACCCCTCTGTCACCCCCTATGCCCCTGTCACCCATGTACACTCCTCTACACCCATCTGTCACCCATGTACACTTTTCTACACCCCTCTGTCGCCCATGTACACTTCTCTACACCCCTCTGTTACCCATGTACACTCCTCTAACCCATCTGTCACCCATGTACACTCCTCTACACCCATCTGTCACCCATGTACACTCCTCTACACCCATCTGTCACCCATGTACACCCATCTGTCACCCATGTACACTTTTCTACACTCCTCTGTCACCCATGTACACTTCTTTACACCCCTCTGTTGCCCATGTACACTTCTCTACACCCCTCTGTCACCCATGTACACTCCTCTACACCCCTGTCACCCATGTACACTCCTCTACACCCCTCTGTCACCCATGTATACTCCTCTAACCCCTCTGTCACCCATGTACACTCCTCTACACCCATCTGTTGCCCATGTACACTTCTCTACACCCCTCTGTCACCCATGTACACTCCTCTACACCCCTGTCACCCATGTACACTCCTCTACACCCCTCTGTCACCCATGTATACTCCTCTAACCCCTCTGTCACCCATGTACACTCCTCTACACCCATCTGTCACCCATGTACACTCCTCTACACCCATCTGTCACCCATGTACACTCCTCTACACCCATCTGTCACCCATGTACACTCCTCTACACCCATCTGTCACCCATGTACACCGATCTGTCACCTAAGCACACTTTTCTACGCCCCCTCTGTACACTCCTCTACACCCCTCTGTACACTCCTCTACACCCCTTTGACACCCATGTACACTCCTCTACACCCCGCTTTCATCCATGTACACTCCTCTACACCCCTATACACCCCTCTGTCACCCATGTACACTCTTCTACACCCCTCTGTCACTCATGTAAAAAAAACAGTGCAGAGCCTAATAGGTTTGTTTTGCAGGTTTAATGGTGAAGAATTGTGTGTGAGAGAAATCGTGATGATGGCCCGGACCAGATGGAGAAGGCAACGATGCAAATTAGAGAAGATTTCATTTGTGATTTGCTGTATAAAGCAGCACTTTAACCTACATACCCAATGATAAATAGATATAGTGAATTGGATTTTTTACAGTTTTTTCCTTTTTTTTTATGCTCGTCAACCTCGGTAGGGGTACCCCGAGGAAAAAAACATTTACGTGGTGTGCTCCGACCCGAAAAAGGTTGGGAAACACTGCTGTAGACTGTGTAATCCATACCCAGCAGTCCATTCCTAATAATATTTGAGAGAGAGTCTTTTTGCAATTTTGGGTTTAGTACACAGTGACTGTGAGCTGCAGCATTGTTGTGTAATGCTGGTGTTGAGGGCAATTTTTATTTATCTTTTTAGCGTACTGCACATTTTTCTTCCCTGTTTGTTCCACCACGAATGGTCTGCTGGTTATACTAGTCTTTAGACGGTATAATACAAACCCAGCAGTCCATTCCCAATAGAGAAAGAATGCAATTTTGTGTTGAGTACACAGCGACAGTGTGCTGCTGCACTGTTGTGTACTGCTGGTGTTGTGCAAAAATATGTTTTTTAAGTGTCCTCATAAGTGCTCTCATAAGTGCATACCACATATCTACATCTAAGTGGTGTACTATTTTGTACCTGTTAATCTGTCAAGGGCCTAGATACTGTGAAAGTCCAGACAAAAGTACTCACCGGCTGGTGTTTTTACTCAGATACTTTTTTAAGTGTACTGTAGCGCATTTTTCTGCCCTCATAAGTGCATACCACATACCTACAGCTAAGTAGTGTACTATTTTGTGCCTGTTATTCTGTCAAGGGCCTAGATACTGTGAAAGGACAGCCAACAGTACACACCTACTACTGTTCTAGACAAATACTGTTTTAAGCGTAGTGAAGCGTATTGTACTCCCCTCATATACGCAATAATTATGTTAGGCATGTCAGGATTCGGCAGGCTGGAGGTGGATCCTCTGTGTCAGAGAGGGATTGGCGTGGACCGTGTCGCTGGACCGGTTCTAAGTTGCTACTGGTTTTCACCAGAGCCCGCCGCAAAGTGGGATGGACTTGCAGCGGCGGTAGAAACCAGGTCGTATCCACCGGCAACCGCTCAACCTCCCTGACTGCTGAGATAGGTGCGGTACAAGGGATTAGACAAGAGCAGGGTCGGACGTAGCAGAAGGTCAGGGCAGGCAGCAAGGATTGTAGTCAGGGGCAACGGCAAGAGGTCTGGAACACAGGCTAGGAACACACAAGGAACGCTTTCACTGGCACAATGGCAACAAGATCCGGTAAGGAAGTGCAGGGGAAGTGAGGTAATATAGGGAAGTGCACAGGTGAAGACACTAATTAAAACCCATGCGCCAATCAGTGGCGCACCGGCCCTTTAAATCGCAAAGACCCGGCGCGCGCGCCCTAGGGAGGGGGGCCGCGCACGCCAGGGCAGCACAGACGGGGAGCGAGTCTGGTAAGCGGGTCGGGATGCGCATCGCGAGCGGGCGCGTCCCGCATCGCGAATTGCATCCCGGCTAGAGACATTACCGCAGCGCACCCGGTCAGCGGGTCTGACCGGGGCGCTGCGAACAGGAGAACACTGTGAGCGCTCCGGGGAGGAGCGGGGACCCGGAGCGCTCGGCGTAACAGTACCCCCCCCCCTTGGGTCTCTCGCTCTTTTTAGAACCTGAGAATTTGTGGATAAGGTCCTTGTCAAGGATGTTGTCCTCGGGTTCCCATGACCTCTCCTCCGGGCCGCAATTCTCCCAATCTACAAGAAATTTTTTTTTACCTCTGACCGTCATGGATGCCAGAATTTCTTTAACCGAGAAGATGTCAGAGGACCCGGAGACAGGAGTAGGAGCAACAACCTTAGGAGAGAAGCGGTTAAGGATGAGTGGTTTAAGGAGAGAGACATGAAAAGCATTAGGAATACGGAAAGAAGGAGGAAGAAGGAGTTTGTAAGAGACAGGGTTGATTTGGCATTTGACTCTAAAAGGACCAAGATAACGTGGTCCCAGTTTATAACTGGGGACACGAAAGCGGACATACTTGGCGGAGAGCCACACTTTGTCTCCAGGAGAAAAGACAGGAGGAGTTCTTTTTTTGTCTGCATGTTTCTTCATCCGGGATGAGGCCTGTATGAGAGTTTTTTGAGTCTCTTTCCAGATGGTGGAGAAGTCCCGAGACACCTCATCAACAGCGGGCAAACCAGAAGGCATGGGAGTGGGGAGGGGGGGAAGAGGGTGACAGCCGTACACCACAAAGAATGGGGATTTAGCGGAAGACTCAGAGACTTTGAAATTGTACGAGAATTCGGCCCATGGTAGGAGATTGGCCCAGTCATCCTGGCGGGAGGAAACAAAATGTTGCAAATAGTCACCAAGAACCTGATTAACTCTTTCCACTTGCCCATTGGATTGGGGATGATAGGAAGACGAGAAGTTTAATTTGATTTTAAGATGATTACAGAGGGCCCTCCAGAATTTCGACACAAATTGAGCGCCTCTATGCGAGACGATATGCGTAGGAAGCCCGTGAAGGCGAAAAATGTGCACAAAAAATTGTTTCGCCAACTGAGGCGCAGAAGGAAGACCTGGAAGAGGAATAAAATGTGCCATCTTGGAGAAACGATCAACGACCACCCAAATAACTGTGTTGCCATGGGATAAAGGTAAGTCTGTAATAAAGTCCATAGCAATCTGAGACCATGGTAGCTCAGGAACAGGCAGAGGATGGAGGAGACCGGCAGGCTTCTGGCGAGGAGTCTTGTCCTGGGCACAGACTGTACAAGCCCGAACAAAATCAGCAACATCTGCTTCCAGGGTATGCCACCAATAAAAACGAGAGATGAGCTGGATGGATTTTTTGATGCCAGCATGGCCGGCGAGGTGTGAGGAGTGTCCCCACCTGAGAATTCTGAGGCGCTGGCGTGGAGGGAAGAAGGTCTTTCCAGGAGGAGTTGTCTGATGGAAGCTGGGGAAGCGGAGATCAGACAGTCAGGAGGAATAATGTGTTGCGGGGAGGCTTCCATTTCAGAGGCATCCGAGGAACGAGAGAGAGCGTCAGCCCTAATGTTCTTGTCAGCGGGGCGAAAATGAATCTCAAAGTTAAAACGGGCAAAGAACAACGACCACCTGGCCTGGCGAGGGTTCAGCCGTTGGGCAGACTGAAGATAAGAGAGATTCTTGTGATTGGTGTATATAATAACTGGGTATTTGGACCCCTCCAGCAGGTGCCTCCATTCCTCGAGAGCCAGTTTTATGGCCAGTAGTTCTCGATCACCAATGGAGTAGTTTTTCTCCGCCGGAGAGAAGGTCCTAGAAAAGAAACCACAAGTAACAGCATGTCCGGAAGAATTTTTCTGTAGGAGCACCGCTCCAGCTCCCACCGAGGAGGCGTCTACCTCTAGAGAGAAGGGTTTAGATGGATCAGGTCTGGAGAGTACGGGAGCAGAAGAAAAGGCAGTTTTGAGACGGTTGAACGCCTCTTCCGCTTGAGGAGGCCAGGACTTAGGGTTGGCGTTTTTCTTGGTTAGGGCCACAATTGGGGCCACAATAGTGGAAAAATGTGGAATAAATTGTCTGTAGTAATTGGCAAACCCCAAGAAACGTTGGATAGCTCGGAGTCCGGAGGGGTGTGGCCAATCCAACACGGCTGATAGTTTGTCCGGGTCCATTTGGAGTCCCTGGCCAGAGACTAAATATCCAAGGAAGGGAAGAGATTGACATTGAAAGAGACATTTTTCCATCTTGGCATATAACTGATTGTCCCGAAGTTTCTGAAGAACCATGCGGACATGCCGGCGGTGTTCTTCTAGGTTAGAAGAAAAAATTAAAATATCGTCCAGGTAGACCACAACACAGGTATATAATAGATCACGAAAAATTTCATTTACAAAGTCCTGGAAGACGGCAGGGGCCTTGCAAAGCCCAAAAGGCATAACCAGATATTCAAAGTGTCCATCTCTGGTGTTAAACGCGGTCTTCCACTCGTCCCCTTCCCTGATGCGGATGAGATTATATGCACCTCTTAAATCCAATTTGGTAAAGATGTTGGCGCCACGTAGGCGGTCAAAGAGTTCCGAGATAAGAGGTAGGGGGTAGCGGTTTTTTATAGTGATTTTATTAAGACCGCGGTAATCAATGCATGGTCGTAAGGAGCCGTCTTTTTTGGAGACGAAGAAGAACCCTGCTCCGGCAGGGGAGGAAGACTTGCGGATAAATCCCCTTTTTAAATTTTCTTGAATGTACTCCGTCATGGCTTGTGTTTCCGGAGCAGATAGAGGATAGATTCTGCCCCGGGGTGGAGTAGTACCAGGGAGGAGATCAATAGGACAGTCATAAGGCCTGTGAGAAGCAAAGTCTCTGCTTGTTTTTTGCAAAAAACATCAGCATAGTCCAGATAGGCCTTGGGGAGACCTGGTATCGGAGGAGCCATAGGGTTTTGACTGACAGGACTGGGAGCAGACATAAGACACTTTTGTGGCAAGTAGTACCCCAGTTCTTGATTTCCCCGGTGGTCCAATCGAGGGTAGGGGAATGGCGTTGAAGCCAAGGTAGTCCAAGAAGAATTTCAGAAGTGCAGTCAGAGAGGACCAGAAATTCAATCTTTTCATGATGGGGTCCAATGCACATTAAGAGGGGTTCTGTGCGGTAACGCACAGTACAGTCCAATCTTTCACCATTAACAGAGGCGATGTAGAGGGGTCTGGCGAGACTGGTCACTGGAATGTTGAACCTGTTAACGAATGAGGCCAAAATAAAATTTCCTGCAGATCCGGAAACCAAGAAGGCCACAGCTGAGAAGGAGAAGGTAGAAGAAGAAATCCGCACAGGCACAGTAAGACGTGGAGAAGCAGAGTTCACACCTAGAGCTGTCTCACCTTTGTGCGGAGTCGGAGTGCGTCTTTCCTGACGTGGAGGTCGGATAGGACAATCCTTCAAGAAGTGTTCGGTACTGGCACAGTACAGGCATAGGTTCTCAATGCGGCTGCGTGTCCTCTCTTGTGGTGTCAGGCGAGACCGGTCTACTTGCATAGCCTCCACGGCAGAAGGCACAGGAACAGATTGCAGCGGACCAGAGAAGAGAGGAGCCGGGGAGAGAAACCGCCTCGTGCGAACAAAGTCCATATCCTGGCGGAGCTCCTGACGCCTTTCGGAAAAACGCATGTCAATGCGGGTGGCCAGATGAATAAGTTCATGCAGGTTAGCAGGGATTTCTCGTGCTGCCAGCATATCTTTGATGTTACTGGATAGGCCTTTTTTGAAGGTCGCACAGAGGGCCTCGTTATTCCAGGACAATTCGGAGGCGAATTACCCTGGACCCAATTCAGCAGGGCAGTCTCGGCAGAAGAGGCTCGGGCTGGTTCCTCGAAGACACTTCGAATCTCCGCGAAGAAAGAGTGTACAGAGGCAGTGACAGGATCATTGCGGTCCCAGAGCGGTGTGGCCCATGACAGGGCTTTACCAGACAGAAGGCTGACCACAAAAGCCACCTTTGACCTTTCAGTTGGAAATTGGTCCGACATCATCTCCAAATGCAGGGAACATTGCGAGAGAAAACCATGGCAAAGTTTAGAGTCCCCATCAAACTTGTCCGGCAATGATAAACGGAGGCTGGATGCGGCCACTCGCTGCGAAGGAGGTGCAGGAGCTGGCGGAGGAGATGGTTGCTGAAGCTGTGGTAGAAGCTGCTGTAGCATCACAGTCAGTTGAGACAGCTGGTGGCCTTGTTGCGCTATCTGTTGCGACTGCTGGGCGACCACGTGGTAAGGTCAGCGACAACTGGCAGCGGGACCTCAGCGGGATCCATGGCCGGATCTACTGTCAGGATTCGGCAGGCTGGAGGTGGATCCTCTGTGTCAGAGAGGGATTGGCGTGGACCGTGTCGGTGGACCGGTTCTAAGTTGCTACTGGTTTTCACCAGAGCCCGCCGCAAAGCGGGATGGACTTGCAGCGGCGGAAGCAACCAGGTCGTATCCACCGGCAACGGCTCAACCTCTCTGACTGCTGAGATAGGCGCGGTACAAGGGATTAGACAAGAGCAGGGTCGGACGTAGCAGAAGGTCAGGGCAGGCAGCAAGGATCGTAGTCAGGGGCAACGGCAAGAGGTCTGGAACACAGGCTAGGAACACACAAGGAACGCTTTCACTGGCACAATGGCAACAAGATCCGGCAAGGAAGTGCAGGGGAAGTGAGGTAATATAGGGAAGTGCACAGGTGAAGACACTAATTAAAACCCATGCGCCAATCAGTGGCGCACCGGCCCTTTAAATCGCAAAGACCCGGCGCGTGCACGCCCTAGGGAGCGGGGCCGCGCACGCCAGGGCAGCACAGACGGGGAGCGAATCTGGTAAGCGGGTCGGGATGCGCACCGCGAGCGGGCGCGTCCCGCATCGTGAATCGCATCCCGGCTAGAGACATTATCGCAGCGCACCCGGTCAGCGGGTCTGACCGGGGCGCTGCGAACAGGAGAACGCTATGAGCGCTCCGGGGAGGAGTGGGGACCCGGAGCGCTCGGCGTAACAAGGCAGAGTAGTGCCAGGTTCTGCACAGAGTAGTGGCAGAGCCCTAAATTCATCAGGCACAGGCAGAGGATGCAGCAGAGTGGCAGCCAGAGTCACAGCGAGAGGTCTGAGGTCCCGGTGTAAGCTAGCAGTCATGTCGTGACCAGCAACCCAGCAGTCGTGATTGATTGGTTCACTTGGTCATCCACTTCATCCCAAGTGACATCCAACACCCACAGTCGGTGGGTTCCTCAGACTCAACCCTCAGTTGACATGGCCCTCATGCTGCTGCTGCCACCTCCAGGCTCTGTCATTGTGCTGCTCTATGGTCTCCTCATGCTAATGATACCACCTCCAGGCTCTGTCATTGTGCTGCTTTATGGTCTCCTCATGCTAATACTACCACCTCCACGCTCTGTCATTGTGCCACCATATGGTCTCCTCATGCTGATGCTACCACCTCCAATCTCTGTCATTGTGCCGCCATATGGTCTCCTCATGCTGAGGCTGCCACCTCCAGGCTCTCTAATTGTGCTGCTCTTTGGTCTCCTCATGCTGATGCTACCACCTCCAGGCTCTCTCATTGTGCTGCCATGGATACTGCAAAACATAATTAAGGTGCCAGTCCCCAGTTTCAGAAATTCCTTGCATTAGGGTCACTTTCACGACTCCTGATGCCACCTCCAGGCTGTCTCATTCAGCCACTATATGGTCTCCTCATGCTTCAGCCAACTCCAGGCTGTGCCATTCAGCCACTACATGGTCTCCTCATGCTTCAGCCAACTGCAGGCTGTGCCATTCAGCCACTATATGGTATCCTAATGCTTCAGCCAACTCCAGGCTGTGCCATTCAGACACTATATGTTCTCCCCATGCTGCCACAAACTCAGGGCAGTCATTCAGCCACTATATGGTCTCCTCATGCTGATGCCACCTCCAGGCTCTGTCATTGTGCTGCCATGTGACTCCTTGTTCGATTTGGGCTCTGGAAACTAAAACTTGGGAGTTAAATTTCCATTTCAAAATCCTCAATTCCAATTTCAAAATCTTTAATTAAATTTAAATATCTTAAATTTCAATGGTTTCCTGATGCTTCTGCCAACTCCAGCCTGTTCCATTCAGACACTATATGGTCTCCTCATGCTTCAGCCGCCTCCAGGCTGCTGGGCCTGGGCCTAAAAAGTTTTATGGTAACTATAGCTGTCAGAAATCTTCAATTTAAATTTCAAAATTCATCCTTTAATCTTAGGGATTGTGAGGCCCTATTGTCTCCTCATGCTGCCAACACCACCACGCTGTGTCATTTAGCCACTATATGGTCTCCTCATGCTGCCAACACCTCTACGCTGTGTCATTCAGCCACTATATGGTTTCCTCATGCTGCCAACACCTCCACGCTGTGTCATTTACCCACTATATGGTCTCCTCATGCTGCCAACACCTCCACACTGTGTCATTCAGCCACTATATGCTCTTCTCATGCTGCCAACACCTCCACACTGTGTCATTTACCCACTATATGGTCTCCTCATGCTGCCAACACCTCCACACTGTGTCATTCAGCCACTATATGCTCTTCTCACGCTGCCAACACCTCCACACTGTGTCATTTAGCCCCTATGTGGTCTCCTCATGCTGCCAACACCTCCACGCTGTGTCATTCAGCCACTATATGGTCTCCTCATGCTGCCAACACCTCCACGCTGTGTCATTTACCCACTATATGGTCTCCTCATGCTGCCAACACCTCCACGCTGTGTCATTCAGCCACTATATGGTCTCCTCATGCTGCCAACACCTCTACGCTGTGTCATTTAGCCACTTTATGGTCTCCTCATGCTGCCATCACCTTCAAGCTGTGTCATTCAGCCACTATATGCTCTTCTCACGCTGCCAACACCTCCACACTGTGTCATTTAGCCCCTATGTGGTCTCCTCATGCTGCCAACACCTCCACGCTGTGTCATTCAGCCACTATATAGTCTCCTCATGCTGCCAACACCTCCACGCTGTGTCATTTACCCACTATATGGTCTCCTCATGCTGCCAACACCTCCACGCTGTGTCATTCAGCCACTATATGGTCTCCTCATGCTGCCAACACCTCTACGCTGTGTCATTTAGCCACTTTATGGTCTCTTCATGCTGCCATCACCTTCAAGCTGTGTCATTCAGCCACTATATGGTCTCTTCATGCTGCCAACACCTCCAAGCTTTGTCATTCAGCCACTATATGGTCTCATCATGCTGCCAACACCTCTGCGCTGTGTCATTCAGCCACTTTATGGTCTCCTCATGCTTCAGGCACATCCAAGCTGTGTCATTCTGCCACTATATGGTCTCCTCATATTGAGGCCACCTCCAGGCTCTGTCATTGTGCTGCTCTATGGCAGTGATTCTAATAGCAATGCCTATAATATGCATGTCATGCTGAATAACAGTATTATTTCACTACCCCAGCACACTCCATATGCGTGTTAGAACAAAGCAAAGTGTTCTACACCCCTATTGAGGCTCTCCGTAGGCCAGAAATATCCATTTTTAATATAGATTTGCCGCGAATAAATTCGTCCCGAAATTTTTTTTACTGAAAATTCGCCCAATCGGCCGAATCAAATTTTTAAAAAGTTTGCTCATCTCTAGTATGGACCTACAGAATAAATATAAGGTGCCATTTTTACCGAAAAGTGCACTACGTAGAAACAGAAGCCACCAAAAGTTACAAAATTGCGTTTGTTTTTTATTTCACCCCACAAATAATTTTTTTGTTTCACCGCAGATTTTGTTATGAAATAAATGATGTAATTACATAGTACAATTGGTATCGCAAAAAAACAAGCCCTTATATGGGTCTGTAGGTGCAAAATTGAAAGTGGTATGATTTTTAGAAGAGGAGGAGGAAAAAACAAAAATTGGCCTGGCCCTTCAGGTAAAAATTGGTTTGGTCTCCAAGGAGTGAAATACTTTTAGGGTAGGGTCACATGGAGCGGGAAACCACTGCTACGAGCGGACTCACAGAGCTAACCAGCTGCAGGGAGATTGCTCTTGTGACTGCCGTCAGCACATGTGCAGTGTAAATTATGCTGTGGATGCCCTCTGTGTGACCATACCCATTAGGTGTTTTTCCTGCAATTTTAAAGCATCAATTTAATTCTTTATAGGAAGCTGTACTCATGTTTAGGATTTTCAAGGAGTGCTACAACTCATAAATATCCCACACATTTCTATTTATATCAGGCTATATTCATATCTGTTTTAAGGAAAGCCAAGCAGAAAGGGGAGAAGCACAGACTTCTGCCTAGTAGCGAAAATCATCTGCCACTCCAATGACTGCTCTTGTCTGATGTGGCCTTCACAACATTTTGCCTTTTGCTGAGAATTTCAAAAAATGTCATTCATCTGAAATGTTAACCATATCAGAAGTCTGCTCAGAGGATTGTGTGTTAGTATAATGCATCTGTACTATGTACAGTATATTGATGTCACTTACCCATTTGTCTTTTTCTATGACTCTTTATTAGTGTTGAGCGGCATAGGTCATATTTGAATTTGCGAATATTCGCGAATGTATGGACGAATATTCGTCATATTCGCGAATAATCGCATATTCGTAATATTCTCATTTTATTTTCGCATATGCGAATATTCGTGTGCGCGAAAATTAACATATGCGAAAATTTGCATATACAAAAATTAGCATAAGCAAAAATTCGTATATGCGAAAATTAGCATATGCAAATTTTCACATATGCAAAAATTTGCACGCCAGTCTCACACAGTAGTATTAGAGCCTTCTTACACCACATAAGCTGGAAGCAGAGAGGGATGATCACTATGATGTGTACTGTAAAAAAAAAAAAACGAATATTCGTAATTACGAATATATAGCGATATATTCGCGAATATTCGCTAATTCGCGAATATGCGATATTCGCGAATAAAATTCGAATTGCGAATATTCGCGAGCAACACTACTCTTTATGTCATCCGTACCATTGATAACTATCTTCTCACTACTGATTCGAAGCTCAAAGATATACATTTATTTAAACCTGTGCAGAGGAAATTTGGAGCAGTCACCCATAACAACCAACCAGATTGCTTCTTCTATAATTAAAGGGCCGCTGAAAAATAAAAGAAGCAATGTGATTGGTTGCTATGGGCAACGCCTCAACTTTTCCTTTACAAAGGTTTTGATAAATCTTCTCCATACATATTCTTCCTGTAATGTATAGTATGCAGTAGTACTTGTATGCCCTATGCCCAGTCCCGGTGTTTAAGACGGATCGGGTCGTTGTTTAAAACGGACCAGGTCGGTCCCGGCTGCTAATGATAGCCGGGACTCTGGGCTAATAGCGTGCGGCACCGATCGTTGTGCCGCGCGCCATTAACCCTTCAGACGCGGAGATCAAAGTTGACCGCCGCATCTGAAAATGAAAGTGAATGCTTCCCGGCAGCTCAGTTGGGCTGATTGGGACAATGCGATAAAATCACGATGTCCCGATCAGCTAGGACACGAGCAGAGACCCCCTTATCTTGCTCCATCGCGTCCGATCGGCGTTTGATTGCTCCAAGCCTTTGCTACAAGCTTGAGCAATCGAGCCCCTATCTCGCTGATTCATGAAAATTTTTGGCTTTGCAGGGATCAGCATAAGAGATCAGTGTGTTCAGTGCTATAGCTCCCTATTGGAGCTATAGCACTGCAAAAAAAAGTGAAAAAAAAAACTGAACAAAGGTCATTTAACCTCTTAAGGACCCATGACGTATGCATACGGCGTGGCCCCGCATCATAGCGGATCGGGCCCCACCTCTAACAACGGCCAGGACCCATGGCTAACAGCGCGCGGCATTGATCGCGGTGCCGCGGGCTATTAACCCTTTAGACGCGGCGTTCAAAGTTGAACGCAGCGTCTAAAGTGAAAGTGAAACCATGCCGGATAGCTCAGGGAGCTGTTCGGGATCGCCGCGACGAATTTGCCACATCCCGAACAGCTTACATGACAGCTGGAGGATCCCTACCTGCCTCCTCGCTGTCCGATCGCCGAATGACTGCTCAATGCCTGAGATCCAGGCATGAGCAGTCAAGCGGCAGAATCATCAATCAGTGGTTTCTTATGAGAAACCATTGATCAATGTAAAAGATCAGTGTATATGGGAGCTATAACATTGCAAAAAAAAGTGAAAAAAAAAGTGAATAAAGATCATTTAACACCTCCCCTAATAAAAGTTTGAATCACCCCCCTTTTCCCATTAAAAAAATTCTGGTATCGGCGATGAGGTATCGCCGTGTATGCGCAAAAAAATTCCAAAGTCCAAAATAGTACATTTTTGGTCACTTTTTATATCATGAAAAAATGAATAAAAAGCGATCAATAAGTCCAATCAATGCAAACATTGTACCACTAAACTTCAGATCACGGCACAAAAATTTAGCCCTCATACCGCCCCATACGCGGAAAAATTAAAAAGTTATAGGGATCAGAAGATGACAATTTTAAATGTATTAATTTTCCTGCATGTAGTTATGATTTTTTTCCAGAAGTACAACAAAATCAAACCTATATAAGTAGGGTACAATTTTAATTGTATAGACCTACAGAATAAAGATAAGGTGTCATTTTTACCGAAAAATTTACTGTGTAGAAACGGAAGCCCCCAAAATTTACAAAATGGCGTTTTTTTCCAATTTTGTCTCACAAAACGGATTTTTTTTCCTGTTTCGCCGTAGATTTTTGCATAAAATGACTAACCTCATTACTAAGTCGCATTGGTGGCTCAAAAAATAAGCCATCATATGGATTTTTAGGTGCAAAATTGAAAAACCCCGGGTCCTTAAGGGGTTAACTCCTTCCCTAATAAAAGTTTTAATCACTCCCCTTTTCCCATCAAAAAAAAAACTGTGTAAATAAAAATAAAAATAAACATATGTGGTATCACCATGTGTGGAAATGTCCGAAATATAAAAATATCTCGTTAATTAAACCGCGCAGCCAACTGCGTACGCGCAAAAAAATTCCAAAGTCCAACATTGCGTATTTTTGATCACTTTTTATATCATGAAAAATGAAGAAAAAGCGATCAAAAAGTCCAATTAATACAAAAATGGTATCGATACAAACTTCAGAACACGGCACAAAAAATTTGCCATAATACTGGCCTGTATGCAGAAAAATAAAAAAGTTATAGGGGTTAGAAAATGAGAATTTTTAACGTATACATTTTCCATCATGTAGTTGATTTTTTTCCGAAGTACGACAAAATCCAACCTATATAAGTAGGGTATCATCTTAACCGCATGGACCTACAGAATAAACATAAGGTGTCATTTTTACTGAAAAATGCACTGCATAGAAACGGAAGCCCCAAAAATTTGGTAAAATTACTAATGTCACTGCAAAGTAGAATTGGTGGCGCAAAAAATAAGCCATCATATGGAATTTTATGTGCAAAATTGAAAGCATTATGATTTTTAGAAGGTGATGAGGAAAAAAGGAGAATGCAAAAACGGAAAAACCCTGTGTCCTTAAGGGGTTAAGCAGTTTTAGAAAGAAACACCTTCCCTAGAGGGGAAATCCATGCAGAGCCTTGTCAAAAGATGTGGTGTATATTGTTGCTATTCTTCCTTTCCTATGACTTCAGTATTGCAATTTATAAGCTGTCAATAAATCCTAACCGATACAGTAGATAGGACGTCTTACTCTAGTGCGACTGCTCCAGTGGTTAGTATGATTGTCTGAGCAGTGTGTATTTTGTAAATCCGTAGAAATTATAAATATAAAATATTTATGTGAACCAGTCCTCAAAAGCACAGGGGAGAGAAAAAGGAAAAGACTAGTGGAGATGGGATCCAAGAAATGTTCTTTATTATATAAAAAGGATATATATGACCAATCGCCTAGCAGGGCCCTTGCTAAAGGCGAATGGAATATACTGGGTAAAAAATAGATATAATAAAAAATACAGAATATAGTAGGATTAAAATGAAATAAATATGATAGGTAAGTAGCACCAAAGAAAATTCATTAATTAAATATCTGCTGCATATATCAGGAGAAAACGTTCTCAGTCCATGTAATTCATAGGGATATTTCAATGAAAAATCCACAAGAAATGTCCAGAATGAAAAGTCACAATTAGTTTGGGTGTGTCCGGAGTAACGGTATATGGTAGTGAGTGTAGCGACAATAGCTACAATAGGAAATTCATGGACAGGTAATGCAGACAATGTGGCAAACACTGTCAGCGATGAAGATGTCAAGTCTCGGTGCACAGCACCACTCACCCTCCTTTGGAGTCCTCAGGTCCGGGCTGGCACGGCTGAGTCCGGCACTCTGGATATCAATGCCCGCCTGGGTGGTATGCTGGGTGAATGGCTGAATCTCCGGGGGTCCGAGTGTCCTGGGCTGGCACGGGAGGCGTCCGGCCTTGGGGAGGATGATGTCCAGGAGTAACTCTGTCGACCGGGGCTGTGAGAGGATGCAGGTAACAGGTGGTGCAGATTGCACGTATGAAAAAGGTGCTAACAGTGCGCGTGCAGCAGTGGTCCCGGAATCGGCATCCAGCTGTTGCAATTGGAATATGGCAGATGCAGTCTATTTGAAGTGATATACACTTATGGATAAGGTGCAGATAATGGGCTAGACGCGTTTCAAGGCCGCGGGCCTTTTCTTCAGTAGCTATAGGTGTGATAGTGTGTATTTTGTAAATCCGCCCAGATTCTGACATCCTGAAATGAGACTAATCAGACCAGACAATGTTCTACCAGTTGTCCATTGTCCAATTTTGGTGAGGACTGGTATTTTCTTCTACTGCTGTAGCCCATCTGCTTCAAGGTTCAAACATGTTGCACATTCAAAGATAGTATTCTGCATACCTTGGTTGTAACAAATGGTTATTTGAGTTACTGTTGCCTTTCTGTCATCTTGAAACAGTACCTATTCTCCTCTGACATCAACAAGGAATTCTTGTCCACACAACTGCCGCTCACTGGATATTTTCTCTTTTTCAAACCATTCTCTGTAAACCCTAAAGGTGACCATGCCATGCTATGTTCAAAGTCACTAAAATCACCTTTCTTCCCCATTCTGATGCTAAGTTTGAACCTGAGCAAATTGTCTTGGCCATGTCTACATGTCTAAATGCATTTTGATTCTCCCATGTTAGCAGCTACGCCTAATAAAGTGGCCAGTGAGTGTTTATGTTCTTGTTACAATAGTGTCAATATGCAACTGTATGGCATAAAATTGCAAATGTTATTCATAAATGCCAGGAGTATCTTTAGGCACATATGCTAAAAACTAAGAACCCCATAATTCACTGCTTTAGAAATTGGATTAAAGACTTGGAAAAAGGAGGCAAAATTAAAATAATTGTTGATGTTCTAAGTAAAATTGTTGATGTTCTATAGTTTACAATGCAGTAATATAGTAGCTTTCTTCTTCAGAGTAGTGTGAGCTTTTTAAGTTATGTTTGGGAAAATTGTAAGATAGATCCATCCATGGTCAGGATTTGGAAAGATGGCTGTGTATAGGGTTACTGGAGGACATAGTGAGGTAAGACTCCGACTTTCATATTGAATTTCACAGTCCATTCATCATCTGTAGAAATTGAAAAGTGTTGTTACAATCACATTTTCTGACTGATTTCATTCCAGCAGAGTCCACTATTTGTCATAAAATGAATGTTTATTTGAATATACAATTCACAGCATGAAGCTTTGCATCCATCAATATTGCAGAACAGCACATTGTCATCTTTTATATAAATAATGGCTAACAGAAGCCAGAAAGCAAAAGTAAAACAGAAATTTAATTAAGAAATACATAGAGCAGCTGTATACTGTGTACAAGCATAATGCACACTGATAGAATTGTAGAGGAACCGGGATCGATACCCACACTTCTAACTATATACATACAGGTTTAGAAATTGTTACCTCTGCAAAATGGGAATATAGTATGAAAATGGGTACCATAGCAATTCAGGAACACCAGCCAGCAGACCAAGAACATAACAGAGTCCATCACCTGGGACAACTACCTATAAGCCTCCCATGTAGCCACCTAACTTCCACCTCCGGATACCAAGATGTGTACTGAAAAAAGCGAACCAGGTTGGTGCGAGACAGCTGACACGCCCCCTCCCATAGGCTTGTTTTGAGGGGCGGAGCGTGACGTCACACGGGGGCGGAGGCGTGACGTCACACGCCGCCAGCCCTGTGGTCGCCGGTAATAAGTCCCGGAGCGAACATGCTCTGGGGACTGATTTTAACTTGGGTGCTGCGTGCAAGATCACGGGGGTCCCCAGCAGCGGGACCCCTGCGATCAGGCATCTTATCCCCTATCCTTTGGATAGGGGATAAGATGTCTAAGCGCCGGAGTGACCCTTTAATCACATCACACACTTGTAACAATCTTTGTGCTATAGCCTCCTTAGATATTGCACAAAAAGCTGTATATCTACATCGGTTGGCAGTACAAAAGTATTGCTAACTGTCTGTGTCTGCAGTACACCTACAATTCCTAGGGGGCTATGCACACTATTTCAACTTATCACTCAGCTTTCCTCAACATGTTTCAACCACAGGACTATGGCTTTGTCAAGATACAGCTGGCACTGAGGTCAGGATGCTTTTCTGGGGTTTATAAAACCTCTTATAGTGAGATCCAAGAAAGGTATATAGACATTTTATACTTTGCACATAGACTAATATGAATTTTATGTCTGTAAAGCACTTTATGCATGTTTAGCAGCAATAACTTCTTAGGATACTAAAAGATAATCTAAACACCATGTCCTATTCAGATATTAGGTAGCATGCAGTAACAGCAGAATGTAGAGAATATACTTTAGATCATATATCTGAAAATGCTGAACCATTCCAATTCTTTCAAACGATGACACAAAAAAATGAAGTAATTTGTCTTCTTGATAAAATGGGTTATTCAGACTTGTGATCTTCATCAAATATAGACCATTCTCTTATCATTCATAAAAACCACTTTGCATTTCAGAAAATATTCAAGGAGGATATCATTGCTTGCCAGTGTGATAAATGCGTTTGTCTAGAGCTGAATTAAAAGGGAGGTACCTAAAAGCTCAAAGTTCACCCTTTGTTTTATTTGTAAAAAAAAAAAAAAAAATGTGTCCCCTACATTTGGCCCAACCAAATCAGAATGTGGTGTACACAGGAGTTTTATTGCTTTTCCCCAAATTGGAGAAAATGCTGTCTTCTAGTAAAATAAGGGAATTTAAACATAAAATAAAGGAATGCTTCAAATCCGGGAGAAAAAGATTAAAGAAAACAAAAAGAAATTTCAAAGAAATTTGCAGGACTCTCAGCAGAACCGAGTATATAAGTGGAAATTTGACAAACGAATTAATAGGGAAAAGAGCATTTTCTTCTCATGTCTCGATTTCTTCTCATGTTTCGACAGGCACAGAGTCAAATCGATCATATACTGATGAGCAGATACACAGGACCCGCAGCCAACCACAAAAAAGGAATGATGATTTCAAAAAGGTCTTGAAGGTCAATGTCGTACTGAGGAGAACAGAGTGAGTAGCACACTAAATGTAATACATCTGTCTAAACATTAAATGGAGGATTTGAGTTTAGGTCTAACCTTTTCTCCTGACTAATTTTTGATTGATTTACAGCAGTAAAGGATCTACAACTTTTTGCACAAAATTGGTGTTCAGAAAACTACAACTAAACTAAAACTACAACTAAGAACAAGAAACACTTTTGAGAAACTACCACAGAAATCCAGTAAAACTCATGATTTTTCACAAGATCTAATTCCCAAGTCAAAGAGATTTCCACCACTGTTGATATGTCTAAATGTAGATTTAGGACTACTGAGCAGAAAAAAGCTTTGAAAGAATAAAGCAGGATATCAGTTGTAGTGAGAAAACCTGCCGAAGAAGAAGTTTGTAGATAGTGTTGTAGATAGTGAAGTTCGCGAATATGCGCAATTCAAATTTTATTGGAGAAAATCGCATATTCGCAAATTTGCGAATATTCGCGAATATAGCACTATATATTCGTAATTACGAATATTAGTTTTTTTGTTTTTGTTTTTTCTTTTCTTCACAGAACACATCACAGTGATCATCCCTCTCTGCTTCCAGCTTGTGTGGTGTAAAGAAGGCTCTAATACTACTGTGTGAGACTGGCGTGCTAATTTTCGCATATGCTAATTTTCACATATGCTAATTTTCTCATATGCGAATTTTCGCTTATGTAAAGTTTCGC
Source organism: Hyla sarda (assembly GCF_029499605.1). NCBI lineage: Eukaryota > Metazoa > Chordata > Amphibia > Anura > Hylidae > Hyla > Hyla sarda. The sequence goes on from NC_079195.1 coordinate 121,763,542, forward strand.
ATATGCGAAAATTAACGCAAATATTACGAATATGCGAATTTAGCAAATATATGACGAATATTCGTCCATATATTCGCGAAATATCGCAAATTCGAATATGGCCTATGCCGCTCAACACTATTTGTAGACAGCTTAGGAACATACAATGTTATCTTTCAGCATACGGGGTGAATAACATTCTATACTTAGGTAGAAAGTGATCTTATCTCCAGGAAAGAAATTCAATATCTCACAGTAGATGAGCCGACCATTGCAACACTATACATGCTGCCAAAAATCCACAAACAGGCTATACAACCACCAGGATGTCGATTGTGTCAGGCAATAATATGTTTTGTGAAAAAGACTGTAAAATGTATCGATTCAGTTCTGCACCCATTGATTGAACTTCTACATTTATATTTAAAAGATACATCAGATGTTCTCTGTAATGCCAGGGAATAGATGGAATCCAATCGAAAGTTAATATGACTTTAGTCACATGCAATGTTAAAGGGGAACTCGGGTGGGAAAAAAAATGTTTTCAAATCAACTGGTGCCATAGAATTAAACAGATTTGTAACTTGCTTCGAATAAAAAATCTTAACCCCTCTAGTACTTATCAGCTGCTGTATACTTCAGAGAAATTTGTCACTTTCTATCCAGTCTGACAACAGTGCTCTCTGCTGACACCTCTGTCCGTGTCAGGAACTGTCCAGAGCAGGAGAGATTTTCTATGGGGATATGCTTCAAATCTGGACAGTTCCTGACACGGACAGAGGTGTCAACAGAGAGCACTGTTGTCAGACTGAAAAGAACTTCACAAATTTTCCTGTAGTATACAGCAGCTGATATGCACTGGAAGGCTTGATTTTTTTAATACAAGTAATTTACAAATCTGTTTAACTTTCTGGCACCAGTTGATTTGAAAACATTTGTTTTCCACGTGTTTCCACCAGAGTTCCCCTTTAAATCATTGTATACTTCAATCAAACATGAAGATGGCCTAAAAGTATTTTCATATTTTGAGACTCATAACTGGATGAAGAATTTGGTTCATACCTACTGCTCTCGAATTTGTGCTCATACACAATTTTTTCCTCTTCAAGGAGACCCTCTATTTCCAGCTCCAGGGAACTGCAATGGGGGTGTCTTGTGCACTCTCTTATGCACATCTTTCCTTGGCACTGTGGGAGTGAAGGGTCTTCCTGAATGACGGGACCCCAGGGGTGCACAAGGTCCATTTCTGGGGTCACTATATTTATGACATTCTTTTTATTGGCGGGAACAGATGGAAAGAATGCGGTAATTTATTTATGAACTCAATATAAACAACTTAAATATCAAAATAACAAACAAATCAGGAAGAGAAAACATGGAATTTCTAGATATCAACTTCCAAGTGGATGAAATGGGCTTTATCCATACAGGTGTCCATAGGAAAGTGAATACAGTGAACTCCTTACTTAAAGGGGTACTCCGGTGGAAACCTTTTTTTTTTTTAATCAACTGGTGCCAGAAAGTTAAACAGATTTGTAAATCACTTCTATTAAAACATCTTAATCCTTCCAGTACTTTTTAGGGGCTGTATACTAAAGAGAAATCCAAAAAAGAAATACATTTCTGCTGATGTCCTGACCACAGTGCTCTTTGCTGACCTCTGCTGTAAATTTTAGGAACTGTCCAGAACAGGAGAAAATCCCCATAGCAAACATATGCTGCTCTGGACAGTTCCTAAAATGGACAGCAGAGGTCAGCAGAGAGCACTGTGGTCATGACATCAGAGGAAATGCATTTCTTTTTGGGATTTTTCTTTAGTATACAGGCCCTAAAAAGTACTGGAAGGATTAAGATTTTTTAATAGAAGTGATTTACAAATCTGTTTAACTTTCTGGCACCAGTTGATTAAAAAAAAAAAAGGGTCATATGGGTCTATGGTGACCCGGAATATAAGGGGGATCGCGGTTGTCTAAGACACCCACGATCCCCCTCTAGCGATAGGAGTGAGGTGGCAGAGGTGCCACCCCTCCTATCTCTGCTATTGGTGGTCTAGATGCGACCACCAATAGCAGATCAGGGGGAGGGGGATTTACTTTCGTTTTCCCTATTCTGCCCACCCACAATAGGCGGGGCAGAACGGGGAAACGATTCGGACCGAACGCCGAAGATCCACTTACCCGTCGGTGGAAGCTGCGGGACGGGATTGGCGGCGGTGATCGGCGCGGGCGGCGATGTCGTGCAGCAGAAGAGGACGGCTCCCTGGATCCGACCGAAGCCGATAAGTTGCCTAGCAACATCTAGAGGGCTACAGTCTGAGACTGTAGCCCTCCAGATGTTGCAAAACTACAACTCCCAGCATGCCCAGACAGCTGCTGGGCATGGTGGGAGATGCAGTTTTGCAACAGCTGGAGGTCTACGGTTTAGAGACCACTGCACAGTGATCTCTATACTGTAGCACTCTAGATCTTGCAAAACTACAACTCCTAGCATGCCCACTTAGCTGTTTGCTATCCGTGCATGCTGGGATTTGTAGTTTTGCAACATCTGGAGGTCCACAGTTTGGAGATCACAGTGCAGTGGTGTCTTTCTGTAGCCCTCCAGATGTTGCAAAACTGCAAATCCCAGCATGAAGAAACAGCTGTCTCGGCATGCTGGGAGTTGTAGTTGCGATCCCTCCAGCTGTTGCATAACTAGATCTCCCAGCATGCCCTTCGGCGATCAGTACATGCTGGGAGTTGTAGTTTTGCAACAGCTGGAGGTTTTTCTCCTTTTACCCCTTATGAAAAGTAAAAGTTGGGGGCTACACCAGCCTGTCAGTGTAAAAAAATTTAAAATTTCACACTAACATGCTGGTGTTCTCCTAAATTTCTCCTGAGTACAGAGATACCCCATATGTGGGTGTAAAATGCTCTGTGGACGCACAACAAGGCTCAGGAGTGAGAGCACAGTATGTACATTTGAGGCCTAAATTGGTGATTTTCACAGGGGTGGCTGATTTTACAGTGGTTCTGACATAAACGCAAAAAAATAAATACCCACATGTGACCCCATTTTGGAAACTAAACTCCTCACGGAACATAACAAGGGGTATAGTGAGCATTAACACTCCACAGGTGTTTAACACATTTTTGTTAAAGTTGGATGGGAAAAAAAAAAAAATGATTTAACTAAAATGCTGGTGTTACCCTAAATTTTTCAGTTTCATGAGGGACAATAAGAAAAAAAGCTCCCCAAAATTTGTAACCCCATTTCTTATGAGTAAGAACATACCCCATATGTGGATGTAAAGCGCTCTGCAGGTGAACTACAATGCTCAGAATATAAGGAGCATTTTGGTCATTTGGGGCTTTTGGAGAGAAAATTTGTCCGGAATTGAAGGCCATGTGTGTTTACAAAGCCCCCATAGTGCCAGAACATTGGACCCCCCCCCCCCCCACACATGTGACCCCATTTTGAAAACTACACCCCTCACGGAATGTAATAAGGGGAGCAGCGGGCATTTACACCCCACAGGTGTCTAACAGATTTTTGGAACAGTGGTCCGTGAAAATGAAAAATGTAATTTTTCATTTGCACAGCCCACTGTTCAAAAGATCTGTCAAACACCAGTGGTGTTTAAATGCTCACTGCACCCCTTATTAAATTCTGTGAGGGGTGTAGTTTCCAAAATGGGGTCACATGTGGGGGGGAGTCCACTGTTCTGGCTCCATAGGGGCTTCCTAAATGCGACATGCCCCCAAAAACCATTTTAGCAAAATTTGCTTTCCAAAAGCCAAATGTGACTCCTTCTCTTATGAGCATTGTAGTGCGCCAGCAGAGCACTTGACGTCCACATACAGGGTATATCCAAATGGCGTTACACATTTTGGGGGGCATTTTCTCCTATTACCACTTGTAAAAATTTGAAATTTGGGGGGAAAAACTGCATTTTTGTGAAAAAAAAACAAATTTTCATTTATACATCCGACTAACGGAAATTCGTCAAACATCTATGAGGGGTAAAGGCTCACTGTACCCCTTTTTACGTTCCTTGAGGGGTGTAGTTTCCAAAATGGTATGCCATTTTTTTTTCTTTTTTGCTGTTCTGGCACCATAGGGGCTTCCTAAATGCAACATGCCCCCCAAAAACCATTTCAGAAAAATTCACTCTCCAAAATTCCATTGTTGCTTCTTACCTTCTGAACCCTCTAGTGCACCCAGGGAGCACTTTCCATCACATATGAGGTAGTTCCTTACGAGAGAGATATGTTACAAGTTTTGGTGGGATTTCTCTCCTTTTACCCCTTGTAAAAATTTGAAAACATGGCTCTGCAAGAACATGCGAGTGTAAAAAATGAATATTTAGAATTTTCTCCTTCACTTTGCTGCTATCTGTCACAGCGAGCGCTCCGGGTCCCTCTCCTCCCCCGGAGCGCTCGCGGCGTTCAGCTCCTGTTTGCAGCGCCCCGGTCAGACTCGCTGACCGGGAGCGCTGCTCTGTTTCCCCCGGCGGGGATGCGATCCGCGCGGTGGGACGTGCCTGCCCGTGGGTCGCATCCCGTTCCGTTCATCTGCCCCGTCCTCCTTCTGCTCAGTCCCCGAGCGCGCGTTCCCGCTCTCTAGGGCACTCGTGCCGGGTCTCTTTGATTTAAAGGGCCAGTGCACCATTAATTGGTGCCTGGCCCAGTCTGTTCCCAATCACTCCCAAACACATATAAACCCACTTCCCCTTCCTGTCCTCGCCGGATCTTGTTGCCTTGTGCCAGTGAAAGCGTTTTTGTGAGCCCTTTGCCTGTGTATCCAGACCCTTGCTGTTGCCCCTGACTACGAACCGTTGCTACCTGCCCTGACCTTCTGCTATGTCTGACCTTGCCATGCCTTGTCCTTGTGTACCGCGCCTGTCTCAGCTGCCAGAGAGGTTGAGTCGCTATTGGTTGGAACGACCTGGGGGTTACCTGCCGCAGCAAGTCCATCCCACTTTGCGGCGGACTCTGGTGAAAACCAGTAATCCCTTAGATTTCGTTCCCCTGGTACGGCCCACGTCATCGCCTCTCTGGCACAGAGGATCCACTACCTGTGTCCTCCCCACGTACCAGTCCGGATCCTGACACTATCCCTGTGAAACACCTAAAGTGTTAACAAACTTTCTGAATGTCATGCTTTGATGGGTGCAGTTTTTATAATGGGGTCATTTATGGGGTATTTCTAACATGAAAGCCCCTCAAATCAACTTCAAAACTGAACTGGTCCCTGACAAATTCAGATTTTGAAATTTTGGTGAAAAATTGGAAAATTGCTTCTGAACTTTGAAGCCCTCTGATGTCTTCCAAAGTAAAAATATGTCCACTTTATGATATCAACATAAAGCAGACATATTGTATGTGAATCAATATATAATTTATTTGGAATGTCTATTTTACTTACAAGCAGAGAGTTTCTGTTACGACAAGCGCACGGGTTCCTGCTCCTCCCCGGAGCGCTCGCGGCGTTCGTCTATGTGCAGCGCCCCGGTCAGACCCACTGACCGGGAGCGCTGCACTGGTGTCACCTTCGGGGATGCGGTCCGCGTAGCGGGACGCGCCCGCCCGCGGGTCGCATCCCAATCTCCTCACCTGCCCCGTCCTCTTGCTGTTCTGTCCCGACGTGCGCGGCCCCGCTCTCTAGGGCACGCGCCCGCCCGCCCTCTGAAATTTAAAGGGCCAGTGCACCATTAATTGGTGCCTGGCCCAATCAGTACCTACACATGCGCCATGTGTATAAAAACCCACTTCCCCTTCCTGTCCTTACCGGATCTTGTTGCCTTGTGCCCTGTGAAAGCGTTTAGTGTGTTCCCAAGCCTGTGTACCCAGACCTTCTGCTGTTGCCCCTGACTACGACTATTGCTGCCTCCGCTGACCTTCTGCTACGTCCGACCTTGCTCTTGCCTTGTCCCTGTGTATTGCGCCTGTCTCAGCTGTCAGCTGGGGTTGAGTCGCTATCGGGTGGAACGATCTGGGGGTTACCTGCCGCTGCAAGTCCATCCCTTTTTGCGGCGCGCTCTGGGGAAAACCAGTAACCCCTTAGACTTCGTTCCCCTGGTACGGCCCACGCCATCACCCCACTGACACAGAGGATCCACCCCCAGTGTCCTCGCTGCATACCAGTCTGGATCCTGACAGTTTCAAAGTTAGAAAAATGCTAAATTTTCAAAATTTTCATGATATTTTGGGATTTTTCACCAAGAGAGGATGCAAGTAACAACAAAAATGTACCTCTATGTTGAAGTAGAATATGTCACGAAAAAACAATCTCGAAATCAAAATAATAGGTAAAAGCATCCCAGAGTTATTAATGCATAAAGTGACAGTGGTCAGAATTGCAAAAAAGGAATCAGTCATTAAGGTGAAAAAGTGTTCAGTCCTTAAAGGGGTACTACGCCCCTAGACATCTTATCCCCTATCCAAAGGATAGGGGATAAGATGTCAGATCGCCGGGGTCCCGCTGCTGGGGACCCCGGGGATCGCTGCTGCAGCATCCCGCTATGCACGTAATGATGGGCAATACAGGGGCCGGAGCGTCGTTGCGTGACGGCTCCGCCCCTCGTGATGTCACGGCCCGCCCCCATCAATACGCCCCCTGCCATAGACTTGCATTAAGGGGACGGGCCGTGATGTCATGAGGGGCGGAGCCATGACGTCACGCTGCTCCGGCCCCTGTATCGCCCGTCATTACGCACAGAGCGAACTCGCTCTGTGCAGTAATGATGGCAGGGTGCCGTGGTGGCGATCCCCGGGGTCCCCAGCAGCGGGACCGCGGCGATCTAACATCTTATCCCCTATCCTTTGGATAGGGGATAAGATGCCAGGGGCGGAGTACCCCTTTAAGGGGGTTAAAATACGTGGGTATCTCATCGCGAGAACCTACGCAGACAAACCCAGGAACATGTTCTTGGCATAACGTCAGCCAAAAATGTGTCTGATATTTAAAAACTTTAAAATCCATCACCAAGAATTTCAAGATATACCATTACTACAATCCATCTGGCCTGAGAGTACAAAGTATTGAACGTGTCCTGATCAGCCCCAAGGAAGGAAAGTGGAGAAAAATTTTGGCACAGAAAGAGATAATTTGGATATACAAATTGTGAACAATGTTCCCAACAGGCTTAAATGAAAACCTACATTTTACCCACTTTTTGTCATCAAATACAGTCTATTATGGTCTATTAAAGTGACTGTGTTCTTTTAAAAAAAATGTACTTTTATATCTGGTTGTTATTTGAATGTTCTTGTATTTACAGACAATGAGGGAGATTTATCAAAACCTAGTCAGAAGAAAAGTTGCCCAGTTGCCCATAGCAACCAATCAGATCGCTCCTTTCATTTTTAACAAGGCCTCTGGAAAATGAAAATTTATAGTAATTTTATGTTACATATTTATTTGCAGCACACTAACAATTTAATTTATTCATCTACTTATTCACACATATGCACAAACATGCATTGATGGTACAAATATTTAACCCCTTAAGGACAAGGGTTTTTTCCATTTTTGCACTTTCGTTTTTTCCTCCTTACATTTAAAAAATGATAACTCTTTCAATTTCGAACCTAAAAATCCATATGATGGCTTATTTGTTGCGCCACCAATTCTTCTTTGTAATGACATCAGTCATTTTACCCAAAAATCTACGGTGAAACGGGAAAAAAATCATTGTGAGACAAAATTAAAAAAATTTTAAAAAACACGATTTTATAACTTTTGGGGGCTTCTGTTTCTACACTATACATTTTTCGGTGAAAAGGTTGGATTTTGTCGTACTTCTGAAAAAAATCTACATGCAGGAAAATGTATAAGTTTAAAATTATCATCTTCTGAGCCCTATAACTTTTTTTATTTTTCCGCGTATGGGGCGGTATGAGGGCTCATTTTTTGCATCGTGATCTGGAGTTTTCAGCAGTACCATTTTGTATTGATCGGACTTTTTGATAGCATTTTATTCATTTTTTCATGATATAGAACGTGACCAAAAATACGCTATCTTGGACTTTGGAATTTTTTTGCGCGTATGCCATGTGCCGTGTGGTTTAATTAATTATATATTTTTATAATTCGGACATTTCCACACGCGGCGATACCACTAATGTTTATTTTATTTTTTTTATTTACACAGTTTTTTTTAAATGGGAAAAGGGGGGGGTGATTCAAATTTTTATTAGGGAAGGCATTAAATGATCTTTATTCACTTTTTTTCCACTTTTTTTTTTTGCAATGTTACAGCTCCCATAGGGGGCTATAACACTGCACACACTGATCTTTTACACTGTTCAATGGTTTCTCATAGGAAATCATTGATCAATGATTCTGCCGCTTATTCTGAAGTCTCTAATATAAAAGCATTTTATAGTAATTTTTCATCATAGTAATTTATTTATGCAAAAACTTATTTATGTATATAACCTATAAGATATTAATTCATTATATACACAGGCATATACTAAGGTATTGACACATGTATACAGCCCTTGTATTTAAATACATATTGCATAGAATCTACATATTTACTCATAGCGCCTAGAGTACAGTAGTATATACATTGATCTAGTAATGATGCAATAGGCATTTAAAACACAGTAGAGATTTATGCTGCTATTTCAATATATATATATATATAAATATATATATATACATATATATATATATATATATATATATATATATATATATATGCACACACACACATACTTATTGTTACGCCGAGCGCTCCGGGTCCCCGCTCCTCCCCGGAGCGCTCGCAACATCCTCGCTACGGCAGCGCCCCGGTCAGATCCACTGACCGGGTGCGCCGCGATACCGCCTCGCGATGCGCACCCCGGCTTCCGTACCTGACTCGCTCTCCGTCGGTCCTGTCCCGGCGCGCGCGGCCCCGCTCCATAGGGCGCGCGCGCGCCGGATCTCTGCGATTTAAAGGGCCACTGCGCCACTGATTGGCGCAGTGGTTCCAATTAGTGTGTTCACCTGTGCACTCCCTATGTATACCTCACTTCCCCTGCACTCCCTCGCCGGATCTTGTTGCCCTTGTGCCTAGTGAAAGCGTTCCCTTGTGTGTTCCTAGCCTGTGTTCCAGACCTCCTGCCGTTGCCCCTGACTACGATCCTTGCTGCCTGCCCCGACCTTCTGCTACGTCCGACCTTGCTTCTGTCTACTCCCTTGTACCGCGCCTATCTTCAGCAGTCAGAGAGGTTGAGCCGTTGCTAGTGGATACGACCTGGTCACTACCGCCGCAGCAAGACCAACCCGCTTTGCGGCGGGCTCTGGTGAACACCAGTAGTGACTTAGAACCGGTCCACTAGCAAGGTCCACGCCAATCCCTCTCTGGCACAGAGGATCCACCTCCTGCCAGCCGGCATCGTGACAGTAGATCCGGCCATGGATCCCGCTGAAGTTCCTCTGCCAGTTGTCGCCGACCTCACCACGGTGGTCGCCCAGCAGTCACAACAGATAGCGCAACAAGGCCATCAGCTGTCTCAACTGACCGTGATGCTTCAGCAGCTACTACCACAGCTTCAGCAATCATCTCCTCCGCCAGCTCCTGCACCTCCTCCGCAGCGAGTGGCCGCTTCCAGCCTACGACTATCCTTGCCGGATAAATTTGACTCTAAGTTTTGCCGTGGCTTTCTTTCACAATGTTCCCTGCACTTGGAGATGATGTCGGACCAGTTTCCTACTGAAAGGTCTAAGGTGGCTTTCGTAGTCAGCCTTCTGTCTGGAAAAGCTCTGTCATGGGCCACACCGCTCTGGGACCGCAATGACCCCGTCACTGCCTCTGTACACTCCTTCTTCTCGGAAATTCGAAGTGTCTTTGAGGAACCTGCTCGAGCCTCTTCTGCTGAGACTGCCCTGCTGAACCTGGTCCAGGGTAATTCTTCCGTTGGCGAGTACGCCATACAATTCCGTACTCTTGCTTCTGAACTATCCTGGAATAATGAGGCCCTCTGCGCTACCTTTAAAAAAGGCCTATCCAGCAACATTAAAGATGTTCTGGCCGCACGAGAAATTCCTGCTAACCTACATGAACTCATTCATCTAGCCACTCGCATTGACATGCGTTTTTCCGAAAGGCGTCAGGAGCTCCACCAGGATATGGACTTTGTTCGCTCGAGGCGTTTTTTCTCCCCGGCTCCTCTCTCATCTGGTCCTCTGCAATCCGTTCCTGTGCCTCCCGCCGTGGAGGCTATGCAAGTTGACCGGTCTCGCCTGACACCTCAAGAGAGGACACGACGCCGCATGGAGAATCTCTGCCTGTACTGTGCCGGTACCGAACACTTCCTGAAGGATTGTCCTATCCGTCCTCCCCGCCTGGAAAGACGTACGCTGACTCCGCACAAAGGTGAAACAGTCCTTGATGTCAACTCTGCTTCTCCACGTCTTACTGTGCCTGTGCGGATATCTGCCTCTACCTTCTCCTTCTCCACTAAGGCCTTCTTGGATTCCGGATCTGCAGGAAACTTTATTTTGGCCTCTCTCATCAACAAGTTCAGCATCCCAGTGACCAGTCTCGCCAGACCCCTCTACATCAATTGCGTTAACAATGAAAGATTGGACTGTGCCGTGCGTTACCGCACGGAACCCCTCCTAATGTGCATCGGACCTCATCACGAAAAAATTGAGTTTTTGGTCCTCTCCAATTGCACTTCCGAAATTCTCCTTGGACTACCATGGCTTCAACGCCATTCCCCAACCCTTGATTGGTCCACAGGAGAGATCAAGAGCTGGGGTACCTCTTGTTTCAAAGACTGCCTTAAACCGGTTCCCAATACTCTCTGCCGTGACCCTGTGGTTCCCCCTGTAACCGGTCTCCCTAAGGTCTATATGGACTATGCTGACGTATTTTGCAAAAAACAAGCTGAGACTTTACCTCCTCACAGACGTTATGACTGTCCTATTGACCTCCTCCCGGGCACTACTCCACCCCGGGGCAGAATTTATCCTCTGTCCGCCCCTGAGACTCTTGCTATGTCCGAGTACATCCAGGAAAATTTAAAAAAGGGGTTTATCCGCAAATCCTCCTCTCCTGCCGGAGCTGGATTTTTCTTTGTGTCCAAAAAAGATGGCTCCCTACGTCCTTGCATTGACTACCGCGGACTTAATAAAATCACGGTAAAGAACCGCTACCCCCTACCTCTTATCTCTGAACTCTTTGATCGCCTCCAAGGTGCCCACATCTTTACCAAACTGGACTTAAGAGGTGCTTATAATCTCATCCGCATCAGGGAGGGGGACGAATGGAAAACGGCATTTAACACTAGAGATGGACACTTTGAGTATCTGGTCATGCCCTTTGGCCTGTGCAACGCCCCTGCCGTCTTCCAAGACTTTGTTAATGAAATTTTTCGTGATCTCTTATATTCCTGTGTTGTTGTGTATCTGGACGATATTCTGATTTTTTCTGCCAACCTAGAAGAACACCGCCAGCATGTCCGCATGGTTGTTCAGAGACTTCGTGACAATCAACTTTATGCCAAAATGGAGAAATGTCTGTTTGAATGTCAATCTCTTCCTTTCCTAGGATACTTGGTCTCTGGCCAGGGACTACAAATGGACCCAGATAAACTCTCTGCCGTCTTAGATTGGCCACGCCCCTCCGGACTCCGAGCTATCCAACGTTTTTTGGGGTTCGCCAATTATTACAGACAATTTATTCCACATTTTTCCACCATTGTGGCTCCTATCGTGGCTTTAACCAAGAAGAATGCCAATCCTAAGTCATGGCCTCCTCAAGCGGAAGACGCCTTTAAACGGCTCAAGTCTGCCTTTTCTTCTGCTCCCGTGCTCTCCAGACCTGACCCATCTAAACCCTTCCTATTGGAGGTTGATGCCTCCTCAGTGGGAGCTGGAGCGGTTCTTCTACAAAAAAATTCTTCCGGGCATGCTGTTACTTGTGGTTTTTTTTCTAGGACCTTCTCTCCGGCGGAGAGGAACTACTCCATCGGGGATCGAGAGCTACTGGCCATTAAATTAGCACTTGAGGAATGGAGACATCTGCTGGAGGGATCAAAATTTCCAGTTATTATTTACACCGATCACAAGAATCTCTCCTATCTCCAGTCTGCCCAACGGCTGAATCCTCGCCAGGCCAGGTGGTCTCTGTTCTTTGCCCGGTTTAATTTTGAAATTCACTTTCGCCCTGCCGACAAGAACATTAGGGCCGATGCTCTTTCTCGTTCCTCGGATGCCTCGGAAGTAGAGCTCTCTCCGCAACACATCATTCCTCCTGACTGCCTGATCTCCACTTCTCCAGCCTCCATCAGGCAAACTCCTCTAGGGAAGACCTTCGTCTCTCCACGCCAACGCCTCGGAATCCTCAAATGGGGTCACTCCTCCCATCTCGCAGGCCATGCGGGCAATGTTCCCTGCACATGGACTTTATTACAGACTTACCCCCATCCCGTGGCAACACTGTGGTTTGGGTGGTCGTTGATCGATTTTCCAAGATGGCACATTTTATTCCTCTTCCTGGTCTTCCTTCAGCGCCTCAGTTGGCAAAACAATTTTTAGTACACATTTTTCGTCTTCACGGGTTGCCCACGCAGATCGTCTCGGATAGAGGCGTCCAATTCGTGTCAAAATTCTGGAGGGCTCTCTGTAAACAACTCAAGATTCAATTAAACTTTTCTTCTGCTTATCATCCTCAATCCAATGGGCAAGTAGAAAGAATTAACCAGGTCCTGGGTGATTACTTACGGCATTTTGTTTCCTCCCGCCAGGATGACTGGGCAGATCTTCTACCATGGGCCGATTTCTCGTACAACTTCAGAGTCTCTGAATCTTCTTCCAAATCCCCATTTTTCGTGGTGTACGGCCGTCACCCTCTTCCCCCCCTCCCTACTCCCTTGCCCTCTGGTTTGCCCGCTGTGGATGAAATAACTCGTGATCTTTCCACCATCTGGAAAGAGACCCAAAATTCTCTCCTACAGGCTTCATCGCGCATGAAAAAGTTTGCCGATAAGAAAAGAAGAGCTCCCCCCATTTTTTCTCCCGGAGACAAGGTATGGCTCTCCGCTAAATATGTCCGCTTCCGTGTTCCCAGCTACAAATTGGGACCACGCTACCTTGGTCCTTTCAAAATCTTGTGCCAAATTAATCCTGTCTCTTACAAACTTCTTCTTCCTCCTTCTCTTCGTATTCCTAATGCCTTTCACGTCTCTCTTCTTAAACCACTCATCATCAACCGTTTCTCTCCCAAACTTATTTCTCCTACTCCTGTCTCTGGTTCTTCGGACATCTTTTCCGTAAAGGAGATACTGGCCTCCAAAAAGGTCAGAGGAAAAACTTTTTTTCTGGTTGACTGGGAGGGCTGTGGTCCTGAAGAGAGATCCTGGGAACCTGAGGACAATATCCTAGATAAAAGTCTGGTCCTCAGGTTCTCAGGCTCTAAGAAGAGGGGGAGACCCAAGGGGGGGGGTACTGTTACGCCGAGCGCTCCGGGTCCCCGCACCTCCCCGGAGTGCTCGCAACATCCTCGCTACGGCAGCGCCCCGTTCAGATCCACTGACCGGGTGCGCCGCGATACCGCCTCCAGCCGGGATGCGATTCGCGATGCGGGTGGCGCCCGCTCGCGATGCGCACCCCGGCTTCCGTACCTGACTAGCTCTCCGTCGGTCCTGTCCCAGCGCGCGCGGCCCCGCTCCCTAGGGCGCGCGCGCGCCGGATCTCTGTGATTTAAAGGGCCACTGCGCCACTGATTGGCGCAGTGGTTCCAATTAGTGTGTTCACCTGTGCACTCCCTATGTATACCTCACTTCCCCTGCACTCCCTCGCCGGATCTTGTTGCCCTTGTGCCTAGTGAAAGCGTTCCCTTGTGTGTTCCTAGCCTGTGTTCCAGACCTCCTGCCGTTGCCCCTGACTACGATCCTTGCTGCCTGCCCCGACCTTCTGCTACGTCCGACCTTGCTTCTGTCTACTCCCTTGTACCGCGCCTATCTTCAGCAGTCAGAGAGGTTGAGCCGTTGCTAGTGGATACGACCTGGTCACTACCGCCGCAGCAAGACCAACCCGCTTTGCGGCGGGCTCTGGTGAACACCAGTAGTGACTTAGAACCGGTCCACTAGCACGGTCCACGCCAATCCCTCTCTGGCACAGAGGATCCACCTCCTGCCAGCCGGCATCGTGACACTTATATCATTTTATACATATGTTTTTGATATTCTTTATTTGTCAAGTTATGATTTGGGCAATTGTTTATTTGCATATTCAGGTTAGTTTATAGCACTGTGAACTTTTCAATTTTTTAAGTTCCGCTAGCCATTATGGCTCTTGCAGTATGCCGAGTAAATGTCTATTTTTAGAGTTGTTGGCATCCTTTTGTTTTGCTGCAGCATCTATATTAAGTTCTTTGATCTGCCCACCTGTTATGTGATTGAAAAAAATATTATTTGGGTGAGGAAATTGAAAAGAAAAACGCTATTTTGCACATTTTGGAGGGTTTCACTTTCACACTGTAAACTTTACGGTAAAAGTGATGTTTTCTCTCTTTTGTGGTACATTACAATTAATATGTTACCCATGTTTAGATACTTTACCATTATTGTGCGGCTATGAAAAAAATCTAACTTTTTTTTATTTTATTTTTTTTACAAAGTAAGCATGTTTAAAATTGCCCTATTTTGACCCCCTATAAGTTCCTCAATTTTCCACATACAGAGCTGTATGAGGGCTAATTTTTTGGCCCATGATCTGTAGTACCACACATCTGTAGTACCACAAAAAAAAAGTGTCAATTTTGGACTTTTTTTTAAACATTTCTTCCGTTCACTGTATGGGATTATTAACATTATATTATGATAGTTCAGATATTTATGCATGTTCCGATAATAAATATGTTAATATATTATTTTTTTTACGTTTTTTGGGGGTTAAATGGGAAAAATTGTTGATTAAAATTTTTATTGGGGTAGGGGATTTTTCAATTTTTTTATGTTTAAACATTTATTTTACACTTTTTTTGTTCCCTTAGGGGATTATTAAAAGCAATTATTAGATTGTTAATACCGTTCAATGCTATGCATATGCATAGCCCTGATTAGTATTATCTATGATCTACTTCTCTGGTCTGCTGGAAGGCCGAATATTAACATTAACTCTGCACTCTGTATTATTTTAAAACTGCTTCATAGTCTTTAATTGCAATCCACACAAGTAAACACTATTTAGTTACGTTTCGGTCCCTTAGGACCTTTCTCAGATTTATCTAATAGGCAAAAAACAAATACAAAGCACATAAGACATATATCCATGTCCTCCCCCTCCCCCCTATGCCAAGAAATCTGCTGGGTTCTATGAGATTGACCCTTAATATTTGGAGGAAGGTCTCTTCTACCTATTAATTAAGATCATCTGTATCCCGATTGACCCCTCTTCTATTTTACCCTTCCATTCCAGATAGCAATAAACCTGAAGTGATTTCACCTTGGATTGTTGCCAACATTTTTCATTTAGCTGATCTAATAGAACCTCTTAAATGTTTGATCCTACCTTTCCTACAAGTCTTAAGACAGAATCTTCAGTTACCTAATGAAGCCGGTAACTTTTATCGTTCAATTATTGATAACTGGGGATGATATAATCAGATACTCCTTTTACTCGCCCTACTTCAATTTAGGTCATTGAAAAAGTGGGGAGTAAAAGTGGGGTGTCCACAAGAGGTTTGATTTAGAATATGTACAATATTTTAATTTCCCCGACTGACATCTCAAATATCAACCACTCATATATGTTGAAGTGGGAATCTTATTTGGGCGGACCCGTGTCTCCGGCTACCTGACGGATTATATGGGCTCATACGGCAAAATCTTGCATCTCTCATAAAGAGACACAATACAAAATCCTATTTCAATTGTATCACACCCCTAAGGTTCATAATCAATTTTACCCACAGTTGTCTGCCAGGTGTTGGAGATGTCACTCCGATCTGGGTACATTTCCTCACATTTTTGGGGAATGTCCTTCGCTGCCTGTACAACTTGTCTACTGCTGCTTTGTTATATTATGCAGTTTAATATATAACATATTAAATGTATATGACACAAGTGACTTATAAATTTTTTTTACTAAACTTCAGTAGATTTTTTTTCTTTTGCACAGTGTTTAGTTTATTCATTTTATTTCTCTGTTGATGTTTAGAATATATAATGCAGCCTAGCATATAATGAAGTGACTAAAAGGCATAGATTACACTGATATATATATATTTTATTTTTTTGTGAACTTAACTTTACAAGGCCGCGACAGACATGCAATGCATAAATATATGGATGCTTAACCTTAAGCACTAGTGTGCTTTAATAACATATCTATATAGATCTTTTTAAACCTGGATATTATCTATCTTTCTGTATAAGCAAAAAGATATATTTCTATATATCTATCTGTCTGTCCTTCCGTCCGTCCATCTATCCATCCATCCATCTATCTAGTATATTAAGATACCCCCTATCTGTTGCTCCAGTCAGTATCCATGTCATCTTATTTTTTTGTAGGTTTATATAATGTGTGCACAGATCACTTCTTTCCCATAGACTAACATAGCAAATGTGCAATTTTGTGGGGCAATATTTTTTTCCGACGTTCACAATACAGTAAATCATAACTTTATTCTATGGGTCAGTATGATTCCAATAATACCAAACATGGATCATTTTTTACCAAACATGGATTATGGTTATAACGCAGCATGGGCCTGTGCCATATTCCCCTCACCCGACCCAGTATGTAACGTATTGGTACGTCATGGGTTCGGATGGGCTTAATGTAAAAATGCGGATGACATTTTGTGCTTGCATTTTTCACAAACGAAATACACTTGATAGAAATATGTGTGAACACAGCCTCAAGGATATGATAAATGCTAGGAATAAACTGCACTGCTCCAGCGCTACCACTATAGATCAGAAGTCACACTGTCCACTCAGGGAGCAACATTGATTGACAATCAGTTTCACATGCTGTTGTGCAAATGGAACAGACAACAGGTGGAAATTATAGGCAATTAGCAAGACACCCCCAATAAAGGAGTGGTTCTGCAGGTGGTGACCACAGACAACTTCTCAGTTCCTATGCTTCCTGGCTGATGTTTTGGTCACTTTTGAATGCTGGTGGTGCTTTCACTCTAGTAGTAGCATGAGACGGAGTCTACAACCCACACAAGTGGCCCAGGTAGTGCAGCTCATCCAGGATGGCACATCAATGCAAGCTGTGGCATGAAGGTTTGCTGTGTCTGTCAGCGTAGTGTCCAGA
Source organism: Hyla sarda (assembly GCF_029499605.1). Taxonomy (NCBI): domain Eukaryota; kingdom Metazoa; phylum Chordata; class Amphibia; order Anura; family Hylidae; genus Hyla; species Hyla sarda. Next base: position 121,780,774 of record NC_079195.1, read on the forward strand.
ACTGGGAGGTGCTACCAGGAGACAGGCCTGTACATCAGGAGACATTGAGGAGGCTGTAGGAGGGCAACAACCTAGCAGCAGGACCGCTATCTCTGCCTTTGTGCAAGGAGGAGCAGGAGGAGCACTGCCAGAGCCCTACAAATTGACCTCCAGCAGGCCACAAATGTGCAGTTGTCCACTCAAACAGTCAGAAACAGACTCCATGAGGATGGTATGAGGGCCCAACATCCACAGGTGGGGTTTGTGCTTAGAGCACAACACCATGCAGGACATTTGGCATTTGCCAGAGAACACCAAGATTGGCAAATTCGCCACTGGCACCCTGTGCTCTTCACAGATGAAAGCAGTTTCACACTGAGCACATGTGACAGGTGTGACAGAGTCTGAAGATGCCATGGAGAATGTTCTGCTGCCTGCAACATCATCCAGCATAACCGGTTTGGCGGTGGGTCAGTAATGGTGTGGGGTGGCATTTCTTTGGGTGGCATTTCTTTGAGGGTCGCCTGACTGCCATTAGGTACCGAGATGAGATCCTCAGACCCCTTGTGAGACCATATGTTGGCGCGGTTGGCCTTGGGTTCCTCCTAATGCAAGACAATGCTCAACCTCATGTGGCTGGAGTGTGTCAGCAGCTCCTGCTAGAGGAAGGCATTGATGCTTTGGACTGGCCCGCCCGTTCCCCAGACCTGAATCCGATTGAACACATCTGGGACATCATGTCTTGCTCCATCCACCAATGCCACGTTGCACCACAGACTGTCCAGGAGTTGGCGGATGCTTTAGTCCTGGTATGGGAGGGAATCCCTCAGGAGACCGTCTGCCACCTCATCAGGAGTATGCCCAGGCATTGTTGGGAGATCATACAGGCATGTGGATGCCACGCACACTACTGACCCTCATTTTGACTTGTTTTAAGAACATTACATCAAAGTTGGATCAGCCTGTAGTATGGTTTTCCACTTTGATTTTGAGTGTGACTCCATATCCAGACCTCCATGGGTTGATACATTTGATTTCCATTGATAATTTTTGTGTGATTTTGTTGTCAGCACATTCAACTATGTAAAGACAAAAGTATTTCATACGATTAGTTCATTCATTCAGATCTAGGATGTGTTATCTTAGTTTTCCCTTTATTCTTTTGAGCACTGTATTTTATTGACACATCTATATAAAACAATAAAAAATAGGAGCAATATGAGTTTTGGGAGTATATTCTCCCTTGAACAATTGCAGAAAGTACTTTCTGCTATTGATAAAGGGAGAAAATACTCCCAAAACGCATCTTGCTCCTATTTTTATTGTTTTATATTGATGTGTCAACAAAATACATTGATGCTACACTTGATCTGACTTCTGATCCATAGTGGCAGTGCCTGAGAAGTGCAGATTTTTCTTAGAATTTATTTCATGTCACTACTGGCTGCATTTGCTTCTGGACACCAGGTGCAATACTGCTGGCCTTCAACCCAGGATCATCTTGTACCCCAGGCACTTTGGGGTGATATGCACTAACCCAAGTCTCATCTCAGGTGAGAGTCTAAGACTATACGGTCTTGTTTAAATACCTCACAGAATTATATGAGGCACTTCCCTGTTGTTCTTTTTGTTTTCTATTTATATATTGCCAAGGATATGATGGTGTGGTGTGTTGTGACTCTACAATGTCTAATATTTTGGAACAGTGATGTATCGTGGTATGACCCAGCCTGTACCACAAAGGAAATTATTAGGCTCCTTTCTGCTCTGTGCTTATGATTCAATTCTTTTTTTGTTCTTGCTTCATTGATTTACGGCTGGGTTCACACTATGTAAAAGGAAAACAAAGCAGTTTATTTTTAAATTTTTATGTTTTCATCAAACCATATGTTCTAAACTAACTCAGATTATGTTCCCTAACTACTCCTTACACCCCTCCTCCCTTTAATTATTTTTTCAGAGCTTTGAAAAGCTCTGTATAATACCTTTCCCCTTGCTCACATAGTGTGAGCTCCTGGCAGGAGAAAGTGGGCATTCCCCAGCAGGCACAACATCACTGAAGCCTGCAAGAGCTGTGCCTCCCCATGCCCTGCCCGTACTTCCTGAGTTTGGTCTCCTGCCAGGCCAGGAGAAGACCAAACTGTTTGACTTGCGCAGGGTACAGAACACCATCACCTTAAATCATATTAAAAATACATAAAGGTTGAGAATTTTAACAGCAAGTACATGGCAAAGTGTTTTATAATTATACACATACATATGGAACAATATATTAAAAGTAAAGCTTGATGACAGTTACTCTTTAAAACCTACCGAAAAATGCCTGCCAGTGTGGACATTGTATAAAAAAACTTCAGTAAATTCAACATTGGAATTACTGTTTTTTTTTTTTTTTTTATCCAATACGATTCACAACTTTCTATAGACGTTAATGGAACACATTAATAGATATAAATAAATAAACTGCTGCTTTTTATATGGATTTTATTGCAGGATTTCTGTTTCCATTTTACGAAGTGTGAACCCAGCCTAAGATCAATAAAACAGGGATCAGGATTTAATGGAACCTCACAGCTACATGTATTTAGCACGTAGCTACAGTATTTATTGTTTACTTTACAATGTGTGTAATGTCCAAATGTCCAAATCCTTGTTCAAAAAAGAACAGATTTTTTTTTTCTTTTAGGTGAGCAGGCCTCAACCCTGAAGATACAACAAAGAGCACGTTCATATTTTTAGTCAACATCCCTAACACTGAAATCTTTCACTTCCTATTCCCTCTACATTTCCCTTGGGTCCTTTATGAAGCTGCTTTAACACCTAGAACAATAACAGGAATGTGAATGTGTGCTTGTGTGTAACTAGTCTGTTCTGAATTATCAAGCACTATAAATGAATTCTATAAAGATGGTTGTACATCTTAATCACATGTGATAAACAATAGAATAGGATAGTACATTTCGTGCTGTGTATATGGTTACTTTAAAAAAATTCGGAGGGCCCCCACCAATTTATTTTATATACTGTATACTTTACATATTTATAACTTATGTTACATAAAACATAAGAATACAAAAGATAAATGCTACTGCAGGATTATAGCTGCTGGGAGAAGGCAGGGATGTGCAGAAGGTGCTATTGTAGGAAACACAAAAGATAATCCGCCAAGGTGTTTAGATAACTGGATAGGTCAGGGAACACAATCTTGGCCTCGAATGAAAGAAACCTAAAATTTATTTTAAGTAAATATACATATCTGAACATTATTTTATCTGTGCAGGTTAATGCCTTAAAGGGGTAATCTGGAAAATTACTTTGTAATATAACTTATTCAGAAAAAAAAACAAAAAACTGCATAATGTTTGTGTTACTTTTATATGTCATGTAGCTACAGTAAAAGCTTACACGGGGTTCTCTGATGCCACCCACTAGTATTTGTGTCAGTCACTGCAGGACTTCTAATGCCCTGGCCCCAGTTTACTCATGTTCAAGCTCTGCCATGCACACAGCGCTATTGACACAGATTAAGCAATTGTGCCCTGCTGCTCAATTAACGGTTACTGGGTTGGGTTGAAAGTACCTGGCCCAGCTGCCTGCAGTAGTTCCACTGTGTACAGGAGCAGGGACTGCCTTTTGACAGGAGTCTCTGCTCCTATACACATCCAATTTAACCGATAAATCTGAAACAGATCCAACAGTCTATTCAAGCAAAAACAAATTTTAGGAGGTTTGTTAATCTCTATACAGAAACACTAACAGTATTTTACTATGGCTTTTTGGTGATGAGTGTTCTCTAAAAAACCCTCCATGGACAGAGTGCTTTATTGTTTATAATTGGCTTGTATGCATTGCCATCTGTTTGCAGGTAAGTATGACACAATCCTTTGGGCATGATCTGATGCTGCAGTGTAATCATGCTGCAGCTCCTGTTGTCATCTAGCTCTAGTCTTGGTTCATAATACACTTCTGAAAGTTTTACACAAATAAAGGGAAAAGTAATTTATTTATTATGTGTGAATTGCGCGTTCACAGTATCTTACAGGGCAAAACCCACAATGCGAGCACGTTTACACTTATTTATTAAAATAACATCATAGCTATGTAGCATCCAAACAAATTTCCTAGAGTTTCAGAAAGCTCAGGGTTAATGTATTTATTGCAGCACTTCTGCCAGAGTCCTAATCACAGCTGGGAGATCAATAGTTCCTGGCATTTATCTGCTTTTTTAGCAGTGGCACAAGTTCTATCATGAGCATATGTGCTGATCTCAAGACGGATGAGTCCGATTTACTGCTGGGTTAAGAGATAGATAAAAAAAAAGAGGCGCAGTGTCGTCTCCGATTAATAAAGACAAATTTGGCTGCCCAGACCATTTTTCAATGGCTTAGTGGGATGTTGCAGAAGCCTACCAAAACTTTTTTGAAAGACAGTAAATGTTCAACAACACATTCTAAACAAGCTAAAAGCTGTACCGTATCAAAGTTTTTATTCAGCCAAATATAATAAAGTACTGTATTTTGCTTTGTGGTAATATTTATGGACATTTATCAACGGGTTTAGTCAGGTTTTCTTTACTATAATTGTCGCAAAATTGTCGCAACTGCGACTACGCGATTTTTCGTGCGACATTTTGACTGGAAAGTGAGAAAAGCAAGTTTTCCAAAAATTAACTGTGTAGTAATAATTTTAAAATGGACTACGGGTAGTCAGGTATTTATTAACTGCGACAGTCGCAACTGCGCAAAAAAAAGTCGCAACAGGGTTAAAAATTGACTAAATTTACTCCAGCTCAAACATGGAGCAGAAAAAGCTACTACCAAAGTAAAAAAGGAAAAATTGCTTACGTGAAAGAAAATTATCAACAGGCTGAAAGCAGTTGATAAATAAGTCACACATAAGCAAAAAAAAAGTAAGGAAAAAATTCCTAAAAAAAAAGAATACATAAGCAAACATTGATAAATGTCCCTCATTCTGCTTAAGAAAAAAAACTGTCATGGTAGTCAACAACTTCAGTGCATTTAAAGGAATCATCAGAGGGAGGCTGGGTTTCCACTTGTTTACTTATTTTTTTTTTTTTTGGGGGGGGGGGGGGGGGGGGAAACGCCAATAAAAATGCCCATTCTGCCAAATGGCGCTTTTTTTGTGTGAAAAAACGCTGCGGCCAGATGTTAGGTGCAAGTCAATAGTTAACTGCAAAATGTGTTTTTTTTAATCCTTTTGGCGTTTTTAGGCTCCTTGGCAGTTTAAAAAAAACAACCTCTTGTTGAGATTTTGGCGTTTTTTTCGGGAAGATCTTGGCATCTTCCTCCCATGGAAGTCTACGGGAGTGAGAAAACGCCAAGATAAACGCCATGTGGGTTTTAACTTTGCCGTTTTTGCAGGCATTTTTTTTTTATTTTTTTAGACTTTGGATCCAAAAAGTGATGGAGATACCATTTTTATAAAAATTTCGTAGGGTACCATAAAAAAAATAAATAATAAAGATACAGTAGTGATGGAAAAATTGTATTCAACGAAATGTATCTTTTTTATATCAAAATTTTAATACATTTGTAAACAGGGATCGATTTATGTGTGCGGGCAAGGCAATAAAAATGTAGCCGACAATAATAAAAATGTAATGTGTGTGTGTTTTTCACTTTGTAAACATTTTTTAGGTAGTACTACTCCCAGCATGGAACACACTGTTCCCTGATGGGAGTTGCAGTATCTGTACTAATTGACAGATCGCTTCGGCTTCATTGCGATCCTTCTGTATAATTTATAGATGCGGCCGGCCGCTCTTCTATGGTCCCCTGCACTGCCATATATACACTTATTCATATTTCCCACAGAGCTGTGATTGGCCAGATGGTTCCAGCCAATCACAGCTCTCTGTGGGAAAGATGAATAGGTATATATATACGTCAGTGCAGGGGACCATAGAAGAGCGGGCGGCCGCATCTATACATTATACAGGAGGATCACAGTGGGTGTCAGGAGTGACACTCGCTGTGATCTGTTTATTAATGCAGGTACTACAGCTCCCAGCATGGAGCAGAGTGTGCTTCATGTTGGGAGCAGTTGTACCTGCAGTAAGGGACAGATCACAGCAGATGTCACTCCTCCTGACACCCGATGCAATCATCCTGATGTCAATTTCGGGACTCAGCTGGCTCACTTAACCCCTTGCTGAGCTGAGCGTTATGCACCAGCATAGCAAGGAAAGAGTTAACTTACACTACTGGACAGTGCAGGTTAACCCTTTGGGCGGTATACACTATATATAGCTATACAGAAGACGAAGTCCGCTTACTTCCCTCCAGTCCCAGCTGGGTCTGTGTAGCTCCACCCCCTAATGATGTCATCACATGGGGGCGAAGCTCCATGGACCTAGCTGGGACAGGAGGAAGGTAAGTGGACGTCGGCTTCTGTATACACTATATACAGCTATCTATAGATAGCTGTATATACTGTATGCCGCCCAAAAGGACTATAGGAGCAGAGAGTCCTGTCAGTATAATGACAGGATTCCGGCTCCTGTATAGTATACACGGTTACACTATGCACCCCTGTATACTATACGGCCGGCGGAGGTGAGTAGTGATGCTATACGTCACTCCTCATCTTTTTACATTCTGTGGACCGAGCGATCAGCATCCAACCCACAGTGTGGTACCCTGAAGACAGTGAAAAAACTGCCACAGGGGACAAAATTGTCTGTTTCCTCACACCAGTAAAAACGCCAGAAAAAATTCCAGAAAAACTGCCAAAATGCAGGAAAAAGCTGTGGCAGTTTTTCTGGCGTTTTTTCTGACTTTTTTTAGGTGTAAAAAAAAAAAACAAGTGGAAACCTAGCCTTAAGCAAATTTCAGATGAGTAAAATAGGCAATTTTTTTTTCAGATTTCAAGCGTAAATGCAAACTAATCCAAACAAATGGCCAAACTAACATCTAAAAAGCTAAAATGATGTTAGCTTGGTTTATTATGCAGGTTGAGGGCTCCATCCCAAGTTACACACATGCTTCACCCATCTTAGATTAAACTGTGTGCCCTTCGCTCCTCTAAAAATTATCATATCTGTTTAGAACTTACTCTTTCTCTTTTTTTTCCCTTCTTTTCTAAAAACCAAAAGCCTTATTACTAAATTAATTTAGTGTGGTAATAAATCCAGAATTCCATATTTTTTTCTAATTCAAGACAAATTTAATTCCAAGGAGCCGTTCCTACCCACAGGTATTTTTAGAAAATGAAGTTAGAAAGTCTCTGTGCTGGCCCCATAAGTTGCCCCTGGCTGGGGAGCTATACTTGCCTAGTCCCATGTTTCCGGCTGTAATCATGCCCCCTCAGCGTGATTGACTGCCCGGGCATGGCCTTCATCACTACTCTGCTCCCTAAGCAGACAGAGCAGAATGATACAGGCCTTGGTCTGGCTGTTAATCACGCTGAGGTGGCGTGATTACAGATGGTGAAGATGGGACAAGGTAAGTATAGCATGACATATTCTACTTTATGTTAGTGGTAAATTTTTGTCATTACTTGCATCCTTTCTTGGTGAAAAATCCCCAAATTTCATGAAAATTTTGAAAATTGTATATTTTTCTAACTTTGAAGCTCTCTGCTTGTAAGGAAAATAGACATTCCAAATAAATTTTATATTGATTCACAAATACAATATGTCTACTTTATGTTGGCATCATAAAATGGACATATTTTTACTTTTAGAAAAAATTAGAGGGCTTCAAAGTATAGCATCAATTTTCAAAATTTTCATAAAAATAGCAAATTCTGAAGGGACAGATGTTACAGAACTACAACTCCCAGCATGCCTGGGTGTTGCAGTTTGGCAGCCACTAGAAGAGCAGCAGTAAAGATCGTTTTACTGCCCCCTTCCCCCCCCCCTCACCGTCACTTACCTACCCGCGCCGCTGATCTCTGCTGTCTCCAACGATGATCGGCGGTCTCCACGGCATCTTCTGATCAGGTACCCGCCGCCATCTTCTCCCCCCGTTCTGCCCGACATCCAGGGGTGGGCAGAGCGGGGGATTTCCATGGCAACCCACTGTCGTGCGCTGCCATTGGTCAGAATTCATTTCTGAGTAATGGCAGGGGATAGGAGGAGATTGCAGCACTGCAATCTCGCTCCTATCCCTCAGGATGATCAGGGCTGTCACTGACAGCTCCGATCATCCCTATTTTCCGGGCGATCGGGTCACCAGAGACCCGATCAGCCCGGAATAGCATAAAATCGCATGTCTGAATTGACATGCGATTTTCTGCGATCGCCGACATGGGGGGGTCTCAGGACCCCCCTCGGCGATGTGCCGGGATGCCTGCTGAATGATTTCAGCAGGCCTCCCGGTCCGGTCCCACCCCGGCTAGCGGCGGGGACCGGAATTCCCATGGGCGTATGCATACGCCCTACGTCCTCAAGGACTCGGGATGCAGGGCGTATGCATACGCCCTACATGCTGAAAAGGTTAAGGGGTCAGCAGGGGAGACATTCTCATTTCATATCCTCACCATCCCTGCAGCAGAAACGTTCCCCAGGGATAGCGAGGAAGAAGATTTTACCATATACAATGTATTGTCACAAGTTACATATGGTAAAAGGTTCCCTTTAATTGATGTACATCTCACAGGCCCCCTTTTAACATCTAATTTTGCTAAATTATTGTCATAGCAAACTTGGCTCTAACTCGTCACTGAAAATTATCCACCATACCACAAATGGAAGAAGTGATTTTTATGATACAAACCACCTACACATTGGCCTTTAGCAGACAATCATATCTGTCCTTTAAAGGGGCATTCCGGCCAAATACATCTTATCCAAAGGATAGGGGATAAGATGTCTGATTCCCGAGGGCCCACCACTGGGACCCCCCGCGATCTCCGTCCAGCACCTGCATTCTATGCGTCTCCAGTCTTGGAAATGCCACACCCCCTCCATTCATGTCAATGCGTGTGATCGCTGGGGGTCCCAGCGGCAGGCCCCTGGTGATAAAACATCTTATCCCCTATCCTTTGGATGTATTTGGTCAGAATACCCCTTTAACTCAACATGGTGCCCCTGCTAACATAGCATTTATGCCTCCACCTGTTGACCATTTACTCAGTGTTATATATATATATATATATTATATACATTCATCTTCATATGTGATATACACCCTGATCTTTTGAAATATGGTTTACTTTTCTGTTCTTATGTTTTTTTTTTTTTCATCTCATATAGCTTATTTGGGAACTCAGTTCTGGTTATATATTTTCTTATTATTCTTAACATATGCTTTGTTTATGGTCTATGTGTAAATCATACCTATTACTTGTCTATGAGATATTCTTTACATATGCTCCATGATATTTATAAACATATTTTTTGTCAATATAGTTTTTTTGTACTCTTATATTATATCGTATCTTTGTACTTTCATATTACATCATATGTTGCTATGTTATTTATTTATAAATTATTGTCCCCCGTACTCCATTAGGTCCGATCATTGTTAATAACCTGGAGCCCTATGCGCTACGCCGGAAATTGGCACATGCGCGTTGAGCTGGGAACACACCATCGGGTTTTGTACTGGGAGTAGAGAGCGTATCGCTCCGAAGTTTTGGCGCAGGCGCAATAGAAAGCGTCTGTGGTTACCATAGCGTCCTGGTGTCGTATAGTGGCGGCGGAACTCACGACATGGGAACGGTGGGAGGCGCGTGTTCGCGCAGCCGCAGTACATTTGTATACAAACATATAGATGCATGGTGGAACAGAACGATCGTAAGTACCTGTATAGCAGTTAACGACAATCAACAGAGCTTGATATGATTATTATGCCATGTACGCTCCCTCCTGTTCATTTAGTATCTACTATATGGTCACATTAGTGGGAATATGCACTTTATTATATTGTTTGTTGTGATGATGTCATATATGGGAACGTATCACCATTTAGGGGTTGGATGCAATCATTAAGCACAATGTATCACAGATGATTGTGAACCTATCAGAAAGCACCTTGATGTATTTAAGTTTTGTATTTTGTATGATATGTATGCTTGACAAAGGCAGTTTGCCGAAACGTTGCACCGCTATCTTTTTTTTGCTGTGAATAAACTTGGAAGCCTTTTACTTTATCCTGGACCTCTGATTTTTTGTGCTGTGGTTGGAATTGCATATATGTATATATATATATATATATATATATATATATATATATATATATGTGTGTGTGTGTGTGTGTGTGTGTGTGTGTGTGTGTTAGATATGGATATATACTAGCTAAGTACCAGGCATTGCCGTGGAGGAAAAGCAACAAAGGAGGAAGCTTTTGTCCTCATATTCCATCCTCATATTTTGTCCTCATATCCAATCCTCACATCCCTACCTTTTATCCTGACCTCATTTCCTGTCCCCATATCCTCTGCTCACATCCCAACCTCATATCCCAATCTCATATTACATAGTTACATAGTTCATAAGGCTGAAAAAAAGACCAGAGTCCATCAAGTTCAACCTATATCCCTAATGAGTCCCTACTGAGTTGATCCAGAGGAAGGAAAATACCCCTCATATTAGAGGTAAACATTCCTTCCTGACTCAAAATATAGCAGTCAGAATAAATCCCTGGATCAACGTTCTGTCCCTATAAATCTAGTATACATAACCAGATATGTTATTATTCTCCAAAAATGCATCCAGACCCCTTTTAAATTATTTTACAGAGTTCACCATGACCACCTCCTCAGGCAGAGAATCCCACAGTCTCACTGCTCGTCCAGTAAAGAACCCCCGTCTATGCTGGTGTAGAAACCTTCTTTCTCCTAAACGTAGAGGATGCCCCCTTGTTATAGATACAGTCCTGGGTATAAATAGATCATGGGAGATATCTCTGTATGGTCCTCTGATATATTTATACATAGTTGTTGGGTCTCCCCTAAGCCTTCTCTTTTCTAAACTAAATAACCCTAATTCTGATAATCTTTCTGGGTACTGTAGTCCTCCCATACCCCGTATTACCCTGGTTGCCAGTCTTTGAACCCTCTCCAGCTCCACTATATCTTTCTTGTACACTGGTGCCCAGTACTATACACAGTATTCCATGCGTGGTCTGACTAGTGATTTGTACAGCGGTAGAATTATTTCCTTGTCGTGGGCATCTATGCCCTATTGATGCACCCCATGATTTTATTTGCCTTGGCAGCAGCTACCTGACACTGGTCATTACAGCTAAATGTATTATTAACTAAGACTCCCAAGTCCTTTTCCACTTCAGTCGTCCCAAGTGTTCTCCCATTTAATACATAATCCCAGCACGGATTTTTCCTCCCCACGTGCATTACCTTACATTTATCAGTGTTGAACCTCATCTGCCACTTCCCAGCCCAAACCTCCAACCTATCCAGATCCATTTGTAACAGTGCACTGTCCTCTATTGTGTTTACCGCTTTACAGAGTTAAGTATCATCTGCAAAGATTGCTACTTAACTATTCAACCCCTCTACAAGGTCATTACTAAATATATTAAATAGAACAAGACTGACCCCTGTGGTACCCCACTAGTAACAGTAACCCAATCAGAATAAGTTCCATTAACAACCACCCTCTGTTTCCTATCATTGAGCCAGCTACTTACCTACTTGCACACATTCTCCCCCAGCCCCATCCTTCTCATTTTATGCACCAACCTTTTATGTGGCACTGTATCAAATGCTTTGGAAAACTCCAGATATCCGACATCCAGCGATTTCCCCCTGGTCCAGTCTGGAGCTCACCTCCTCATAAAAGCTGATCAGGTTAGTTTGACAGGACCGATCCCTCATAAAGCCATGCTGGTATGGAGTCATACATTTATTTTTATAAAGATTTTCCAAAATAGCATCTCTTAGAAAACCCTCAAACAACTTACATACAATGGAGGTTAAAGTAACAGGTCTATAATTCCCGGGGTCACTTTTTAAGCCCTTCTGTCCTTATATTTTATCGATTTATCCTGACCTCATATCCTGTCCTCATATCTCATCCTCATATAACGTCCTTATATGCCTACCTCATATCCCAACCTCAAATCCCATCCTCAAAGCCCGACCATTAATCCCTTTCTTATATCCTGACCTCATATCCCATCCCTATATCCTCTCTTTACATCCTGTCCTCATATCTCGAGCTCATATCTCAACCTCATATCCTATTCTCATATACCAACCTTTAATCCTGTCCTCATATATCGTCTCCATATCCGGTCCTCATATCTCATCCTCATATGTTGTCCTTATATCCTGTCCTGAGGTGGGACTGAGTTGTGATGAAGATATTGTAAGCTTTGTGACTTTGTGGGTGTAGGCGTGATTTGAAAGCCAGACCAATGTATAAAAAGGGTAGAAAATAAAAGGGGTGTGGTTTAAAGGTTGGACGTTGCTTTGGATTAGACGTGGTTCTGGTTGGATGTGTCTCTGCATTAACTGGTGATTGACACACTCACCAGGCAATGCAGAGCGGAGCTTATGGAGTTAGGTACTGGAAGTCCCATATACTTGCATGGGGCTTGAAACAAAAACCACATCCATTAAGTAAGGGGGTAGGTTAGGGTTAATTTAACTATCACATTTTTATTTGACATATAAGTATTATGTGACCAAGTATTGTCGAAATATCTCCAGCCAAATGGAATTTATGCTGGAACGTACATTTCCTGTTGACTTGTTTGGGACTTAAAAACTCTGATCCTTATAAATGGGGGGAAAGTTAGAGTTAAATTAACTTTCCTATATTTTTAGTGGACATATAAGTAACAAGTGACCAAGTATTATTGAAATATCTCCAGCCGTTTGGAACTTTAAACAAAAATCCCAACCCTCACAAATGGGGGTGGGTAAGGGTTAGTTTACTTATACTATATCCTATATTTGTAGTTGACACATTCGTAACCCTCTGTACCAAGTTTTATGGAAACATCTTTAGCAGTTTGGATTGTTGTGTCTGTGGTAACATAGCAAAGCTGTACCAGTTGCTACGCTGCACCTCGTTTGGGTGGCTGTAGTAGGTTTGCTGGACAGTCAAGTATTAATCTGGAGCAGGCATAGGCAACCTTCGGCACTGCAGATGTTTTGGACTACATCTCCCATGATGCTTTGGTAGTATTTTGGTTGTAAGAGCATCATGGGAGATGTCGTCCAAAACATCTGCAGTGCCGAAGGTTGCCTATGCCTGCACTAGAGTGTTGTGGCCTCCATCCTCGTGCTTCCTTACATTGTAAATGTATATTCTGTGTTTCTGTAGTAAAATGTTAGAAATAGAATATATCCCTTTCCTGCTGGTTCGGCATCAGCAACGGTCAGGGATTGGCTAAATACCTGTTATTGGTTTTGAGGTGCTCTTGAATATGCGCTACTTTTCTCACACTTTGCCCGTACTTAGGCCCCTTTCACACTACAGGTATCATCCTGCTTTTTTACTGCCGTTATTTTACAACAGATGCAATAACTGGTAATAACGGATGATAACTGATGACCATCATCCGTTATATTCATGCGTTATCATCCGTTATTACCAGTTACATCCGTTTTTTTTATCATCAGGTTTTTAACCCTTTTTTGTAAAGCTGTACTGAGCATGCTCAGTACAAAAATGGATGTTAAAAAACCTGACAATAACTGATGATAACGAATGTTTTTTTTGAACATCCAGTTCCCATAGACTTCAATGTTAAATTTTAACATCCGGTTTTTCACCATTTTTTTTTTTTGCCGGATCAAAAAATAGTGCATGCACCGACAAAAATAACTGAAATTAGTAAAAATGGACACGCCTGAAGCAAAAGGATGTTCAAAAAATCCCATTGACATAAATGGGATTTTTTGACGGACGTTTTCAGGACTTTTTGCTAGGAGTAATAACGGAGGTTTTTTACAGGATGATACCTGTAGTGTGAAAGGGGCCTTGATATGGTGTTTCTATAGTATCCGCACTGCAGTGCGCGTGTGCAGGATTATACACAAGGGTTTCCTTGGAGACACACAAGCACTCAGCTGATTGGCTGAGTGGCCCCCATGTGAGCTACTATGTAGTCTAAGTGTAGCTCCGTCCTCTTCCTGGCACAGACACGGGCATTCGGCCGGTGCCTGCACAGTTCTTTTTTACCCACGCTACTTTTGCATACCGGTGTTATGACTGGTGAGTGTCTGCCCTCTTAATGTTTCCGGCTATGTATAGTATTTTAATCACAACAGTTAATTGCACTTTAGCTCTTATTACACTCATTAGCACTTTATGGGACATCCACAGAGTTTTATGCACATTATCTGCAAAAATGAAGTTGTGTTTAATTATATCACTTGTATGTATACACTCTATGAGATTTTTGCATATTGATTTTGCACTATTTATTGATATATTAATTTGTAATCATGTGATGAATTTGTAATATATTTCTGGCTATTTAAAGGGGTTATCCACCACAAGGGGATTTTAGTACATACCTGCCAGATAGAAATGGACATGCTTAGGAAGGATCTGCGCTTGTCTTGGGGCTAAATGGCTATGTTATGAGATTACCATAATACTGTGGCTAGCTTTTTGTGAACTGGTATTTCCTGTTTTCTTTTTTTGACTACAAATCCTATAATTCCATTTTCCTCCCTCCCACACATCAGCCACCCCACCCATTGAAACATAAATGAGCTGCATCCATTCAAAAGACCTGTGGTTTTCAATCAGGGTGCCTATAGCTGTTGCATTAGCTGCAGATTGATCTCTCTCCCACCAAGTGATCCCTCCACCAATTGAAGCAGACAGGCTCCATGTCATCAGCTGACTAGTGAAGTCAGGTTTCGGCTGCATTGCAACCTGGGAAAAATCTGAGACAACAGTCATTTTGTATGCTGTTAAAAATAAATATAGGGGTGAAAATCACAGAAGAATTGTGAAAAACCGCCACATACAGGTACAGACACTATATTATGAACTACATTAACTTTACAGCCCCTGTAGTATAGTGAAATAAAATAAAATTCCTGGAATACCCCTTTAAGAGCCATTAGTTGTTCACTTCACTATGCTTGAAAACAGCGGTGTGGGACCACTGAAAGGTATTGTCCTGCTAAGGGTATGTTCACACTAGGGAGTATGAACGGAATCTCCACTCGCAGAATTCCGCGAGCGGAGATTCAGCCTGGCAGCTGACGGCGGCGGCAGGATCGCGCAGCACTGCGCCATCACCATTGACGGCTATGCAGTACTCGCGGACTTCTGCGCAAAGAATGAACATGTTCTTTCTTTGCGCAGAACAATTTCAGCGGCGGAATTGTCCGCCGCTGAAATTCCGCAGTGTGAACGTGTCTCGCGAAGACCCATTCACACTAATGTTAAAGGGGTACTCCGGTGAAAACCTTTTTTTTTTTTTTAAAGACGTAGATGTGGAGAGAAAAATGACAGCGCAGCACTCACCCTTAATAGTGGTTTATTCAGATCAAACGGTGCACATGAAGTGATGATCCACAGTACAGTAGGTTCCTGGGGGGAGAACAGGAAAGAGGACTCAGGGAAGTCCTTGCAGCAACGTTTCACAGCAAAAACCGCGTCAAATTTACAGATTTGTAAATTACTTCTATTAAAAATCTTAATCCTTCCTGTACTTATTAGCTGCTGAATACTACAGTGGAAATTATTTTCCGTTTGAAATACAGAGCTGTCTGCTGACATCATGAGCACAGTGCTCTCTGTTGACATCTCTGTCCATTTTAGGAACTGTCCAGGGTAAAAGGAAATCCCCATAGCAAACATATGCTGGCGTGACCAAGCGGTTTTTGCCACGAAATGTTGCTGCAAGGACTTCCCTGAGTCCTCTTTACTGTTCTCCCCCCCCGGAACCTACTGTACTGTGGATCATCACTTCATGTGCACCGTTTGATCTGAATAAACCACTATTAAGGGTGAGTGCTGCGCTGTCATTTTTCTCTCCACATCTACATCATTTTTGTCTATTGCTGCTTTGCACCGCCCAGTGTACAGTATAGGCTCCTGTTTATTATGTCCCATCTCCACTAGCAGGACCCCAGTGCCGAGTGCTCATCTTCTAATTTTTACTTTTTTTTTTTTTTAAATCAACTGGTGCCAGAAAGTTTAACAGATTTGTAAATTACTTCTATAAAAAAAATCTTAATCCTTCCTGTACTTATTAGCTGCTGAATACAACAGTGGAAATTATTTTCCGTTTGAAGTACAGAGCTGTCTGCTGACATCATGAGCACAGTGCTCTCTGTTGACATCTCTGTCCATTTTAGGAACTGTCCAGGGTAAAAGGAAATCCCCATAGCAAACATATGCTGTTCTGGTCAGTTCCTAAAATGAACAGAGATGTCAGCAGAGAGCACTGTGCTCATGATGTCAGCAGACAGCTCTGTGTTTCAAAAAGAAAAGAATTTCCGCTGTAGTGTTTAGCAGGTAATAAGTACAGGAAGGATTAAGATTTTTTAATAGAAGTAATTTACAAATCTGTTTAACTTTCTGGCACCAGTTGATTTAAAAAAAAGTTTTTCACCGGATTACCCCTTTAAGTTAACACCGCGGAATTCTGCGGGAATTCCGTAGTGTGAACATACCCTTAGGATGGAATAAATTACCTTTACTTGTTTGTACTGATGCCTGTGTGTTGCGGCTTTTTTCTCTTTGGCTATTGAAGTTGGGAGTCTGGAACTAAGTCTCCATAGTTGCATGCACCTATACATTGTTGTTCTGAAGATTTTGGATGTGCTGCTTTTTTGGACATATATATATATATATATATATATATATATATATATATATATATTTCACATGTCTGGCCCTGTCAAATAGTTGTTTTGCTTCACAGCTGTCCCCAAGATAGGGGGTAAAAAAAACAAGTCTCTAGTATGTCTAGCCCTGGCCTTGGCCAGAGAGCATGTTAGTCAGCTCCCTGAACTGAAGTGCTGGTTAACCCTTTCTTTGCTGGCTGACGCATAGCGCTCAGCTCAGCAAGGGGTTTAGTGAACCAATGATGTGTATTTTGTATACACATTGCAAGTTCACGGTAAATTCTTGCTGGGCAGTATATATACAACGTATCTCTACTGCTTAGCATCAGTTGTTCTCCTGACTGCACAGCTGGCACAGCTGAGTCCCGATCTATGCAGGGACAAGTTATAGTGCAGCACTATGGTATGCTTTGCTATGCCTACTTCCCTCCAGGATGCTCAAACGATGGCGTTTTTGCTTTAACCCCTTAAGGACGCAGCTCATTTTCACCTTAAGAATGCAGCCCTTTTTCGCAATTCTGACCACTGTCACTTTACGCATTAATAACTCTAAGATGCTTTTACCGATTATTCTGATTCAGAGATTGTTTATTCGTGACATATTCTCCTTTATGTTAGTGGTAACATTTTCGTTTTTACTTGCATCCTTTCTTGGTGAAAAATCCCAAAATTTCATGAAAATTTTGAAAATTTGGCATTTTTCTAACTTTGAAGCTTTCTGCTTGTAAGGAAAATTGATATTCCAAATAAATTTTATGTTGATTCACAAATACAATGGCCCTCATTTACTATCACCAAACCGACAGCATTTGTCGGGTTTATGTTGTTGCACATTGTCTGCGCCATGGCGCAGACAATGTGCGACATGTTGCGACACTAATACCCAAACCACCCGACTCGGCTTGCTGAAAAGCCTAAAAAGGGGTGTTCCCCGACAAAAACCTTACTTTCACACATATTTACCAATTTTCCTGACCACATTACTCAGGTTTTGTGTTGTTTTTTAACCGACAGCTGCAAGCTGTTGCAAAAAACGTGTTCAAGTTTGTGCAAACTATTTCCCAACCAGTGTGCCTCCAGTTGTTGTAAAACTACACCTCTCAGCATGCCCAAACCGGCAAAGGCTGTCTGGGCATGCTGGGAGTAGTAGTTTCAAAACAGCTGGAGGCACCCTGCTTTAAAAACACTGAGTAAAGTGCGCAGGGAGAAAAATAAAACATAAAAATTTTGCTCACCTAGTCCCGGTCCCTGCAGATTCATCTCCGTGCGCTCCGGAGTTTCCTCTCTTCTTAGTACAGTAGGACCTTTCCCTTTTCAGCCAATCACTGGCCGCAGTGGTGTCACGTGTCAAGCCAGTGATTGGCTGATGGGAAAAAGTCTTGTTCTGCAGTAATACACTGGGTTTCCCAGGTCCCACGAAAGATTTGAAATCCGCCCGGGAAACCCAGTGTATTACTGCAGTACAAGAATACAAGAATGTGAAAGGAGGTGGGAATGTGACAGGAGGGGGGGGGGGGGGGGTTGGGAATGTGCTTTCTGTTTGCTGGAGCCATAATCTTCAGAAAACAGAAAGCAGTTCTTTTCTCACTCTCCTGTGCTTCTGAATGGAATGAATTCTGACAGGAATCTTGTCAGAATCCGAGAGGAATTCTGCTGCAACACTATAGCTCGTATGCGACATTGTGCGACACTCACATGCGACACATTAGTAAATATGTGTGAAAAGCCCTAGCTATCAGTGGGAAAAAAGAAAAAATTCAACCCGGAAAACTTAGTAAATGAGGGCCAATATGTCTACTTTATGTTGGCATCATAAAATGGACATATTTTTACTTTTTGAAAAAATTTGAGGGCTTCAAAGTATAGCAGCAATTTTCAAAATTTTCATGAAAATTGCAAAATCTGAAGGGACAGATGTTACAGAACTACAACTACCAGCATGCCTAGGCAATATAGGCATGCTGAGAGTTGTAGTTTGGTAACATCTGGAGGGATACCGTTTGGGCACCACTGTAATAGTGGTCTCCAAACTGTGACCCTCCAGATTTAGCAAAACTACAACTCCCAGCATGCCCAGACAGCCTTTGGCTGTCTGGGCATGCTGGGAGTTGCAGTTTGGCAACCACTAGAAGGGCAGCAGTAAAGATCGCTTTACTGCCACCTTCCTTCACCCCCTCCCCCCCTCCTACCATCGCTTCCTTACCTGCGCCGCTGATCTCCGCTGTCTCCAACGATGATCGGCAGTCCCCACGGCATCTTCTTTCCAGGTACTGGCTGCCATCTACTCCCCCTGTTCTGCCCGACATCCAGGGGTGGGCAGAGTGGGAGGCTTGCATGGCAACCCCCTGTTGTGCACTGCCATTGATCAGAACTAATTTCTGACTAATGGCAGGGGATAGGAGGAGATCGCAGCGCTGCAACCTCGCTCCTATCCCTCAGGATGATCAGGGCTGTCACTGACAGCTCCGGTCATCCCTATTTTCTGGGTGATCAGGTCACCAGAGACCCGATCAGCCCGGAATAGGAGAAAATCGCATGTCTGAATTGACATGCCATTTTCTCCGATCGCCGACATGGGGGGGGGGGGGTCTCAGGACCCCCCTCGGCGATGTGCCAGGATGCCTGCTGAATGATTTAAACAGGCACCCCGGTCCATACGCCCTACGTCCTTAAGGACTAGGGATGCAGGGCGTATGCAGGGGGTACGCCCTACGTCCTGAACAGGTTAAAAAATGCCATAGTCTCAGCATGCTGAAATTTGCAAAAACTGCCGGATCGCAGCAGAAAGCCGGGGTCAGGAGGGAAACTGCCAAACCCAAAAACGCAAATTAACTCCCTGCTAACACCTGACCACGGCAGTTTGGGGCATTTTTTTAAACGCCCCCCCTCCCCCCAAAAAAAGTGTAATTTTAGCCTAATATTGTACATTCTTCCTAACAAACAGGAACTCAGGTCAGTGCAGCATTTACACATTAAATCATCAGTAACAAGCAGTCATTGATTTTCGCTTACTGCTGATGATAGAGAAAAACCTGGAAGAAAATTGCACTTATTTAAGTAGAGTAAATGTGTAAACTATAGTATTTAGAATACGGTTTTAGTGTATTTTCTCAATATATGAAAGACTATGTGATAGTTTGGTATCAACTAAAGTGCTGGCTGACTTATTCTTTGTCTGTATTGCACATACGGGGGAGTGGCTACCTCCATGTTGGCCTTGCACCCCACCCACCTCTATCAGGTGTGTATATAAGGTGTCTTGGATGTTCCAGATCCTGCCATGCTTACTGAACTGTTCACACAGAGGCATATTCACAGTGTAGGGTCCGTCCCAAGGAGGCCACCTTATCGCGGTGGGACGGTCCAAGCTATTTGACCGCCGGCGGAGACAAATTTGCGAGCTAAGTGCCTCACTATTTCATAGTTTCACATTTGCATCTATTACACCATAGCTGTATAGCTCTCCATGTTTTAACTGCATATTCATGTTGCACCTATATCCTTGTGCTGGCAGTGTGCTGCTGCATTCTTCTGTTGCTGTATATCTAGCCTAGTAGCGTGCACCTGTAGGCCAGGTCCATGTGATAGTTTGGTATCAACTAAAGTGCTGGCTGACTTATTCTTTGTCTGTATTGCACATACGGGGGAGTGGCTACCTCCATGTTGGCCTTGCACCCCACCCACCTCTATCAGGTGTGTATATAAGGTGTCTTGGATGTTCCAGATCCTGCCATGCTTACTGAAC
The DNA here is from genome assembly GCF_029499605.1 of Hyla sarda. Classification (NCBI taxonomy): domain Eukaryota; kingdom Metazoa; phylum Chordata; class Amphibia; order Anura; family Hylidae; genus Hyla; species Hyla sarda. The sequence continues at coordinate 121,801,250 of NC_079195.1, forward strand.
TGTTCACACAGAGGCATATTCACAGTGTAGGGTCCGTCCCAAGGAGGCCACCTTATCGCGGTGGGACGGTCCAAGCTATTTGACCGCCGGCGGAGACAAATTTGCGAGCTAAGTGCCTCACTATTTCATAGTTTCACATTTGCATCTATTACACCATAGCTGTATAGCTGTCCATGTTTTAACTGCATATTCATGTTGCACCTATATCCTTGTGCTGGCAGTGTGCTGCTGCATTCTTCTGTTGCTGTATATCTAGCCTAGTAGCGTGCACCTGTAGGCCAGGTCCATGTGATAGTTTGGTATCAACTAAAGTGCTGGCTGACTTATTCTTTGTCTGTATTGCACATACGGGGGAGTGGCTACCTCCATGTTGGCCTTGCACCCCACCCACCTCTATCAGGTGTGTATATAAGGTGTCTTGGATGTTCCAGATCCTGCCATGCTTACTGAACTGTTCACACAGAGGCATATTCACAGTGTAGGGTCCGTCCCAAGGAGGCCACCTTATCGCGGTGGGACGGTCCAAGCTATTTGACCGCCGGCGGAGACAAATTTGCGAGCTAAGTGCCTCACTATTTCATAGTTTCACATTTGCATCTATTACACCATAGCTGTATAGCTCTCCATGTTTTAACTGCATATTCATGTTGCACCTATATCCTTGTGCTGGCAGTGTGCTGCTGCATTCTTCTGTTGCTGTATATCTAGCCTAGTAGAGTGCACCTGTAGGCCAGGTCCATGTGATAGTTTGGTATCAACTAAAGTGCTGGCTGACTTATTCTTTGTCTGTATTGCACATACGGGGGAGTGGCTACCTCCATGTTGGCCTTGCACCCCACCCACCTCTATCAGGTGTGTATATAAGGTGTCTTGGATGTTCCAGATCCTGCCATGCTTACTGAACTGTTCACACAGAGGCATATTCACAGTGTAGGGTCCGTCCCAAGGAGGCCACCTTATCGCGGTGGGACGGTCCAAGCTATTTGACCGCCGGCGGAGACAAATTTGCGAGCTAAGTGCCTCACTATTTCATAGTTTCACATTTGCATCTATTACACCATAGCTGTATAGCTCTCCATGTTTTAACTGCATATTCATGTTGCACCTATATCCTTGTGCTGGCAGTGTGCTGCTGCATTCTTCTGTTGCTGTATATCTAGCCTAGTAGCGTGCACCTGTAGGCCAGGTCCATGTGATAGTTTGGTATCAACTAAAGTGCTGGCTGACTTATTCTTTGTCTGTATTGCACATACGGGGGAGTGGCTACCTCCATGTTGGCCTTGCACCCCACCCACCTCTATCAGGTGTGTATATAAGGTGTCTTGGATGTTCCAGATCCTGCCATGCTTACTGAACTGTTCACACAGAGGCATATTCACAGTGTAGGGTCCGTCCCAAGGAGGCCACCTTATCGCGGTGGGACGGTCCAAGCTATTTGACCGCCGGCGGAGACAAATTTGCGAGCTAAGTGCCTCACTATTTCATAGTTTCACATTTGCATCTATTACACCATAGCTGTATAGCTGTCCATGTTTTAACTGCATATTCATGTTGCACCTATATCCTTGTGCTGGCAGTGTGCTGCTGCATTCTTCTGTTGCTGTATATCTAGCCTAGTAGCGTGCACCTGTAGGCCAGGTCCATGTGATAGTTTGGTATCAACTAAAGTGCTGGCTGACTTATTCTTTGTCTGTATTGCACATACGGGGGAGTGGCTACCTCCATGTTGGCCTTGCACCCCACCCACCTCTATCAGGTGTGTATATAAGGTGTCTTGGATGTTCCAGATCCTGCCATGCTTACTGAACTGTTCACACAGAGGCATATTCACAGTGTAGGGTCCGTCCCAAGGAGGCCACCTTATCGCGTTGGGACGGTCCAAGCTATTTGACCGCCGGCGGAGACAAATTTGCGAGCTAAGTGCCTCACTATTTCATAGTTTCACATTTGCATCTATTACACCATAGCTGTATAGCTCTCCATGTTTTAACTGCATATTCATGTTGCACCTATATCCTTGTGCTGGCAATGTGCTGCTGCATTCTTCTGTTGCTATATGAAAGACTAGCCATAACATAACACGTTCTTCTCTCAGTTGTAATAGGACCGTGCATTATCTTCTATATTACATTCACAAGGCCTCTCCTGACCTGTGTTTCAGTAAATTCTTGTATTTCCTATGAGATAACAATTCTATCTCTGTGTTGTGCTGTTCCTCTGTTATTCTAAATAGTCAACTGTGTGTTACCAAATTGGAACTCCGAAAATAACCAGTCACAGTTAGGATTGCCACCTAGCCGGTAATTTACCAGCACATACGGTATTTCTACCCTGCTGCCGGTAAATTCATATAAAAAAATACACTGGCTGGTATTTTACATTAAAGGAAAACTGTCAGTAAAGTCCCCTGCACTAACCAGAGGTACTGTCTGTAGTAGTGCAGGGGATGATGATTAATTTGCTGCTTCGCATGTTCGGATCCATCCCGTCATTCGCCCGTTATCTTTGTTTTTGTAGATATGCTAATGAGCTTTTAACTGGCAAAGGCGGGGTTGCAAGCCACCTTCGGGCACTCTGATGTACCGCCCAGCCTATGAATATTCATACCCTTCCTCCAACTCTCCCCCTCCTCCCCGCTCTGTACTGGACTCCACTGTGCATGTGCCACTTCCAAATAGCAAAAGCATGCCTAGACAGGATTTATGCCATACCCTAGTGCAGTGCAGAAGCCGCTAAGTGGCCACTTTAAATTAGTGAGCTGCGGCCTGCAGCAGTGATAAATGACGCCGCGCAGGAGGACGTCAAACGTTACTGAAGGTGCCACCCTCAACAGAAAGCCCGCTGGCGCCATCAGACTGCTGATAGAGAAGCTGTCTGCAGTGAGGAGGTACAGGCAGCTCTATAGACTGTGGAGCCAGCGGAGAAATGAAGGAGGAAGGGGGTCAATATATTAACGGTATAATGGTGGGGTGAAGTGGGGTGGGGACCGGTGAGGATGGTATTGTGGGGTTTAATCAATTAAAATGGCACAGGGGGATCAGGGGGGTTTAAATTGAACCCCTCTGATCCTCCTGTGCCATTTATTTGACCCCCCCCCCCGATCCCCCTGTGCCAGGCTGAGGGGTTAATTTGCCGTCACTGGGCTGGTACATGATGAGGCATGGACGGAGCTTCCTGTGGTGTCACGTGTATATAATTAATTATGCAAATTAGCATGGCCGGTATTTTTTTTCAAGAAAGGTGGAAACCCTAGTCACAGCCAGACTATATGCAGAGACACTATTCTATCTGGTAATAGCCAGTTGGCTTTATAGCCATACAATTCTAGAGCTTGTCCACACTATTAAAATTCAGCCAGCGATGGGATTCTGCTGCACTGTTCTCACTGTGGAATTTTAAGATTCAGGACCCAGCAAAAGGATAAAAAATTTTATTCTTTTGGCAAAATTCCACCCAGACTGCATTACCGTCTATGGAGATGACGCGCATCCGCACTGTCCTACCACCGATGATTTCGGCTGGGCCAGTTGCAGACAGAATGTCCAACCAGAATATGCCCGGGCTGAGATTTAGCCGCCCAGAGCTAGAAGAATTTTTTCCCCAGAATTTTCATTTCATAGGAAGTACAAGTATTTATCAAAATATTTTTTGGGACCTGCTTGGTCAGTGTAGAATGACCCTTATTTTTTATGCTCCTTTTCACCATGTTTGTTTGTGTTCAGCCAGGAGGCAATGTCGCATGGTGTTTTATCGGCCAAAAAATGCTGCGGCCAGATGTTAGCTGTAAATCAGTTCGAAATCGCAAAATTCTTTTTCCACTTGGCGTTTTTCAGTTTGGCGTTATTTTTTTTTTATCCTTTTGGTGTTTTTTCACTCTTTTTTGGCGTTTTTCAGCTCCTTGGCGGTTTTGCTAAATTGCTGAATGTTGAGCCACTGGCATTTTTTTCCTGAAATCGTGGCGTTTTTCTCCCATAGAAGTCTATGGGAGTAAAAAAAACGCCAAGAAAAACTTCATGTGGGATTTAACTTTGACGTTTTTTCAGGAGGTTTTTTATTCTCTTTTGGACTTTAGCTATCCAAAAAAGTGATGGAGATACCTTTTTTTTTAAAATAAAATTTCGTAGGGTACCATTAAAAAAATATATAAAAAAGATACATTAGTGATGGAAAAATTTGTATTTAACGAAATGTATTTTTTTTATAACAAAATTTGTATTCATTTTTAAACAGGGATCAATTTATGTGGGTGGGCAGGGAACTAAAAATCTAGCCGACAATAATAAAAATGTAGTGTGTGTGTGTGTTTCTCATTTTTTATTCTTTATTTTTTAGGTGGTACTACTACTCCCAGCAAGGAATACACACTGTTCCATGATGGGAGTAGTAGCACCTGTACTAATTGACAGCTCGCCCCTGGTTCCGTTGCAATCTTCCTGTATAATTTATAGATGCGGCTGGCCACTCTTCTATGGTCCCCTGCACTGCCGTATACATACACCTATTCATATTTCCCGCAGAGAGATGTGATTGGCCAGATGGTTCCAGCCAATCACAACTCTCTGTGGGAAATAGGAGTAGGTGTATATATATACGTCAGTGCAGGGGACCATAGAAGAGCGGCCGGCCGCATCTATACATTATACAGGAGGATCACAGCGGGTGTGAGAAGTGACATCCACTGGGATATTTCCTTAACTGCAGGTACTGCAGCTCCCAACATGGAACAGAGTGTGCTCCATGATGGGAGTAGTAGTACCTGCAGTTAAGGACAGATCACAGCGGGTGTCACTCCTGACACCCGGTGCGATCATCCTATCTATTGCAGAGATGCGGAGCTGCTCTATACAGCGCTAGCATCTCTGCACTATACTCCGGCCGGTGATGTGAATAGAACATGACTCATTCATATTTCCCGCTGAGAGCGGTGATTGGCTACAACCATCCAGCCAATCACCACTCTGGCCAAAAAATATGAATGAGTGATGTTCTATTCACATCACTGGCCGGAGTACAGAGCAGAGATGTTAGCGCTGTATAGAGCCGCTTCACATCTCTGCTATACTATGGACGATTGCATTGGGTGATATGTCTATTAGTACAGGTACTACTACTAACATCATGGAACAGTGTGTTCCATGCTGGGAGTAGTAGTACTACCTAAAAAATGTCCAAAAAGAGGGAGAAAAAAAGTGAAACACACACACTTTATTAAAAATTAACAAAAAAATTTTTCACCACTACCGCATCCTTTTTTTTTTTTTTTTTGCTACCCAACAAATTTTGGGTACCAAAATAAAACACCAAAGGGGCCAAAAATGCTATTTGCACACAAATGAAAAAACGCCAGACGCAGGAAATTTCATTGACGTTTTTTCTTGCGTTTTTTTCTTGCGTTTTTTTCAAACCAAAAAACACAGGACAAAAAAACAAGTAGAAACTTAGCCTTTGGGTACCCCTTCTGTTTCTTTTGAGGTTATGAATTCACAGCCATAGACAGGCTTAGTTCATGCAGGAGTGGGAGAAAAAGGTTGAACAGGTTGAGCTTCTGCAGTGGCAGTTTTCAAAAAAACTCTAGGAAAAACCTGTGCATAGGAAAAGTGGAACAGTTGCCCATAGCAACCAATCAGATTGCTTCTTTCATTTTTTAAAAACTCTCTGAAAAATAATAAGTGGAATCTTCAGGCTTGTCTGAAGAGAGTCCAATATTTTCTTTGCAGTGTTATTATAACATGCAGGCTTGGAACTTTGTGTTACAAAGTTGGCCTATGGGTGTTTCATGTCACTCCCACAGCTTCAGACTGTTCAGTGTCCTTGCTGACGCTTGTCCTGTATCAAAAGTGCTTATGCATCAATATAGAACTATGGGGTAGTAAAAAGATATATTTTACATAATGTGGATGTACAGTGCATGTGCATTGCTTATCTGGAGGAGAGATAATACCAGGATGCACTATGGGAAGAAGGCAAGCAGTTGGAGTCAGTGTGATTCTCAGGTCAAGGCTTTAACGGGAACCTTTGCATAAATAAAAGCGGTTATCCAGCAAAAACTTTTTTTTTTTTTTAAAGAAATATGCCCAGCCTGTCTGATAAAATAAAAAAAAGCCTCTACCTACTTGTCTCTCTTTTCCCGCAGACTCCGTTATCACTGTGCCCAGCCTCCACCACACTTCATTTCCCAGGGCTGCAGACAATACCTCACATTGTTGCTCAGCCAATTACTGGCTGAGAAGGGACTCAACTGCGACCAATGATTGGCTGAGAGGCAATGTGACGTATTTGCGGTGACCCAGTATAGAATATAGTATTCTGCCCATTCTGTGTGGCAGATGTTGCCTTCAGTGTCCATCTTGGGCCCACACTACTCAGGACTCAATATACATTAATGTAATGCTATGGTTTATGTTCTGGAATTTTCTATGTACCTGTTGCTTTAAGCCTGTTAAAACCTGTTGTTAGGGGAGTGTGCGTGAGGTAAACCAGGTGATCTGTCAGCCCAATGGGAATCCTCCAAATTGGCCCCATATATAGGAGGGTTCAGAGGTCAGGGTAAGTCTAGACTAGAGAGAAGTAGAGGAGAGTTAGTTTAGTGCAAGCTGAGGTACAGCCTGGAGAAAGTCTGAAGAGAGAGTGTGAGGTGTTCTGAGGAAACCTCAATCTAACAAGTCTAATCCTGCAACCACGCATCTTCTAAAACAGGTCCCCTGTGCTCAGGTGAACGTCAAAGCCTAGCGGTAAGCACTCAGTCCGGGGATTCAAGTCAGTCACTCAAGTCAGTCATTCAAGTCAGTCATTCAAGTCAGTCATTCAAGTCAGTCATTCTGCAGCACTAAAGTCAGTATGGGTTGCCATATAGGCAGTCAATCATTTACAGCACAATTCAAGCTACTACAAGTCCTAGCAAGGCGATAGGCTTCCAAGGTTTACACTGCTCCTCCCTTTGTACCAATCTGAGCTGTAACAGATTTTACCATCTTTTACCATCAGAGAATTCATTGCCCAGTGCCTGGCACAGGAGAAGCTGTCTCAACCTCAGAAGGTGTTTAGGTTAACCGAGCCCTGGCATCATGGAAAGGTTAATTTGCACATTACCATCATCCGACAGCAGGGTGAGTACATGCTTTTTTTTATTTTTTCAGACAGCCTGGGCACATTTAAAAAAAAATGCTGGATAGCTCCTTTTACACATGCCACCTACCTAAACCTGGCTGCAGAACAAATACAGCCCTGCATGTTAATGGTAGTGGATAATGGGCCTGGCCATACTGCAAAAATAATTCAGTAATGTTTTAAGGAACTTGACAAAGATTACAGTGCAGCAACCTTCCATTGTTTTCAATGGAATTCTGCTTCACCATTCACATGCCACGGAAATGAACATGTTCATTCTTTTGGCGTTATCCACTTTGAAATGCATTGCTGTCTATTGATATGGTGCATTTCTGAGCAGTCCTAGCACCAGCTTGTTTTGCTGGCGCACGCTACAGATGGAATCTCTGCCCAGAATATCTTCGAGTGGAGATTCTGTAGTGTGAATGGGCACTTTCAAACCGCAGGATGTCTTCAGGGGTGTTGCCAGGTCCATGACCTGATGGACCAGATCTGTTTTGGATCTACACAATATCAGAGGATTTAAATATTATGGCGTATTTCTTCACAAGAGTGAAAGTAGTGAGAAAATATATGGGCAAGCTGAAAATTGATCATTTATCTCCCAGCAAATGTCACTGGTAATTTTTCTAAGAACCATTTCTGCCTAAAGATGTTCTAATGATATTGCTAATATTAATGAAACTTCAACATATGTTTTTAAAATGTGCTCAGTAAATCTCGGATTCTAATACAACAGGTTTGAAATTAATAGTACACAAGGCCTCCTGGGGAATGATCATGGATCACATCAATAGACGCCCCATCAAGCTGAAATCATTCCCAGCATGCTTGCTATCCCCATGGTAACGGGACACAGCATGCTTATTATAGCTCCAAAGATACTTAGTTTTAGCTGACAAATTATCCACAAAGAGTACTTTTAATACGTCATTTTCATTGCTGGTTTCATGGCCCAAGAAAATGAAAGTAGAGTGAAAAGTACACAAGGTCGAACGGAAATTGTGGGTGGCTACATGTGAGAATATCTGAGTAAGGTTATGTTCACACTCTGTTTTTTTGAACCTCATTGAGAGCTATAAACAGCTAAAAAAAAAAAAAAAAAAAAAAAAAAGGCCAAAAGCTAAAAACTGCCGAAAACACTGTGTGTGTGAATGTTCTAAATAAGCTTGACAGTGTAAAACTTTTCAGTGGAAACTATTGTAAACCCGACATGTTTTGTTCCTAAGGGCTCATTCACATGGACTGATCTGTAGTGTATTTTACGCTGCAGATCCGCCGACAATGGACCCTACAGTGCTGCCTCCTCTGTGCCTGCTCATAGCGGCAATCCGCCGCTACAAGCAGACATGCTGCGATACTCGCACATATCGCCCCTGAGCTATGCCGAGAGCAGCCGCGATGTGTTTGAGTATACTGCGCATGCGTGCAGCGACTTGCATATCGCAGCATGTCTGCTCGTAGCGGCGGATTGCCGCTATGAGCACTGTAGGGTTCACTATCAGAGGATCCGTCCATATGAATGAGCCCTTAGGGTATGTTCACACGGAAGGGGAACCCACGAGTTTCCTGCTGCAGGTTTTCTGTGGTGGAAAATCTCCAGCCAGCCCTAATAGAGGTCAGTGTAATCTGCTGCAGATTTTTGGCTGCGGATATTCCGGATATTGAGGGAAACTAAAACCTGCAGCTAAAAAGTCGTGGGCAATCTGCCCATGTGAACGTACCCTGAGACTATGTTCACATGATGGAAAATTTGGTGTGATTTGGGCTCAGGCTCTGCAGGAACGCATGGGAACGGAATTCCTGCACTTTTTCAACAGGTATACTGTTCCCATTAGCAGGAGTCCTGCAGGACACTTGAGTGGAAATGTTCACAAGTCAAAATTCCACATGGAGATTCTGCAGCAGCAGAGTCCCATTGAATTTAATGGTACTCTGCTGCGAGGTGCACATAGAAGAAATTCTAATTCCAGTGTCCACAAAAAGAATAGACATGTCCATTGGACAATCTCCGCACAGAATGCATTGCCACCTATGAGACGGCACAATCCCAAATGGTCCTAGAGCCAGCATGTTATTCTGGAGCTCCACATTCAGGGCAATTCCCAGTCCCATGTGTGAACCTAGCGTAAGGAGGAATGTAGCATGAAAGGAAGGGCAATTCTAACTGTTAATCTGAGCAACACACATGTTCCTTGCATTTTATGTCTGAACAGTAAGGCTAGGCTCACACTGCGGAATCTCTGTCGGAAAAATGAAAATGCAGCCCACTCTGACTGAATCAGATGATACTAGGACTTTGTGTACATTGCAGTCCCCATAGATGGCATTGTATTCCAGGCGGATTCTGCCAAAAGAATGATTGATATCATTGTTTAAGTGGCTGAAATTTGTCATCATTATTTATAGAGATAATATGTATTTAACCCCTTAAGGACAATGGACATAAATGTACGTCTTGATGCGCGGGCACTTCGCATTTCTGTACACCGAGCACTGTAGCGGTGCTTGCATCATGCACGTAGGTCCCAGCTGCTATTAGCAGCCGGGGACCCACCGGTAATGGCGGATATCAGTGATCGCACTGATGTCCGCCATTAACCCCTCAGATGCCATGATCAATACAGATCACGGCATCTGCGGTATTGTGGCTACTTTAATGGCTGATCTGATTGCCCGCGTCTCGGCTGTGGGGATCAGATCAGCTAAGATGGCGGCCGGAGGTCCCCTCACCTGCCTCCGCCACTCTCCTCGGGTCTTCTGCTTTGATCTGCCTTCCAGCAGACCAGAGCAAAAGATCGCCAATAATACTGATCAGTGCTATGCCTATACATAGCACTGAACAGAATTAGCAATCTAATGATTGCTATAGATAGTCCCCTATGGGGGGAAAAAAAGTTTAAAAAAAAAATTTTTTAAAAATCCCCTCCCCAAAAAAATGTTTATCACTATTTTTCACAATCTTACACCACAAAGCAGAAAAAATAATTACACATATTTGGTATCGCCACATGCATAAATGTCCGATCTGTCAAAATATAATGTTAATGACCCTGCTTTTTGGTCACATCACATTCACAAAAAAAGTACTAAAGAGTAATCAAACAGTCACATATATACAGAAGTGGTACTAAAAAAAAAACACAGGCCATGGCTCTGTAACACTCACGTTTCAGAAGGCAGGAACTCCGGTGGATGTGGATCCGCTGGACCTGTGTGGCAGATGGCTCGGACCGTACCAGGGAGCGGAGTCTAAGGTCGCTACCCCTGGCACGGCTCAACCACACAGGTGCTGAGGAGATGCGAAGCACAGGAGGGATAAGGCAGCTCGTAGTCAGGATAGCAGAAGGTTAAGGCAGGCGGCACAGTAGCAAAGTCAGGACGTAGCAGGAGGTCAGTAGGCAGGCGGCAGAGGAGCAAGGTCAAGTCACAGAGCAAAGGATCAGATACAAGGCAAGACAATACTCAGGAATGCTTTCCCTCAGGCACAAGGCAACAAAGATCCGGCAGGGAAGTGAGGAGGGTGGAGGAATTTATCAATTAGCCACAGGTGAATTACACTAATGAGCGCACTGGCCCTGTAAATCTTAAAGCTCTGATGCGCACGCCCTAGAGGATGGGGACACGCGCGCTGGAGCAGAGAGGCAGAGGTGGGGCAGGAGAAGCACCAGGTGAGTGACGGACTGAAGCTCGCATGCGGGCGCATCCTGCGATGTGAGTCCCAGCCCCGCTGGCAGCAACAGGTAATGGGACCATGCCCTCACGGCCAGCATGTGCGGCAGGAGTGCATAATGTAACAGGCGCACTCATCACTCGTCACACGGAAAAATGGATGGTAGCAGCAGCCTGTGTCCGTCCGTACCCTGGATCCCTGGGACGGTCGTAGTAGTGGAGAGTTTCCACAGCCTGTGGCGGTGTGGGAGAAAAGGACACTTTTCTGGTGCTTGCTGGATGTTGGTCCACAATGAAGAGTTCAGACTTCAGAGTGGTGAAGATAAAATCACATTTTATTTGAAACAAATGGGGTGACAATGCGTTTCGAGGGGACGGCTCCCCTCTTCATCAGGTCATGGGGGGACACATAACATGGCTTCCTTTTATAATGCAGACTAGTGCGACTTGCAGGGCCCAGGGGCTGGGCCTGGTGACATCATTGGTAACCCACGTGGAGTCCCGTGCAGTGTAAACTAACTACACAGTGCATATGTGAATAAAACAATAGCCCTAGAGGTTACAGTCAGAGTAGACATTTAATAACGTTGCAGTTGTCTGGTGTTATAATTGTATGCATTTGTGTAGCCGGGGCGCAGTGCGAGTGGTACTGAGCTGCTGCGCTCCGGCTGCTCAGAACTGCCGTGGTGAGCTCTCGGAGAGTTCGTGGAGTATAGCTTCTGTCAGCGCAGTGGTGAGTTAATAGTTTCAGTTTGGGACTCGGGCATGATGTTCTGTTATACTCTGTCAGTGAGGGGAGTAGTCTGTCTGGACCAAACAGGGGAGCATAACTGCCGGGGGAAGATAAAAGTGATCCCGCTTGTAGCGGGAGGGGGGCATATAATACATGGGTATATGTAGGGTATTGAGAAACCCTGATAAGAGGTGAAATGCTGATATAGGAGACACGGCCACAGCACTGGGGGAAACGGATAAGGGGGGTGTTGTTCTAACCCCCATTATGTACAAAATGGTTTGTATAGTCTATAGGCATAAAGTAAAATGCACTGTATACCCTTGTGTGTGCTCCAGATCTGTGTGCACACAATATTTTGTGCACACACATTTTGGTAAAAGCATAATGCATCTCACTGTGAATATTTTGAGGATAAGGAGGGGGGACGGGGGTGTTTTTGTTATGTGCTGGAGCGCAGTATATAGGGTGTGTATTAAGAGTATATAGCAAGGGAAGGGATGGTTATAGGTGAAGGACTGGATATAGTCATGTTGGTGACGGTGATGGCTGAGTTTTGCTATACGAGTTCGGTGATCTCATTGAGACCGTGTGGTTGCAAGGACTCCAGGCTATAGATCCAGAACAGTATGAAAAGTATGGGGCAACACCAGCATGTTAGTGTAAAAAAAAAAAAAATTTTTTTTACACTAACAGGCTGGTGAAGACTCCAACTTTTCCTTTTTATATGGGGTAAAAAGTGAAAGAGCCCCTAAAAGTTTGTAAAGCAATTGCTCCCAAGTACGGAAATACCCCATATATGGCCCTAAACTGTTTCCTTGGAATACCACAGGGCTCCCAAGTGAGAGCGTGCCATGCGCATTTGAGGCCTAAATTAGGGATTTGCATAGGGGTGTACTCAGATGCAAGTGTTACAATTGGCTCCGCTATCAAAAATATTCTACTCCTGTGATTCCCAAACAGGGTGCCTCCAGCTGTTGCTAAACTCCAAGCATGCCTGGACAGTCAATGGCTGTCCGGAAATGCTGGGAGTTGTTGTTGTGCAACAGCTGGAGGCTCCGTTTTGGAAACATTGCTGTACGATACATTTTAAATTTTCATTGGGGGGGGGGTGAAGGGTAAGGGGGTGTATATGTAGTGTTTTATCCTTTATTTTGTGTTAGTGTAGTGTAGTGTAGTGTTTTTAGGGTACATTCACACAGGCGGGGGTTCACAGTGAGTTTCCCGCTAGGAGGTTGAGCTGCGGCTGAAAATTTGCCACAGCTCAAACTTGAAGCAGGAAACTCAATGTAAACCAGCCCATGTGAAGTATCCTGTACATTCTGAAGGTTGGGGGGGGGGGGGCAAACCTCCAACTGTTGCAAAACTACAACTCCCAGCATGCACTGACAGACCATGCATGCTGGGAGTTGTACTGGAGGCACAGTTAGGTTCTGTTACCTAACTCAGTATTTTCCAACCAGTGTGCCTCCAGCTGTGGCAAAACTACAACTCCCGACATGTACTGATCACTGAATGGCATGCTGGGAGAAGTAGGTATTCAACACCTGGAGGTATGCAACTGCAACTCCCAGCATGCATAGACAGCCGTTTGCTGTTCGTGCATGCTGGGAGTTGTAGTTTTGCAAGATTTAGAGGGCCATGGTTTGGAGACCACCGCACAGTGATCTCAAAACTGTGGCCCTCCACATTTGCGAAACTACAAATCCAAGCATGCCCAGACAGCAAACTGCTGTGTGGGCATGCTGGGAGTTGTAGTTTTGCAAGATCTAGAGGGCCACAGTTTAGAGACCACTGCACAGTGATCTCCAAACTGTAGTACTCCAGCTGTTGCAAAACTACAAATCCCAGCATGCCCAAACAGCAAACAGCTATCTGGGAATGCTGGGAGTTGTAGTTTTGCAACATCTGGAGGGCTACAGTTTAGAGACCACTGCACAGTGGTCTCCAAACTTTCACCCTGCAGATATTGCTAGGCAACTACTCACCTCCTGCTGCACGCCGTGCAAGCTGGAGGATTGCCGCATGCCGCCGCTGATTGCCGCCCGGTAAGGGACCTCCGCCGCCGCTCACTTCATGGTTTCCCTGCTCCTCTGCCCAGACTACCGTGGGTGGGCAGAGCAGGGGAACCGAACTTTAACCCCCCCCCCGCCCCCGATCTGATATTGGTCATCGCTTCTTACCGACCAATAGCAGGGATAGGAGGGGTGGCACCCCTGCCACCTCACTCCTATCCCTTCAGACACTCCCGATCCCCCTTATTTTCTGGGTCACAGGATACCCTTATGACTTGGAATCGCTGCAGATCGCCGGTCTGAATTGCCGACGTGGGGGGGGGTTGTCTCAGGGCCCCCCCCCCCCCCAGGGGTTTGCACGGGGTACCTGCTGAATGATTTCACCAGGCATCCCGGTCCGCTCCCCGACCGGCTAGTGGCGGGGACCGGAATCCCCGCAGGCGTACCTGTAGGACTGAGGATCCAGGGCGTATGCATACACCCTGCATCCTGAAGAGGTTAAGGCCAAAATGGGCTTGCTCCTTAAGGAGTGAATACAGTTATTAAATCCATTTAAAATGGTGGAATCTCATTTTAACAAAAAAAAAAAAAAACACTATTCTTATCTGAATAAGCCTGGTACATAAATTAAACTTTTGACATATATCTCTAAACCATCTCTAAGACACGTCAAAAGTTTTTTAAAGTTACAAAAACACTTTAAGCAAGCTAAAGTAAATCAGTTGCCTTTCAAAGAAGCTTTGATATTTTGATCGAACCATGGGAGGCCATCCACCGTGACAAGATGGGACCCTACACTAAATGTACCAACTCACCTCTTAAACCAACCTGAGTCTCAGAGATGTACTCAGTGTAGATAGGATCCAGCTATACTGTAAAAAAAAAAAAAACAGCCTTGGGTGGAGTGCACAATCAAACTGGAGGCACCCACTCCCTTATAAGTAAAACACGAAAAATTATGTTGATAAACAGCTTCTAAGAAAAAAAAAAGAAGAAAAGTATAGATGCATGGTGTCATGGCTGATATGCAAAGGCAAGTAAAAAATAATACATAGCTGCATACTGCAAACACTAATACATACGTTAACACTGCGAATATGACTTATATTGAATTGCATTCTTGCTGTTTTTATTATAAATCTAAATTAGGGTGCGTTCCCACTTGGCGTATACGCAGCGTATTTCACGCTGCAGAAAATTTACGGCAGCAGTGGAAAATACGCTGCGTATTCCTTGCTCACTATACACACAGGGCTTTCCAGCGGCAGCCCGATGTGTGTAGTGCGTTTTGGAGGCGGAGCCGCGCGGCACAGTCACGCCGGCACACGGCAGCGTATTTCCCGCTGCTGCCGTAAATTTTGCACAGTGTGAAATACGCTGCGTATACGCCAGTGGGAACGCACCCTTAAAGTAAATTTTGGAGGGAAGGCCTAGGCCCAAGAGACATGAGCCTGTTCAGTGTTCTATCAGAGGTCACCTTCTTGCATTCGACTTGCTGATACAGTTTGATGAAATGTGCAAGAAATCATACAATAGAAAACTGCAGCTCAACGATTGAGAGTATTACTTCAGCACTACACAATTCTACCCACTGGGAGCCAACCAGTGAAGGTTTTCATTAGAGGTTTTCACACACGCACGCACACACACACACACACACACACACACACACACACACACACACACTTGCATTCACTATGGCTAGAAATTAGTATTTCTTCACCATAACACTACAGTATACAAGAGGCTGCCCTGACAAAAGTGTGTAAAGGATTTGTATTGCAAAATTTACATCAGTAAAGAACTGTTCAACTCTTTTGTTAAATCTATATCTGGCAATGCTATTGCACACCATTTTCCATCTACCAGACACATAACACAAGGTGTGCCATGGGGGACAGAGGCTATCATCATCATTGCCACCTCTCATTACTCTGCTGTGGCAGTCAGGAAACAAATTCTAACCCGTATAAGTTTGAAAACCGTATATGGTTTGAAAAATGATTGTGGTAGGCCTCTGGGGTAGGGGTAGTGTAGTCAGGGTTTTGCTTCAGTATATCAGGGGTTAAGGTTAACCCTATGGTTCGTGACGCCAGGCTGAGGGCTAGTATGCTAAGGTAATTCTCCGGCCTATCGCCGCCCTTCCCAGTAATGATAGGTGCATGCATAAAATGACTGAAGGTCCACAAGGTAGTTGAACTTGAACTTGGATAAACTTTACTTAAAGACTTGCGGTACATCCAATGAACAGTAACAGTCTCAATAATACAGTCTCCATACACTTCAGTGACTGACAGTTGTTGCGGACCTTGACTTTCGATATAAGTCTCTGAACTTAGGGTTATTTGCGAAGATCCGTCCGGATTTAGGGGTTAGATACGGTCTGGTGATCTTGCAGAGTGCATAGGGATTGATACACTCACAGTTTAGTAATGAACAGCCGTCGCCACAAGGCTCGGGCCTAACTCACTGATGACAGCAGCGCAGATCCTCCTCCGTCAACAGCCCACAAGGAAAGAGAGATGCTGCTTACTTGGCAGCCCAGGAACAAGAGAGGGATTAATGGCTGCAGGTCCCTTATATGGGCAGGGGCTGAGCCATTTTGGATTGGTCCAATCAGCTGTCACTCACTGTTACAAAGCATGGTGGGTGATCACCTGACTTCCTCCCAAAGGTCCTTGAACCATAAACCATAGAGTTTCACACGATCACTAGACCCGCAGGTCCTGCGACGCTAACTAGGTGAGTACACTTACTATATAAATATATACATTAAATTTAAATAATTTTAATTATAAAAGGGGTGACATGGGCTAACTAAGGATGAAGACCCCACCTACACCTAGGGACTCTGACTTTGTGGACCTCACCACAAGGCAATGGATACAATCCAGTGCCGGGACACCACAAACCCCCTTACTTAAAATAAGTCGACCCCGACGCCTGTCCCCTAAGGCAGAGGAACTAGGACAGACTTAAGCAGGATCTCTAACTAGACAGAATCTATATCCTGACAAACTTTTATACACATTAGGTACTTTTAAACCTACTAGACGTGTTCTAGGCATTTCAAACATTTTGTAGACTAGTAATCCTACTAGACATCTAAGAAGGCTAAGACATTTATGAAGTTAACTAAGCAATTATGAAGCTATCTAGATAATTATTAAGCTATCTAGACCTTTAGTTTCTAGCTTCTAAAACATTTTTATTAAGCTTACTATACATTTTAAAGCTTACTAGACAATTAGGCAGCTATCTAACATTTAGTTGCTAGCTCCTAAGACATTTTTTTAACTCTCTACACATCTTTATGAGGCTAACTAAACATTAGCACAGTTCTTTATACCTTTAGTTTTAAGCTGACTAAACAATTTTATTATCTCACACATTTTATTCGCCAACAATGAGTTTCCTGTTAGTACACATAAGGTATACTGGCTAGCCGGAAGCTAGGTCACAGTAAGATTGGCTGCTAGGGTCCATTTGCTACACGCTACTTACCCCTAGAGCACTTCACATAACCTACCTAGGTTACTCTAAGAATTACATGTTTAATTTGTTAGCTCGCAAGAGCACCTACTGGCCAGGTAGTGCGCCCTCACGCACGCAAAGAAGGAGAAGAAGTGTACCTTACAGTGGCAGGAATTGCATTACAATAGGCTACAATCCCTAAAGTGTTTTCTTAAGTGAGATATTTACTTTGATGTATGTACTAGAGAAACTTAAAGTAGTACATTTAAGTCAGTTACTTGAGGTACTATGTGTGCAAGTACTATTTTAAGGGCAATCTTCCCTATTATTTTTGTTGAGACAGGTGCTAGCGATGGGCGACAGCAATAATACTACCCTCGGAGGAGCCGGGTGTCACCTGTTTAGCAACTACTAAACACAGTTGGCATTCTATGCATTTGTACGTACAGGGACCATTTACGTTTTTAGTGTTGAGTGTACACGTGCAACACACCGACATTTTCCGTGTACAGCTCTGACTCCCTTTTTATGTAAATAGACATTAGACTATCTTTCCATGTAAAACCCTTACCTATTTTTTATGTACACAGTCACGATGATACCTTCCCGTTTACAAGAACCACATACATATTTACTACATAATTTACACAATTATCAACACTCCAACATGGTTCAGGCGCATTCACCTGATAAGTGCAACATTTAGCATAAGAGTTCTTATGAAGCTGCTGGTATATACATAAAACAGACGTGTAAGGATCAGCAGTCCAACTACACTAGGAGTCCAATTAAAGGGAAATATACAAAGTGGCGTGTAAGGATCAGCAGTCCACCTACACTAGGAGTTCATGGAAGGGAAAGGTAAACACAGCCTTAACCACAACTCAGCCGGGTACAGTCCTTAATGAATCTCCTACTGGCTAGGAGTCTCTTGTTAAAAGTGGTTAACACAAGAAACAATCTGACATTACTTTAGAGGATGTTCCTCTTCACTCTTCTAGTGCCTCTCTGGGTTCCTCTGTATCTGCCAACATCAGGGGCAGGTATGGAATTGACATAGCTTTGCCACACCACATTGGTGAGTGGGGCAATAGTGGGGCAATAGGGCTTGAGTACCATCTCCAAACTAGGATGGACCCATGACTCTTTTGTTGGTACCCTGGAAGCAGGCAAACTCTCCATGTCAGAAGAGGGCCTTGGTACATACGTTGGTACCTGTGCAGTAGGCAAACTCTCATTGCTCCGAGAGGGCCTAAGTACGTGCGTTGGTACCTCTGGAACAGACAAACTCAGATGGTCTAGGTACGGTCTTTGGTGCCCACAATTTGGGCTTACTTTCCTGAACTTGAGCAGGACTTGACTCTCGACGGTATGTAGAAGATGAAGAATTTGACTCTTTGCTGTACATAGAAGATGATGAACTTGACTCTTGAGGCTCCTCCTCCTTGGATACGCTGGTGGAGGCTTTAAGAGCAGACCTTTTCGGCCTCAAGTTAAAAGGATCGGACTCCCAATCAGTTGACGGAAAATATTTGAAGGGAAGCTGTGTTGGGGCTGTTGGTCCGGTGACCGCTGCAGCCCATTCTCCACGAAGGCTGGACGGGGGTGTACTCTACCATTTCACCCACCTCCAAGGTGTAGAACTTCTTATGGTGATATGGCCTTTGCACTGCTCGCTGGTTTACGAGGATGGTCTGCCCAGTGTGGCAGTCAAGGAGTGTCCCATAGCCTCTGACCTTGTAGAACTTGGCCACAGTTGCTCTTCTTTCTAATGGCTCCTCCCCTTCTCGGGGGAGATCCCATTTACGAATGTACAATGCCTCCATTTCTTTGGTGTTTTCTTGCCACCGTACTTTCTCTTCATGGAGCAAATGCACGTGCTTGGGGGCATAGAGTTCTTTGTGTCGGGCCTTTAGCTTTTCCATCAATTCGGCCAGCTCAGCTTCTTTCTTTTTCTGCAGTTGGGATTGGTGGGCGTGGCTTCCCAGGTAATGGTTGAAGTACCTTGTGTATGTACTCGATCAGCTCCAACTCATCTCCGAACACCCATTGCGGCAATTTTGGTGAGCACGGTAGTGCACTTGGCAAGCTTGATCGAGGTACTCACTGCAGACTCCTCCGATGGGATCTCGTCCCACGAGCCCCAAGTTCCGCAGTGAGAGGACAGTCTCACCGGCGATGCACCTCCAGGTGTCCCTGCTCTCTCCACTGGAGGTGTGTCTGACCAATCGTCGTCATCATCATCAGGCAGTGGGGGAAGATTGCAGGCCCCCTCTTCGTTTAATGACAACCGCTGCAGACGGTCAGCAAGTTCTTGGAAAAGTCGGGCTGCGACTGCCACAACTTTCCGCTTTTCCGGCGCCATTTTGCCAACTTCACCGCGTGGACCGCTGCTCTCCGCCATGTCTGTACTCTCCGGCTCTCTGTGGAGACTGAAGAGGTCGCTGTGCATGGCATCTTTTATTGCGGGCTTCCCCAAAATGGCAGCCGGCAGGAAGGACGTTATCGGTGCAGCCCCGACTTCCGGTCCCTCCAGCGACGACTCCTACATCTCCAGGTTCCCTATCGGCTGTGACACAGCAACTCGGCAGCCACGCCGGGGCGGGGAATGGCGCAGCGCGGGCTTTCTTCATGCACTTTTCCTGCAGCAGTTCGGCTCCACCTGTGTCATTGCGCAGTTTACATATCTTAGTTGTAGATGAATTTTTGCCTCCCCCCCTTACTTTTCTCGTGGCCCCCTTGTATGGTGCACCACAAACACCGCTCCCGTACACTAGTGATGAGCGGCATAGGCCATATTCGAATTTGCGATATTTTGCGAATATTCGCTTTTTTTTTCAAATATGCTAAAATATATTCGCATATTCGCGAATATTGAGCCCTCCCTTCTTTACTGGTATAGGGAACTGTGACTAGTGCATTAACTCTGTGATTTTTCGCCCATAGAAACCAATAGACCATTGTGGTCTATGGGGATCTCACAGCATTTAAAACAGTAAGCTAAGCAGGACCGTCTTGGCAGCACAGTGAGTGGGAGACCACCACAGTGTTGTGGTTTAACTTTACTTTCCTGGAAACGCTGCCAGATTGCCTCTGTAAAAAGGCCTCTGTAAAATGAAAGAAGCGATCTGATTGGTTGCTATGGGCAACTCAGCAGCTTTTCCTGGAAGTTTCTGAGTTGCCCATAGCAACCAGATTGCTTCCTTCATTTTTCAGAGGCCTTTTCAAAAATGAAGGAAGCAATCTGGTTGGTTGCTATGGGCAACTGCACAACTCCTCCTCTACACTGGTTTTGAAAAATCTCCCCCATAGAGGGAGATTTATCAAAACCTGTCCAGAGGAAACGGTTCTGAGTTGCCCATAGCAACCAATCTGATCGCTTCTTTCATTTTTAGAGGCCTTTTCAAAAATGAAGTAAACAAACTGATTGGTTGCTATGGGCAACTGCACAACTCTTCCTCTACACTGGTTTTCCGCATATGCGCGAATATTGAGTCCTCCCTTATTCAATGGTATAGGAAACTATGACTGGTGCATTAACTCAGATTTTTTTTTTGGCTGCCAAATCCAATAGGCCCATTGTGGTCTATGGGGATCTCACAGCATGTGAAACAATAAGATAAGCAGGACCGTCTTGGCAGCACAGTGGATGGGAGACCACCATGGATTCAAGTCCCAGGGTGGGAGAGAGTTTTACAGTGTTGTGTTTTAACTTTACTTTCCTGGAAAAATTGCCCATAGCAACCAATCAGATCGCTTCTTTCATTTTTCACAAGGCCTCTGCAATATGAAGGAAGCGATCTGATTGGTTGCTATGGGCAACTCAGAAACTTTTCCTCTGGACAGGTTTTGATTAATCTCCCTCTATGGGGGAGATTCATCAAAACCAGTGTAGAGGAAGTTGTGCAGTTGCCCATAGCAACCAGATTGCTTCTTTCATTTTTGAAGAGGCCTCTGAAAAATGAAGGAAGCAATCTGGTTGCTATGGGCAACTCAAACTTCCAGGAAAAGCTGCTGAGTTGCCCATAGCAACCAATCAGATCGCTTCTTTCATTTTGCAGAGGCCTTGTGAAAAATGAAAGAAGCGATCTGATTGGTTGCTATGGGCAACTCCGAAACGTTTCCTCTCGACAGGTTTTGATTAATCTCCCTCTATGGGGGAGATTCATCAAAACCAGTGTAGAGGAAGATTTGCCCATAGCAACTAATCAGATTGCTTCCTTCATTTTTGAAAAGGCCTCTGAAAAATGGAGGAAGCAATCTTGTTGCTATGGGCAACGCAGCAGCTTTTCCAGGAAAGTAAAGTTAAACCACAACACTGTAAAACTCTGTCCCACCCCAGGACTCAAACCCATGGTGGTCTCCCATCCACTGTCAAGATGGTCCTGCTTAGCATACTGTTTTACATGCTGTGAGATCTCCATAGACCACAATGGGCCTTTTGGTTTCAATGGGCAAAAAATCACAGAGTTCATGCACTAGTCACAGTTCCCTATACCATAAATAAGGGAAGACCCAATATTTGCGAATATGCGCATATATTTGTGCATATGCGAAAAAAACGAATATTCGTAATTTCGAATATATAGTGCTATATTCGCAAATTCGCAAATATGCGATATTCGCGAATAAAATTTGAATTGCGAATATTCGCGAGCAAAACTACCGTACACAGCAACACGGTTTACAGCACATGAATAAAGTTTGTTTACTTGGGGGGGGGGGGGAGAGTACACTTTCACTAGTGGCGACTGTAGTAGGCACACACCCGAATCCTGTTTGTGCGACGCCAAAAAGGCTTTGTGGTAGGCCTCTGGGGTAGTGTAGTCAGGGATTTGCTTCAGTATATCAGAGGTTAAGGTTTCGTGACGCCAGGCTGAGGGCTAGTATGCTGAGGTAATTCTCCGGCCTGTCGCCGCCCTTCCTAGTAACGATAGGTGCATGCATAAAATGACTGAAGGTCCACAAGGTAGTTGAACTTGAACTTCAATAAACTTTACTTAAAGACTTGTGGTACATCCAATGAACAGTAACAGTCTCATTAATACAGTCTCCATACACTTCAGGACTGACAGTCGTTGCGGACCTTGACTTTTGATATGTCTCTGAACTTAGGGTTATTTGCGAAGATCCGTCCGGATTTAGGGGTTAGATACGGTCCCGTGATCTTGCAGAGTGCTTAGGGATTGATACACTCACAGTTTAGTAATGAACAGCCGTCACCGCAAGGCTCGGGTCTAACTCACTGATGACAGCAGCGCAGATCCTCCTCCGTCAACAGCCCACAAGGAAAGAGAGATGCTGCTTGCTTGGCAGCCCAAGAACAAGTGAGAGATTAATGGCTGCAGATCCCTTATATGGGCAGGGGCTGAGCCGTTTTGGATTGGTCCAATCAGCTGTCACTCACTGTTACAAAGCATGGTGGGTGATCACCTGACTTCCTCCCAAAGGTCCTTGAACCATAAACCATAGAGTTTCACCCGATCACATGACCCGCAGGTCCTGCGATGCTAACTAGGTAAGTACACTTACTATATAAATATATACATTAAATTTTAATAATTTTAATTACAAAAGGGGTGACAAGGGGCTAACTAAGGATGAAGACCCCACCTACACCTAGGGACTCTGACTTTGGGGACTTCACCACAAGGGGACCTCACCGTGGGGACCTCACCACGGATGCAATCCGGTGCCGGGACACCGCATGATGTCTGTTGCAAAAAAAAAACAAAAACATTTTAACTTTTCATTTCATTCGGTGTGCACTGCGCATTTGCAAACTCAAAAAACGTATTGTGCAAACCGGATGGAACTGTACGCACATTCTATACAGTTCTCATTGACTCCCATGTTAAAGGAACCGTATACCATTTCAATATGGTTTTTCTCCTGGACAAAAACCATAGTAGGCTATGGTTTTGGGTAGGGGAAAAAAACGGACAAAACCATACATGACTCAAAAAGTACACAACCGGAAGCATCGTTTGACAAACAGTTTTCAATGGAGAGTCAATGCATGCGGTTTTCAATAAGGTTCTGTACGGTTTTCAAATTGATTGCAAAAATGTGGTGTGAATGCATCCTAAGGTACAGAGGTTCCATTCCTGCCACTATGATATCCCACTGCATGACTGCACTGCAAGCACAAGTGTACGATCAACCACACTATCTGTTACTTACTGCAAGTGCACACATTACAAATATTTCTCATGTTTTGCTCCCAAACATTTCTAACTACATTGACATTAAAAGAAAAAAGCTCAAGCCTATGAAACATTTGAGAGGTGAAAAATGCATCTCATTGAGGTGACCAGCTGAGTGGCATGACATTTTGTCAATACAAAATTCACCACAGGAACCTTGGGGATTCAGATGGCTCATAATAATAATGGTAAGAATAGCATGAAGGGTTATTTCCTACTTAATTCATCCTGATTGCACGTTGTCTAATTTCCTACGATCCTCGCAGACCACCCAACTGAAATACTAAAGAAGCTATTACTTCTATTGCTTTTTTCCATTTTGGAAACAAAATCAAGCAGTCATTTAGCATAACAAACCAAATGAGAATATGTGTCTGATATTCTAGCTTTGATGCTGATAGACCACAACACTGTTATGCTGATGAGCTGCTTTGTAGACTGGATAATTAAATTACTGCTGTTAGATGAATTGGACCACCAGCTATTTTTATTCCGAGCTGTGTCTGGGACACTGAGAGATGACAGGTTGCTGTAATCCATCACTTCTTGGGCCTTGTCAACTGTGCTGCTTTATTCCAGATATGTTTTATTTAAACAGCAATACAGTATTTTCTTTGCTTTTTGATTACCCCCTTTTTCACAATACACCAGGGGTATCGGCTACACAAAGATGTCTAGAAGCATAAATAATGCACGAGGGCTATGAGTCTATGGGCCATTACTGTCTAGCTAACATTCAGCTCATCTCTCTCAGGCCCTAGCGTACAATATCCATCGATTCTTCTTAACTTTTATCAAGCAGACAAACACACTTAAACATCCTTCCTATTGTGATTGTAACAATCCCCTTCCTAGTCATATCATTTATGAATAATTAAACAGGCACTTTAGAACAGGTACAAATACAATTTCATTTTATTTTTGCACAAAGTGCTCCAATAAGTCATTTCAAGATTTCATTTATTACTCATTAGAGAGGTAATGCCATGTTGCTTTAACATCCCTAAACCTTCCTTTAAGCCAGGAGTCTGATGTAATGTAGAAAGCAGACAATAATGAGAAAATGAAATGACTGGTGTCATGTAATCTATGAAAATATAATATTGTCACACCTGCAGTATCTTCAAATAGACAACAATAAGCCTTGAGGTGCTTTTCTAGATTACCCCACCCAAGTAAGTGATGCCATATTGCTAGAAAGCACCACCACCACTTTTTGACCACACCCCCTCAATGAAAGTCTATGGCCATCCCGCCCCCTTCCCATAGACTTGCATTGAAAGGGCGTGGCCGGATGTCATGAGGGGGCATGGCTGACCCCGCAATGCGCGCACAGCATTCGGAACACTGGCCAGTGGAGTACCCCTTTAAGCAATATGACATAATATTATCACATGGGAAAACCATATTAGAGAGAAAACAGTATACTTGGGACTGAAAGCATACTAGACTACCCAGACATTTTTCATTTTTGTGTTAAAATTTTTTCCTCCACATTTTAAAAGTAATAACTCTTTCAATCTACAGGGCCCTATGTGGGCTTGCTTTTTTGCTTTCAAATAATTTTTATTGAACTTTGAATAATAAACAGATGTAATATGCTATTACGTCATAGTCATAGTAATTTTATTCAGTATAGACATAAAGAGAGGTCACATTCAATGATACATATCAATAATATTACATATGTCTGTGAATTCCTAAGAGGATGGGATGGGAAATTATTTGGACCATGTCTCTCTCAAACATTTAGTTTTTTCCGCTTTACCATTACACCATGCATAATTTTGTTCATATATAATTTTTGCATACAATATCTGTGATGTTATTTATAGAAGGAACGTGTAACACTCACGTTTCTGTAGACAGGAACGCTTGTAGTAGTGGATCCGCTGGACCTGTGTGGCAGATGACACGGACTGCACCAGGGAGCAGAGTCTAAGGTGCCACTGGTTTTCACCAGAGCCCGCTGCAAAGCGGGATGGACTTGCTGCGGCAGGCGGCACCCAGGTCGCTACCCCTGGCACGGCTCAACCAAACAGGCAGCTGAGGAGTTTGGAGGCACAGATAGAATATGGCAACTCGTGGTCAGGATAGCAGAAGGTCAGGGCAGGCGGCACAGGTCACAGATCACAGAGCTAAGGGTCAGTAACATGGCAAGACAACTAACAGGTATGCTTTCTCTTGGCACTGGGGCAACAAAGATCCAGTAGGGAAGTGTGGGAGGAACTTATAACTGAGCCACAGGTGTTCACTTGATTATTGGGCGTCCTGGCCCTTTAAATCTCAGAGCTCCGATGCGCACGCCCTAGGGGATGGGGACATGCGCACCAGAGCAGAGAGGCAGAGGAGGTGGCAGGAGAAGCAGCAGATGAGTGACGGGCTGGGATTCGCATGTGGGCACGTCCCGCGATGCAAATCCCAGCCCCTTCGGCATTGGGAGATGAGGGGGCCATGCACTCACGGCCAGCGTGTGCGGCCGGAGCACTAAACATAACAGAACATCTTCTGATTTCCACTTACTGGCTATTGGTGTTCTTGTTGCGATTAGAACATGATACACATGTACTCTTAAAAATTGATTAAGCTTATTGGGACCCATTCCAAGTAACAACATTTCAGGAATAATCGTAAAATTTCACCCACCAACAATGAGAGTAATATTTGAAGGTCGTTTTTTAATTTGCATAGTTTAGGGAAAAACCAAAAGATGTGAGGTAGTGACCCTTTAAGGCCGCAATGTCTCCAACATTCTTCTGAGCAAGTCACTTTAAAACTATGTAGTTTGACCGGTGTGCAATACCATCTCGTAAACAACTTATAGAGTTGTTCCTTATGGTTGGTGCACGATGATGCTTTTTTAAGAAATTTTATAGCGTTAAACCAGTCAGCAGGCATGAAGATTTTGTTAAGATCAATTTCCTATTTTTATATTAGGAAAGTTGTTCGTAGTCTGTGCCATTATTGTAATAGTCATATATATGCTTAAAGGAAATCTGTCACCAGTGTCACTAAGCTCTGCCCATGCCCCAAGCTTCTGCTGCTCTCTGCTGGGTCTCGCTGTGAGAGAACAACAGCGGTGACGTCAGTAAGGTCCGCCCGTGCCCCAAGCTGGAGCCGGAGCAAAGATACTGGAGAAGATTACAGGAGATATCCACCATGGAATGGGAAAAGGTGAGTACCGTTGTCACCAGTGTCACCTGCACTACCTGTCGGTACCGACAGGTTAGTGCAGGTGACACTGGTGACAGATTTTCTTTAAAAGCTTCTGAACCTACTGTGTTTGGATTGATATTAAGCATGCTAGAAAGATACTGTGGTAATGTCAGGGTATTTTGTCAAATGTTTTGAGAGTGATATGTATATTCGTTTATCAGAGTTATTTAGGTGGAATGTAGTCTGTAGTGTTTGGAAATCAAGCAAATGACTATCCAATAGCAGTTGAGAAAGGGAAGTTATCCCATGCACCATCCATGACTTTATTTGTTTCAGACCAGAGAAGTGAAATAGAGGGTTTGTTTTTTTGTGGGAAGAATTGTACTCTGTAGTGGCATCTTTTATTTTACTGTAAAATTTACTGCGAAAAAACTATTTGTGGGGTGAATTTTTTTTTTACATATTACACAGACATCCACTTTCCCATAGACTTACATAGAGCACATAAATGTTAAAAATGCTGACAAAATGTTTGCGTTTTTTCTGAAGCATTTTTATAAATTAAATACCCGTGAAAAAACAATGTGAACCTAGCCTTACCAGTGCATGTTATTTGACCTTTTAAAGGGAATCTGTCACCTACACTAAAATGTTGGTGCAGGATTGTAGTACGGGTAACACTGATGATAATTATACTTACCTTTCTCCAATCCATGGTCCCATTTATCCGTTATGTTCTTTGTTTGGGCGGCAGGATTGGTGCACTGGTGGCACTCCAGAAGTCACTGCTGCTTCTACACTCGGCCTTGCTGCAGAAGCAGCAGCGGTGAAATCAATGTGCTTGAGTTCCGACCGTGCACCAATCCCGTTGCCCAAACAAAGATGATAACGGATGAACGGAGCCATGGATACCACCCTTGACTAATTCTGTAAATTATTGAAAGGGTTACACTGTTAAGACTTTTCAAACAGTACACAGATAGAGTATACACTATAAATGCATACTTTTTTATATCTTAGTTACAACACATGAAGGCTACAGAGCCAGATATTTCCTGCATTCTCCATAATGCAAATCCAAAATGCACTAACAGAGTCTTTTAGAAAGCACAAGGAAATGCATGACAGGCAGAGGTCACTGAATTGTCACTCTCACCACTGATGGCACATATGGCTAATAGATCAATTAAATGTATCGTCTTACAGAAGCCAGAAGAAAGTCTGCACTATTGCAAGTTTTTATTAATCCTAAACACTTTCATTCTGAACGAGCAATCATGGAAAGTGCAGTGTGAAAGGTCAAGCTTGTAGCTCTAATAACTTTGCATATGATTTAGTCAGTAGCCCTCCTCCCTCTTTAACCTTATTGATTTATTCTCATCTGGAGACTCATAACAATGCCAATTCAGTAAGTTCATCCACAAAAAGCACAATGACCTATTTTCCCTCAAAGGGTTTGAGTTACATTCAATGTATATCAATTGCAATGCAAGCAGAGTGTTTTTTCCTGCTGGAACTGAAGATGAAATAGTATAAATTAAACTTAAATTTCAGTATTATTACTACACCATACAATAAATGTTTTATGCAATCTATTTCATTTAGTAGTTGATATCGATAAAATAATTCTATTTAATCTATTTCTTAATGATGTGTTTAGTGTAAATGTATTGTAGGTTTATATGAAGGGTATTTATTTGCATTGGATTGTTCCGCTGCCTAATCTTTTTTTTTTTTTTTTTTTATTCAGAGGGACACTCTACTCTTTTGGAGATTTCTCAATTAGAAGTTATATGGGCAATGACACATTTAACAATGACACATACCCAACAAAAACCAAATACATGCTGAAATGGGAGGAGGAGATGGATAGAAAGTTCCCTATTTCAATGTGGTTGAAAGCCCTTTCTATAGGTAGACATTTTTCTAGATGCGCTAACCACGGCGAACAACTGGAAAAACTATATTACCGATGGTACTTTACCCCAAAACAGTTGGCTACTCTATATACTGATCAAGATCCTGTTTATTGGAGAGGTTGCGGGATGATTGGATCCTTATGTCATATATTCTGGAAATGCCCAAAACTGACGAAAATAAAGGATGACCTGCTATCTCTTTTACAAACCCTCTCCCCATCAATCCATATTATCCCTAAAGAACTGGTCCTCCTCATGTTGGGTATAGATGGTTTCCTGATACTATTCAATTCCCGATATGCCACATTCTGCACAACTTCAGATTGCTAATTGCTAGAAAATGGAGGTCATCAGATATCCTAACAATTGCCGAGATCATGCATATGGTAAACTACAATTTAATCTTTGAAGAGGTGATTGCTAGACAGGAGCATAAAACAGAGGTTTTTAAAAAGAATTGGGATTTGTGGATTCGCCAATTTAACACTTCATAGGTCCTCCCCTATCATTGAACCACTGGCCTTATTGACAGATAGGTCTTACATTAGGTCTCTTCTTTCTATATTATCCGATCGCAGTTATTTACGGAGTGTGGCGGGGTTCGGAGATATTCACAGCCTTAGATTGTGATAGGTAAGACACATTTGTTTTTTATTTTGCCTATTGTTATCACACTGTGCCCACTTCTGAGGCTGTTATTGTCTTCACGTTAATATTTTATATTAAGCGTAACAGGTAGTTATGAGTGCTCCAAGAGAAATATGCTTCCCTCAGTTCTGTTTTGTTGCTCTCTTTTGAGCTATTATGTTTCATCTGTGTTTATATATGTGGATTGTCAGCCGCTTCATATCACTTGTACACACTTCACTTACAACTATGCGACTGATGTATTTGCATGTTCATTTATTCTTGAAAATGTTTAATAAAAACCGAATTAAAAAGAAGTTATATGGGCAATTGATTTATATTAGCTTCTTAACCCCTTAAGGAATCAGCCCATTTTGGCCTTAAGGACTCAGACAATTTAATTTTTACGTTTTCATTTTTTCCTCCTCGCCTTCTAAAAATCATAACTCTTTTATATTTTCATCCACAGACTAGTATGAGGGCTTATTTTTTGCGTGACCAGTTGTCCTTTGTAATGACATAACTCATTATATCATAAAATGTATGGCGCAACCAAAAAACACAATTTTTGTGGGGAAATTTAAACGAAAAACGCAATTTTGCTACTTTTGGAAGGTTTTGTTTTCACGCCGTACAATTTATGATAAAAATGACATGTGTTCTTTATTCTGAGGGTCAATACGATTAAAATGATACCCATTATTATATACTTTTATATTATTGTTGCGCTTAAAAAAATCACAAACTTTTTAACCAAATTAGTACGTTTATAATCCCTTTATTTTGATGACCTCTAACTTTTTTATTTTTCCGTATAACCGGCGGTATGGGGGCTCATTTTTTGCGCCATAATCTGTACTTTTTTTGATACCACATTTGCATATAAAAAACTTTTAATACATTTTTTATATTTTTTTTTTAATAAAATGTATTAAAAAAGTAGGAATTTTGGACTTTTTACATTTTTTTTCGTTCACGCCGTTCACCGTACGGGATCATTAACATTTTATTTTAATAGTTCGGACATTTACGCACGCGGCGATACCAAATATGTCTATAAAAAATGTTTTTTACGCTTTTTGGGGGTAAAATAGGAAAAAACGGACGTTTTACTTTTTTATTGGGGGAGGGGATTTTTCACTTTTTTTTTATTTTTACTTTTACATTTTTTTACATTTTTTTTTACACTTGAATAGTCCCCATAGGGGACTATTCATAGCAATACCATGATTGCTAATACTGATCTGTTCTATGTATAGGACATAGAACAGATCAGTGTTTTCGGTCATCTTCTGCTCTGGTCTGCTCGATCACAGACCAGAGCAGGAGACGCCGGGAGCCGCACGGAGGAAGGAGAGGGGACCTCCGTGCGGCGTTATGAATGATCGGATCCCCGCAGCAGCGCTGCGGGCGATCCGATCGTTCATTTAAATCGCGAACTGCCGCAGATGCCGGGATCTGTATTGATCCCGGCACCTGAGGGGTTAATGGCGGACGCCCGCGAGATCGCGGGCGTCGGCCATTGCCGGCGGGTCCCTGGCTGCGATCAGCAGCCAGGATCAGCCGCGCATGACACGGGCATCGCTCCGATGCCCGCGGTTATGCTTAGGACGTAAGTGTACGTCCTGGTGCGTTAAGTACCACCTCACCAGGACGTACATTTACGTCCTGTGTCCTTAAGGGGTTAAAGGGGTACTCCGGTGGAAAACATTTTTTTTAATCAACTGGTGCCAGAAAGTTAAACAGATTTGTAAATTACTTCTGTTAAAAAATCTTTATCCTTCCAGTACTTACTAGCAGCTGCATATTACAGAGAAAGTTCTTTTGTTTTTGGATTTCTTTTTTTTTTTTCTGTCCACAGTGCTGTCTGCTGACACCTCTGTATCAGGAACTGTCCAGAGCAGCATAGGTTTGCTATGGGGATTTGCTCCTGTTCTGGACAGTTCCTGATATGGAGAGAGCACCGTGGACAAAAAAAAAGAAAAACAGAAATCCAAAAAGAAAAGAACTTTCTCTGTAGTATATAGCAGCTAATAAGTACTGGAAGGATAAATATTTTTTTAATAGAAGAAATTTACAAATCTGTTTAACTTACTGGCACCAGTTGTTAAAAAAAAATGTTCCCCACCGGGGTACCCCTTTAAACCTTAATATAAATCCAGCCATATACTGTATATATTAAATCATTTTAAAGTTCTCAGAGCTAGTTAGAAATTACAATGACACAGAGGAGGAGGTTAGTCTTGTAGCTATGAATCTTCAGATATTTTCTTAGGAAGACATTAAATTGCTACAGTTTATTAAGAGAACCTATCCAATATTGTGTAGGTGCCCATCGCTCTGCAAAAAACTGTTGACTCATCAAGGCATGGAGGGTTTCTGTGTGAACTGGCACCGGGATGCTAGCAGCAGATCATTCAGTCTTGGGTCCATTGTAGGTGTTTTGGGCAGTGAACAGGGGTTAAAGTGTGGTGTGTTCCCAGAGCATAGGACCCTGGGCCCTGCCTCATTGACTGTTAGTCTGACTCTCAGATGTCTTTAAAAGGAGTTTTTTGTAAGTATAAAGCAGCCTGATTTATCTAAACAAGTTTGCCTAGAATAGGTTTGTGAAGCCCTAGTGCACTTTGTGTATGTGCAGCTTTACAAGCCAATTCCAGGGGACAATTGCACTTTAACAGGTCTGCTGCTATAAAGCCCTTGGCTTGTTCACACTTTCATGCTGAGCATTATCATAATGATACACAGTGTTAGCAGAGAGCTGCTGGCACTTATGATCCGGCATATGTAGCTGACAAACATAGATTTTTAAATATAAAAAAAACCACTTGTGATCAGCCGTCGAACAACTGGCTGACAGTTGGGCCTAGTAAACATGGCAATTATCAGCATGTTCGGATGATAATTGTCCTATCTTATAGGGCCCTACGTTACTGCTCCCCTACATAGTGACATTGAACAACCACTGTCCAAGCACACACACGAGGGGGACTCAAACATGTGAAGCACAGGTTCTTATATACAAACAATCCAGCACTATATGAGAGGCATTATCCCCCCTTATGCTTCCCAGACTTAAAGGGGTACTCTGGTGGAAAACAATTTTTTCAAATCAACTGGTACCAAGTTAAACAGTTTTGTAAATTACTTCTATAAAAAAAACTCAATACTTCCATTACTTATCAGCTGCTGTATGCTCCAAAGGAAGTTCTATAATTATTTTCTGTCTGACCACAGTGCTCTAATCTGACACCTCTGTCCATGTCAGGAACTATCCGGAGCAAGGAGAGGTTTGCTATTGGGATTTGCTCCTACTCTGGACAGTTCCTGACATAGATAGAGGTGTCAGCAGAGAGCACTTTGGTTAGACAGAAAAGAACAACTCTACTTCCTCTGTGGTACACAGCAACTGATAAGTACTGGAAAGATTTAGATTTTTTATAGAAGTAATTTACAAATCTTATGAGCCAGTTGATATGAAAAAAATAGCTTTCCACCAGAGTACCCCTTTAATGAGTTTAGTCTCCTGCACCCAAAGGTCTTGTCCACCAGACATTGTCTTTCTGTTACAGATGCTAGACTCCAATTTTTGATGGAAGGGCCTCTGACAATGGAGATATCTCCTGAATTTAGAAGGTATTGAATGAGTTATAGATTGGATTGCCTGGTTTGCCTGGTGGGAAAATCTTAAGGGGAATTATTATTTTTTTAATCTCTATATGCCCTGGCTGCAGCAATTAAGAAATTAAGAAAATAAACCTTGACTTAACTCTGCTGCTCCCATGGTGCCTCTGGTGTCATTGTCCCCTTCTTCAATGCGGTCTTCTTCCTGATTTTAGGCCCCGGCATGCAGCAATGCAGCTCAGCTAATTGCCAGCTACATTTGTGTCCAGCCTTGGCCAGTGATTAGCTTAGCGACAGTGTGATGTTATGAGCCCTCTCCCTGGTACACACGACTACCGATTTATTACAATTTTATTGCAGGTATATTCACGGTGCAGTCAAATCACATTTTATACCGCAAAATGCTATGATTTTGCCAAAACTGTGTCAAAATGTTATTGAGAAATCACAGCATTTTGCCATGTTATGTCACGACTCATTGTAATTGTAGTAAAAAATGATAACTATAGACTGTACAATCTTGTTTGAATTTAAGGCAAATGCAGAGCACTAACCACAGAATACAAAAGAATAGTTTTTGAAAAGCTTCAGATAACCAAGGTGCCAGATATTCAGAACTAGATGACAATAAAATCATACAATTCTGAAAATAAGAGAATTGACAGAGAAACAGTAAGATAGATATTTTTTATAGAGAATGTTGGGGGGCTTCCATAGGTTTTATGATTATGAAACATAAGCAATAATTTATCTTGGCGGACACAACAGGATCCCAGTAGAGGAAAAATATAATAGAGGTGGGTATATTCCTAGCAGATGCAGAAATCTTAGCAGAGACTTAGAGTAAAATGGAAATGCAGAACTGTTTAATGAATGGGAAAATTCAGACAGAAGGGGCAACATAATAAATATTGATCCATAAAAGTGATATTGAAGAAATGACAACTCATTGTTAACAGTGGTCTTAGAACCTAGATTGAATAAGGAAAGATGCATACCGACATTAGTTATGAAGTCAATGGCCCACATTTATCATTGCAGTGCAAGTGAAGCATTTTTTACACCTTTTTTTGTGTGCTGATAATGTGTAGGAGCACCAAATTTATTAAAAGGTAAAAGAGCTTTGATAAATTTTGTGCAGGTCCACATTTTCTGAAATTTCTGTCTACACATACACCAAAAAGCTACATAATGTCTGGGCTGGGGTAGTTTTAGAGACTTTTCAGTGGCTTTGTGCCTTTTTTGCTCCCTTTTACAAAAAGGGGCAATGATAAATCCCTTCTATATCATGTCTATTGCCAAAATCAGTGGATTGCAACTCAAAATCAGCAGAAATGTGTAAACAAAAAGGGGCAATAAAAGGCGCAAAAAAAACCTGCTTGCCCCTTTTTTGCCCCATTTTTAGACACAAAAAACAGTCTAAAGACAAAGATAAATGTGGGCCAATATCTTTCTTTATTGGAGAGAACATGCAGCAAGTGTTTCAGCTGCAAACAAGAGCCTTTATCAGCTCCTCCCCTATCAGACACAATATAGATTTTCTTTTCTTTTTAAATTTATTTTCTATCTGACCACAGTGCTCTCTGCTGACACCTCTGTCCATGTCAGGGACTGTCCAGAGCAGGAACAATTCCCCATAGCAAACCTCTCTTGCTCTGGACAGTTCCTGGCATGGACAGAGGTGTCAGCAGAGAACACTGTAGTCAGACAGAAAACAAATTAAAAAAGAAAAGAACTTCCTCTGTATTATACAGCAGCTGAGAAGTACTGGAAGGATTAAGATTTTTAAATAGAAATAATTTACAAATCTGGCAGAGAAGTAGGTAGTTCCTCAGCTCACCTCTTAGCCAGATGACCTGTCGCACGGTACTGTGTGAACCAACACCAAGGTAATGTAGAAAAGTAGAAGTCCAGCGCAGGTATATGGTGAAAATAAAAGCTGATATTTATTCAAGCCACAGGACAGCAGTAAACAGGGTTACACGTTCCAGCCGGAGTTACCAGCCTTACTCATGCAAAGAAACAGATAATAAAGCCATGTCTTTATAGGAAGCAGAGGATCAACGGACCGCCCAGGTAGCAGCTGGGCTAATCAGGTGAGTCCACCCCCATAGAGAACAAATAGAAGGTGTAAAGAGAAAACACATCATAAAAGTAACAAAATACAATGTGCAATAAAAGGATTCATATATTTCAAGGCATATGCAAGTTCGGCATAAAAGCAAATATAAGAAAAATATATAAATTATACTGAATAAATATTAGTGAGTATATAAAAATAAGTATGCATATTGCCGAAAAAGCATATAGAAAGAGAGGCATGATTAAGAATAATTATACATTGCAAGACAGATGTGAGTAAATATATAATCACTGTATAATAAATATTGCATTAATAATGTAAGATAACTTTTCTGCGATTGAGACCTTTCGGAAATCGCGCGTCCAATTCCATGATCCAATACACCTCACAATCAAAGATTTTTTGCTTAAAATCACCTCTTTTGGGGGGAATAACCCTTTCTATTCCGCACAAGACCATGGAGGAGTAATCTCCCTGATGGACTAGTGCACAGTGTTGTGTGACCATTGATGTATGGTGAGAATTGAAATGGGCAATGTCAGAAATATGTTTTCTAATTCTCATTTTAAGAGAGTTGGAAGTGCATCCTATATATTGAACCTTACAGGTGACACAGGAAAATAAATATATAACATGTGTTGTGTTACAATTTATGTATTGTTGCATTTTATATTTTTTCCCGGTGGAATAAGAGCTGAACTCGGTAACATTATGCATGAATTTGCAACAAATACATATCTTGTGACCACATTTGTATGAACCTTTGGTGGTGAGCCAAGTACGTGCAACGGGTGTGTTATTAGAAAACAAACTTGGAGAAAATTTTTGTCGTATAGTAGGAGCTTTTTTGGAGCCTGCATTAAGCACTGAACTGTATAAAGGATCACTGGTAATGATCGGCATATATTTGTGAATCAAGCCACAAATTGCATCAAAATCGCTACTATATTGGGTAACGAATATGATGGTTTTTTGTTCTGAACTGTCATGATATTTATTAACGAATTGTTTTGTGTCTGAGATATAGAAAAAATTAAATCAGTGCGGTTTTTATTTTGGGTAATTTTCCTAGCCCTATCAACGCTCCACTTGGGATAGCCTCTACAGACGAGGCGAGCCTCAATGTTGCCTCCCTCTGAAAAAGATCCATGTTAGAGCAATTTCTTCTACCGCTAATCATCTCCCCCACAGGAAGATTGCGTACCACGTGGGGGGGGGGGGGAGAGGAGGAATGTAGAATAGTATTAGATGCTGTTATTTTCCGAAAAGTGGAGGTGATAATGGTTTTGAATCACCTAACAGATTGAGGTCCAAAAAGGAAGCAGTATTTTTGTTGTATGAAAGAGTACATTTCAATCCTAGTTGGTTATCATTTAGGAAAGTGGTGAAAGCCTCCCCGGCTGCTACATCAGACCCCCAAATGAACAGGAGGTCATCGATGTAGCGGCCGTACCATCGAATGCAATTGAAAAACAACAATCTAATACAAATTTATTGCATGATCCTGTGTCCTCTGATTCCATTCATAATTCCGGTGGACCCCGTGCTCCTGGGGTCAACTTGGTCGCGGGCTTCACTTTTCAGGAGCTCGCGGCCATTACTGACCTGCAGGAGCTCGCGGATTCTGACCTTACATCTGCCATTCCTTCTTTTTCGGTTTCTAACCCTGATTTTTACCCGGTTATGTCTAGGACTAATATATTAGATAATTTTCAAGAATGCATCGAGAGAGAGCTCTCTCATTTGGCACAAAATCCACCTCCCCCTTCCCATAATCTGCCTCGCGATGAAAAATTTGCCATATCTGAATTAGCTAACATGCAAGACATCATTATATGGGAGGCAGATAAGGGAGGTGATGTTATAATAATGGATAAAGGGTTATATTACAAATTAAATTTGGATATTTTGTGAGATGAGAGAACTTATAAAAAAACTATCAAATAACCCAGCAAATATTTTTAAGCAGCAATTGTTTGACCTTGTGGATTTTGGGGAAAAGGGTGTTTTTTTTTTTTTTACCACCAAACAGGCTGAATATATAAAAATCTCACATCCAGTCACAGCCATTTTTCACTCCCTCCCCAAAATCCACAAGGAAATCTTTCCTTCTCCTATGAGACCTATAGTGGCAGGGATTTCTTCTCTTAATGAGAGATTATGCTCTTGGGTAGATACTTTACTTCAGCCACTGGTCATCACCATTAGGGACACTAAACATGTGCTGGCAGCATTTAGTCAGATTAAGTGGGAGGAAAATTTCTCTTGGATCACAGCGGATGTCACCGCATTATATTCAGTCATTCCCCATGATAAGGCTATCATTGCACTTAAATGGTTCTTGTCCACCTATTCCCAATATCCTGGTGATCTGCAGGAGTACATAGTCATCTATGTAGAATTCTTACTTTCTCATAATTTCTTTATGTTTGATGATGTATACTTCCTGCAGGTCACCGGAGCGGCCATTGGGGGTGAAATTCTCCCCTTCTCTCGACAACATATATACACTTTTCGCCCCCAGAAATCCTTTTTTCGATTGCATTCGATGGTACGACCGCTACATCATTGACCTCCTGTTCATTTGGGGGTCCGATGTAGCGGCCGGGGAGGCTTTCACCACTTTCCTAAATGATAACCAACTAGGATTGAAATTTACTCTTTCATACAACAAGAATACTGTTTCCTTTTTGGAACTCAATCTTTTAGGTGATTCAGCCTCCAAAACCGTTATCACCTCCACTTTTCGGAAAAGAACAGCATCTCATACTATTCTACATTCCTCCTCTTGTCACCGCCCAACGCCCCCCAACGTGGTATGCAATCTTCCCGTGGGGGAGAAGATTAGAGTTAGGAGAAATTGTTCTACCATGGATCTTTTTCAGAGGTAGGCAGATAACATTGAGGCTCGCCTCGTCTGTAGAGGCTATCCCAAGTGGAGCATTGATAGGGCTAGAAAAATTGCCCAAAATAAAAACTGCACTGACTTAATTTTTTCTGTATCTCAGACACGAAACGATTAGTTAATAAATGATACCATGACAGTACAGAACAAAAAACCCATCATATTCGTTACCCTTGTGGCTTGATTCACAAATATATGCCAATCATCACCAGTGATCCTTTATGCAGTTCAGTGCTTAACCTGTTGAGGACCCAGGGCGTACCTGTACACCCTGAGTCCGCTCCCGATCTGTAACACGGGGCCACGTCGTGGCCCCGCGTCATAGCGGGTCTGGCCCAGCCTCTAATAACGGCAGGGACCCGTGGCTAATAGCATGTGACATTGATCGCGCTGCCGCTCGCTATTAGCCCTTTAGACGCGGTGTTCAAAGTTGATTGCCACATCTAAAATGAAAGTGAAACCATGCCGGTTAGCTCAGGGAGCTGTTTGGGATAGCCGCGGTGAAATCGTGGCATCCAGAACAGCTTACAGGACAGCTGGAGGGTCCTACCTGCCTCCTCGCTGTCCGATCGCCGAATGACTGCTCAGTGCCTGAGATCCAGGCATGAGCAGTCAAGAGGCAGAATCATCGATCACTGGTTTCTTATGAGAAACCAGTGATCAATGTGAAAGATCAGTGTGTGCAGTGTTATAGGTCCCTATGGGAGCTATAACACTGCAAAAAAAAGTGAAAAACAAAGTGAATAAAGATCATTTAACCCCTCCCCTATTAAAAGTTTGAATCGCCCCCCTTTTCCCATAAGCCCCCAAAAGTTACAAAATGGCGTGTTTTTTTCCCATTTTGTCTCACATTGATTTTTTTCCGTTTTGCCGTAGATTTTTGGGTAAAATGACTGACGTCATTACAAGGTAGAATTGGTGGCGCAAAAAGCCATCATATGGATTTTTAGATGAAAGATTGAAAGAGTTATGATTTTTTAAAGGTAAGGAGGAAAAAATGAAAATGCAAAAACGGAAAAACCCTGGGTCCTTAAGGGGTTAATGCATACTACAAATGTGTCTCCAAAAAAGCTCCTACTATACGACAAAAATTATCTCTAAGTTTGTTTTCTAATAACACATCCGTTGCACGTACTTGGCTCACCACCAAAGGTTCATACAAATGTGGTCACAAGATATGTATTTGTTGCAAATTCATGCATAATGTTACCGAGTTCAGCTCTTATTCCACCGGGAAAAAATATAAAATGCAACAATACATAAATTGTAACACAACACATGTTATATATTTATTTTCCTGTGTCACCTGTAAGGTTCAATATATAGGATGCACTTCCAACTCTCTTAAAATGAGACATATTTCTGACATTGCCCATTTCAATTCTCACCATACATCAATGGTCACACAACACTGTGCACTAGTCCATCAGGGAGATTACTCCTCCATGGTCTTGTGCGGAATAGAAAGGGTTATTTCCCCCAAAAGAGGTGGTGATTTTAAGCAAAAAATCTTTGATCGTGAGATGTATTGGATCATGGAATTGGACTCGCGATTTCCGAAAGGTCTCAATCGTAGACAAGATGTTATCTTACATTATTGATGCAATATTTATTATGCAGTGATTATATATTTACTCACATCTTTCTTGCAATGTATAATTATTCTTAATCATGCCTCTCTTTCTATATGCTTTTTCGGCAATATGCATGCTTATTTTTATATACCGTACTCACTAATATTTATTCAGTATCATTTATATATTTTTCTTATATTTGTTTTTATGCCAAACTTGCATATGCCTTGAAATATATGAATCCTTTTATTCCACATTGTATTTTGTTACTTTTATGATATTATATGGTGTTTTCTCTTTATATCTTCTATTTGTTCTCTATGGGGGTGGATTTACCTGATTAGCCCAGGTGCTACAAAGACATGGCTTAATTATCTGTTTCTTTTTATGAGTAAGGCTGGTCACACCGGCTGAAACGAGTAACCCTGTTTACTGCTGTCCTGTGGCTTGAATAAATATCAGCTTTTATTTGCACCATATACCTGCGCTGGACTTCTACTTTTCTCATTTACAAATCTGTTTAACTTTCTGGCACTAGTTGATTTAAAAAAAAAAAATAATTGCCACCGGAGTACCCCTTTAAGCTTAATTTGTGGTGTTAACCTTACTGACCTGTAGTGGGTTAAGGTAAACCCAATGAAATGGCAAACTTTAAATTAATAAAATTAGCAGATGAGCCAGAACAAAAGAAAGCTAAATCAGACATATAAGAAAGGCAAACAGGTAATACAATTTTGTTAGAGAAATTGCAAAATGCCTGCCTGACTCCTTCTTCTTGCTGCATTGGTTCGTTAGTTTTAGGCATTGGACTGGAAGAGACCAATGGCTGATCTGAAGAGGATAATGTGGTTGATAAACCTTGGGGCACCAAGCCCTGTTCTGATTGAGTTACAATACAAAGTAGACATATGGCCTTCCCTTATAGAAATAATTACAGGGACACAGTATAACATTTTTTTTTCAAATCCAATAGAGATAAGAAAAATGTGAGGGGAGAAGGATTAGTACTTAGCTTTTAATGAATAACGCTAAAAAGTGGACTACTATTGTCCAGCTAATATATATATGCCGATATTACTAAAGGGGAGAAACAATGGGGTCCCCACCCAAAGATAGTACATTTAAGTATCACTAGGGTCATCGGGGGTCCAGATAGATATGAGATCCCAGGTGTAACCTCTGATAACGCACACAGATATCACAAAATACTAAAGAATAAATTGGTACCCTACGCCTTTCTGTCGCAATGAGGGGGTAACACAATATTGTCAAAAGCTCCGTGAGGTGTCCCGTCGACAAGGACACCACAGGGACCCTTTTAAGAGATATCACACAGTGCAATAATATAGCATGGCCACTTATGATGCCAAGTGTGCCTTGTGGCTAGCAGTCAAATAATACAGTATAGTATCCTGGAGGGATGCCCACTTATGATGCCAAGTGTGCCTTTTTGGATATAAAGTAACCCATTAATAAAGGATATATACATTAACCGTGAGACTCCCGGAACAACCATCCATTGGTCTGAACAGAAGACATTCTCTAATACGGCATTAGTGCGGAGCAGGGCATACTTGCTGTCAGCAGGGAGCCGGAACTTTCGGCTACTGAGCGCTGTTTCAGCTACACAGTATACACTAGATATTTAGTTTTACAGGTTTTAAAATCAGGACCCTATGTTCTACTACCCCCTAGTTTTGCATATTTGTCCTCGATATTACAGTTGAAAAAGTTGCACTGGTGGCATCAGAAGTTCCCTTTCGGCAAAGCCCTATCCAACCAGTTGCCTTCTTTAGTAGTTTTCATCTAGGTCCCTATGGGGGTATTTCTTCTGTATGAAAATAAAGGTTGCCTTACTGCCACTTCTGCTAACTTAGGGTCTCTTTCAATACCTTTATTTTTTTCACTTACCTCTACTTCTACTTACCTCTAGTATCAACATGATCGCTGATGTCAGATATTGACTATGAGCATCACTCACTGGCCCTGATTTACTAAGAGTGGAGTGGAGTTTTCTCTGTGGGCTTGATTTCCCGACAGGTATTTTTCCATGCTATTTACTCATTTGGTGCCTTTCCCTAGGTTTTGCTTTTTTTTTGTATACCTGCTCTAAGCTGTTGGGTTTTTCAGAGCTCAAATCCACCAAATAATAACCAAATAAAAGTGTAAAGGATGCAGTAATTCAAGAATTAAACTGAGAACTGAGAATTTTATTGGCACACATTACTTTTCCCATGACTCGGACTTGACCTTCAATACATGGCGAACGTTTTGATTACTACATGTTTGCTTCCATAAAACAAATGAAGTAGAGCCTTGCAGTAATAAGTCGGAATGGGGTGTTTTAAGAACATTTTCACAATCACAGAAGGTACGGTACTACTTCAAAGATTTAACATGAGTACCTCCTGCTATTATATTGTTGTTACAAATCATTTTATTCTAGAGGAATTTGCTTTAGACAGTGGCTGCTTTGAAACCCACAAACCCGGGGAAAACTTTCTTTTAATTTGAGTTATTTATACACAATTTTTCAGACATAAATCCCCAGCTATCCCTGTCTGCTGTTTATGGAGCATAAGCCTCAGTGCAAGCAGAGAGCTTACCAAGCAAAGGAAATCAAAACACATTTATCTAAAAATCCATACTGTAAACACAGACTTTTCAATTTGTCTGAGTGGATTTTTCTCTCCATCTCGATACCAGCAATAGCATTAGTGCACAGTTATTTGCAAGGTTTTTTCTTTCTGGTCCTGCTATTTACATCTTTCTGATGCCCTTTATCAAATGTCACATATCTAAATATTATCATTGTTAAAGGGCCCCCGGGGCTAGGATATCACCAGATTCTTATAGCTTTTTTATTCAGTCATGATTTTATATGTAAATAATAAAACATTATGAGAAAAAAAAGTTTTTAGCTGATATTACATTAAGGGTCGGGTCACATGTGCCGTATTTTGCTGCAGATTTTGCACTGTGTATTTTCCTACCCATTGAAGTTCATAGGGAGCAAAATCAGCTGAAAATTTTATGCAGCAAGATAAAAAGCAACAAAATACTGCATGTGTGACTCTAACCTAAGGGTCTATTCACACATACAGTATCCTTGGAATATTTGATACTGCAGATTTGGAGCTGTTTTCAATCATTTAGTTCACATTAAAATCTGCAGCATCAAATATGTAAAGGATACACCCTAGGGCTATGTTCAGACGGTGGAGTGTCAGCTAGGAATATTTCCGTGCGGACATTCCACCAACAGCAGAGCATCGGCAGAACATACCGGCGCTAGGAACACTTGGAAATAGACAGCAATGCATTTCAGTGTGGACTCTGCGAGACTTCGGAATCAGGATTTTCGAGGCTGAAAATTTCACTATGTGCACAGTGCAGTAGAATCCCATTGAAATCAATCAGACTCTGCTGCAGTGCAATGCCAATGTGGAAGTCTTCTGCAGAATTCCGCATGGAAATTCCATTGTGTGAACATAGCCTTAGTATCCTGCGCATATTTGATGCACAGGATTTTATGCTGCAAATTTTAATGAAAACTAAATGACTGAACACAGCTTCAAGGAAACACGCTGCAAGTTGGCAATAAAAGCTGCCGGTGTAAAGGAGTCCTAAAGGTGTATTCACATGTATGGTATCATGTGCGTATTTAATGCACAGGATTTGAAGCTGCAGATTTGATGCTGTGTTCAGTCAATTAGTTTACATTAAAATCTGCAGCTACAAATCTGCGCCTGTCACATTGGAAACACAGTTCAAACTGCAGGCATCATATAA
This sequence comes from Hyla sarda, assembly GCF_029499605.1. Lineage (NCBI taxonomy): Eukaryota > Metazoa > Chordata > Amphibia > Anura > Hylidae > Hyla > Hyla sarda. The sequence continues at coordinate 121,844,134 of NC_079195.1, forward strand.
GAAAGAAGTAGCTGAGCAGATTGATACAGTATATCGCTACTGTATGTGGGAAACGTTACAGGATATCTTGCCACCTATTCAGAATGAGCAGAGATTTACATGAATGAATGACATGTGAAAGAATGATTATAATGCAATAACTGTGTTTGTGTGGGGGGGTGGACTTGCATTAAGGGGGCAGGGGTGTGACATCACGAGGGGCAGAGCCATTACGTCACGCTGCTCCGTCTCCTGTATGGCCCCCCATTCAGGAGAAATGGGGGGGGGGGGGGGAATTATGATTCTCAAACCCCCTCCACACTTACCTAGCTGGTGCCCTCAATTTCAATTTGGTCAGTCTGTGTATGTGCTGGCTCTGTGCAGGAGCTCAGGTGACCAATATCTAGGTTATAAATGTTCCTGATATGTGGTTGTGGTTAAATTATGAAAAAGTATGACTGCTTTCCAAAACTGCAGCATTGTTCAATGATCATTCTAAATTATAATACATGGGGGTTCACATAGAATTTATTCTATGTGAATACTCGTCTTACTCATGTGTTTATGTCTGCTTGCAGATACTTCTTTGCCCACATACAGCACTTGAGGCCTCATGAGGTTTGCATCATGTCTTGTTAAAGGTACTCTTTCCAAATTCTGGCTACTCTGCCTACTTACAGCACATTAACACGCATGTCCTCCTTGTTGTACATGCATACTTATGTATATATTTTTTCTGAGGTACACCGCCCACATGTAGCCTCATATTGTCCTTGATGTACGGTATGTTCATTCTTTTCCCTCTCATGCATTACTTGCTGTCTGAGGTACATAGTACGGTTGAAAGCAGACATACGTCCATCAAGTTCAACCAAGGAATTGAAGAGAATGGATATGGTTGGATGAAGGGGAAGGGATGTGATTTAATATTTCTGCATAGGCATTAATGTTATTTTTTTCTAGGAATGTATTTAACCCTGTTTTAAAGCTTTCAGCTGTTCCTGCTGTGACCAGTTCCTGAGGTAGACTGTTCCATAAATTCACAGTTCTTATGGTAAAGAAGGCGTTTCGCCCCTTGAGACCAAACCTTGTCTTCTCCAGATGGAGGAAGTGCCCCCTTGTCCTTTGAGGGGGGGTTTAACTCCTTGGGGATGCAGGGCATATGTGTACATGCCTGTTTCAGAGTGCTTAACCCCTTAAGGACCAAGGACATACCGGTACGCCCTTGGTCCTGCTCCCGTTATATAACGCTGGGTTACACGGTAACCCCGCATCATATCACGGTGGGCCCGGCGTCATAGTGAAGCCGGGACCCGCCGCTAATAGCGCGCAGCGACGATCGTGGCTCCGCGTGCTATTAACCCTTTAGCCACGCGCTCAGAGCTGTGCCGCACGGCTAAAAGCGAAAGTAAAAAGTGACGGTTAACTCAGTGGGCTGTTCGGGATAGCCGCGGCGAAATCACGGCATCCCGAACAGCTTACAGGGCAGCGGGAGGGTCCCTACCTGCCTCCTCACTGTCCGATCACCGAATGACTGCTCAGTGCCTGAGCAGCGGCAGAATCATCGATCACTGGTTTCCTATGAGAAACCAGTGATCAATGATAAAGATCAGTGTGTGCAGTGTTATAGGTCCCTATGGGAGCTATAACACTGCAAAAAAAAAAGTGAAAAAAAAAGTGAATGAATATCATTTAACCCCTCCCCTATTAAAAGTTGGAATCACCCACCTTTTCCCATAAAAAAAAAAAAAACACAATGTAAATAAAAATAAACATATATGGTATCACCGCATGCGGAAATCTCCGAATTGTAAAAATATATCGTTAATTAAACCGCTCGGTCAATGGCGTACGCGCAAAAAAATTCCAAAGTCCAAAATAGTGCATTTTTGGTCACTTTTTATATCATTTAAAAATGAATAAAAAGCGATCAATAAATCCTATCATTGCAAAAATGGTACCGTTAAAAACTTCAGATCACAGTGCAAAAAATGAGCCCTCATACCGCCCCATACACGGAAAAATTTATAGGGGTCAGAAGATGACAATTTTAAACGTATTAATTTTCCTGCATGTAGTTATGATTTTTTCCAGAAGTACGACAAAATCAAACCTATATAAGTAGGGTATCATTTTAATCGTATGGACCTACAGAATAAAGATAAGGTGTCTTTTTTACCGAAAAATGTACTACGTAGAAACGGAAGCCCCCAAAAGTTACAAAACTGCGGGTTTTTTTTCAATTTTGTCGCACAATGATTTTTTTTTTCATTTCACCGTAGGTTTTTGGGCAAAATGACTGACGTCATTACAAAGTATAATTGGTGGTGCAATAAATAAGCAATCATATGGATTTTTAGGTGCAAAATTGAAAGAGTTATGATTTTTTAAAGGCAAGGAGCAAAAAACGAAAATGCAAAAACGGAAACCCACGCAGCCTTAAGAGGTTAAAGACTTAGGGCATACAGGTAGACTCTGTGGTTTTCTGGGGCGGGGACAGGAACGGGATGCTTGCTGAAATTGTTCAGCAGGCATCCCCTGCGAAGGCCTGGGGGGTCTCCACTAATCGCCTGTCGAATCACACCGGCGATTAGCGGCGATTCCGGCTCAATCGGGTCTCCGGTGACCCGGAAAAAAAAGGGTGATTGGGGCTGTCTGGGACAGCCCCAATCACCCTTAGCCACATGGTGGGGCTCCTGCTGGGGGTGTTACTAATGGCACCTGCTCCGCCCTTCTTCTGGAGGGCGAGAGCTGGTGCCGTGAGTGGACACCAGCAGTGGAGGGCCCAATCCCCGGTGGGATCAAGGCCCCAGGACCGGCAGCATGGAGGAAAGAAGAAACGGCGATAAGCAGCAGGAGGTAAGGCTGTGCCTCCTGCTGTTGCTTAGTAACAACTCCCAACATGCACAAAAGGGCATGCTGGGAGTTGTATTTATGCAACAGCAGGAGGCACACCACTTCAACTCCCAGCATGCCCTTTGGCTGTCTGTGCATGCTGGGAGTTGTAGTTTTGAAACAGCTGGAGGCACACTGAGGAATGCCGAGTTGCACTGACAGCCAAAGGGCATGCTGGGAGTTGTAGTTGTGCAACAGCAGGAGGCACACCACTACAACTCCCTTTGGCTGTGTGCATGCTTGAAGTTGTAGTTATGCAAATTTACTGCTGCATAACTACAACTCCCAGCATGCACGGACAACAAGTTGTATTGGTGTACCTCTAGCTGTTGCATAACTACACCTTCCAGCATGCCCTTTGGCAGTGCATGCTGAGAGTTGTAGTTTTTCAACAGCTGGAGGCACATTGGTTGAGAAAAAGCAAGTTAGTCTCTGTTACCTAACTCTGTGTTTCTGCAATCAGTGTGTCTTCAGCTGTTGCAAAATTACAACTCCTAGCATGCACTAACAGCCTATGCATGCTGGGAGTTGTAGTTATGCAATTGCTGGAGGCAAACTGGTTGAGAAACTCTGAATTAGGGTCTGTTACGGTCTGTCAGCGCATGCTGGGAGTTGAAATTTTGCAACAGCTGGAGGTTTCCGCCGCAGCTCAAACTCCAAGCACGGGACTCGCTGTAAACCCCTGCCCTACCCTAAAAACACTACACTACACTAACACAAAATAAAGAGTAAAACACTATATATACACTAAACACCCTTACACTGCCCCCCCCCCCCAGTAAAAATTAAAAACTGCACTGTTTCCAAAATTGAGCCTCCAGCTGTTGCAAAACAACAACTCCCAGCATTGCCAGACCACCATTGACTGTTCAGGCATGTTGGGAGTTTTGCAATAGCTGGAGGCACAATGTTTGGGAAACCCTGCCGCAGGGAATTTTGGGTGGCCGGTGGGGTCTGCCCCTATGCAAATCCCTAATTTAGGCCTCAAATGCGCATGGTGCTCTCTCACTCCAGAGCCCTGTTGTATTTCAAGGCAACAGTTAAAGGGTACTCCGCCCCTAGACATCTTATCCCCTATCCTAAGGATAGGGGATAAGATGTCAGATCGTCGGGGTCCCACTGCTGGGGACCCCCAGGATCGCTGCTGTGGCACCGCACTATCATTACTGCACAGAGCAAGTTTGCTCTGCACGTAAAGATGGGCAATACAGAGGTCGGAGCATTGTTACGTCACGGCTCCGCCCCTCGTGACGTCACGGCCCGCCCCCTCAATACAAGTCTATGGGAGGGGGCACAGCAGCCGTCAAGCCCCCGCCATAGACTTGCATTAAGGGGGCGGGGGGTGACATCACGTGGGGCAGAGCCATTACGTCACGCTGCTCCGTCCCCTGTATGGCCCCCCATTCAGGAGAAATTGGACTTCAACTTTTGAGGCCTTTTTCTCCTTTTATCCCCATGTGAAAATGAAAAATTTGGGGTAACACCAGCATTTTAGTGTTTAACCCCTTAACGACCACGGACTTAAATGTACGTCCTGGTTTGGCGGGACTTCGCGCACCAGGATGTGCATTTACGTCCTGTGTATGACCGAGAGCATCGGAACGGTGCTCGCGTCACACATGGCAGGTTCTGGCTGCTAGCGCTGCCGCGGCGATCCGATCATCCAGCATGGTAGCCAGAGGTCCCCTCACCTGGCTCCGGCTGTCTCCCGGGTTCTTCTGCTCTGGTCTGAGATCGAGCAGAACAGAGCAGAAGATCACCGATAATACTGATCGATGCTATGTCCTATGAATAGCACTGTAGATAGTTCCCTATTGGAAAATAAAAAGTGTAAAAAAAAAAGTTGAAAAATATCAAAATAAAAAGTAAAAAACAAAAGTGAAAAATCCCCTTCCCCAATAAAAATGTAAATTGTCCATTTTTCCCATTTTACTCCTAAAAAGCGTAATTTTCTTTTATAAACACATTTGGTATCGTGTCGTGCGTAAATGTCCGAACTATTAAAATATAGTGTTAATGATCTTGTTTGGTGAATGGCGTAAACGTAAAAAAAAATTAAAAAAGTCCAAAAATGCAGCTTTTTTGTTACATTTAATTAAAAAAAAAATTTATAAAAAATGATCTAAAAGTTTTATATATGCAAATGTGGTATTGATAAAAAGTACAGATAAAGGCGCAAAAAATGAGCCCCATACCACCCTATATACGGAAAAATGAAAAAGTTATAGGTGGTCAAAATAGGGCAATTTTAGATTACTGATTTTGTACAAAAAATGTTAGATTTTTTTTTAAGCGGTACAAAAATATAAAAGTATCTAGCCATGGGTATCATTTTAATCATATTGACCCACAGAATAAAGAACACATGTCATTTTTACCGTTAAGTGTACAGTGTGAAAACAAAACCCTCCAAAATGTGCAAAATTGTGGTTTTCATTTAAATTTCCTCCCTAAAAATTTTTTGGGGGGGGTTCGCCATACATTTTATGGTAAAATGAGAGGTTCCATTACAAATACAACTGGTCACACAAAAAACAAGCCCTTATATGGGTCTGTAGATGGAAATATAAAAGAGTTATGGATTTTAGAAGGCGAGGAGGAAAAACGAAAATGCAAAAATAAAATGGGCTTAGTCCTTAAGGGGTTACATTTTTTATTTATTTTTACTGCCCAGTATTAAATAAACTTGGGAGGTGTAAGTACTCACTGTAACCCTTGTAATGGTCCTTGAAGGGTTTAGTTTCCAAAATGGTGTCACATGTGGGGGGGGTTCTGCTTTTCTGGCACCATGGAGGCTTTGTAAATGCACATGGCCCGCAACTTTAATTCCAGCAGAAATCTCTCTCCAAAAGCACAATGGTGTTCCTTCTGTTCTGAGACATGTAGCGCCAGCTGAGCACTTTACGTCCACGTATGGGGCATTTCCTTAATCAGGAGACATTGGGTTTCAAATTTTGGGGTCCATTTCTCCTATTATACCATGTGAAAATGAAAAATTTGGAGTAACACCATCATTATAGTGTTAAAAATCAAATTTTTCATTTTCTTGCCCAAGTTCGACGCAAACCCGTCAAACACCTGTTATGTTCCTTAAGGGGTCTACTTTTCCAAATAATGTGCCATGTGGAGTTTTTTTTGCTGTTCTGGCACCATGGGGTGCAACATGCCCCCCCAAAACCATGACAGCTAAATTTTTCTCTCCAAAATCCCACAGTTGCTCTTTCCCTCTTGCGCCATGTTGTGAGTCCGCAGAGCACTTTATGCCAACAAATGAGGTGTTTCCATACTTAGAAACTGAACTACATATTTTGGGGGGCTTTTTCTCCCTGTACCCCTTTTAAGCTCCCTGGCGGTATAATTCTGTCTGGAAATTTGTACCAAAAGCGGTACAATTTTTTGCATTGAATTTCACATCTCCCCCGTCACATTCCCCCTCCCTTGTCACATTCCCCCCCCCTTATCACATTCTCCCCCCCTTGTCACATTCTCCCCCCTCCTTGTCACATTCTTCCCCCCCTTGTCACAGTCCCCCCCCCCTTGTCACATTCCTCCCCTTGTCACATTCCTCCCCTTGTCACATTCCCCCCCCTTGTCACATTCCCCCCCTTGTTACATTCTCCCCCCTCCATGTTACATTCCCCTCCCCCCTGTCACATCCCCCCTTGTCACATTCTTCCCCCCTTGTCACATCCCCCCCTTATGTCACATTCCCCTCCCCCTCGTCACATCCCCTCCCCCTTGTCACATTCTTCCCTCTGTCACATTCCCCCCTCTTTCACATTCCCCCCTTTGTCGCATTCTTCCTCCCCCCCCCCCCCCCGTCACATTCATCCCCCCCCCCCCCCCCCCTGTCTGGATAATTCTGTCTGGAAATTTGTACCAAAAGTGGTACAATTTTTTGCATTGAATTTCACATCTCCCCGGTCACATTCCCCCTCCCTTGTCACATTCCCCCCCCCCTTATCACATTCTCCCCCCCTTGTCACATTCTCCCCCCTCCTTGTCACATTCTTCCCCCCCCTTGTCACATTCCCCCTCCCTTGTCACATTCCCCCCCCCCTTATCACATTCTCCCCCCTCCTTGTCACATTCTTCCCCCCCTTGTCACAGTCCCCCCCCCTTGTCACAGTCCCCCCCCCTTGTCACATTCCTCCCCTTGTCACATTCCTCCCCTTGTCACATCCCCCCCCCTTGTCACATTCCCCCCCTTGTTACATTCTCCCCCCTCCATGTTACATTCCCCTCCCCCCCTGTCACATCCCCCCTTGTCACATTCTTCCCCCCTTGTCACACCCCCCCCTTCATGTCACATTCCCCTCCCCCTTGTCACATCCCCTCCCCCTTGTCACATTCTTCCCTCTGTCACATTCCCCCCTCTTTCACATTCCCCCCTTTGTCACATTCTTCCTCCCCCCCCCCCGTCACATTCATCCCCCCCCCCCCCCCCCTTGTCACCTTGTCTTGTCCTGCAGCAGAATACACTAGGTTTGCCGGGCAGATTTCAAACCTAGTGTATTTGCTGCAGAACAAGTCCTTTCGCCTTCAGCCAATCACTGGCTTGACAAGTGACACCACTGCGGCCTGTGATTGGCTGAAAAGGGAAAGGTCCTAGAAGATGAATAGTGAAGAGAGCAGGGACCGGAGCGCACGGAGGCACCGGGATTAGGTAAGCAAAAGTTTTTTTTTATTTTACTCCATTTTCCTTTTACACTTAGCTCAGTGTTTTTCTACAAGGGTGCCTCCAGCTGTTGTGAAACTACCACTCCCAGCATGCCCGGACAGCCTTTGGCTGTTCGGGCATGCTGAGAGTTGCAGTTTTGCAACAGCTGGAGGCCCCCTGGTAGGCAAACACTGACTTTTAGTATTTTTCTTTACCTGCTGTGGCCGGCCCCCGCAACGGGAGCCGACCAGAGCAGATAACCGCATGTTTTCCCGGGGGCTGCATCGCTATATCGCATTGCTTTTGCGATATATCGTGCAGCCCGGCCGGCAACTCTGTAATTCTACCCCGAGCGTGACTCAGGGTTACCGATCCTGGCAGGGAAAATTAACCCCGAGTCACGCTCGGGATTACCGCTCAGGAGGTAAAAAATGAAAATAAAGTGGGCTACATGAACATGTTAGTGTAAAAAATGTTGATTTTGAATTTTCTCCTCCACTTTGCTTCTATTCCTGTAAAACACCTAAAGGGTTAACAAACTTTCTGAATATCATTTGGAATACTTTGAGGGGTGCAGTTTCTATAATGAGGTCAGTTATGGGGTATTTCTCACAGAAAGGCCCCTCATATCCACTTCAAACTTAACTGGTCCCTGAAAAAAATCAGATTTTGAATTATTATTTTTTTTTTATTTGGAAAATTGCTGCTATACTTTGAAGCCCTTTTATGTGTTCAAAAAGTAAAAACCTTAAGTCAACTTTATGATGCCAACATAAAGTAGACATATTGTATATGTAAATCAATATATAATTTATTTGGTATATCCATTTTCCTTACAAGTAGAGAGTTTCAAAGTTAGAAAAGTGCAAAATGTTCCAAATTTTCATGAAATTGTGAGATTTTTTCCCAGAAAGGATGCAAGTATAGTTACATATTTAGTACGGTTGAAAAAAGACATACGTCCATCAAGTTCAACCAGGGAATTGAAGGGTAGGGGTGTGGCGCGATATTGGGGAAGGGATGGGATTTTATATTTCTTCATAAGCATTAATGTTATTTTGTTCCAGGAATGTAGCGTCCTTTTGGGGGGGGGGGGGGGGGTTTGGGGGTTTAACCTGGAACAGTTTTTCTCCATATTTTTTGTATGGGCCATTTATATGCTTATATTCGTTTATCATATCCCCCCTTAAAAGTCTCTTCTCAAGACTAAACAAATGTATCTCCTTTAATCGCTCCTCATAGCTAAGATGTTCCATGCCCCATATCAGTTTAGTCGCGCGTCTCTGCACCCTTTCCAGCTCCATAGTGGCCCTTTTATGGACTGGTGCCCAAAACTGAACAGCATATAAGTAACGACGGAAATTTACCACTGTGTTAAAGTAGAATATGTCATGAAAAAACAATCTCGGAATCAGAATGAAAAGTAAAAGCATCCCAGAGTTAATTATAAAGTGACAGTGGTCAGATTTGCAAAAAAGTTCTTAAGGTGAAAATGGGCTAAGTCCCTAAGGGGTTAAACAGCAATGGGATGAATACGAGCTGTGCCTCGCCATACAGCAGGCCCTGATTTTTTTAGCATGTTGTGATGCCCGCGGTGTAGCATGTTGCAGAAAATTATTTCCAGTAGAATAATCAAATATACCAATTGCCACAGAATGGGAAAGTGCTAAAGAAGTTTTTACCATTTAAAACTACAGCTCCCAGTATGACTTAAGCAGTGGTGAGGTTATGCTGGGAGTTGTTGTTTCACCCATCATTACTGCAAAACTTACATGTGACTCCAGCTCTAATGGGACATAGTGAGGAGAATACACAATGATATCAGTGATGACAGGTGATGTCTTCTCTATAGTCTTTCCTTATCTAATTTAGATGTACATACCGCCGGGTCCAGCTAAATGTTCTCTCTGCAGAACTTCACGCCGAGATGGCTCCTCACTATGTCAGCGCATTCTGACCCTCTATATGAAAACAATAATTATTATAATACTGCCAAACACGTGTTCTTTGAATATATTACTGCCAGACACTGTATTCTGTGAATATAATAATGGCACACACCCTCTTAATATAATTCTGACACACTGTACACACTCTGAAAATACTACATAACACTGTACCCTCTGAATTTTAAAACCGCAACACACCATACCCTCTGAATATAATACTACTACACACTGAACCCTCTGAATATATCCTTATAATATACACTATACCTCTGGAATGCAAAGCACTCTGTGCCCCTCATATATAATAATGCCCCATCCTGTGCCCCCACATATAATAATTATGATCCGTCCTGTTTCCCCCCACATAATAATAATGCCCTCTGTCCTGTGCCCCTAGCATCTAATGCCCCCTGTGCTGTGCCCCTCACATATAATGTCCCCGTCATGTTCCCCTCACATATAATGCCCCCTGTCCTGCCCCCTCAAGGGGCATCATATGTGAGGGGCACAGGACATAGAGCATTATATGTGATGGGCACAGCACAGGGGGCATTATATGTGAGGGGCACAGAAAAGGACACTTTATAAGTGAGAGGCTCATATCAGGGGGGCATTATAAGTCAGGCGCACATGTCAGGGGGGCATTAGAAGTGAGGGGCACATGACGGGAGCCATTATATGTTGGAGGGGGGCATTATAAGTGAGGGGCACATAATAGGGGGCATTATATGTCAGGGGTACATGTCAGGGGGGCATTATATGTGAGGGGCACATGACAGGGGGGCATTATAAGTGAGGGGAACATGACAGGAGGGCAAGAGCTTAGAGCTGTGCCTCGCCATGCCCCGCACGCACGTCCTGAATTTGGTCTCCTGCCAGGCCGGGAGGGGACCAAACTAACTGTTTGACTTGCGTCAGGGAACAGAACAGAGCCACCTTGAGAAAGAATCGAGAATTTTAACAGCAAGTATAAATAAAAGTTTAGTTTGGTGACAGGTACAGTGAAAAGGATCATGGTACTATTCCTGGTGATCCAGGGCAGTGAAAATGCCCCACCACCTATAAACATTACTATAAAAAGAAATCAGTATTTTAGACTTACTTAGAGGGATATTCCAAACTGCAAAAGGTACCCCTTATCCACGGGATAGGCGAAAACAAGCTGACTGGGGTTCCAAATGCTGCAAATAATTTTCTTCCATTCTCAGGATTGATGGAGAGGTCAGACCCCCACCGATCAGCTTTTTATTACCTATTCTGTAAAAAACAAACAAAAAAAAAAAAAAAAACAATCTACTGTAATCCTGCTCCCTCTTTGCAAATCTGTATCTGGCATTGCAAAAATAGTTTTTGTGAAATTCCAATAACTTATTCTACACATTACTTGTATGTAGGGGATTTAACCAAATATAACTATAATAATAAATCATAAAAAATTTACCTGTTATTTTATAGCTGTGCAGTGTCATGTTTCCATAGCAACTACTGACTAGTTTGTTGAAAATGCTAACAAGAGAGTGAATTAATAAAACAAATCAGTTAAATAAATGCCGGTTGAACACTAGCTGAATACCCGACGTTGCCCGGTTTTTCCTTCCTAATCCTTGTTGGGGAGGAAAATAAACAACGGAGGAAGCTTTAGATTTCATATCCCGTTCTCATATATCATCCTCATATCCCGACCTCCTATCCCGAACTCTTATCCCGTCCTCCTATCCCGTCCTCCTATCCCGACCTCCTATCTCGACCTCCTATCTCGTCCTCCTATCCCGTCCTCCTATCCCGTCCTCCTATCCCGACCTCCTATCTCGACCTCCTATCTCGACCTCCTATCTGGACCTCCTATCTGGACCTCCTATCTGGACCTCCTATCCCGTCCTCCTATCCCGACCTCCTATCCCGACCTCCTATCCCGACCTCCTATCCCGACCTCCTATCCCGACCTCCTATCCCGACCTCCTATCCCGACCTCCTATCCCGTCCTCCTATCCCGTCCTCCTATCCCGTCCTCCTATCTTGACCTCCTATCTCGACCTCCTATCACGACCTCCTATCCCGTCCTCAGATCCTGTCCTCCTATCCCATCCTCCTATCCCGACCTCCTATCCCGACCTCCTATCCCGACCTCCTATCACGTCCTCCTATCCCGTCCTCCCATCTCGACCTCCTATCCCGACCTCCTATCCCATCCTCCTATCCCAACCTCCTATCCCGTCCTACTATCTCAACCCCCTATCCCGTCCTCCTATCTCCACCTCTTATCCCGACCTTCTATCTCGACCTCCTATCAACCTCCTATCCCGACCTCCTATCTGGACCTCCTATCCCGTCCTCCTATCCCGACCTCCTATCTCGACCTCCTATCCCGTCCTCCTATCCCGACCTCCTATCCCAACCTCCTATCCCGTCCTCCTATCCTGTCCTCCCATCCCATCCTCCTATCCCGTCCTCCTATCGCGACCTTCTATCTCGACCTCCTATCCCGACCTCCTATCTCGACCTCCTATCCCGACCTCCTATCCCGACCTCCTATCCCGTCCTCCTATCCCGTCCTCCTATCCCGTCCTCCTATCCCGTCCTCCTATCCCGTCCTCCTATCCCGTCCTCCTATCTAGACCTCCTATCTCAACCTTCTATCTCAACCTCCTATCCCGGCCTCCTATCCCGACCTCCTATCTCGACCTCCTATCCCGACCTCCTATCTCGACCTCCTATCCCTTCCTCCTATCCCGTCCTCCTATCCCGTCCTCCTTTCCCGTCCTCATATCTCGACCTCCTTTTCCGTCCTCCTTTCCTGTCCTCCTATCCAGTCCATCTATCCCGTCCTCCTATCCCGACCTCCTATCCCGACCTCCTATGTCGACCTCCTATCCTGTCCTCCTATCCTGTCCTCCTATGTCGACCTCCTATCTTGTCCACCTATCTCGAACTCCTATCCCGTCCTCCTATCACGACCTCCTATCCCGTCCTCCTATCCTGTCCTCCTATCCCGACCTCCTATCCCGTCCTCCTATCCCGTCCTCCTATCTCGACCTCCCATCCCGACCTCCCATCCCGACCTCCCATCCCGACCTCCTATCCCAACCTCCTATCCCAACCTCCTATCCCAACCTCCTATCCCAACCTCCTATCCCAACCTCCTATCCCGGTCCTCCTATCCCGGTCCTCCTATCCCGGTCCTCCTATCGCGTCCTCCTATCCCGTCCTTCTATCTCGTCCTCCTATCCCGACCTCCTATGTCGACCTCCTATCCTGACCCGTAAAATGTGTACCAGTTATTGAAATATCTCCAGCCGTACAGAAGTTATGTGGGAACATACATTTCCCATTGACTTGTATGGGACTTTAAACATAAACCCCGCCCCTGGCAAACGGGGGTGAGTAAGGGTTAAATCACCTATCCTATGTTTGTTGTTGACATATAAGTAACATGTGAGCCAAGTTTCACGTTAATATCTTTAGCCGTTTGGACGTGATGCTGGAACATACACACATACATACATGCATACATACATACATACACACACACACATTGAGTTTGATATATATATATATATATATATATATATATATATATATATATATATAGATAGATAGATAGATAGATAGATATATGGGAGGTTGTGTTTCTAGTTATCATTTTTTTTAAATTATTTTCATGTAAACTACTTCTTGCCTAATGTAATTCCAGCAGGTCTTTCAACGTATATTGAAGTAACAAATGATGCCAACAATAGTATATTTTTGCTAAAGAGTTAATGAACAGAATGTAAAGTTTTCTGCACATACTAACATGTGAAATCTTGTAAGTCAGCATGTATGAAATAACTTTGGAATAACAAATGCATAGCTGCAAAAATGAGAATTTTAAAAGGGGCTTTGCTAATTCTTTTTGATAATATCCCTTTCTTTTGAAATCTTTATAATGCACTATATTAGGTTGTAAACATAACCTGGAGTTTTTGGGTACTGGCAGATGCATTTGATGCCAAATCAGCCGAAAGTTAATAATCTCTGATTTTTTATTATTATAATGACATGATCCAGGGTCCATTTTGGAAATTCCCTGGTCCAAAGTCTAATACTTGTTGTGATTGCTCTAAAAACTTTCTTCGGCTGAACTTGCCTGATTGATTCTGGTGAGTTCTCCAAGCGAATTTTTGAAAAATTTGATTCAGCCGGTTCGGTCCACATTTATTTGTGGCGAATCGCTATTAAAAACATCTATTTCTGGCTTACAGAGAGACTAAATAGGGGTGTAGAACACTTTGCCTTGCCGTAACACGCATAGGGAGTGTGCTGTGTTAGTGAAATAATACTGTTATTCAGTATGACATGCAGATTAGAGGCGTAACTATTAGAATCACTGTCACAGAGTGGCACAATGACACAGCCTGGAGATGGCATCAGCATGAAGAGACCATATAGTGGCTGAATGATACAGCGGGGAGGTGGCGGCTGCATGAGGAGACCATAAAGTGCCTGAATAACATAGCGTGGAAGTGGCGGCAGCATGAGGAGACCATATAGTGGCTGAATGACTCAGCCTGGAGGTGGCAACAGCCTAACGAGATAAAAGGGCCTCACAATTGAAAAGATTAAAGATATTTTTTAACATTTAAATTGAAGATTTCAAATAGATGAACCTAAAAAGTTTTATTTAATATGCCAGCAGCATGAGGAGACCACATGGCGGCACAGTGACACAGCCTGGCATCAGCATAAGGAGACCTCAATTTGGCAGAATGACACAGCCGGGAGTTGGCGGCAGGAAGAGGAGACCATATAGTGACTGAATGACACAGCCTGGAGTTGGCGGCAGCAAGAGGAGGCCATATAGTGGCTGAATGACACAGCCTGGAGTTGGCGACAGAAAGAGGAGACCATATAGTGGCTGAATGACACAGCCTGGAAGTGGCGGAAGCATGAGAAGACCATATAGTGGCAGAATTACCAAGCCTGGAGGTGGCAGCAACCTGACAAGACAATAGGGCCTCACAATTGAAAAGATTACAGATATATTTTAAAATTTAAATTAAAGATTTTAACCCCTTAAGGACCCAGCCAGTTTTCACTGTAGGACCTGGCCATTTTTTGCACATCTGACCACTGTCACTTTAAACATTAATAACTCTGGGATGCTTTTACCTTTCATATTGATTCTGAGACTGTTTTTTCGAAACATATTCTACTTTATGTTAGTGGAAAAATTTTGTCGATACTTGCATAATTTCTTGGTGAAAAATTGAAAAATTTGATGAAAAAATTGAAAAATGTAGCATTTTTTTTTATTTGAAGCTCTCTGCTTATAAGGAAAATGCATATTCCGAATAAATTATATATTGATTCACATATACAATATGTCTACTTTATTTTTCCATCATAAAGTTTACATGTTTTTACTTTTGGAAGACATCAGAGAGCTTCAAAGTATGGCAGCAATTTTCAAATTTTTCACAAAATTTTCAAAATCGAAATTTTTCAGGGACCAGTTATGTTTTTGAAGTGGATTTGAAGGGCCTTCATATTAGAAATTCCTCACAACTGATCCCATTATAAAAACTGCACCCCTTTAAGTATTAAAAATGAAATTCAAAAGGTTTGTTAACCCTTTAGGGGTTTCACAGGAATAGCAGCAAATTGAAGGAGAAAATTCAAAATCTTCATTTTTTACACTGGCATGTTCTTGTAGACCCAGTTATTGAATTTTTACAAGGGGTAAAAGGAGAGAAATCTTCCTAAAATGTGTAACACAATCTCTTTCTCTTGAGTAAGAAAATACCTCATATGTGTATGTCAATTGTTTGGGGGGGCCGCAGTAGAGGGCTCAGAAGGGAAGGATCGACAGTGGGATTTTGGAGAGGGAGTTTTTCTGAAATGGTTTTTAGGGGGCATGTAACATTTAGGAAGCCCCTATGGTGTCAGAACAGCAAGAAAAACCCCATGGCATACTATTATGGAAACTACACCCCTCAAGGCACGTAACAAGGGGTCCAGTGAGCCTTAACACCCCACAGGTATTTGACAACTTTTCGCTAAAGTTTGATGTGTAAATGATATTTTTTTTACTAAAATGCTAGTTTTCCCTCAAATTTTAATTTTTTACAAGGGATGATATGACAAAATGCCCCCTAAAATTTGTAACCCCCATCTCTTCTGAGTATGGAAATACCCCTTGTTAGGACGTAACTACAATGATGGCGCACTACAATGCTCAGAAGAGAAGGAGCGCCATTGAGCTTTCGGGAAAAAAAATTGTTTGGAATGGAAGTCAGGGGCCATGTGCGTTTACAAAGTGCCCCATGCTGCCAGAACAGGGGACTCCCCCATATGTCACCCTATTTTGGAAACTACACCCCTCACAGATTTTAATAAGGGGTGCAGTGAGTATTTACACCCCACTGGCGTTTGACAGATCTTTGGAACTGTGGGCTGTGCAAAAGATAAATTATATTTTTCATTTTCACGGACCACTGTTCCAAAAATCTGTCAGACACCTGTGGGGCGTAAATGCTCACTGTACCTCTTATGACATTATGTGAGGGGTGTAGTTTCCAAAATGGGGTCACATGTGGGGGGGTCCATTGTTCTGGCACTATGGGGGCTTTGTAAACACTTGTGGCCTTCAATTGAAGAGACAAATTTTCTCTTCAAAAGCCCTATGGCGCTCCTTCTCTTCTGAGCATTGAAGTTCGCCCGCAGAGCACTTTCCATCCACACATGTTCTTACTCAGAAGAAATGGGGTTACAAATTTTGGGGAGCTTTTTTCCTATTTTCCCTTGTGAAAATGAAAAATTTAGGGTAACACCAGCATTTTAGTGAAAAATGTATTTTTTTTTTTTCATTTTTCCATCCAACTTTGAAGAATTTTCTTTAAACACCTGTGGAGTGTTAAGGCTCACTATACCCCTTGTTACGTTCCGTGAGGGGTGTAGTTTCCAAAATGGGGTCACATGTGGGTATTTCTTTTTTTGTGTTTATGTCAGGACTGCTGTAAAATCAGCCACCCCTGTGAAAATCACCAATTTAGGCCTCAAATGTACATAGTGCACTCTCACTCCTGAGCCTTGTTATGCATTCGCAGAGCATTTTACACCCACATATGAGGTATTTCCCTACTCAGGAGAAATTGTGTTACAAATTTTGTAAAAATTTTGTGAAAATAAAAAGTATGGGGCAACACCAGCATGTTAGTATAAACATTTTTATTTTTTTACACTAACAAGCTGGTGTAGCCCCCATCTTTTCCTTTTTATAAGGGGTAAAAGGAGAAAAGCCCCCAAAATTTGTAGTACAATTTCTCCCGAGTACGGAAATACCCCATATGTGGCCCTAAACTGTTTCCTTGAAATACGACAGGGCTCCGAAGTGAGAGAGCTCCATGCGCATTTGAGGACTAACTTAGGGATTGCATAGGGGTGGGCATAGGGGTATTCTACGCCAGTGATTCCCAAACAGGGTGCCTCCAGCTGTTGCTAAATTCCCAGCATGCCTGGACAGTCAGTGGCTGTCCGGAAATGCTGGGAGTTGTTGTTTTGCAACAGCTGGAGGATCCGTTTTGGAAACACTGTCATACAATACGTTTTTAATTTTTATTGGGGTGGGACAGTGTAAGGGGGTGTTTATGTAGTGTTTTACCCTTTATTATGTGTTATTGTAGTGTAGTGTTTTTAGGGTATATTCGCACTGGTGTTTACAGTGGGTTTCCCGCTAGGAGTTTGTACTGCGGCGAAAAATTTGCCACAGCCCAAACTTGAAGCAGGAAACTTACTGTAAACCTGCCTGTGTGAATGTACCCTGTACGTTCACATGGGGGGGAGGGGGGCAAACCTCCAGCTGTTTCAAAACTACAACTCCCAGCATGTACTGACAGACCGTGCATGCTTGGAGTTGTACTTTTGCAACATCTGGAGGCACACTGGTTGGAAAACCTTCAGTTAGGTTCTGTTACCTAACTCAGTATTTTCCAACCAGTGTGCCTCCAGCTGTGGCAAAACTACAACTCCCAGCATGTACTGATCACCGAAGGGCATGCTGGGAGATGTAGTTATGTAACAGCTGGAGGTACGCAACTACAACTCACAGCATGCCCAGACAGCTGTTTGCTGTCTGTGCATGCTGAGATTTGTAGTTTTGCAACATCTGGAGGGCTACAGTTAGAGACCACTGTATAGTGGTCTCAAACTGTACCCTCCAGATGTTGCTAGGCAACTCACCGGCTTCCGTAGGATCCAGCCGCACGACATAGCTGCCCGCCGATCTCCGTTGCCCGCTGCCTCCAGATGGGTAAGTGGATCTTCGGCGCCTGGTCCCTGTCGGTTTCCCCATCCTGACCCACCGAATGTGGGTGGGCAGGACGAGGAAAACGAAAGTTAACCCCCCCGCCCCCAATCTGCTATTTCTGCTACCCGTAATCGCGCAAATCGCAAGTGTGAATTCACTTTGTCGCGATCGCCGACATGGGGGGGTCTGATGCAGGCATCCCGGTCCGATCCCATCGGGCGCAGCGGGGGCCGGAATTCTCTATGACGTACGTGTACGTCATTGGTTCTTAAGTACCAGGGTGTCATGACGTACGTCAAGGGTCCTTAAGAGGTTAAATAGATTAACATAAAAAAGTTTATGTAATGTGCCAGCAGCATGAGGAGACCAAAATGTGGCAGAATGACCAAGCCTGGAGGTGGCAGCAGCCTAACAAGACCATAGGACTTCACAATTGAAAAGATTAAAGATATATTTTAAAATTTAAATTTAAGATTTTAAATAGATTAACATAAAAAAAATGTATGTAATGTGCCAGCAGCATGAGGAGATCACATGGTGGCACAATGACACAGCCTGGAGGTGGCACTAGCATGAGGAGACCAAAATGTGGCAGAATGCCCAAGCCTGGAGGAGGTAGCAGCAACAGGAGACCATATGGTGACAGAATGATACAGCCTGAAGGTGGCGGCAGCCTGATGAGACCATAGGACCTCTCAATTGAAAAGATTAAAGATATTTTTTAAAAATGCATGTGGCCATGTTAACATCCTCCGGGTACTTGATGAAAAACTGGCACACCACAGAGTAGTTGATTTCCCCCCCAACAGTCTGCACTGACTGACTGATTCTGCTGCCGACTCCAGGGACCCCTGTTCTACTACCTCCCGGGCAGGTAGGCTGCCGCGAAGCACGTGGTCTACCCCGGGCACGTTTGGCTCCAGACCTCCCACTGTTGCCACCAGGCTGACTCGCAACCATGCCCTCTTCTCCTGATGATGATGATGAAGCTCCTTCTGCACCCGGCTCCCAAGTGTGATCGGCTTTATCCTCATCGAGTTGTATCTGCACGTCACTGATGTCCTCAACAATGTGGGCTTCAGGAACCTGAACACTCCCAACACCACCTACCACGCCACTCTCCTCATCACTACTTGCCTGCCTAGCAAAGGAAGCGGGGGATGTCTCCTCTACTTCTTGCCTGTGCAGTAGCTGCTGACTGTCCTCTAGTAGATTGTCCTGACTAAAAAGTGGAGCTGAACCCACCGCATAGGATACTTCTCTAGGGAGGGAACAGCATAGGACAGAGGCAAATGGAGGACAGGGACTGTTCCCGGGCCATGCCAACTGAGGGTTGTGTCTGAGTAACCCACCGACTGTTGACTGGGGGTGTCAGATGTCACGTGTAATGAAGTGGATGACTGAGTTAACCAGTCAATTACGGCAGATGGGTTGCTGGTCGAGACACGACCGCTAGCTGATACCGGGAGCTCAGGCCTCTCGCTGTGACTCCTGATGCCACTCACCCCTTGTCTGCTGGGACCTCTGCCTCTACCTGATGAATTTAGGCCTCTACCAATTCTGTGCATGTCCTGGCACTTCTCTGCCTGACATACTCAGTGCGTATATGAGGGGAAGACAACACGCTCCACTACGCTTAAAAGGGTATTTGTCTAGAACAGCAGCAGGTGTGTACTTTTGCCTGGCCTTTCACAGTATCTAGGTCCATAAGTCTTTAACAGGAACAAAATGGTACACCACGTAGACGTATGTTTGTGGTATGCACTTATGAGGGGAGTACAATACGCTCCACTACACTTAAAACAGTAATTGTCTACAACACCAGCAGGTGTGTACTTTTGACTGGCCTTTCACAGTAACTAGGCCCTTAAGACTTTAAAAAGGAACAAAATTGTACAACACCTATGTACGCACAGGTTACACTTAATAGAGGACAATACGCTCCGCCCTGCAACCTGTATTAGGCACTAATAGCAGGTGATTATGGCTTTTAGTTCTCTGCTCACCCTAACTGGCTGGCTACTAATAGCTTTTAAGTTGTTGTACACACCAGGCTGCAGCACACGGTCACTGTGTAGTACACCCAAAATTGCACTCTCTCTATCTCTCTGCCTTCCCTATCGGTGTTTCTAGGCTGGATTTGCTGCTCTCTGTCCCTTTCTCTCTCTCTCTCTGCAATAAAACGCTGATGTGTCTGGCCGCAAGATGGCTGCCGATTATATAGGGCTATGACATCACAGGGGTGGCTGGCTGCTGATAGGCTGCATGCGATTCAGGGTCATCCTGAGTACCCATCTTTCTGCATTTCCAGAGTTCCTTGCCCCATGTCCCGACATGTGGAGCCGCCATCTTAGATGCCCTGGTGCCTTGACCGCACTAAATGGAGTTTAATGAAGTGATTTGGGCGATCAAATAACGGCGATATTTGGATTTGTTGCAAAGCAATTTTTTTTTTTTTTAATTCGTATCAAATTCGGATTATTCAGATTTGACATCTGGACATCTTACTGGACATCTTATTATCAATCAGGTCACCAATAGAAGGGGGAAAAGACTTTGCAATTGCACTTGGTTCTGAGATGACCAAATAGCAAGGGATAACATGCCCAGGCTGACACCTTGCTGTGGAAATTTGGGATCAGAATAGGAATGTCCTTGGAACATTACGTGAGAAATCAGTTGCAGACAGTATATAGTTTGGTTCAATGATAGAAGCAGAATTCTACGACAGATCAGAGGACCTACAATGGGCGTCCAGCCTATAATTGTCTAAAGATATAAATGTGAATACAAAATTGATAACAGACAATAGGGAGGCTTGATGTGCTTGCCATAAATGTTGCCTTTAAGCAGACTGGATATATTCCAGTTTTGTTTGATCAGTGAAGATAAATATTGGAACTGTAACTCCCTCTCATCGGTGTTACTATTCCTCCAAGGCTAACTACCAGTGACTCACATCCTTTACTGAGGCAGTTCTTCTCTGCAGGGGAAGATTACTTAGAAAGGAAGCCAAATGAAGTGCTATTCTATTCTGAATGCTATTCTATTCTGTTAGTGCACCTACTAAAATCGAACAGACATTTACCTACAGAAAGAGTAACATATTGCAATCTTGATGATAAAAAAACAGGAGCGAAGAAATAAAAGACTTTAGATGGTTTACAGAAGCTATAATATATCCTCTAAAATGTAACTTTTTGTAATCACTTTAGTAAAAAAAAAACTTCTATTAATACAATATGCCAGTATTAAGTTTCATATTGCATCTTTATAGGGAAAAACTCCAAGACAAGCTAATACAATGAAAGGGGTGTCACAGATATGGTTAAATGAAGAAATTATTTAAGTTTCATCTGGGACCTCAATAAAGACTTCTTAGACTGATCCAGTGTCTTGTGAGAAACTTTGTAGTTCTGCCCTTGCAATGTCTTCATGCTCTCCATTAAAAGGAGCACCCTAAAAATGGTCTAGTCAGTGCCATGTTGTGGTATGCCTGTACTCGTTTACTACTGATAATTCCAGAACTACTACTGGATAAAGCATGTATGGAGTATTATTATTGAGAATGAATAAATGTGGTAGGGAATTTGTAGGGTCATGATAGGGGCCATTTTCAGGGTCACTGCTACACTAAGGTAGAGCACGAGGGCCTTGCAGAGGTATAACTATCATCGCACCGTTTGTTCTCATGACTGCAAACCTTTCCACAACTAAGTCTTTCATGAGGCCCTGGATCAGTCGGAGAAATCCTTACTGAGATCCTGGAGGAAACTAGCAGTTTTGGGGAGTAATTGCTTAATTGTACGTTACCTATGACTCTTATTAAATGTATTAGCTTGCCTTGGGGTTTTTCATATTTACCCAGTAGGATGCAATGTGAATCTTAATACTGGCATATTGAATAAACAAAACTTGTTGTTTTTCTACCATTGATCATTAAAAGTTAAGTTTTAGAGGATATAGTTTTGCTTGTGATAGCTCTAATATAGGTATTTTTTTTTATTAAGGGAAATTAACAAATGTACTTAGATAAAGAAATAATTGAGGGTGCAAGTTGCATAGTTTTAAACTGGCCTGTGCCCCAGTATTCAATAAGCCTTTGGATGAATTACTACGCCCATCATTTTCAGCTTTTTCCCTAATCTGAAGACTGCCAACAAATTTGCCAATTTAATTTAAGAAAACCCATGTTAAATGATGCTTGAGGTTAGTGGAATCTATTGACCTTCATTGTGAAAGCCAAGATCGGAACTATTACCCCATAAAAAGTGAATCTATATTTTGAACCAATGCCAACCAAAATTCAAGTTCAATAAGTAGTAAATCAGTCATACTCCCTAGGCATGGGATGTGGCATGATGTGCTTAGTGGGTATAGTAATTTTATTAAAGTAGAATTAAAGTAATGTTTGTTCAGAATTCAGTTAGAAGTCACTTTCTAACACCCAAAAACAGCAACAGCCTCAAAATGCTATCTATTGACCGTTGGAAACCATGCTACAGATATCACCCTTCACTACATTTACTTGTCTTATCTGGAGGAAGAAGTATGCAGAGATAAAAGACAAAGAATAATCATTTTAGACATCTCTAACAGAAAGAAGAAATTTCAGTTTCGATAGTGTCCTAAGGCAGCACAAAAAAAAAAAAATTAACTAGTTATCTCCTCCTACCAGGCAGAAGAAACCAAATAATTGATTAATTAACATACAATTATACTAATTAACAAATGCACTCCCCAGGTAAAAGTATACAACCTCAAATCATACAGACCGACACCGTGTTTTTGTTTCTTTTGTCTCTTCAGGGAGGAGGATTATTTTCTGTCCTTACCTTAGGTTGATATGAAATTTGGATTGTGACTAGTCCCCATCTCTGCTCCCATACTGAGGTTTAGAGGGCATTTACATGTCTGGGGATGAAGGGATGTTCCCATAACTCTGGCTGCAGGTGTCTGCAGGCATCTGTGGAGTGGCCAGATGCAGCTCTGTCTCCCCACAGATGCATCTGGTCCCCAGTATAAGGCACAGAGACTGTGGTGTCTGCCTTCTAAATACCCTAATGGCTTCCCACAGAGGTAAGAAGATCAC